>NC_050478.2:143408729-144033729 GCF_012460135.2 Molothrus ater | reverse complement strand
AGTTCTCACTTTCAAGGAACAATAATGAATAAAATGTATAGAAATGAACATAAAATTTACAGAAGTAGAGGATGAGCAAGCATAGTCATCTTACTATTGCCTTCTGAAAATCAGACTCACCTGACAGAAGTCTTTGGTAGGGGCTCTCAGTTTTCAACCCAGTAGTATTCTGATTTGGAGCCTGAATGTTGTTTTGATTTTAATTTCCTTAATATTCCTCTAAGTGTTCTGTGTTTTATATCAGGGAAGAGCTTTATAGGAGACAAAACTGGATTGCTTTTGTATGAAAATAGACTGGAGGATGCACTCTCAGGTATTGCTGAGCATTCAGTTCACAGAGCAGTTTAGATCTGGTCTGGAGTAAGCCTGCTTTTGAAACGTATCTTATGTGGATAAGTTTTGTTTCACAGATCCTATCCTCTACTTGTGTCTATAGATTTTTTTCTATTTCATGGAGCAGCACAAATATGTGGGATGGTTGTTTGTTTGTTTTTCCTTCTTTAAACAGCAGCAAGCTTCACCTAGGAGGAGTTCCTTTCTGATGTTCTCTAAGGGCTTTGTTTTTGTGCACCATCCTGATAAGGCAACTGCAAGTCACATATACTTCTTGAAAAGGTTTGGGATTGCAAATCAGTTCATCCTTCCTTATTATGGTGTGTATTTAAATGCTTTTCCACTGTGCTGCTTCTTTTTCTTCTGTTTGTATTATTTCCTCAGTGCTTATGATTTATGCAGTTGAATGTCTGTAAAATAATCCTTTCTTTATGGTCCTCAATCTCTGCCTTTCATCTTTTTATAACTATTGTGAAATGTACATACAATCACATCCACCATGGGAGCTGGTTAGCTGCAGTTGCCGTCACCTTCTGTATTATGTGACTTTAACTGTGATTTCTATTTTGTATATTATACAAACTGTATGCAACATTGGCATTAAATCAGTCTATTTCTAAATTCTGTAACTCTCCAATTTTGTGATTAACAAATGTTGCCTTTATGATTATTCAGTATATAACTAGAATTTGAACACGTTCCAAATGCAAATGCTTAGAAAAGTAGTTCTTTACTGAATCTTCTATTTATACTCCTCATGTGAAAGAGCTGGAGGTTTTCTTACTTTCTTCCTCAGATTCAGGCAGAATACAAATCAGCAATAGGATTTTTTTGCATCATTGCACACAGCTTCCTTTTCTACTGCTCTGTTCTATTTGTGTCCTGCCTTCAGCCCTGCTCGGATGCAGCCCTTAGCATTCTGTGCACTGCTGGCTTGCAGGCAGGCAAACAATGCCACGTTCATGGAAGCTTTGAAAGCCTGCAGGTGTAGGATTTACTCTGTTCTAGCTGTGTGCTGGCAACTTGTAATAAGCCAAGACAAAAATAGAAGCCTACAATATTCTCTTGTGAATTCACAAGGAAAGATTTATGGGCATGGGGATGGAAGTACCTTCGCTTGCTCAGCCCATAGCTGTCTCTAACCAAGGTGAGAAATGGATGCTTATGGAAAGACTGTAGAAGCATTTTGCAGTGATATTTCTCTTGGTATGCAGTTTCACTGGTTTTTGAACAGGGATATTTTCAGCTGGAGTTGCATAAAAGCAGTTTTGCTTAAACCAAGACCTTCTGATTTAGAGGTAGCATCATGACCATGAATTTTACAGTTTCTGTTTTCCCTACCCTCAATTTAATCCAAACCTGTGATACAAACTGGAATTTTATTGTGTATTGCCTGGTAAATGTTCACAAAAAATATTTTTGTTTATTTGTTTGTCAAAACATTTTGGGTCATGGTAGATAGTTCTCAAATGCAGCATTACTCATTCTCATTGCAGGAAAGGGCTGAATTTACCATGGCAGGTTTCTCCAGTGTCTGGTGCACCAAGATTCTTTCCAAAAAAGTATATGTATAAAAAAAATCTATATTAAAAATGTTAATCTTAAAAGGCTAGGAGCTGACTTAATACAGTCAGTTCATTTTTCTGTAAAGGATTATGGATTTTATTAAAACAAAATGGCTTTCTGGGAAAACTTTCTACTCTTAGTCTTTCAATTTAATGCATTAGTTTAGTAACTTTCCATTCACTGCATAAAGACTGGATGTCCTTGAGTCATATAAAAAAGTTAATTAACTTTCACTCTTGGTGTGTATAGGGCAAAAGTTACAGTATCAGACAGCTGTCCTTGTAAAGACCAGCAATAAATCTTGTTCTTCTTTCTCTATGACTATAAAGCATTCTCCAGTCTATACATTAAACAATCAGGTTCTGTTCTCTTTTTAGTTTAAAACATACTGTAAAATGTGCAACGGAAATTTGAACAAATTATATATTTTGCTTTGAGTTTATTCATTTGATTTTGAATGCAGCACATCAATTTGATTTGTAGAATGGGAGTAATGTCTAAGGGGTATGTACATTTAAAAACCAAAATGTATGAAATGTTTCATTGGTGTGGTGATCGTAATTGTTCAGGTAATTTCTTCCTACTTAGTTAGTGTTAGACCTTTTAGAAAATCTTCCCCCTTCTGTGTGTAAATAGCTTTTGGAGCATTTGCAATGATATCTGATTCTCAGATCTGAAGAGGAAAAATTGTCCTAATTTTCTGCAAGACTTTTGTGGGCTTTTTTTCCCATCTTTTTACTGAGGTTTGACTGTGCTTGGTATTATGTATATATGGTTATGTACTGGTGAATTCCTTCTTGTTACAGCTTACATAACAGAAATGCCATTAGTGAGGGGAAGAACAGCTGTGATGGAGCAGTCCAAAAGTTGATAAGATCCTAGGAGCTTTTCTGACATTGCCAGCAGTAGAGGATAAGGGCAGTAGAGGAAAAGGGCGGAGTTGTAGAGATACTTTCTCCAGTATGACCTCCCTGTTTCCAGTAACATGCAGCTCAGGGAATGGCAGAACAAAGGCATTAAATTTATATTTAAAGGCTGTACTGAATTTTTCTTCCATGACTTTACCCATTTTGTCTTCAATTTTTTGAAATATGTATAATTTTCAAATTCACAGGGAGTTCCACAGCTTACCCTATGTGGTGCAAAGCATTATACTTTTTCTTTTTTTTTTGAATTTGCTACCTGCTGGTTTGTTTAAAGTCCTCTGCCCTTTATGTTGGAACAGACTGTGTTCAGCCATTGAATATTGACCCCACTTTGCCATTTGGGATTTTTATAGGCCAGTGAGGCCTGGCAGGGTGCTTGACCCTCTGTGTTGCCATGTGCTCCTCTCCAAAGCTGGACCTTGTGCCTGCTGTGACTGCTCTGCAGAGATCTGAAGGGTTGTACTAACTGTCTTGGGTGAGAAAGAGGAATAGGTGAGACTTTTGAAGGAGCTGCTCTGTGAAAGAAAATTCAAGGTGAAGTATTTCTAGAACAGCTACTGTCAATTTCCCACAACTTCTGTTGCACCCCTTAGTGTTTTCTTTCTGTTTAGTGCTTTTTTAAGACCAGCATCTGGCCTCCAGAACTAAATTCTCCTTTATTAAATACCACCTTTCTCTGAGCAAGAAGTGTGCTGAGAGGAAGTGCTGTCTGCATGGAGTGATGTCTGCTGTGGTGGATAAATGGTCTTATAAAAGCAGCAGGAGGGATTTAAACCAGGTTACTTGACAGTTAATAATACAGAACACTGGAAGTTACATAAAGTGCTTTTCAGATTTTGCTCCATTGATATTGTCAAGTGCAGTAACTCTGTACCTGCAAACGTAAAACTTCAGACCATTCTTCAACCCTGGTTTATGTACTTGTGAAGATCATGGGAAAAGGTGTAAGGATCAGCAGGGAGTTACTGTAGTTTAAATAGTTGACTGAGTTTCTGAGGGATAGAACCATTTTAAAATCAAGAGAAACAATATGAGATTTAAACAGGAAATCTCTAGATGGAGTCATCCCTGCTTGCTGAAGGAGAAGATGGAATTTAGCCTCTGTGCATGGATATTTCTGCCTTCTGACAGAGTTGTTTTGTAAGCATTCTAGTTTTACAGTCTCAAAGAGTATCTTCACAGATCAAAAGTGGATGGATTGCAAGGAATGCAGCTCAGATGGAATGGATCCTAATGTAGTTGAAGTATGAAATATAATCTGCCTTCTCAGGCCACATGGCAATTTTCATTGAGTCCCAGAGTGGGCAAGGCTGGAAGGGACCACAGTGGGTCATCTGATCCAATGTCCCTCCTCAAGCACCATCATCCCAGAGCACATGGCACAGGATTGGTCCAGAAGTTTCTTGAATATCTCCAGTGAGGGTGACTCCAGACCCTCTCTGGGAAATCTGTACTGCTGCTTGGTCACTGCACAGTAAAGAAGTTCTTCCTCATTTTCAGGTGGAACTTCCTGGGCATCAGTTTCTGCCCATTGCCTCCTGTCCTTTGCTGGGCACCACTGAGCAGAGCCTGGTCCATCTTTTGACGCCTCCCCTTGGATACTGATGGACACTGATGCGATCCCTTCTCACCTCTTTTCAAGGCTGAATAGGCCCAGCTCCCTCAGCCTTTCCTCATAAGAGACATTCTCCAGTCCCTTAACCATCTTTTTTCCTCCACTGGACTCACTCCAGGAGTGTCTGCCTTGTGCTGAGGAGCCCAGAACTGCACAGATCACTGCAGGTGAGGCCTTGCCAGGGCTGAGCAGAGGGGCAGGATCCCCCCTCTGACCTGCTGGCAATGCTCCTCCTGATGCATCCCAGGATACCTTTGGCCTTCTTGGCCACAAGAACACACTGATCTGTGTGTGCAGGTTTGTGCATCCTTTGAAGGGGTTGGAGCCACCATGTGTGCAGTTGTACATCCTCGTTTGCAATGGCCACAACCCACCAAAAAAGGCAACTTTAACCTGATCTAATTCCTTGACTTTGTGATCACCAGTGTGCTGGTACAAAGAAGGTAATGAGAATGAGTGGTTGGAAGAGGAGAAACAGGAAAATCGTATTTTTCAGGAGCTGTGAAGAAATTGACCACTCTAGCTTGCCACTAAAACCTGCAGGCATTCCTGTTGTCCTGTTGCTTTCAGTCATAAAATATCAGCTAGAATGTGGAATGCTATTGATTACAACCTTCATTTGCTTAACAATTTCATGTTTCCTGTCCAAATTTTTATTATATTACTCACCATTTTTCCTATACATTCATTTTATGTTCCAAAGTGAATCTTTTAACCATACACATACGTTTGGTGTATATTGTAGGACATCTATTGTATTTTTTGATACCTGAAACAGTTGTTACTTCCTGAGGAAAAGGAGAACAATCCATTTTCATTCATATCCTTCCACTGAATTAAATTGCATTTGGAGGTATTAAATTTTCATCAAAAATACTATAAAGAAGCTGCAGAAATGTAAAAATGAAGAAAGTGTCAGTCTCACTAAAACTGATCATGAAATGGTACTATATTTATTGGTGGTAACATTGTGTCATGTTGCATTGCATCAAAGTTTGAAGGTGTTTGTCAAGTGAATATACTGTAGCATAAATTCAGAAGTTTCTGTTGTGTTCACAACTACTTCTTTGCAACTTTGTGAGAGCTACTATGCTGTTACTTAATTTTAAAATATTGTAGCCTGTTAATCTATTATTTTTCTAGTATCTGAGTCTGTCTAGTTTTTATGTAAAATTATTCCTTGATTGTGGAAACCTCTTGATTGTCTTTAAGACTGATGTTGACTGAGGTTGATTTTTTTCAAGCACTAGCTGCATCCATTAGATTTAGTTAATACAATATTTGGAGTGGGCTGAAATGAATAAATTGTTTTTGCAAACCAAGGTAGCTACAAGATAAATGCTATAATTTAATGGGGCTTAGTATTAGTCTTAATTTTATGCTTGGGGGGGGAAATGTATAGTTAAAAGAAAAAACCCCATTAGATTAAAATATTAATAACTTGGTTTCTGATTAAATACACTTCATTATGTAATTATTGCTCTTTTGGATGGATTTCAGATTATGGAATTTTGTCCTGTGTTTAAATGTAGCCTATATGTTCTAGTTGCATATTATACAAGCATGAAGAACTACCATGGTGCGAATCAACTTTGTCCTTGCATTCTTGCTACCCTGTGGTAGCAATCCTGGTTTTCATTTGCTTTCCCACATTCCTTTCTCCATTCTGAAACATAAATTATATTCCTTATTTTAAAGAAGGATGTTGCCAACCTGTGTTCTTTTGAAGTGACATACATCCTCATCATAGAGTCATAGAATGATTTAGGTTGGAAGAGACCTTAAAGATCATCCAGTTCCAGCTCCCTGCCCTGGCCAGGGGCACCTTCCACTAAATCAGGTTGCTCAAAGCTCCGTCCAGCCTGGCCTTGAAGACTCCCAGAGGTGGAGCACCCATAACCTCTCTGGGCAGCCTGATCTAGTGCCTCACCACACTCAAAGTAAAGAATTTCTTCCTACCATCCAAACTAAACCTACCCTCCCTCAGTTTAAAGCCCTTCCCCCTTGTCTTTATCACTCCATACCCTTATAAAAAGTCCCTCTCCTGGTCTCTCATCAGCTCCTTTAGGTACTGGAAGGTGCTATAAGGTCACCACAGAGCTTTCTCTTCTCCAGGCTGAGCAGCCCCACCTCTCTCAGCCTTCATTACTTAGACTGCTGGTTAGATAAACCAAACCAAAATAAACACGGCAGAGTTTGTTGCACAATTATTTTATATTCATTGTGGGTGTCTAGTACAAGTGTTAGCAAAGTGTTTCAGGCTTGAGGAAGAGAAGGATGATTGTGTGTGGTCTTCTCTACCTCCATTGAATGTGAGCCTTTTTCAAGTCCTGCATATATGGGGAAGTTGTATTCGTTGACTAACTTTTGCTTTTGAATCTGTGGAACGTGAATGCTTTTTGCCTGAGTATTTTAAAGAAAATTGTTGCTAGTGTAATTTAGCTATGTTTAGGATCTTGGCTATGAATTATGTCTAAAGTGTGATATTATTAAAAAAATTATAGAATATTCTCCAAGGGCATCTGTTCTCTGATACAGTAATAAAAGAGAAATAGCATGGGGCTCTTTTTGCAAAACACAATACTAGGTTAAAAAAATGCTGTGAAGAAAGTAGCAGTTTGCTTGCAAAGTATTCATAATGTTTCCTAAAATGCTGAAAATTGCTGCCAAATTCTTCTAAGTTTCACTGTGGTTTTAAAACAATACCTTTTAAATCAGCCCTGTATTTAAAGTGTCCTTGGTGTGGAAGGGAAAGTTGTAGATTCTGTGCCCTCCCAATGACTTTGTGAGGTCATATATACAATTTGGGGAATTTAAGGTTAGATTTACATTACAGGATTTCAGAGGTGTTAAAATATCCTCTTCTTGCATCCTTGGTTGATTGCTGTCAATTATACACTTGTACATGAGTCAGAAATTCTTTTCTATGCATAACCAGTTTGCAAGTGGTCATAATGTGTGCCAGCATCCCAAAATAAACCTACAGAATATAATCAAACACAGGTCTTTGCTTTAGTTTTGATATCCCTTCTCATTTCACTTTTTTTACTTGTATATTGAGAAAGCAGATTTTTCTCTGGTCTTAAGTTGTATATAGAATTATTCTGGTAATTAAACATATCTATGATTAAATCATATGTATTACACACATATCTATGGCTTGGTTTTCTTCAGCCTGTATAGCTTTTAGAGGTCTGTAGGTTTTCTGTACCACAATGGAGATGAGAAATACATCTTCATTTTCTACTGTGCATTTATGCTATTTTTGCATGTTGATTGAAAGGCAATGTAGAAGAAAATATAAGCTTTGAGGTGAGGCTTTTATTAAAATACTGGACTTGACTATCCTGATTATTGTGCTTCCTTTTCTATAATTTTCCCACTAAATTATATATGTCCAGAGAGTATATTTGTATTAAAGAACATGACAGGGAAATTAAAAAATTAATGCTTCGCATCTAAATTATACTCTTGTGATTTTATTTTTCTTTTTTAAGGAGGTGCCTCCAATCCCCTCATTTATGCATTTTGTAAAGCCCTAGTTACAGGCTAAGCAGAATTAGAATTAGATTAGAAACACAACTCCTACTGTACATAGTAAAACTTCTAATTTCCATTTTTCAATTTACCTTAAAAGCAGCAAAAAAAAATTGAATGTATGCTTATTTTATAGATTTGTTCTAGATGTGTTTTTATTCCTCTTTCTGTTATTATCCAATAGTGGCATCCTGTGTTATACCCTGTAATGAGGATTGCTTGCTGATGATACTCTCTTAGCTGGTTACATAAATGTAGCTCTGAATTTCATAAGTAGTGGTGGCTGAAGGTTTAACATGATGAAAGGTGAAATCTCACTGAGTCTGCCATCATTGCAGTCTCCATAAGCAGAACAAAGCTGGGCTATAACAGTGTCCCATAATGTTGTAGGAGTCTTCAAGGTCTGTGTTATACTGGAAATCCTATTTTTTTTAATTAACCTAATGAAACCCTTGAAAACTGCAGCCTGGAAAAAATAGGCATGATTTTAATTTTTTTTTTTTCATGAAACACTATTAGTATGTTAATATACTCACTTTTTTTATCTGAATGGAATAATTCTGAAATGGAATATTGCAGTCATCCATCAATGTATGCATTAAATATTTCTTCAGGAGTTTGGAGGAGAAGGAGCATGAGTTGTTCCTGTTCTCAAGTAAGAGATCATGTCTGTTCCCTCACCTTTGCCAGGGCAATTTTTTTTTCTTAAAAGCATTTCTGATAGTAGTAGTAATGGTAGTAGAAGGTCCCAACAATGCCACTCAGGGATGGAGTTTATGGGGCCATGAGGTGTGACTGTGCTGGTGCCTGCAGCTCCATGGAGAGGCTGCATTTATTCCTCAGTGCCACTTTTAACTTTTGTAGCATTCACAGAAACGTGGACAATATTTGTAGAGCTTTTCTGCCAGTAAGAATAATCAGTCCTGATCAAGTAGTCCCTGAGTAGAAAGTGCCTGTGAGTTACTGGGATAACAGCTTAAATGCAGAGCCTGCTGCAAAATATTTTGTGGCTTCAGAAAAAGAAGGAAAAGAGTTAAATGGGGACAAAAATATTTTTTAGTATTTAACTCTGGTGCTGCAACTAAAGAGCTCTCCTGTTAGTGAAATTTAGAGTCTGGTATAGTGGCGGGAGCAATTTTCTAGAGACTTCTGTACTTTTTTCCAGTTCAAGTTACTAAGAATCACAGTTTTAATAACCCTGTGTTAGCACATCTGTTGAATGTGGTTGTGTTTATGCTGTTTATATGTCATCTTCTCTTTTTGTTTCCTTCTGAAATACCTTGCCTCAAATATTCACTATCTTCTAAGTTTGTTTGATCGTTCTCAAAAATACATAATCTTGTTCTATTTTTTGGGGTGTGTTAGTGTATACACATGTCTCTTGCATATAAGCTTTTCAGGTTAGATTTTTGTTAAATGAAAATGTCCCTTTATAATGTCTTGGGTAAATGACAAGAAACTTTAATGAATTATGCCTGCAAAAATAAAAAGAAGTAATTTTATGAGGTAGTATTTGGTAGCCAATACTTGCACCCAAATCAGTGTATTTCCCCTGACTTTTGTAAAAAGTATAAGGAGAGTGTAAGGAGTGCAAAAATGCAGGGAGAGTATAGACTTTTATTAGTTTAGGATCATTCCCTTTGTGCTTTTAAAACAGTTCTTAATAGATTGCTGATGTGGACAAGAAAAATCAAGTCACAGAAAAAAAGACTGACACTATGCCATGACTGACTAAAAAGCAGAGTGCAGCAGCACTCATTATTTTTAAACACAGGAGCATTTGTGATGTAGGAAGGTTCTTGGGTGATGTCCTCTGCAGCCACTTGCTGGCCCTGTGCAGCCTTAGGGCTGGGAGCCTGGCTGTGGGTGTGCTGGCTTCTGAGCTGTAGCCATATTTTATCCCAGCAGTCATGCCAATGTGTTTATCCAGCAGCTGGGGTGTGAAATAGGTAAAGGTGTGCTGCAGTGACATTTAAACTGGGAAGGTTTTTTCACTGGTTTTGCTGTTCTAGGTTTCTGTACTATTCAGCTTCACTACTGCTGATTGAAGTGGGTTTGTATGTAGTGTATGATAGTTGTTCCAGCAGCTGTAGCTAGCTCAAGGTGTGTTGTTGCCAGTGTAAAGATAAGAATATTGTCACTAAGTAGTTGTGGATGCCCCATTGTGTCCAGAGAAGCTGTGGATGCCCTGTCCCTGGAAGGTTTCAATGCCAGGTTGGATAGGGCTTTGAGCAACTTGCTCTAGTGAAAGATGTCCCTTCCCATGTCAGGAGCATTGGAACTAGATACTAGATGATGTTTTCCAACTCAAACCACTCTCTGATATTTATCACCAAGATTAGTTTCTACCCAGTGAAGCTGCTTTAGACCCTGTGGGAGAAACTGTCACTGGATGGTTTCACGTGTTGTCACTAATTGTGGGCTCTTCAGCATCTCCTACACGACAAAAATTAGAGAATTCATCTGATCAATGTACTCAAAATTCCTGGAAACAAATCTCTCAGCTTATTTTTCAGATATCTCTAAATGTACCTTGTGCACAAAATAAGTTAGACCCAGAAGTATTGATGTAACTCAGCTGAGAACTAGAAGGAAGAAATTGCCCAAAATATTGTTAAGCTTTCTCAGGTGTGTCAAAGTGTGCACATAATCCAATGTCCACACCGTGGTCATTAGAAAAAATGTGATGCTAACTTCATTTAATGCAGAAGTGTTCATACATAAATATTCACTAGTGTCTTGCCCTTGCAGAAAAGGCTACTGGGTAGAAGTCTGGTTGCAAAGAAGGATCCAGTTGTCAAACAAATTACAATTAGCAATACTGTGCTTTTACAAGCAATATCGACTGGGCTTCCATTTGAGTAATACTTGGAGAAGAATTAAGTGGCCAACAGTTCTGCAGCTCTTTTAAGAGCCCACACAAATGAGCTGGCTCATCTGTTGTGACCTTCACAGCGCTGGAGGTTGGTGATTTTTGTCACATATGTGGAGTTTGGAGAGGCTGTTGCATTGACTCAGACCATGTAGCTAAGAGCAGACATGAGGAAAGTTCAGCTGATGGTATCTATGTTAAATTTTGTCATTACCTGAAAAACTACTTTTGGGAAAATGAATTTACTCAGTTTGATCACTGAATGCTTTTTTCATTAGGTTATGCTTAAAACACTTGAAGCTTAAAATTTTCAGAGAAAAGACAAGGTTTTAAAAATAATGTTATTTTAATTGGTCTTCTATTAGGAGCAGCTGGGAAATGGTGGTGTATGAATGATGCTGGCATCAGTTACTACAGTGATAAGTGCTTGTTGATGTGTTATTTTGGTTTGCTTCTTCACTGGCACCCTTTGGGGTTTTCTTAAGTAGTTCAGGACTAGTTCAAGCTGGACCTTTGTATATCTACCTTTTACACAAAGAGGTTGTCTCTAGAAAATTCTTAACACTTGAACACCCCTATTTTTGTCGTGTAGACGTGCTGAGACCAACAATTGGAAACAATTTTCATTCTGGTGAGTGGCAGGAACAGTATAAATTGGGTGGAGAGAGAAGGACAGGAAGGGTGGTTTGAATCACTTCTCTGTGTTCAGAATTAAGTGGGTTTGGAAGTCTGCTCATTTCTGAGTGAGTGAGCTACAGGAGACCAGCACTTGATGCTAATCTTCTCTTTTGGTTCTGTTTCACTGTGGCAATTATAGGGGTTTGTGTTGTTGCAATTTCAGTGGCATGCAATAACTTACCAGCTGTCTAGTCTGTGTTTATTGTATATCCAATAAAGTCTGGACTTTATCGTGAGGAAAGCTGATACTGCTGCTGCACAGCCATAACTTTGTAAGGTGCTATTTCTCTACTTCATTCCATGGGTCCTGTAACTGGGACTTGAGCAGAGGGCAAGCATGTTTTATAGGATAGCCAGCAGTAACTTCTGTGCCAGGGTTAGAGAAGTGTGTAAATTGGTAAGTGAAAGATTTACTGCTTTTAGTCCCTTGAAGCTGATAAATCATCTGTGTGTGTTTCATGAAATAATTATTCTTGTGTCTGACAATACAGGCACATGACTACCAAGCATTCATTGCACCCATTTGTGTGTGTAACCTCAAATATTTTTATATTTCACATGGATTACTTTTTTAATATAAGAAAATTATTTCTTAAAATACATGGAGGGAGGAGTTTTTTGTGATGAGTACATAGGTTGTGCATGCTCTAATCGCCTTCAAGGCTTTGTCATGAGTTTGTCTTGTACAAAATATTGGAATGGTTTAAAATATTTCTTCTCTGGTCTATTATTTTTGTGTGTGGGTTCTGGTAGGATATGGAATCTTTTAAGGCAAATCTCCTACAAATAGTGTGAATTTCTAAACTTCCTCTAATATAAGCATGAGTGGTTTGTTCCAATTGGAACATGCATCTCCTTCAGATAATAATATACTGACATATTAGTGTGATAGTCAGTGTCTTGAGCTACTTTTTTCTTTTATTATTGTTAGGGTAAAACAGAAATTAGTGGGTTTTTTTACCCCTCTTCAAATTGCAAAGGTTTGAGAGGTACACAAAATGTAATTGATGTTTTAGCACTCTCGTGGGCTCAATGGGCAGTAGCATCCTTTGTGCAAATGTGTGCCTCTGGGTTGGTGTTTATTTCTGGAAAAGCTGAATTTAATATGTGTGTAAAGCACTTTTGTGATTGGTTTCTAGACAACAGTTTCGTGTTAATATAGAAATAAAGGTTTATGTCCTTTTTAAACCACGATTTTCATGTGTATTAGCAATAAGCTCTTCAAATATTCATAAGTATGGTTTATAGTATGTAGACTTTTGTGTACAAACACATCAGGACACATATAGAATCACAGAATGGTTTAGGTTGCAAGGGACCTTAAAGTTCATCTAGTTCCAACCTCCCTGCCATGAGCAGGGACATTCACTACTACACTCTAATATGTATATATGCACACACATGCCCATAAATATATACATATCTATACAGAATAAAAAGACACAAGGTTTTAAAGAAACAATTAGTGGTTTATCTAAGTGTGAACCTGCCAGTTTTTACTACCTCAGAGACAGATGGCAAACCAGAATCTACCACTTTCCACATTGTACTGTACTATAATTTCTGGTTTAAATTTAGAGGCTATTAAATCAGAGCATGGTCCCAAAATAGAAATACCTCTCACTGAGATCAGGCTCTTGAGGGTTGAGGGGAGGCAAGGCAGTGACTGTCAATGTGAACAGCAGTGGAAAATGTGTAGCAGAAAGGGTTGGTATGGGTTGGGGAATGTCAGCATGCCTTTCCTGACCTGGCCCTGATCTGTGTGCTGTGGCAGGCTGGTAAAAGTGCCCATGCTGCTACCCAGTGATCTCCATCAATGAATGACCCATTGGGAGAACTCACCTTGTCTCCAGCCCAAAGTTAATTTGGTTTTATATCCTCAGGTGGACAAGTTTTCCACTCACTGGTATGAACAGCTACCTGTGAATGTACGTGTTAGGAGGGAGGAGGTGCCTTCTCTGAAAGTGCAATGGTAGCTAAGTACAAATGTCAGTCAGTGTGCACTGCACTGATGGAAGGTGGGCTAAAAAGGAGCTTTCACAGGGCTGTTGGCAGCACTGCAGCTCCTGAGCTGGGTCTGGTGTAGCCAAAAGGAGTGCCCTGGGGTCAGGGGGCAGAGACACTGCTTCCTTCAGCAGGGCAGATTGGAACCAGGTTGGTGGCTTGAAATGGCAGGCTGGGTTTTAGCAGAAAGGAGAAATTATATCTGGAGTAACTATGTGGGGAATCTCACAGTGATTAGTTAAAAGAGCTGATGTTGAATGATCAGGAGATTTTCTTCTTCTTGAGCATAAGCTTCAATATAAGTGAATGCAGCAACCTGAAACCTCAACAAAGCCAGAGAATCTGCTGAGAATGAGGAGGAAGGAGCTTTCCTTGCTTCATTTTACTTAAGCAGATTACATATGGTGGTTGTTTTGTCAAGGTTCTTTCTCAATTTTTCCCCTTTTTTTTTTTTTTTTTTTTGGAAACTGATTTTGCATTATTTTGATTTTGTCTCCAGAATGAGCATTTTCAAGAATAAAGCTTTGTTCAGCTAATAAGGTAGTGAATCTTTGGTGTAGGTACCTTTAAATGATTCATCTTTCCAAAATGCATGAGAGGGTAAGAAAATGTTCTTCTGTGGAACTTAAAAAGGCCTCCTGCAAGATGGTTTAATGGAAATGAAGAAAGAAGCATTTGTCAGGAGTGGGTGGTGGTAAGGAAGAGTTCAGTAGGTAGGAAGGAGTGCCACTGAATACCCAGAGATTGTCACAGAAACCTCTTGGCTCCCTAAGACACTGCAGTTTCCAATTATATAAATGTATGCCACTTTTAATGGAAGATCAGATTTTGTGTCTTCTATGACAGGCAGTTAAAGTATTTAGTATTCTAAATACTCAAAATGAAAATTAATGGATACTGCAAAAGCTTGTTTCCACCTAACTAGGGAAAGCAAGGCTGTTCCTGCCTAAGATGCTGAGAAGGTAATATTACTCTGGAATAATAATTGAATTGAGCATTGAGTGCAACTTAATTACTTTGCAGCAGAGTGCAACTAAAAATTATAAGGAAAAGACATCTAAGAAGAATGTAATATATTTGGAAACAATCTGTCTCCAGTTATATAAAATAAACAAAACAAAATCAAACCAAAAAACCTCAACACCCAAAAGCACCTAAGCAACTCTAGATAACAGGTTTTGAGTACTTGGTATGTAAGTGTGTTTTATTTATAGTTTTGGACTATGAAGAAGTAGTTCATGTAAAAATTGTATTTGCAGATATAAAAATACAAAATTGGCCTGTGATGTCATTTTCACTTAGATCACTGGCTCCTTCAGGCTGTGGATGTCATCTTTGTATATTGCTTTACTCAGTGATTCCTCTTTTAAAATAATGAATGTTCCCTTTCCTCCTGCTCTCACATTGGTGATTACATCTAATTCAATAGCAAATCCAATTTAGAAAATTTTTCTAGTCTGCTTGTCATAGACTTTTAGATTGATAACTTCAGGAAAAAGTTTGTATTTGTTTCTTTCTCCTGAGTGTCCAATTTGCTTCAATACCAGACCTTAGTGCAAAGTTTTATCTTTCAATATCATCAATGTTAACCATTGTCTTTCTTTCAAAATATTGGTTTCAAATTCTCATCCTGTGTTCAAACTCTCAGTAGACAAATGAGTCATCATTTTTTTCTGGTCATTGAAGATAGAGAGAACTTCAGTAGAAATGTATGATAGCAACTGCCTGACGTAGCAGGCAGGAGCAAAAGCTTTTGACAGCATTTGCAGAGGAATCAAAGAGAAGCACTTGCTGTGCACTGTCTTGGAAAGGAACACTGAGTTCCCAATATTTTATTACATTTTAAAATGGTAACTTTTCCTGGCACGATGTAAGTCAAATCAAACCCACTATTTTAGTGGGGAGCAAAAGAAGTCATGATGTTTGCAGTTCTTTATGTTTTAATCCATTGTTCTGCTGTAAATGGAAAAAAACCCAGAGATAAATAGCATCAGAAGGCATTTTTACAGCTTTTGTGGTTCCAAACATTCTAGTTTTAGCTGCCACAGGAGTGATTGTATGATTTGAGAAAATGGTTCTTTCCAGTTAAGGAACAGAAACATTCCATTTTATTTTGTTACAGATTATCATGTATTGTTCAGCTATAACATTTTGCATGGTTAGAATTGTGCTACTCAAAACAGAACCATTATATATTAGTTGGTTTCTCTCTGTATGGATTCCTACTGTTCACACAGAGGAGCACTCACTGTTTGGAACTTACTGAAGAGCAGAACCCTCACATTTACCTGTCTCCAGTGCTTAATGCTGTGGTTGACCTGGAGCTCCTGATGTGGTTTTCTGGAGCTTCTTAATGCCCAGTGGAATATTCTTCAATTGTAGAATCATAGAATGGCTTGGGTTGGAAGGAAAACTAAATATCATCTAGTTCCTACGCCCCTGCCATGGGCAGAAGCACCTTCCAGTAGACCTGGTTGCTCAAAGCCTCATCCAGCCTGGCCTTGAACACTTCTAGGGATGGAGTGTCCACAGCTTCTCTGGGTAACCTGTGCCAGTCCCTCACGACCCTCACAGTAAAGAATCTCTACCTAATACCTAATTTCAGCCTACTCTCAGTTTCAAGCCATTCACCCTTCCCCTATCACTCTATGCCCTTGTGAAAACTCCCTCTCCAGCTGTCTTGCAGACCCCATTTTTCAGGTATTGGAAGGAGCTATGAGGTTTTCTAAGGCTTTCACTGTCAAAACCATCTCAGATTTGGCAGTGAAAGCTCTGCTTTTGGGGATGTTTTCACTCAGTGTTGCTGGTGATGTCCCTCTGTGAGGAAATAGGAGTAGCTGACATTGTGCCTTGTTCTGCCAGGCTTCAGACCCCCAGGAGTTCCAGGATTTAAACTTTTTGGATAACAGGGCTGTGCAAGGATCTCTGCAGTGTGACTGGTGTGGTCTCTACCAGGCCCCATGCTCAGTTGTGCTGCTGTCCTGACAGTGGTTCTGAGTACAAGTTCTCCAGTCTCCAGTGATTTGAAAGTGAATAAAATATGGCAAACACTGCCACACTGTTTGCCACACTGCAAACACTGATCTAACATTACCTAGGTGATGGAAATTGCCTGTGATCTAAATGGGGAACAAATATAGCAAACTATTTTAACATTTTTGTGTATGATTGGAAATGTAATCCTCAATTCATCATTACTTAATAATGTTTTATACTGGATTTTGGAACTATTGCAGAAAATTTGAAATCATTAAAGTTGTAGTCTTGAAAATGCATATTTGAATATTGCTATTATTATTATTAGTCCTTTAGTTGCACAAAATCAGGTATTATTCCTTTATTTTGATTTACTGCTTTTCATCTGCTATACTTTTACAGTAATGTGGAATTTGTTGCAAGGGGTAATGTTGTAATCTGTGTCTACAAACACAATTACTGTGGGAGAGCCACAGATGTTAACAAGCAATTTAGTTGTAGTAGAAACTGTAGGGCGAGTGTAGAAGCATCTGTTACTTCTTGTTTTGGGTTTTTTTTCCAAAATATAATGCAATTGAATAAATACTTTGTCCTTTGCAAAACTGAAATGGTGTTTTTCTTCTAGTGCTGTCAGTACTGTTCTACTCTGTTGTCAGAACATTTTCAGTTCAATTCTTTAATTCATCCTGAAGGGGTTGAATGACCCCAGACCTTCCCACAGGCTGAACCAGTTGTACCTGCAGCTTTTTCCAGCGTGTGAAACTACTTGTTTTGTGGGTTTCTTTTTAGTTGTTAGAGTATATTCTGGCAATCAATGAAGTAAATATTTAAAGTTTGTTTACTTCTTGCTATTGTAGGCATTGGATCAAGACAGAACTGCGCTACAGAAGGTGAAAAAATCTGTGAAAGCAATATATAGTTCGGGGCAAGGTAAGACGTTGTTTTCAGTTTTACAAGAGCCAAAGCATTTAATTTCAAGTTTGAGATGTTTTGCAATTCATCCTGTTGAAATGTATAGCATAAGAAATGCTTATCTGTTTAGGAGTGTTTGGACTTCAAAATTTTCTTTCTTTACTTCTGATTATACATCAGATTAATGTGCTCTCCAGTTCTTTTACCCTCATATTCCTTCTCAATGGCCTCTGGGAGAATCCCACAGGTAAATTTTCTTGCTGTCATAATATTTCAAGCATTTACCTTTAACTAGAACAGTGACAAAAAAGTGTTCTCAACTGAATTTTTAGAAAGCACTTATAAGTGAATAAGATTTAAAAGTTTAAAAAAGTAATAAAAAAAGTTTAAAAAGTAAATAAAAAGAAATATCTGGTTTTGTTTTGTCAACATGTGCTCTCCCTTCATGATGTGTTTTTCTTCTTGCGTAAAATCAAAATTATGTATTTCCCTTCTTACCTAAAATAGTATAGTTATATAATTCTTTTGCTTGCTTGAAGACACTGTTGATGTTTTATTAGGACTATAGTAGTTACTTTGATGGGAATTTATTTGGTTAGAATATGAATTGATAATCAGTTTGAGTGCAGTAACAAATGGTGATCAAACACAACAATATACAAATTTGATTTAAAAAATGCTACAACTCTAATGCTTCTACCTCTTCTTCTCTCAAGTTCTAAAAACTGTGCCAAAGGCAGATAGAATAACAGAGCTGTGGACTTGCCAATAATCCTCTGGCTGTAAATACATGATTTTAGAAAATCCCAGTTCCAATTTCCTAACAATAATAATAATAATAATTTTAGCAAATATTTTCCATGTACAGAGCTACTTTTGAGTGCTGTTAGTTTCTGACTTCATGGAAGTGTCTGGGATTTTTAATATCTTATAGATTCTTAACTATTCTCACTTGCCAATCCCTGATGTTGGTTTGCTAGCACCATGCATGCTTTAACTGTAATTTCTGTTGTTGATAAATGTTTTCCAATAGACTGGGAAGCCTAATATAAAGTGAGAATAGTATTTGATGCAAGTGTATTTAGCTTTATGCTTTTAGAAGTATTCAGATTCTCCAATAAGCTTTTCCATTTGAGAGTACTTACTAAAACAGAGTTTCAAAACTGATAAAAAGTGTAGAACACATTAAAGTTGTTTCTGCCTGTTTTGAAACTATAATATAAATAGCTATCATTTGAATCTTGGGATAAAAATAATATTGTTGTCAAGGCCTGTAAGTAAGGCAGTGCTATATGATGAATTAGTTGCATTGAACAAAAGCAATAGAAAGTGGGTTAATGGCTTTGATTAGGTGTTCTGCACTTTAAAAGCAGCAGAGATGGGTAGCTAGTTTTTAATTTTTTTTTTTTTTTTTTTACATTTTAAATTGGTTTTTTATCAAGCCTTGTTTCAAAACTACAAGTTAGTAGGAATTCTTTTGGCTCAAGAAAGCCAAAGCTTTATACATAATCCTCTGGCTCCCTCTTCAGAGTGCTGCTGTCATAAGCACTTACAATGAAAAGCTGTGTACAGGAGGCATTACAGGCAGTGACTGATAAACTGGGATTAGTAAAGCCAAGACCAAAAATGTGCCACACATGTGAAACCTTATAAAAATAAATGTGAAGTGAATCAAAACTCAAGCTCATTTTGTCTCCTTGTACAAGGAAAATTGCTGAACCAGCTATTTTCTTGTGCTCTGCTGATGAAAGTGGATTTTATTGATATTTAAGTAAAGCATTCCAGAAACAGCTGTAAAAAGAATTGGGGTTTATCAGTTCAAGAAAGTGTTATGTGGCTATTTTTATATTTCAAAAGAAAGCCTCTAACTACATTTTGAGTACCCAGAATTGGAATTTTGTTTTACAAATTTGTTTGCTACCATATTTAATTTACTAAAGTAGGAGAAGGTTTTGTAGTACTCCTTTGCTCCAAAATCTCCTTTGAGGACTCCAGCTGGACTGGTGAGAAAGTTATTCAGGGACAATAGAAATTCTTTTTTCAGTTCAGTCATCCAATTCATAGGCTACCAAAAGCCATAGCTAGTTTTTTTGGGTTGTAGTGGTTTTGGGTTGTTGGGGTTTTTCTGTTCTTGTTTCTTTGGGGTTTTTTTTGTTGTTTCTTTGGGTTGTTTTATGTCTTTGGTTTTGGTGGTTTTTTGTTTTTTTTTTTTTTTTTTTGTTTCTTTTGGGTTTTTATTGGTTTGGTTTTGTGGGGAGTTGTTTTTTGAGGATTGTTTTGTTTGGGTTGAGGGGTTTCTTTTGGTGTTTGGGTTGTTGTTTTTTTGGTTGGTTTGGTTTGGGTCTTTTGTTTTCTTTATTTTTTTTTTTTTCCTGAGTAACATTTGACTAGTGGCAGTGGCACAGTGCAGTGTCTCATACAGAATTCTTCAGGAGGGCTGAACCTTGTGGTGTGTTGATTTGTTCCTCTCCAGGGCTGAATTATTAACCACAAGGGTCTCTGACCTGTTACAGAGCTTTAACATCACCCAAATACTTTCTGCCCTTCCTGTCCACCCCTCACCCATTTTTCATATTTACAGTTAGAGCTACTGCTGTGGAAATGAAAATATACCAAGACAAGAGTATAGAAAATCCTTAGAAATGTCCCTTCCCTATTTTCATGTCTGAAAGGGTTGTATGGGAAAGGACTGTTCATGGAATCCAGTGAGACATAAAAACAGACACCTCCTTCTCAGCACTTGCTCCCTGTCTGGCTTGCTGTCTGCTGGCATGATTGATTGTGTCTGTAACTAGGAGCCCTTCTTATGGCAGGGGTGCTGAACTTCTGCCTTCCTTTCCTGTTAGATTTGGATTGAATTGTAACAGCAGTGGATGGCACAATTATTTTTGCTGTAGATTTTTCAATAGCTCTTTTTCATTATTTCCCTGGGATAACTCCCAAATATAATCAAAAGAGTTTACACAAGGGAGAAATAAAAACATAAAATCCATACAAGACTAAAGGTGCTGAGATAGATCAGCAGTTCACATGGTCTCCCACAGTGTTCAAGAGCAGATGCTTGAGGAAGAAGAAAAATGGTACAAAGATGGATGTATTTTAAGTAATTTGTTTAGCACTTTGTCAGCTCACACTGACATGAAGGCCAAGGAATTACCATGAGTCAGAAATTATATTGTGATGTTTGATACTTCTAAATGGACTTTCTGCAACTTATTTTGTCCAAGGAATTTGAATTAATGTAAATCTTTATCATTCACAGTCCTGCATCAATCTAGTTAAATTCTCCTGAGCAAAGTTTCCCAGTGCATGCTCATGTTCTTCAGAACTGAAGTAACTTGAGGAGGAGAATGTCCCTGCCCATGTCTCACAGCATTGGCCTTGAACCCACCAAAACAACTCATCTGATATGAAATTGAGGGAGCTTTGCATGTTCTGGGCATGAAAGGTTGTAAGAGGCTTTGAAGTGCCAAAGCTTGCTAGAGGAGAGCCAGAGGAGTTTTTGGTGGATGAATCCAAACTTTGTTCTGTGGACTATTCTGTCTCTTGAAATAGGTTTGAGTTGTTTCTGTTATTACTCACAGTATCTCTCTTCTGAACTCAGCAGTTCCTAGGGGGTTTTGAGGTTTTTTGGGTTTTTTTGGGGTTTTTTTTTTGTTGTTGTTTTTGGTTTTTTGTTCTTTTGTTGTTTTTTTTTTTACAGAAACCATCACATTTAATCATCCCCACTTTCTCCAAAATGGAAGCACAGACTTCCTTTTCTAAAATAAAGAAGAGAAGGAGTGAATTTTGGGCAGCAAGGGACAGGAACTGCACACAATATTAAGGGTTTAAGCCCACTATGGCAATATTTTGATATTGCAAGCTGTGTTTCTTCAACTGTTAGATTTGGTATAAATCCTCTGAAGCAGAGGAGAAAAAAAATTCTTCCATGAAAGCTTCTTCAAGCATGTCAGTGATGAACAGAGATGCAAAAATAAGTCATTTACTTTTCTGGGCTGGCTTATCTCTCAGTGCTCTTGTACTGTGATGATCTGGAGAGCCTTGCAGACTCAGTGAGATGTTTCTTGCTCTGAAATATGGAAAGAGGCTTTTAGTACTTTTCCCTTGAGCAATCTCATTCCAGAAGGCATTATTGTTATCAAGTTTAGACAATTGTATGGTGGTCAAATAATTTTTTTTCTATTATTTTTTCATTATATTTCAGCTTGTGAAGAATGAAATGACAAAGGGTGTTTTTTATTTCAAATAATTTCTGCCATCCTTTTTAACCTTGCCAGCTTTCTTGCTTTTCTAAAGCCTTTCTGAGTCATCTTTCATTCATAAATGCATGTTGGCTCTGACCTTGGTTATTTTTCCTCTCGCTATGCATGGAAAAAAGCTGTTTTAGAAGAAGCTTAAAAATAGTTTAAAGTTGATCAAAATTCTGAAATATGATTTTTATTTTTGTTAACCACAAATGCAGAATTAATTCTTATTAATGTAGACATTATTCAGGTTTCTTTGGGCATAATCAATGCCAAAAGTAGTGTTTTTCTTCTGTAAACGATTTAACTTTTTTGTGCTTGTGTTCTTCAGTGTTTGCAGGGTAATATATCTGAACAAAACTGTTGTAGAGGAAGGAAATTTTAGGCCTTTAATTGCAGTGATGTGTTTTGTAGGTCCAGCATATAAAGGTTATCCCTTAACCTCTCTCCACAGTATTTGTACTTCTGTACCCTTTCTTAATATGCACAAGTAGGCAGAAATCTCACTAGGCTCAGAGGCATGTGCTAAAATTTTGATAATTTTGGAGTGGGAAACAAACGTAGTATTTAATGAATGCTGTGGGTTCTAGTGAAAGAGTACAAATTCTGGCAATCTCATTCAAGTATTTTCTGTTCATCCTGGGAAAGGTTTCCCCCAGGGTCACTTGAGGCATGGAGAAGTGCAGGTGGCTGCCTGGGAATGCAGTGCAAGGTGGGGTTGAGCCCAGGGAGTCCTTCAGAGCCCTGTGCTCCCTGTTCTGGAAGTGCTGCTGTGCAGCAAAGGGCTGCTGCAGAGCTGCTGTGCCTGCCCCTCCTCCCTGAGCTGCTTGGGTCTGCATCTCCAGAGGCATTCCTGTTATTTCCTCTTCACATTTCCTCAAAATACATGTTAGAGCTCAGACATAGGGGATGCCACAGCATTATTGTGCACTGGGAGCTGGGAGGGTTTTCTCAAACCAGAGGGAAATTCTGAACGTTGCCCAGGGTTGAAGGTGTGGGTGATGAGGAGATGCACAGCTTCCAGTTCAGAAAGTGCCACTGCTGTGTGCAGGCCAGTGTGCTGCTGTGCTCCACATCTGCCACACTCTGGTGCCATTCTCAGCAGAGGCTCAGGTGCTGCTGGCCTTGCCAGCTCCTACTGAGGAGGGGATGAGTGAGACCCCTTTGAAGGGAGCTGTGTTTGTCAGTGGGAGCAGAGCCCTTGCTCAGTTTTCCATGATTCTGACGCGCCTCAGGGAGCTGCTGAAGGAGCAGGATGTCTGCCAGGGGAAGCTGTTCTATTTTCATCCCAGTGCTGAACATTGCTTACAAGATTGGAAAGACATGATTCAGTTCTGGAGGACAAATCTTATTCCCTGTATGTACTGCTGTCAGTGATCCTGTCTCACTCTTAAGGTTATTGAAGTCTTGTATGAGGACTTGTATCTAAGAAAGTAAATATTGTCATGCCTATTAGAGCTTTCTGTATGCAAAGGAAGTTCTATTAGGACGTTAGGAAGTAATTTCTGAGTGCATGAGGCACCTAGAGTAAGATTAAAGAATGCTCTTTGCTCTAAGCATGCCAGGTTTCACATTCCATATTTTAGTGTAGGCTACATTGCAGATTTAATTTTTCAGCTGTGTGCATTTATGGTTGAGTAGGGAATTGCCTTACCTCTTTAATAGAAAATATTTAATCTCCTTTTGCAAGATTTACACTGATACTTATGTAGAAATTGAAAATTTCTTATTCTTACAGAATACTTGCATTTTGTGTGACAATTACAGAAGTAAATATAGGAGTATTCCTTTTACTTCACCATCAAAACTTCATTTCTAGATTTAAGTGATTTGTAGTTTGGGATTCTTGAGAATTTCCTCTATATTGTTCTAGGACAATGATCTGCTCTGCTTCCTCTTTCTCACTGGGAATTTCTTTGCCTTTCTACAGATAGAGGAAACAAACTTCTTCAGCTCTTTTTCACTCTCTTTGTGAAATAACTTTTTTAAATGCTCTATGAAACAACGCAGTGCTTAAAATCAAAATGCTGGGAAATACTGTGGTGGAAAAAGTGCTGCACAAGCAAGGACAGGGATTCCATGACCTAGCAGGGCTGTTTCTGACCTTGCATTATCCTTCCTTTTGCTTCAGCACAGCTGGATATGCTATGCTTGAGCTTTACTCAGTTAGAAGTTGAGCTAAAGCTCCTTCATAGATAAAGTCCTCTGTGTGTATTTGTGCAAAAGCTTTTACATCAAACCAAAATGCATATTTTATTGTTATGTAGTAGTTTCCTTGAGTTCAGTGCTAAGCTATTTGATTAAAACTGTATGCTTTTGGAACAATTTTCTTAAAAACACAGGGCTTGAATTTCAACTCTATATTAAATATTAATATATTTAACATTAACATATGTTAACATTAACATATGATTAAATATTTGGCCTCTTGAAAACCTCGGTATTAATGTCTGATTTTTAGAGTGTGACTGGTGTGATGTGGGAGCTTTGGGGCTTGGTATTGGTAAATAAGGATTGTCCTTTTTTAACAGGTTTTGACATTTTTTTGTTGGAGCTTTGGTGCACTGTTTGAGTATCTGCAATACCTTAGAAGAGTTAATTGTTTAACCCTTTATCAGCTGTTAATGCCCAAATAGATTTGTGCATTGTGAGACGTTATTTATGAGACATTATTAATGAGGAATTGTTTGAAACTTACATCTTTTTTTTTCCTTTTCTTCTGAGTCATAACTTGCAATTCAGATGCTCTTAGGCAATATCATAAATTTAAAAAAAAAAAAAACCAACAAAAAAAAAACCCAAAAAACTTGGAGATTTTGGGGGGAAAAAAACCATGGTGCTTCCTGGCTGTTCTCTTTCCCTTCTTCCTTTTCATTGCACAGAACTTGTGCTGTAGCTCTGTGGTTTTGTGTTTGTAGTTTGCAGAAAAAAAGCCCACATAGTAAGCCTAGGCAATTCATTAGAGTGAAATATTGATTTAATTAATACTGGTAATATCCTCTAAGAGAGATAAAGGTGATAAAGCCTTTCCCAAAGGGCTGTAGGGGTAAATTTTCTTTTTAAAGATAGAAGTAACAAAAATTATGCAAACACATGCCAGAAAAGAAACCAAATAGAAACAGGAAGGACATTTCAGATACAACAGTTTCTAATTCATTCTTGAGTCAAGGATTTTTCTCACTTTCACTGGCTTCAACTGCATTGTCTTGGTTCTGACCTCTCTGTATGTGCAGTTTGCTATTAAATAGACTGGAATGAGTCTTTGGCTGTGTACCAATACACATTCTGTTATCTGGGATAGCTCAGTGTACAAAGCAGGCAAAAAGGGAGCCTTTGTAAGATGCTTCTTCTTCTGAACTTACAGTCAGATTCAGACTTGGCCTTCTTACATTTAAATCTGATACTTTTGCCTTTTTTATCTGATACTTTTGTTCTTTTTTGAAATGTCCAACATTTCAAAAGAAAAGTTCATGTATGCATGAAAGTTCCTGTAGTGGGCAGCTAAAGATTCCAATGTTGTTTACAAAACAATCTTATATTGTTTCACTGATGTATTATTGATCTTATTACTCTGTCAATAGCTACAGAGTTTTCTTCATCTCTGTATTACAAATTTCAGCCTGCTGATTTAAAAAGCATATATATACCTATTGCTAAGTAGTTCTTTTTAATCTTAAAATTCTTTTAATTTTCAGTAAATGTATTGACTTGTGGCTTTTCTCAAAGTACTGTTTATTAGTTTGTTGTTAAGTTGCAGTAAGCTTAAAATTATAATTGGCTACAAAAAAATTGACTTTTGATTTTTCTTTGCAGATCACGTTCAAAATGAAGAAAACTATGCACAAGTACTAGATAAATTCGGAAGTAATTTTTTAAGTCGGGATAATCCAGATCTTGGCACAGCTTTTGTAAAATTTTCCACACTTACTAAAGAATTATCAACACTGTTGAAGAACCTGGTGAGGAGTTTTGAACTTTCTTAGCTCTTGTTTCAAAATAAAGTATAATACAAGAACTGCATGCATGATCATGATGACTAAGGATAATTTTTAAGATGTTTTCAGTTTTTTTCCAAAACAAAACCTAGAGTTTCTTCAGAGAGGATCTCTAAAGGGTGTTATGACCCACTCTGTGTTTGACTGTTAATTGGCAGTTAAGAAGGTAAATATAAATGTTGAGACATCCCTTGAGTCATCATTCACAAGTGATTGATGGTGATCTATACCTCATGGAGCTAAATTTTAAATTCTCCTTTAACTTGAAGTCTTTCTTGTTAAAAATACAGTATCATTAGTCATGGCTGTTTTATTTTACCACAAAAGAAGAAACATTCACTTTTTGGAAAAAAACTAACAATTTGAGCTTGTTTAAATGATGTTAACAGTCCACTCTCCCTTTAACACATAAAGCATCCATGCCAGGTTTTTGAAGGTGCTTTAAAGGTTTGCCTCAGTTAAAGTTTGCCTTAGGCCTTTTATTTCTGAAAGTTCCATAATAAAATTACAGTCATAGCAAATATCTTTGAACACTGAAAGTAATGAAGCCACATTTCTTGTGAAATCTTTTTTCATGGGCTTTGTAAATGGAACTGTAACTGTTATATTCAGAAAGTCATAGCTTCAGTTTTATATTTTTCTTATAGTTGGGTGAATTTCCAAGCATTTTTGGTGTGTGAAGTACAAGTGATGTTACAGATTTGTCTTCCTATAGTCCCCAGCACTGCCATAACTGCTGTAGGTCACACCAAAGGTCATTGTAGCAAAGTTCCCTGGCTGTGACAGTTGCCCAAAACTGAGTCTTGTGCTTTCCTCTGTAGAGACTTCTGTCATTCTGGATTAATTTGACTTTAATTTAAGTTTAGCACACAATTAAAAGTAAGCATTATAAAATGTGAATTCAAGTGCAGTGTAAGGACAGTTTGGGACTAAAACTCAAGTTTTTTGGAAGCTTTCTGGACTTTGCCATTCCTAGCAGAGCATCCACAGAAATTTTTTAACCTATTTCAACTAGCAAAGGTGTCAGGGTTTATTTATTTATTTTAAATAGTGCTGTTCAAGTGGAAAAAACACTTTTAATTTAGGAAGCCACACTTACTCAAAGCAACATTATACTATTTCAGCTAGATTATAAGCATTATCTACCCAAATTCTTGTTAACAGGATTCAAAATAGGGTATTCACTAATTTACTTCATTTAGCAATCTCAAATAGACAACAAACTTATTTTACAATTGCCTCAGCATTATAAAACCATTTATTTTTCTCATTTTTTCTCCCTGAGATAGAAAATAATGCTTTGTTGTTCTTAAGCATCATTCTGTTTAATAAGATTACACTGAAAGGAAAAAAGATGTTTATATCAAATAGAAGTTGAGGTCCACTGAAGAAGCAGTTGAGAGAAGGATTCTGTTATGTCACTGCTAAAGCCCCAAAGTAGGTGCTGAGCCTTACGTTGATAAAATTAATTGGAAAAATGGCAAGAGTTATTGAGATGAATGGCAGGATAATAGGTTTAGGGATTTTTTCTTTTTTACCTAGAACAGATTGTTGATGCCTTATTTAATAAAGGTACAATAAAATAATGAATGGTCTTCAAATACATAAAGATGAATAAGGACTGGAGCTACACAGTAGACAAAGAAAAAATGCTTCACAAATTTGATCCTTTTTGTTCCATCTTTCAACTTCAATTATGATTCATTTAATTTTGATAGGAATTGTGATATTTTTGATATTTCATGACAAGGAGGGTACAAAATAACTTACTTTCTTCTTTGTCTATTATGGAGTGACTATTTTAGAGTGATATTCACTTACTATGAAGTAAAACCAGCGACTTTTTTACATACACAATCTTTGGAAAGCATAATTTTGAAATGATTGCTCAGCATACAAGGGCAAGAATAACAAACCACGTCCATTAATCATTTTAACAAGGCTAACTAAGTTGCTGTGCAGTTTTTACTACTAACTGTTGATGTAATCATTAAATATAATGTCTGAAACTTAAAATTGATGAATATAATTGTTAAGTTGTTGAATCATTGTTATTAAGATTATTCTATAAGAAGGACACATAATGACCCTTCAGTAAGATTTTATAAAGGTAAAACATTGGGATTGGCCATTGCCAACCCTGGTCTCTGTTTTCAGCAAACTCTGAGTGTCCCACCAGAACCAGTTTCTCTGATTTTTACTTCTACCTCCTTGGCCATTTCAGGTTTCATTCTTTATGCAGTAATTCATTACAATAGTGCATTTAAAAGGTGTATAAAGACCTGTGTTATGAAAATGAGTGTGTCAAGATCTTTACATTGATCTAGATAAGGTTTTGGCAGAACATTTGTAGCAGTTGCAGATTATTTCTTTTGAAAATTTGCATGATTCTTGCCTTTTTCCAAGTGTTTAAAGCCTGTTTTTCTCTACCTCTCTTTCCTGTAAATGTCCTCAGCTAATCTTTGCAGGCAAATTATCTTTTGTTCACAACCCTCACTGAATTCTTATATGGGTTTCCATGTGTTAAGGGTTTTTTTTCCCTTTATTTTGTTCTATATGTGAGACTGTTTTGCTTTATCAGATTGTTTCCAGTTCATTTGGGCTACTGTTTTATCAAGTCTTGAATGATGTAATAAATGATTGCAAATCCTTACTGTATTGGAGTAATACACTGCTATTTAGCTTTGGGTTTTTTGGTTTTTTTTCTATAGCTGACATACTCACTGGCTACTGTTCAGTCATTTCAAGACTGAAATTAATGGTTTGACTTGATTATCTTTAATGGATACACCTGGAAAAATGAAAAAAAGGCTACAGTGTCTTTAGAATATATGAGGAGTTTGAGTGGAACACTAGATCTGGAGAACCTGTTTCAGTGGTTGTTTTGATATTCTTGTCCATAACCAAACAGGCATCAACTCAGTAGGGTGAAATTTAAACTCATGAGAGTTTAAGGAGATGTCATATATACTCAAAGGACAAGGAAAGGAGCAGTGTTCCCAAAAAGGGGGGAATATTCAGAGAGCTGGTGCCCCTGTTGGCTCCTTCTGTTCATGCTTGAATTTACACGTGCTTTGTGTGTTCCCTGCCTGTGGCACAGCAGGTCCTTCTTACTCAGGAGGCAGTGGCCAAATTTGTACCCAAATCTTTGCTTCAAGAGGATGAATATTGCCTTGAAGTGCTTTCAGAACTTTGCTTACATACTGTTTGTAAAATTCTGGTCACCTTGTTTAAGTAAACATTAATTATAATGTTTCTATGGCTCATGCAAGTAAATATTTATGAATTCTTCCCAGACTTGAATTTACTATGAATTTAGATATGTGAGGTGATTGCAACTTGATTAGTGAAGTTCCTAGAATTGTTGGCAATAGTTTGATAAGATCATAATAAATCCTTTTGAATGTAATGTTTTTCTTTTTAGCTCCAGGGTTTAAGCCACAATGTTATTTTCACTTTGGATTCTCTCTTAAAAGGAGACTTAAAAGGTGTTAAAGGGGTAAGTGTTGCAAACTAAATTTTTGTTTCATGTTCATCTGTCTAGTGACTGTTTTTCTTTCACTCATGAGAGTATTTCTTACGTTGGCATTTATTAATAATCTGTATTTAGTACAAGGAACAAAATTGGTATGACTGCAATGAAATCATGAAAATTTCATTGTAAATTGCTGTATTAGCATGCACAGGAAAACAATACTTTACAAGATTCAAACCCAATATTTTTTCCAACTGCTTTGTGAAAAGTTTTGAAGAAAAGAGTATTTTTTTTGCTATTTATTACTTAATAACTACAAAGAAAAAGTTTAAAAATGTTCTAAGACAATTTTCTGTTTCCTAAGGACCTCAAAAAGCCTTTTGACAAAGCCTGGAAAGATTATGAAACCAAATTGTAAGTATTTGTCTCTCACTTGGCTTTGTTTATTGTGGTGTTGGGATTTTTTAAATGAATTATTATTAGCAGTATTATTAATATGGTTATTGTTATTATTAAGATATATTTTTCCCCCCACGTAACACACAATCTAGAGAATACAGTTAAAAGAAGGGCAGTTTCATGGCTCAATAGCTTCTTGAGATTTAAAATATACAGGATTTGGTAGAGGAGCTAATCTTCAGAATGTCTTCTTTGATACTTCTTAATTATTACTTTTTCCCTAAATAATGCCAGAGCACATTTTAGCAGAAGGAATTGTCTAAAATGCTTTCTAATTAAAATTTCAGTACCAAGATTGAAAAGGAGAAGAGAGAGCATGCGAAGCAGCACGGGATGATAAGAACAGAGATAACGGGGGCTGAGATTGCCGAGGAGATGGAGAAGGAGAGGAGGCTCTTTCAGCTGCAGATGTGTGAAGTAAGAAACAAAGTTCAATTTTTAATTGCAACACCAGAACTTATTATTAACAGACTTTATGGGTCTTTCTTGAGGGTGGTGAAATCTTTAGTCATTTAATGGGGGTGGAGGGAGGAAATTATTTTCATGTGACACAGTACAGCAATATAAAGATAATTATTTTAGCAACTCTTGTACAAAGCTAGGCTTCTTTTTGTTTTATTCCTTTTCTTTGTTTTTAGATTATTGTGGGAAGGTTCTTGGGCTAAAAATACACTGTGGAAATATTTCTTATTTTATCAGATTTATGGTTTAGCAATATTTTGATATCTTTCTTGCAATATGCTTTCTGAAGCCTTCAAAAATTTCTAATAAAGTGATAAATGTTAGTGATACATTTAGTTCCATGAAGCTGATTTTTTATATTAATAGTTCTTTTTATTACATTTTAGTGGAGAACACAGTGTTTGTAGTGCCAGAATATTTCAGTAATGACTACAGTAGCATTAAAAAAGGGAAATCTTTAGACAATTCCAAAGGATGAAAATTTTTTCTTCAATTTGCTTTAAGTTTTGGGGTGTTTAAATTTTATGGAGTGGCCAGATAAATTGTTACCTGTTTTAAGGTTAGTTTAGCAGTGGTGCACTGGTGTTTTATGGCTCAGCACCCAAGTTAAACACGGAGTTTAATTCATTGAGCAAATGATGTTTTATTGTTTGAAAACTGTTGAAGTTTTTGATACATGATTGTCAACATGTTGTCCATTTTCTATACAGTATCTTATTAAGGTTAATGAAATCAAGACAAAAAAGGGTGTGGACCTTCTGCAGAACCTTATTAAATATTACCATGCACAATGCAAGTAAGTGCTGCCATGCTTTAAGCCTTAGTTACTATTTTCTTTTTTTGCACAAGATTTTGTTTCCCTTTGTTTGAGTGTATCAGGGCTTTTTTCATGACTGTGTTGTGCCAGGTGTCTGAATCTTCCTCTTCTGAGGCTGTGGACTTCCAGGAGAGAGTGTGTGAGTGAGTTTGGGGGGCAGGGCAGTGTTGGAGAAGGAGGCCCAAGGAAAACCTTGCATCTTGCATGCAAAAGATAATTTTATTTCCTGAGGCATAGATCTGGAATGCATTTTTATAAATATCTTGTTTATTCTAATTAATAGTTTTTAGTCTTTGTGTAAATTTATAAACCACTGTGAAAGCCAATAATTTCTTTGGATTTCCTTGAGGTGAAACTGGTGAGGTACAACCATGTCATTATTAGAACCACAAAGACAAACACACCGGAACTTAAGTTAAATACAGAAAAAAGATTTTAGAAGTTACTGTAGGAGAAACACATTGGCTGTATTCTCTCTAATTTGATACTTGTTAAAGTCACAGTGGTGTATCTCCACTGTTGAAAAATACTCTAAACTACTAGGAAGGTTTTTTTTAATTGGGGTTTTTACTTTTTAAATTATTTTGTTCAGTTTTGAACATGGAAAAGCTGGATATGTTTTATTGGTTTTGCTATTTTTCTACACAAGGCAATGTACTTTGTGTTGTGAACTCCATAAATCAAAGGTATTTTTCATTCCAGTTTCTTCCAAGATGGCTTGAAAACAGCTGATAAACTTAAACAATATATTGAAAAGTTGGCTGCTGACTTATATAATGTAAGTTTACTTACAAGTAACTTTATATCTGAAAATGAAAATATTTTGTTTATATAAGTACATAGATTTTAAATAGAACTACAAGGATGTATATTTAATTTGCATCTTATAATTGAAAAGTGTGTTACTTGAAACTGAACATAGCTAGATGAAGAAAAGACCTCTTGACTGTTAAACTTCATATGCAATTTTTAGAGCTATTAGGAAAAGTAGCTTTCATTCTACTATTAATTCAATCATACATTAAGATAAAACTACTTTTAAGTATGAATATTGGAATCAACTTATATTATTAACATTATTTTAGTACCATTTTCACTTTTTAAAACCAAACTACTTAATGATAGCACCAGGATTTTATAAATTAATTAATTGTGATGTTTATTGAAGAAAAGTAATAACATGGAATCAAAGATCACTTGTCACCCAAGTGTTTTTGTATTCCATAATCAGAATTACAGTAATCCCATTTGCTATTGTAATTTGTCGCTAAATTAAACTGCATTTTCATTCCTTAAGTAATTTGTCAAATTTATTTGAGTTATTTAATATTTCAGAGGATAATTTAGTTGCATTAGCTATAGTAAGCCATGGCAATATAACAGAATAAACAGTGCATGTCAAGTTATACATTCATTTTAATTTGTTTTTCAAGCAGTAAATGCATAGAAGGTGAAGATATAAGAATGGACTGGTACATGAAAATAAACTCAACTATTACAAAAACACTAAATAATTGAGCTAGTTGTTCAGGACATCTAAAATGGTATATTAAAATGCATAAAACATTAAAATTAAAGTTGCATCCAGCGAGCATATAATGGCAATCTCTTTCTGTAGATAAAGCAGACACAAGATGAAGAAAAGAAGCAACTTACAGCTCTTAGAGATTTGATAAAATCTTCTCTGCAGCTTGATCAGAAGGAGGTAAATAATTTAGACATGTTATTCTTGGAGATAATGTAAATTTGTGAATTTTATATTCAGAAATTGGTGTAATTAATGTTAAACTTGTGTAGTTATTGGTTCAAAAGAGTTGGACTTTCAACATCATGGCAAAACTAATATTTACAATGCTCAACTACATATCAACAAACCATTTTTTTACATTCATTTTCTGTTTCCATTTTATGTACAGAGAGAAGTTATTCTCTTTTTTAAGAGAATAACTTTCTAAAAGTACTGTAAGAAGAGTTGTAATGGGTCAGATAAATGCTTCATCTACCCCAGCATCCTGTCCTTGACAATGATAAGGAATGATTGTGCAGGGGAAAAAAATTAAAAGAAGGATGCATACTCCCATCTTTTTTCTGCTATCCTCCAGCCAGTTTGTGTTCAGGATTTTCCTGACCCAGGTGATCCCAAGGCAGAATGAGAACCAGAGGTTTGCACTTTGGAGTTCAGCTGCTAACTCACATGGGGTTTGGGCTGTTGTTCTCCTCTCCAAACTCCTTTTGCTAATAGGAGATGGTAAGGAAGAAAATTTGTTTGCTATTCAGAGATCAGGGACTGAGACAGGGTGGTTAAAAAGTAAAATTCATCATCAAATGCCCTGGTATCTGGTATCCACTGCAGAAGTGGAGGGAAGCACATGTGGTGTCCATTGCAGATGTTCTGGAATACTTCTTAAACTAGGAGAGAACATAATAACACGCATCACAACTTTTACCTGAGATAATACTCTGAATTTTCAAAATCATAGTCCCTGAGAGAAATTCCTTGGTGACAGTGATTATTGGGAGGGTCAGTGTAGCTTTCCTTCAGGAAAAATTTGCTTACCCTGTGTTCAGTTTTCTTGTAGGTGTAAAAGGCATTCATATTTACCAGATGTCTGTTATGAAATATGAATTACAACAAAACATTAGACAGATGCCATTGTTCTGAATATATATGATCATCCAAATATATGATCCACAGTATTGCTAATATCATGTATACATAAAAACATAATTTACAACCAGGTGACTGAGTCAGCCAAGTTTCTGATGCCACTTTATTGTGGATGTTGAGAGTAAAATGCAGGGCAATAAACACTGATGCTTCCCCAGAATTCCTTCCCATTAGTAGCTTGGCTGGCTTGGAAGTCTTTGAATTTGTGCAGTTGCTTTTTGAAGAAGTGGAAATCATCAGTTTATGCTACAGCTGAGCCTTTCCCACCATGGCTGCATGTCTGTGGAAAAAATCTTTCTGCTTTTATTTGTTTTGAATTTTTCGATCTGCTTACCCTATTCAGGATCTGAGTGTATGTGTGAATTTATGATATCCTTGCTAGATACTTTTTTGTTCTTTTTTTTTCCCATATAAAACCTTACATTGACTTGCTTTTTTGGCCAGAGGAGGTGTGTTTTTGATCATCTGTAAAGCTATAACCATATCATCCTCTTTCTGAATCTTCATGGTGAGCTCACAGTACCTTATTCTTCCCCTCTGCATCACTTGGCATTTTCTTATGCTGATCTTCACCTGTTATTTGTTGTCAAGCTACTCAGAATTTTTGAGTTCCTGAGAAATTCTTCAGTGGACCTTTCTTGGGTATTCTGAATAATTTAATAGCATCTAACAAAATTTGACGGTTTACTGTTCACCTTTTTCCATATTGTTTGTGTTAGACACAGTATGTGCTGGCACAGCTTTCTGTGAAACTCATTTGTCTGTTTCATGCTTTTAACCTGTTACGTCACTTGAGGACTTTTCCTCCTCTCCGGTAGCAATGTAATTCTTTGCCTTTCATAAGGAAGAAAGAATAAGTGCCCATTGAAAATCCAGGTTCACTGCATCAGTCATCGTTTACTTGCTGATTCTTCCAGGAAATTTTTGTACACAACCTCTCTGTTCAAAAGCTGCCCTGATTTTCCAGTGTATGTAATAATAAATATATCCTTCAAAGTAGTTTTCATTAATCTTCCTTCTGTGCTGTGAAGCTAAAAAATATATCTTTAATTTCCTGGAATTCTTTTGAAACTTTTGAAAAACAGGACAAGTAGTAGGTGCAATTTTCATGGGCTGTCACATAATTCTATAGATAGCCCATTGTGATCATGGCCACTGTGTGTAGATGTGTGGCTTGAAGTTAGTAAATTAACTAATGTAGAATCCCAGTTAATAAGGAATAAAGGACAAGTAATTCCTTACAGTGGTGTTTTTTTTTCTTTTGAATGTTTGCTTACATATGCTTACATAACATATGTTTACATCATACAGCAGACAAACCTTGGCCAGGAGGCTGTTCCTCTTCCTGCATCTCTAATCCCACCATTCTGAAGGACCACACAGCCTTACAATGCATTCTACATGTTTTTTAGAATTTCTTTTGTGGCACAAATGCTGACAGGAGTACCACAGAGCACCTTTGAATAGATCCCAATTTACTGTAAAAGCTGCCAGCTCTTTCTAGTGCTCATTTTTCCCTTAGCTGATATGTTGCAGTCTTTCCTGAGTCTCAGTGTGGTATTTTTTTCCCTTCCATCTCCAACGTGCACATGGACTTACCAGATCTCTTCCATAACACTTACAGAGCTTTCCATACAGGCATTACATTTGTCATCTCCCTATCATCTAAATCACTCTGAACATAATTCCTGCTCATTCTTCATCAGGAATTGATTCCCAACACACAGAGCAGCAAGACTTGCTCTCCTCTCATGTATCTTTTCTTCCACAAGCTGATTATTTGGGAAGCAAAGGAAAACATCTCCTCTCCTGGATGCTGCATATGTTGTTGAGTTCATGCTTCTTGACAATCAGCCAGTTCTTGGAAATAAAGTAGGATAAATGTGTGGATGTTCTTCAGCAATGTATTGTGCATTCATGGCTGCATATAGTACAGTCCATACAAGTCAAGTTTCAAAATTGCTCACAGATTATTCTGAGGCAGAGTAACAAGTGAAATATAATGTTTGGATTTTTGGTTACCTATTTCCTGGATGTGTAGTAAAAAAATATATATAGTAAAAAAAACCTCATCTAAAATATATAAGTAAAGTGAAATTTAAATGTGAAGTCAAATTTTGAAACTTGAATACATGTTGAAATAAAGAAGCTTCACCAGCATCACCAGAATAAACTGTGCAACTGTTCTGATTGTAATTACAGTCTGGACAAATTCTAGGACTCTTGAAAAACTCTGTGTGTGTATATATGTATAATATATGTATATAAAGTTATAAATGTGAAAAATAAAGTCTTAGTTTTGAAGAGAATTGAAGTTGTGTCTTAGAAGAAAAAGGAGCAGTATTGTGATTCTCAGATATCCAAGCAAATCACAGGAGAGAGATAGAGAAATGCTGTAATGAAAGAATCTGCTTTTTTTTTGATAAAATAACCACTTGATCGCATTGATGTTCAAGTTTCTGTCTCAAAATCAACATGAGGACTTTCACTCATATGGTTCTGCTACATGACCTGAGTCAGAGTGTAATGATGCTGGCAGAAATTGAGGAGCTTGATAAAACAGTGTGTTCCTTAGGTATTCAGTGGTTGCTCCTGAAGCAGCAGGTCAGCATTCATTACTCCTTGGTTAAGAGGCAGCAAAGCCTGATGGGGCCTGAGTTTTCACCAGTCAGCTTCCATCACTGTGTGTATCCAAATCTTTAGGTGCATAAAGCTGGGCTTTATTATTGTGACAAATGGCCTAGTGGCTTATGATTAAATATACATTCCCCCACTAATATTAGTGCACTATAATCTCATTGATGGAAAATTGATGGATTAATGGAATTATTGAAGAACATTAAACGAATGGGATTTTCTCCAGTGGATTTGTAAAAAATCAGAAGTATTCTTACCAAACATTGCTTTGGCAGGGAAGCAGTTTGAAATAATAAAATTGAGGCCCTAGTTGTTGATAGTAAACAGTTTTTTTGATGGAAAGAAGGAGATTGAAACTAGTGATTCCTGTCCAAATTGTAAATTCTGCCACCTTTAACCTCTTGAGAGCTGCTGTGAGGGAAGTGAGATGTCCTGACATTTTTGAGGTCTCAAAATGCAGCTCCTGTTCCACTGTTGCACTTGTTTCAAGGTGTTTATTTAGCATTATGGGCATCTGTAATGACCTTGCACATTTTTTTGGCATACCTGTCCTTTCATCAGTGAGAAAGGTATTACTGTAATCACTGCAAGTACCTGGTTTCTGGAGAAGCACATCTTGACCATATTTGAATCCTGGGCTGGGCAGCAGTGCCAGTGCTGCAGCTTCATTGCAGGAATTACCATTGACATTGGCCCTGTCACAGGCAGTGTCACTTGTGGCCACCCTTGTGCTGTCCCCATGTCAAGCTGGGGCAGATTCTGTTACCTTGTGCAAGATTATCAAATTTTGGAAAATTATTATGGTTTATGGCTTTTGGAAAAAGTATTTTAGTGAATACTAGTGTACTTTTAATTGTGTAAAGCATCTGATCTTGTATGTTGCAAAATGCTCATATCCTAAGAAGCTTCAATTTTAAAAGAAACTGAGCCTTTAATACAGGCTTCTGATCCCTATTTTTGTCTATTAATTATTGCTGCAAATGTAACTTAACAGCATTAAGTTGAATATAGCTAATTTTTGGAATCATGTTTTGTGTCTGTTTTGTCAATTATTTCTTTACATTTTGATTTATTTCCCTAAATCTCTCTCTCATATGCTACTTGCAACAAGAACTATATCTCATTATGTTCTTTCCTATGCTAATACCAGCAGGATTAATTCCCTAATTCCCATGGGGATTTGAAGTTTGATTTTAACAAACAAGCTGCTGATTGTGGTGGTGTGAGCACTGCTGGCAGCACCCAGCTTTCAGGAGCCTCTGTGCTGCTCCCAGCCACAACTGCCAGTTTTACCAAAGCACTTCTCTAAACTCTGTGACAAACTTGTTACAAAGTGAAAACCAATTGTAAATGCTCTGGATAAACCAGGAGGGAGTAATCTTCAGTATATGTTGGTTGTGGTAGTAAGAAACTCTGCTGTAGAGAGGAAAGGTTATTGAGAAGGGAATAATTGAACTTCCCATTCTTTTCAATTTTTTTTTTTTTTTGGTGGGATGCTGTCAAATGTTTTGCAGGTTATTGTTTCACAGTTATATTCAAAAACAAATTGATGTGCCCTCAAATACAGCTTTTTGCATACACTTGCAAAAATTAAAAGTTAACTTTGGACCTGATCTTTTTGAATGGAAATTCAGAATTAGCTGCTGTTGTGGAGGATACAATATAACTATCCTTTTAGTCAATTTAAAGATTACAAAGATTGGAAGATGTATTAAACTTTGATACTGCAGTCCTCTTAGTTATTTTGTGAAGCCAATGTCATACATGCCAGGTTGACTGGAATTTTGTTATGGTATTTTGTTAATGGATAAGAAAAAACACCTGTATTCCTAAAAATAGTTCTTGCTTTCTCTCTATTAGTGTCTTTAGAAAGGGGAAACATTGTTTTAACAATGGGGGCTCTAAAATTTGTGTTCAGGGAACATGTTTTTTTAAATGAATAATAATTCTTGTTTCAAATTATTTGCTTTCTCTTTCCTCTATTGCTTTTGCCTTTCGTGATCGAAGTCTAGGAGAGTAAGTCAATGTTTTAATGAATTTGGGGGATTTTTTTTTCTGATGTGCTTGTAACAACTTAATCCATTTCTCTTAATTGTTTCACTAGATCAGGCCAAAAGTTACTTCAGCTGACTTCATTCACTAAAACTCATGAATTATAAATATATTTTATTTGAAAAAAAAATTATTATTTGTCTTTCTTTATATATGTATTTCTATATATAGATGCATGCTATATTCTGTTATTTTCTTTTTGAAATTTTATCTTTTGCTTATGAGGTTGTGAAATATTAAGTATCTGTATTCTAAAAGTCTTTTGTTTTGAGATGCATATTTGCATCAAAGGCCTAATGTATTAATTAAATCTTGAACATGCATCTAGTTCAAGATCACATGGTGTAAAATCAAGCTCTCCTATCAATGTAAAACATGCAGTAGGAGTTCTCCTTTTTAAATCTTTATGAATTTGTGATGTTGTAGAGAAGAAAAAATAAAATAGGCTTAAAGGTTAGGAAAGTTTACTGTGCACATCAGGAGATGTTAATGTTCTGTTTCCCTTTTTCAGGATTCACAGAGCAGGCAAGGAGGGTACAGTATGCACCAGCTTCAGGGGAATAAGGAATATGGCAGTGAGAAGAAAGGTTATCTTTTGAAGAAGAGTGATGGGTATGTTCTGGTAGCACATAATAGTGAAATCCTCTGCTATGTTCAGGCTCTAATTTTAACAGCTTTCCACTGTGGGTGCTTCAGGCATATTCTCCTATTGCACCTGCCACAAGTACTTGTGAGTTCCAAAGTTCAAGCCTGAACACAGCACTGAATGTAATGTAGCAAATATGAAAAGCATGACAAGCAAGCATAAAAAATAGTCATAGTTAAAAGAAAGCTATTGTCTTTTATAACTCTCTAAAAGATGATTAAGATTTGTCACAAATCTCCAAGTTTCTTTTGATGAAGCGTTCAGTAAAATTTTGACTGCATATGTTTCTTAAATCTAGTTGTCCCAAAATGATGATGATATTTACATATTTTGAAGTCACATCTACTTACTAAAATTGATATGATATTCTTATGTAGGTTAAGGAAAGTATGGCAAAGAAGAAAGTGCACTGTTAAAAATGGAATTCTTACCATCTCACATGCAACGGTAAGTTCTTTTTATACCTTTATATGAAAAAAATAAGTAACATTATCCTTTCCTGGTGAATCTGAGTTGCTAATATACTATTGCAAAAAGGATGTTACTTCAGTTTCTGACTGTTGAAGTTTTGTGAAACTGTAACTTATGAAATGAATTTATCAGTAGTTTAATGAGAAAATGGCAAATGTATTGAACAGACTTCTCAATTAATACTTCAGATGGATTTGCTTCTAAGGCTAGTCATGATATATATGTGAGCCACATAATTTGGGAACTTGGGAAGTATTTGATATTAAGTTAGAGTCTACAGAGGAGTGAATGTGTTTAGTGTTTTGAGTGCTTTCAGTTAAAAGTTTGGAATGCTGGGCATTTTTGTTCACAGTGAGTTCTTGGGATCAGGGACAATCTGAAGAATTTTCCTAGGAATGCTCAGTCATGAGGTAGCACCGAGGTGATCATGGGGGAGGCAGTGCTGAAACTGCCTTGTGGGAATGTGACATGAACCTGGTGGAAACAAGCACAGTAGTTGCTCTTGTTAAAGGAGATTGTCCCATTTCCTCACCTCTTTTCCACCTTTGCCCCAAATTCCACTGACAGCCCTCAATTTCTAAAGCTTATTACCTGTATAAACCCCAAATTCCTCAAAGAGACATTTAGTTGTCATGTCTTAAGTGACTTAATTACAGCACAGAATAATGGTAATGGTATTTATCCTGAGTTTTGAAACTCCAGATCTTCAGCTTTCCAATTCCATTTTAAAGTTTTAGGATTATATCTTTGAATTATTTAAAATGGGTGGAAACTTGGAACTTGGGCATTCTGTAATGAAAAACTGCGTTATAACTTCGCCCTTGTTGAAGAAATGCAATTAAAAACTATTAATATCAGCATATTGTAAATTTAAGGTTTTTATTTTCACCCCTTTCAGATAAAGTGAGATCATGAAAATTTTAATTTTGTTTAGATTTAGCAATGTGTCCACTTTGAGAGACCAAATCAGACCAGGTGATGCTGGTCTCCAGCTTTTTGAGGGTGGATATGTGTGCATGTCCATTTATGTAATATCATACATGCCCACTCCCAGAAAGGGAAAATAATCCTAAATCAATACATTTTTAAAATAAAATAAATTTTCTCTTTAGTCCAACAGGCAACCAGCTAAACTGAATTTATTGACCTGCCAGGTGAAGCCAAATGCTGAAGATAAGAAGTCCTTTGATCTGATATCACGTATGTAGCAGCTTTAGTACCATCTTGTGTTAGTGGGATTTCTGAAAATGTCATTACAAGGTGCTTTGAGTAGAACACAAGGCTAGAGCTCCAAGTTCAGGCCTGTATCCAGACACACACAGTGTCTCATGACTGTTCAGAGCCTCTATTTCTGATGATGAGCAAATGGATGTAGAACCTTCCTCTATGTAGATGTGGCATAAATACTGTTTGTTTGTGACAAGCCATGAAATGCAGTATATGTGCTGCTCCTGGAGTTCAGAGAGATGTTTAACAGCTTTGTGGAACATGTGTTACTGTATCCACCAGGAAAGGGGAAAGACCTTTGGCTTTATCCTGCTTTTCAGTCATTGTTCTGCTTTTTGAGTGCTATTTGAGGGAATGAGGAAGACAAGGATACCCAATTTCTTTCTCTCTTTTCCTACATTAAAATATATTTCTCTTTGTCTGAAAATTGGTAGTGCCTTTTCCTCTCAGCATTAAAGCTCCTGTGGTTCCCCTATTTCCTGTTTTGGTCTTGTACAGCAGGTGTTTGTATCCAGTCTGGTTTTGAAAACTCTTTTGATGAGTCAACTTAGTGTTTTCAGACTTCACATACAGACTATTAACCAAGAAACAGTTCCAACATTCTATATTGAAATGGACAGTCTAGGAAACCTTTGATTGTGGGAGATAATAGCCACTTCATGTCTTCATCTGTTGGTTAGTAAAACAATTTTCTTGGCTAAACTGGAGGAAAAAACTATATAAAAGGAACAAATTAAGTTTGCCCTCTTCTCCTAATTATATTTCAGTTTTGACTTCTGAAAGGGTAAAATTTGATCCATGTGTTTATTTTTCTTTATTATTTCAATACTTAAGACTTTTAAAATACATAAAATTGGTGTGAATCAAAATTTACAGTTTCATATTCCTTTTTTCTTTTTTTTTTTTTTTTTTGGAATTGTTATCCATAGCCATGAATAAAGGATTAATGATGCATTTTAAGAGACATTGCTCTTAAGGCTTTAGCTGCCAAATAGGCTTTAGTACCAAATATGTAGGCATTAACTTTTATCATGTGCCACATGTAAAGGTGTATTTCTTTCTTTCAGATAACAGAACTTACCACTTTCAAGCAGAAGATGAGCAGGAATACGTGGCGTAAGAACGTTTACATTTTTTCAAGTTTATTTTGCCAATAGATTTGTGTAAAATCACACATAACAGTGGAAATAATTTTCTCAGCTAATGCATAAGTAGTGCTTACTGTCTCTTTTTTTCTGCTGTTATGGATTTGTAAATGTAAACTATTTTGTGTCACACTACAGAGCTCCTTTAAAACCTAGTAATGTTAAAACTGAAACTAAACCAAACCCAACTAACCAAAACCCCATTTAGATTGTTTATCCTGCCAGTACCAGTTTGTGTAGTGCTTGGGATGATATTAGGATTACATCACATTATTAGGATTCAAATGAAATATTTTTAAATTGTTCTCAAATCTTCCCTGTCAATCCTCTTCTCAGTTACTTCTTTTCCTCTTGATCCTACCTTTTCCTCGAAAGTAAATATAATAAATAGATAAAAAAATCTCCATGTGACACACAGAAAATATCTACAGGCAGTACATTTTTTCTTCTGTAGGCCTAGAAATAAATGGCAAAGCCCATCTCTGAGCTTTGTACTTCAGAATCCAGGAACTTGTTCCATTAATGCATGCTTCCAATTAGATTCTTTCCTTTTAAACAATCTTACTTCCTGCTGCATCGTAATTATTTCCTGAGAACCACGTACCATTGGTTTTTTCCTCCTGTGTCACCAGATGTGTGTTGTGCATGTAGTCTGATGTTCAACACCCAAAAGTGCAAGGAATAAAGTTAGTACTGAAGAGGAGACAGCAAAGGCTACCTCATTTTTTTCATTAAATATCCACATTCTAGTGGAAGGCTGAGTTGCTCCATGAGTATTGTAAAGGCACAGGGGTGTTTGTAGGGTGTTGCACTTGTTGGGTAGTGTTGGGTGGCAGTGGCATTGACAGCTCAACCTTGGGAGCCATGGGTGAAATAAAAGGGCTGAAGAATTCCTTGTTGTGCAGCAATTTCCTTCTGGGCTTCCACAGCTTTATGTGGGCTCTTACAGTGCACAGCTGACTTGCTAGTCATGATTACTGCATTCATCCTGGAACTTAATTATTCCAGTAATTTTCTTAGTCAAGAAGAAAATACTATTATTTCTTATGAGTCATAAGTTTTTGGTACTCTGCCATAAATTAATTTTTACTGTATTAGTTGGTTTAGTAGCTGAAGTGGTTTGTTTGGGTTTTTTTGTCTTAACACATGAGCAAGTTAGGGAAAAAATAAATAATCAGTATCCTTCTTTTGAGAGGCAGATAAATAAATTTAGTTTAGCAGGCTGCCTGTTGGACTGTTTTGAAATTCCAGGCATGTTTTATTTCCTATTAGAAGCACTGAAATTTTGTCTATCCCTCTAAATTCATTGTTTTTTTCTGAGTGTGCAGCCTGCCAGGAAGGCCTGGTGACCAACTGGGCACTTCTTGATAAGCAGCACCAGTAATTCAGAGATGTCTGTCCTTGTCCTTGTGATGATGGGGGAAGAGCTGCCACTCTGCTGCCTCTTGCTCTCGCTCACAGGTGCCCTAGTGACAGTCCTGGACAGAGGTTTCTATTCCCTGAGCACACACAACCAAAATAATGATTGCTCTGGCAGTTTCGGTACTCATAATAAGGAAATCTATATCAACTAACAGCTGGCTCAGTTGTGTTTGTTTGTTGTAATTACATCTAATAATTTTTTTAATTGTTAATGCTCAGTTGGGTTTTATTCAAATTCTGCCTTTTTAACAAACTAATCAAATTGTAACTCTAAAAAAAATTATAAACAAATGTCAGAATAAATGTTGTTTGTCTGAGTTTAATTATTATTTTACTTTCTGAATTTAACCAAACATTGTTATAATATTAGAAACAAGACACCATTGACTCTTATTTTTTAATAACATTGAATTTCATCATTAAAAGTGCAGAAGAATGCCCTCTAGTGTGGATTTGTCTCATGTAATAAGATTAATGTACCTTCATTGTTGTCAGCATGTAAACTTTAGAACAAATTTGTGCTCAAGATCTTTAATTTCTCTTTTATTCTTAAGGTTGATTTTTCAAAATTTTTAAAGCATTTTAAGCACTACTTCCTAGATTATTTTATGCACATAATTTTTTTTTTAAAGTGTGCATGAGGTAGATAATATGGAATGCCCATATATTAGTTCAGGCTCTGAATCTGTGTTCCAAGATTGCACATATAAATTTCCCTCTGAAATCCTTTAAAGCTAATCTTTTCATTATTATTTTAGTGAGAAATTATGAATTTCAATGTGAAGTTCTCTTAGTTTGTTTAGATGACCATTACCATTTCTGCATACTTCAGAAGACCAATGATTGCAGGACATTGTAAACATGAAATGCATTGAGGACACTGCCAATTTACAATATTTCTGCGTTAAAAACAATAAATATTTGCAGTACATCTAAAATAATCTAAAATCACTTTACTTCTGAGGTTTTATTTTTAACTTGCTCTTTTTTGTAAATTGGCAACTCTGCATCTGCAATGTGCTTGGTCCTTAGTGGAACTGCTTTCCCCTCTGTACTTCCACATGGAGCACAGCAGCTGCTGAGAAGGGGTTTTGTTTGTTTTTAATTAAAACATTATGTGTAAGCAACAACTTGCAGAGTGATTGGGAGGGGAGGAAATACTGTCTGAGATATCATTAAAGAGTCTTGATTTGTTGCACTCAGCTATTGCTCCTAAAGGTTTATTTTGGCTCTCGGTATCGTTACTCTCCTGTCATCCTTCACCCCCTGGTTGCCATGGCAGTTGTCATTTTTTGGGCTTTACAGTCTGACTCTGATCAGTGCTCAGAGACCTGCATTTAAAAGGCAACTAGACATCAACACATACACCAGGGTGCTTGCTGTTTGCTCTCTGAAGAGAAAGATGCACACTGGAGAAAGCAAGGGTTATCATTTTCTCCAGGAAGGAGACTTTAGGAAGATTTTGGATACCTTTTAAAGCAGTTAAATTTGCAGCTTAATTGCCCCTTTCTCTTCCACAACTTCTGCTTATTTGAGGAACCTGAGAACTTGGCTTTAAAATTGTTCACCAAAGGGATGTTAGAATTAAGACTATTTCTCTCTTTTCATTCTTACTTATCTTTTCTCAAACCTATCCTTTTTGTCTCTCACTTTTCCCCCTCATTCTCTCCCACAATACAGTCCTTCCCTGTAGTCCCACAAATATTTTGTACCTGGCAAGATTTCTACAGTTTATAGATTAACATGTATTTGCAAATGCAGATCTTCATTAAGGTCTTTATCTTGTGCTAGATGGATATCAGTGTTGACTAACAGCAAAGAAGAAGCATTAAATATGGCATTCCGTGGAGAGCAGAGCACAGGTGAAAACAGTTTAGAGGATCTGACAAAAGCCATTATTGATGACATACAGAGATTGCCCGGCAATGAAGTCTGTTGTGATTGTGGCTCACCAGGTATCTCCATTTGTTCATGTCATCATGCTTCATCATGCTTCTTGTTGGGAGCAAAGTAATTTCTTCAAAGAAGTGTTTGTAGAGTGCAAACTCATTTTCTAAGTGATGTTTCTCAGTCTTCAACCTGTTTTTAAAAGAACAAATATGACTTTCCTACGTTAGTTCCATTTAATTCACTAAAATATTTTTGTGTGTTGTCTGTGCTTACTTCCAGCAGTTCAAGCCCCTCTGGAGTTTGAACTGTTCTTGTTGCACTGTGTCTAGATGCTTGTTGCACTTGAATGGAAGTTGCTTGGCATCACTGATCCTGTGCATGCTACTAAGTAGAAGTGAGTAATATTTAGACAATGCTTGTGGAAAAATTGACCTGGCCAGGATCTTGCTCTGAGGCTTTATCTTGGCATGAGACTACTGGAATTGCAGCATCGTTTTCAGAGGTGGAATAAGTAGTCTTGTGCAAAGAATGAGACACAGAGTTGAAATCCTATCAGATAATATCTTCAGAAGTACAGAGTTACAGGTCAGTTATGTGGCACTCAGAGCTTGAGAAGGGGCAGCTGGTCACAGTAGGACTGAGCTGGTGTTGCAGCTTTCTCATCAAAGGGACACTTCAAGAAGGTGATGCTCATTTGGAACTGAGTAGATAGCTGCAGATGCTTGCTGATGCAGAACTGATCCAAATTTGAAATAGTTAGATAAAATTACAAACTGGGATATAATTATGTCAAATCCTGGAACCAGTTCATTCAATTATTTCATTATGTAAAGCTATAGAAACTTCAGATTACAGTTCTCATTCATCTTTTAATTTTTAATAAAGTTTTAAGCTTCTGTACTCCAGCTTGCTGCTTTAAAACTCTTGGCTTAATGCTTCAGCAGTTACTATTTAAAGTCAAGGAAATGATTAATTTGTGCACAAAGTATGTCTGAAGCTTTTTCTTTTCCTTAAAAACTGGTCATGCTTCCTATGTAGCATTTGTAGTATAAAATCTATTCTAATATTACATGCAGATCTCCTCCATGACACCATTTTTAAAGTTTTTTTTTCCTGGGCTAGCCAGCATTCCTCAAATTTTCTATAACATTTTGCTGTTTCACATACTGGAAAGCTGTGATTAGTCTTTCATGAAGGACTATTTCAAGTTTAAGAAGGAAATTTTAAAACTTCAGAGGTTGTCAAATTATGAGATCTGTTACTTTTAAAAACAGGAAGTACTTTGTACAGAAAACAAATACAAAATGTATTGAAATACATTCATGCAGTATGAATGAATAAGTCTAAACTCAATGCCTTTGGGTCTGTTCCTAAATCTGAAATACTGCATTCCATTGGTAGCAATTTGTGGTTAAATTAGAGTTTGGAGAAAAGTATGGAATGTTCTTAGTTTTTCATTCTTTGAAACATTAAATAAGGAGTCGTTTCAGAACACATCTCTTACCACCATTGCAAACCTTTTCTTGGACTTTTATTAAATACTTTGTTTTCCAATTGTGCAGATCCAACATGGCTTTCAACTAATTTGGGCATTTTAACCTGCATTGAGTGTTCTGGAATACACAGAGAAATGGGTGTCCATATTTCTCGAATCCAGTCTTTGGAATTAGACAAATTAGGAACGTCTGAACTCTTGGTAAGTTTCTTTAATTTATATTGGGATTTTTTTAGTCGAATGTTGACATATATGTAGAAGCACCAAAATGTACAAGTTACCATTAATCTTTTACAAGGAATGTGTTTTTGTAGAATTTTTTTTTATATTTCTGTAGATATTTTACAGGTGCACGGTTATATATTATATTATTGGTGTTCTTGTCACTTCTCATTTCATGTCCTGAGGTCTTGCAGAATGAGTTTTGACATCCATTGTAATTAGTGCCATCAGAATTTTGCTCTCAGTAGCTGATCTTGACCCAAAATCACAGCAGTCTAAAAGCTCGTGTGATTTAAAATATGAAGCTTTGACTTGGCAAAGGAGAATTACTGTTGCTAATTCTGAAAGAAAAGTATTGGAGGAATCTTAATTTGATGGATGAAATCATGTGCTATTGAAGTTATGAAAGGAATATGATGTGAGAGTAACAAAAAAAAAAAAGGAAAAAAAAACACCAAGGAAAATATAAACAAGTAAAAAAGAAACAGTTGCAGTAGTTTTATATCTCTAGCTGTGTTTGGCCTGAAAGAAGACGCTTGTTACAGAAATTTTGTAGGAAAATTGATAGAAGATGTAAGGCAGATCTGGATTTGGATACAGGTTCAAATTTATCACTTTCTCTCTTTATAAAATACTGAGGTTTTTTTGCCAAGTTACTAGTAATCTAAATCAAATGTTACCAAGCATGATCTTCAGTAGGACTGAGCTTCTTCCCCAGAGCAGCCTCCTGATCAGTGTACCAGCACCATTTCACTGTTCATGCTGCTGGTTCCTCTTTCTGGTTTCATGTTGGAGGCAGATTGTCCTGAAATGCAAATAATTTTGTGACTGTGAAGTCTATTGTACAAGTTCTGGCATAACAGAAGCATTTTCTTTCTTTTTATTTGCTCTGTATCTGCATGTAATCATTGGGTTTTAATTTTTCAGTCCTGTGTTTTCCATCTTTTACAAATAGTGTGGAAAATGCACATTAATAGTCCTGTTGTTAGGTTGCTGTTAGACCCCAAAAGTCCTCACTTTATTTATTCTTTTTCTTATCTCAGCTGGCCAAGAATGTAGGAAATACTAGTTTTAATGATATTATGGAAGGGAACTTACCTAGTCCTTCACCTAAACCCAGTCCATCAAGTGATATGTAAGTACTGAATCTTTAAACTCTAAGTTTTCTGTGGAATATATCTGTGGTGTAAAGTGTCTTAAACAGTAACCAAGCCAGGGGAAGGCATGAATAGCTGGACTAGAGGTTTTTATTCCCACTGTGGAGCTTCTTAGAAGTTCAGTCTCTCTAGTCACATTTTACTACCTCAGCTTCCCTGTGTAGAAAACACTTTGTTTGGGTTTCAAGGTGCATATTTGACTCTTGAATGGTTTTGAGTTTTGTAGTAAACCCTCAGATGATAAACACAGTGGAGTTAATGGCACTAGCTCTGCTTTTTCTTTGGTCTTTTTGGTCTTAGTCCCCACAGTCAGTGTAATTTTTGTATATAACAAGAAGACAGGATAAAATTGACAATATTCCATATTTGGGGCTTGTTTGTAAGCAAGACATGCAGTGTAACAATAAATAACACTTTTTATCAGGTAGTTTTCTTCTTCTCTTCTCAGCTTCCAAGTTAGGCAAGGTGATTTTAAATTATAATCACTGACCCATTTTTCTAAAAGTTTCTGAAGCAAGCTCTATTTTCACACCCCACAGGACTGCACGTAAAGAATTTATCACTGCTAAATATGTAGATCATAAGTTCTCTAGGAAGACTTGTGCATCTGCAGCAGCTAAACTGAGTGAATTACTTGAGGCTGTCAAATCCAGGGATTTACTTGCACTAATTCAAGTCTATGCAGAGGGGGTAGAGCTAATGGAGCCACTGCTGGAGCCTGGACAGGTAAGCTTATCAGGTAAACAATATTTTAAATCATGTGTATTTGTAAAATGCCCAGGATCTGGGACTGCTGCTTTAGATGATAAAACAAAAGAAATGACAGATGAAAATGATGGGGTTTTTCTTCCTTTCCCAAATGTTGCATCCCTGTGGGGAGGGAAAAGAGCACTTTATTTTTCATCATCAATTGGTCTAAAGGAGTGTGAAATGCAATAGTGATATCATACACTGTTTTGGTGCCACTATAGTGTGTTGAAAAGGAAACTGTGTTGGCTTTTAGGAAAGTCCCAAAGACCAGAATTGATAGCCCAGAGTCACCTGGTACCACATACAATATCATGCCTGCTTTTCAAATAGTGGCTGGAGGAACACATTACTGAATGTCTGCAAGTCTCTGTTTACTGTAGACAAGGAAAGAATAAATCTGATGACTTCATAGCTTCCTATGAGACATTTACAGAAATACAATTTCTTTCAACCTGGAAGATTCCTTTGTGTGTGTGTATCAAGATATGAGTACTTGATCTTCCTTCTGAAATCAGTTCACAGTTTTTGGAAAAATCAGTCCAGGTTGACCTCAGTTAGCCATGGACAAATGTTAATCATGAGCAAAGTAACCCGTTTTTATTGATAATTGATGCCATGTAACCACTTGCTTAGCTGGAGACATGTCAGAGAAAGTTTTCAACAAGTTGTGTGAAAATAGTTAAGTTGGCAAAGGACACAGTGCCTGTCTGTGTTCAGTGAAAGGGATGAGTTCAGTATAGTCTCAGCACCTGAGCTATCACAGAGTGTTTATCATGGAAACACATTACAAATTCTCTGACTGCAAGGTCAGCTTTCTGTATTTCTCATCCACAGCAGTTTCCACAGAATTAGCTCCTCAGTCTTCCCAGCTGTTACAGGCTGTGATGTCTAGAAAGGTATGAGCACCAATTGAAATGTGGTTTGCAGTTAGGACATTTGTAGCAACATTCTCCTCTGTAAATTTGCTGAGGTTTAATAAAATAATATATTTTTTAATTAGGACTTCGATTCTAAGTATATATACTGTAATATGCTTTTTAATTGTCTTTTATGATCAATGGGAGTTAATCTAAATTTAGATTTCATTAACTTCTCATGCAACTTTTAAATGGAAATAAATAGCATTTCTGTTTCTCTTTCAATTGATTAATGCATGTGATATGTATAGAAGATAAAGTATGATTCAATTCAAGTTAGACAAGGAGAAACCCTCTATATGGGGGCAATGCCCCATGCACCAGCTTTGTGCTGGGAACCACCAAGCTCTGCCTAGAGAAACCTGGGGGTCCTGAGGGACACCAAGGTGAACATGGGCCAGCAGGGTGCCCTTGTGGCAGAGGTGACAGTGGGGACACATTGCCATCATGTGAAGGGCAGTGATCCTTCCCTCTACTCAGCACTGGTGAAGCCACAGCTGCAGTGCTGTGCCCAGATCTGGGCTCCCCACAGCAGGAGTGACTTGGACATGCTGGGGAGAATGCAGGGAAGGGCCACAGATGTGTCTGGGAGTCTGGAGCACCTGGAAGGGCTCAGAGATCTGGGGCTGTTCAGCTGTGAGGAGGCTCAGGGAAATCTCATCATTGGATGGAAATACCTGCAGGGAGGGTGGAAAGAAGGTGGAGCCCAGTGGTGCCCAGTGATGGGACCAGAGGCACTGGCGCAGACTGGAGCACAGGAGGTGCCCTCTGAACGTCAGGAAACCCTTTTGTATTGTGAGAATGATCAAACACTGGCACAGGCTGCCCAGGGATATGGAATCTCTGTCCTTGGAGATATTCCAGAGCCATCTGGACGTGGTCCTGGGAAACTGATCCTCAGTGGTCCTGCTTGGGCAGAGAGATTGGTCTACATGACTTTCACAGGTCCTTTCCAACTTCAACTGTCCTGCAAATCTGTAAGAATTTTAATGTATGTGGGACTGTGATTTTTGTGATGCTGTTTTTGTAGGAAATACTGTTGTGACTTTGCTTGGTGCTCACCAGGCTGTTGTCAAGTAACAAATACTGCAAACTTATGCAGTATTCCTTGACAGGATCCCTTTCAGTTACTGGTAGCTAAAATGGTTAAAGACTCCTCAAGGTTGTTCCATCCAGCTGGGAAAAGTGAAAATTGGGTTTAGGAAAGCTGAGATCTCAGAAGTGTAATGCCATTTTCCTTTGAAGCACGTGGTGTCTTTTAGAGATGAAAAGACAGTAATGGTTTTCATCATAATTTCCTAATATTTTTCTTTTGAAAGTCTTGTAAAGAGTGAAGGAGATGTATCTCATAGGTCTGATATACAAGCTCTGCAGAAATAAGACAGAAATCTAACTTCTCTTTGCATGTGTTTAGGAGCCAGGTGAAACAGCACTTCATTTAGCAGTCCGGACTGCTGACCAAACCTCTCTCCATCTGGTTGACTTCCTTGTACAAAACTGGTATGGATTGCTGACTTTTCATTCAATTGTACATGACAGTTGTGCATGTTCAGAGTTATCCTGGCAGTGCCTTGGATGGTGTTTGCTCATCACTTACAGTCTTTCTCCTTAGATATGTTTCAAAGGAGAATAGTTTAGTGCCTTTGAGTTGACCTTTGTGCTCCTGAGCAGTAGGGAGAGGGAAAGATGTGTAGATTAAAAGCATTGAAAGCAGTTACCTAAAAATTGGATGAAAGGAAAAAGTCTGTAGTGCATGAGAGAACCTTGATTTAGAGCACATGACAACATGAAGCCATGCAAACAAATAGTTCAGGTACAGGAGGGATGGCAGGTAAATGTTCCAAATACAGGACATGTGCAAAGGAACTGTAAGAGTAGAAAACAAGGATCATTCTCAGAAAATTATGGACAGATGCTAGATTGACCTTGAAAAAGGTGTTCCAATAGCTAATAAACTGTATTAAAGCTATTGAGAGCATAAACTTAATTAGTAATTTTCAGCATCTAGTTTACTGGCTGAGTTGTTCTTTGTTGTCAAGGGATGTGTTCATAGAAGTAAAAAACCTTCACGAAAAGTGTGAGTGCTGATTATAGGAGAGTGTTATTAAAGTAACAAATGAAAAATAACATTGCAATATTTCAAGCTGTTTGAGATCATAATTTGAAAAATGTTTTAGAAGCCCAAATTACTATTTTCACCTTTATTAAAGGTTTTTTTTTATTTTGGATGATTATTTAGATGAAGCTTCCTAATTTCTTCAGACACCTATAACTGTGTGTGTGTTTCTGTGTTTCTGTCTGCTGTGTGGTTTTTTATGGCAGTCTCAAATTTAAGAGCATCTTTACAACCCTTTGGGCTCTTACTGTCGAATATGGGTAACACTGGGAAAAGCTGTCATCTCCTGAGCTTTGCTTTCCTGGTTTATGAAAATATTTTATTGTTCCCAAAATGTCAGTAACCTGGTTTGAAAACCTGGGTTTAGAAGTTGAAAACTGGAGGAAGTAGAGGTTTTAAAAAGCCCTGTGAGCCCCTTTGCATGTCTGTTCTTTCCCTAAGTCAATGTGTTGTCCTTACATTCCTTCTTACAACTCTTTTGTTCATTCTCACAGCTGCCCTCTTGATAGTTCCTTGACTGCATGGGATTTAGTAACCTATTTTAACTGTATCAGAATTATTCAGATATTTCTGTTGGGCTAATTTAGCATGTTTGAAAAAAGAATTACAGTGAAGTGGTAACTGGCATGACCTTAGAGAGGTCTGAGTCTCTGAGTTTCACATCTTTAATTTTTTGAATGAACATCTGTAGATTTGCAGTCCTTCTCAATCACAACTCAGATATTTCCAGTGTCCTTGGAAGAATTCTTAATAGTCTTTGAAAGTAATGTTTGATTTAATTTCTTTTTTTGCCCTACTTCATATTTGTCCAGTAAAGTTTTTATTTCTATGGATGCTAGATCTGAAATGAATAGCACAGCTACTATACTCTTCTTGATTGTTTGTTCGTTTTTATTTTTTTTAGTGGAAACCTGGACAAACAAACAGCACTGGGTAATACAGTTCTACACTACTGCAGTATATATAATAAGCCTGAGTGTTTGAAATTGCTTTTGAGGGGGAAGCCAACTATTGATTTAGGTGAGTTCATTATTTAAAACCAGGAAATACAGATTTCCTAAAATTTCTTCCCATTATTTTAGCCACTTTTGTTTATTTCTCTCTGGTAAGTAAACTTCTAAAATAAAACTGTGGTAGAAAGATGAAGACTTTGTCAACAGCAAGCATAAAGGAAACATTCAGTTTCCTAAGAAATTGAATTCTTAGAAGATAATAGTGACAAAAATTTCTAATATGAAATACTAATGGCAAACCCTAAGCAGAGTTCCAAGTTCTGTTTCTGACCCATTTTAAACTGCTAGGAATTTAGGTTCATTGTTTATGCTAGAACTTAAATGTCTAATTCCACTCTTTGGTACGTGGGCTTCATGTGCACAGCACTTAATTCTTCTGTTGATATCAATGGCAGCTGGAGCTGTGGTTTCATCCAGCACACCCCAGCCAACACTGCCACTGATTAGGGAGGGGAGACCATCCAGAGAACAAGAGATTATCCTGACTGAGCAAACAGAGATTCTATTTTCAGTTAAACTTTTGGCATGCCATTATGACAAATGAACTGATACAGGTACAGCAAGTCTTACTCCTGTCTCACAGGTAGGTGCAAAGAGAAGCTGAGAGGCAGCTGAGAAAGCTGATCCCATTTTTCCTGAGTTAGGAAGGCATCCCATTAATCCAGCTGGTTTAGGCCCAGGAGTTAAATGTAATTAGCATGTCTGTAAAACATTTACATTCAGTCAGTTAGTGGTATAGGACAGAAGTTTTTTTAACAGCTGATGCAAACCTGACTTTATTTCTCCCTTTTTCTTCATCACCATTACTTTCCTCCACTGCCTGGTAAAGAACTGCTGTATAAATTGAAGTTCAAAGTTTAGTGGCAGAAGTCACTGGTTTCCTTTGCCTTTTTATAGGCCTTTAGAATATATTCCAATATTATCACAAATCAGAGAATTTAATGTGACCATTTTTGGCAGTTACAATGGGAAAGCCATCTGAACAAATTAAAGTCCTTCATTGGTCCTTCCATTGAACTTTCTCCTAGGCAGATGCCAGAGGAGTGTTCACACCTTTTTGGTGCCTTGTTTTTTGAGGGTTTTTTTTTGTGGGAAAGAGGGTGTTGTGGTCTTTTTGTTGTTTTTTTGGTGTGATCTCACATAGAATTTGAGTGATCTCACAGAAACCCTAAAATAAAAGGTGTATACTTAAAAGTTGAAAGTTTGGAATTTTTGAAGTCCTTTAGCTGTCTGGGTGTTAACTTCACATCAGAAGTACTATGTTTTCATTCCTTTTCATATTGAACCATCTCTGGTAGATCTTTCCATAGGTAAATCTTTCTTTTAGGGATCTGAATTCTTTCAAAGTCACAGGCCTTTCTACAGGACTGCTTTGTAAATACTAGTATTCCTACCTGGCATTCTCTGTGTAATATTTGACACTGATATTATAGATCTCAGTTTGATCCTTTTCAGTTCCTGATCACAGAAATGCTTTACAATCTGGATGTGCTGTGGAGCATTCTCTGTTCCAACTCCATGGCATTTACTGATGTACTGTGAGAATACATTTTACCTAGAGTTTATCCACATCAGATGTGGGAGTTGTTTTTGTTTACTGAGACTTGCTACTGAGCATCTGGGAAGGATTCCATTAGATGCTGTGCCTGAGGACTCCCAGCAGCCTCAGTTATCACCTTCTTTCTTACCAGGTGTTATTTTAAATTGTAAACTATTTTATAGCTTTGATAAAGATAGAAAGTTTTAAATTTATTTTTGTTCAAATGTCTTCGAATTAAGGCTTCAAGCCTCTACATATTAATGGAAGTAGAATCTGCTTGGATCAACATTTAGCCTTTTTTTTTTCTTTTTTTTAAGTCTTAGAATTAGTTTTCTTTTTTGCGCTATTTTACCCTGCCTGCTTGCTTCTCTTGCTTATTCAGGTAAGAATTTTATTGGCAAAGGCATTGAGTGGAGATTGAGGTGACTAAATTTCTTTATATTCTCTACTAGGATGATAGGAGGGATTTGGGAACTGTTGCAGCAGATGCTGCTGTTCAGAAAGAACCTGATGAGACATGAAATGCATGAGCACTTGGAGTGGAATCTTAAAGAGCTGCAGCTGCTATAGAGTAAACAGACATTTTTGATCACTTTTAGAAGTTACTGTGTTACCAGCAGTGAAATTCAATAAATTGTTTCTTAAGACATCTAAAGAATTGCTTTTTTTTGTATTGTTAATTTTGTAGTAAACCAAGCTGGAGAGACAGCTCTGGACACAGCAAAGAGACTGAAAGCTGTCCAGTGTGAGGAACTGGTAAGAACCAAGCCTGGGGGCAAAGGGGAATGTTTGCTTCTTTAAAAATGTGAATTACTTCATACGTCATTACCATTGCATCTCACACAATGTGGTATTGCTGCCAGCTGGCTGTCTGTTGATCTGAAGGCCCTATCACAGGTGATTGTTTCTTACCTAAAACACAACAGTAATTTTATTTGTAACAGTTTAAGAAAAAGATCTTTCTTCTACTGGCAGTATTAGTTATTTTAACCAGTGTATTTGAAGACCATAAGTACCAGAGGGTCAGATGTGTCAATAAATACATAAGTCAAGGAGATTTGAGCTTCATTAACTCAAAAGTTCTTCTTAAAGGCTTTTATATCAGGAGTACTAAACAACCACTGTAATTTTAAAACTGTCAAGACCTTTTAGGTTGGGATCTTTGTTTGTCTTCTTCTGCTATGGCTTTTTTCAGATTATTTAACAGAACAGATAGTTCAGAGATGGTGAAAGTCTTTTTATAAGGAGAATTGAAACAACTTAAAATTACCCTCCTGAAAGGAGGAAGAAGCTTAAGTGTAATGTCTGGAAGCTGAAGTATAAAAAGATGTAGAACACCAGCTTCTGTGGGACTTTGTCCCTCTACTGAGCATGATCAAAGCAAAGACCTCCTGGAATTTTGAGAATGTGTGAGGGATGTTAACAGACACCACTCAAAAAGATTATTGGTGTTCAAGAAATAAAGGTGTTAAGGATTTTCCCAGGTACTCCTCTGAAGCATTTAGCCAGGAGTAAGGATTTTACATCAGACCAGCAAGATTGTTTGTTCTTGGTCCTCTAAGGTGCCACCAGTCTGCATTTAGTAGGCAAGTGAATTTAATAACTGTCAAGGCATTAAAAAGTCTAGTAGTGTGGTAGTTTCACATTTAAGACAAAACCAGGACAATTTACAAAACACTTGCCACTTATTTCAATTTCTTCTTTTTTCTGATTTGATGATATGAGGATATCTACTTCTGCTCTGCAGCTGGTAATTTTAATACCTTTCCTGTGACAACTGAAAGTTCTTGTCATGAATTAATTATTGAATAATCAAAAGACCTTGTCCTTCCCAAATCAAAGAAATTTTCCATGTTTCTGGGGATGCAAGTCAGCATTTTGCTATGGTTGCTGAGGTGGGACTAATTTCTCAGTTAATGCCATGTCTGCTGTGTAAGTAGGTGCTGTTTCCAGTGGTTTGAGTACTCTGTCAGCTGGATCAAGCCAGATCACCTGTGCAGCACACAGTGGGGATGGATTGCTTTTTTCTTTATAGCATCCCTTTTCAAAAGTTACATCTGCCATTAATGTGGACCAACTGGCTGTGTTACAGAACAAACAATCAAGTGGATGTTATCAGTGAGCTTATCTAGCAGTTAATCATTTAGTTATAGTGATCCAAATTCCATGAATACCTCAGATTATTTCACTTAACTCTCATAGAGCATTTAGAGCATTTATGCCTTTTTTTTTAATTTTTAAAGAGGAAAATATTTCTGCATTTTTTTCCAAAACCAGCAATGAGTTAAGAGTGAAAAAGAAACATGAATGAGCATACTGTTTGCTGTGGGCAGTAAAAAAGTACAAGGTAAATAACTAGGTGTTTGCATTATGATAGCTGTACTGAACTCATTTCTGTTGCATAACTGGAGTCTTGACTGTGTAATTAAATTCAGTTTCAACTCAAGTGCGTTCATGAATACTTACATAACAGGTTGGAAATACTGTCTTTATTCCAAGTTTTATTTCAGGAAGATGGTTAAAGGCACTCCTGAATCAACTACCAAGTAGACTACACTTTAAAGGATGTGAAGGACTAAATAATGATGGAAGATCTAGGCATTGAAAAGGAGAATTTATCTCCTCAGAATAACCATTAACTGCTCTATTAGGTTTTTTTGCTGATCATTGAGGTAGTTTTTTTAAAAGAATGTGAAACACATTATTTGTACTGGCAAAGTCAAGGAATTTCATGCTTAAGACATACTGGCCTCATCCAGGGAGAGACAGAAGTAAAATATCTAAATGAAGAGTAAATATCTTTTCATTTGATTTGAGTGCAAGAATTGTGATTTTGATGGGGTGGCAGCTGTATGTACCAAAATTTATAAATAGGTTTTGCTTTTCCTTTTTGGAAAGGAGGGGTCCAGATAAATTCTGCTTTTGTGCATATACCTTCTCTTCGTGTTATCTTTTCAAATGCTTGTCAAACATGGTGACTCCTGCCCATTTTGAGAAAATCTTTCCTTTTTGCCTTTTACCTATTTTTCTGTACCTCAAACAAATGAAGGATGTTTGTATGATTACCCTGGAATAATTTTAAACTTCTAAATCTTCCAGTTTATTTCTTGCCATTACAAAACCAACTTTGTTAACACCAAAAGAACAGCAAGTATTTTAACAAGACTTTTTATTTCTCTCAGCTTTCTCAAGCCAAGGCAGGGAAGCTGAACCCACACGTGCACGTGGAGTACGAGTGGAATCTTCGGCAGGAAGAGATTGATGAGAGTGACGATGACTTGGACGATAAGGTGAGTGTGAGTTACCGATACAGCCTTGCGCAACAACTGTCAGCAGCGCTGCTCCCTGGAAATCACTGCTAATTAGAGACCCACCTCAGCCTTCCCTTCCTTACAGATATTTTGGGGGGAAAAAAACTAATTCTGAGGCCTGTGTTAAAGACTGCCTAAGTGCTTTTTGAATATACTTTGTCAACCTAGTTATTATGGGCTGTTTCAGAAGTTTGACTTTGACAAGACATACAGTATAATATCAGCAAATCTGTACTACTTTGTTGCTTTATCCTCTTCAGAATTCTAAGCTGTTAAATTTAGCTGGAGGAAATCCAAAGCTTACATACTTAATTTTTTCCATAAATTAATTAAAAACCTAGTTATTGAATAAATAACTCTTATTTTTCACAAACCATGCTGTGCTATTTAATCCTTTTTTTTTTTTTTTAAGAAGTAATGGAAAGGCAAAACTTGAGGGCATAGAATAATTGCCATCCTACAGCATGTGAAAAATTAGCCTCAGTGTCCTACTTTAGCAAGTCAGTTAATTACTGTGTGCTCTATTTCTGCAATAAATGCGAATACACCTCTCCTATTTTATATGAGTGCCGCAGAAAGAAGTGTGGACAACTTCTCATTTTCTGTGACACTTGGGACTGAAAAATTCAGAAACCAAAGTAATTTGCATGTCCTCAAGGACAGCAGAGAACAAAATAATCATCTGTGTGAGGAGCCTCTGGAGGATGAGAGATGCTGTGCTGGAGATAATAACCTGAACCAGAGCTGCAGGGAAACAGATCGTGCTCCATATGCACCCATTAACGTACAGCAGGCAAAAACTAATGTGTAAAATTTCTTCAAAGAGCAATTAGATGTGTTTAAAAAGAGCTGTATCATGGATATTATATTGCTAGTTCAGGGACCAAATAAATCTGATCTGTCAAAAGTGTTTGCTCATCTTTACTAGGCAACAGTGGGGTGATATACTTGATATTTGAGGATAATTGTCTAGTCTGAGTAATGTGCTATATTCCCTGAAAATTACTCTTAAATTCTAAAACTTGCCAGGCTTTTATTGGCATTTTATTTAGTACATTATTAGTGTGTATTTCCTGCTTTAACATTAAATCTAATTTTGTGTTCATGATGATTTGTTGATGGTGCAATCTTAATTTTCATTTAGAAGAGAGGGCCTTTCAGGTTGAATCCCTGAAAAAGGGACGAGTGGGGGTTTATTTGTCCAACAAAGAAAAAAACTCATGTTCACTAAATTATGTTCTGGTATGCTATTTTCCAAACATACTAACTATAATTAGTGTTTAGACAGCTGTATCATATCTTTGTTTTTCTATTCACAGCCTAGTCCTATAAAAAAGGAAAGATCTCCAAGACCCCAAAGCTTTTGTCACTCCTCAAGCATTTCTCCCCAAGACAAACTGACTCACCCTTCATTTAGCACTCCCAGAGACAAGCAAAGACTCTCCTATGGAGCCTTTACCAACCAGATCTTTGCTTCTGCAAGCACAGACTCACCCACCTCTCCAACGTCTGATGCTCCTCCTCTTCCTCCCAGAAATGCTGGCAAAGGTAAGTAAGTCTCTCTCCAAACCACACTTGCAAGCAGTGATTTTGACACTGTTGCCCTTCCTTTAACCAAGGACATTGCAATTTTTCAAGGTACAGCATGTTCTTATTGATGCAGTTGTGTGGTACAATGCCTGTTCTAAACTTTAAAGACCTGGGGGACACTTTGTATTAGACTCATTCATAACACTGAACATGAATGGGTGAGGAATAAGCGAGTACTCTGCTAAATTAAAGTAACTTAATTTTATGAGACTTGCAGCTGCAGTAGATTGTGATGGTTTGACCTAGATATCTCCAATCTTCAAGTTTGGAAGATATTTTTATGGAACAAAACTTTTTGCTGTATTATAATTTGTGCAGATCTACTTTTTAGGACAAAGAAAGCTTTAATTCCTTTTTACATGTTTAATTTAGAAATTGATAAATCGTGTTTTTACAGTAGACTTGTTCAAGAAATCTTTAGTTGTGATGAGGGTTACATTACAGTACAGTTTAACACTTCAGCAGTTATGCTGCTGCTCCCTTTTGTTAGCACTGCTTCATTTCTCACCTGGTAATTGACTTTGTTTAGGAAAAATGCAGAGATGCTCTCACCAATATGTGAAAGAGTAAAAGGGACAGGACAGTGTTGGCATCATGGTTCAGATGCTGTGCTTAAGCACTACTGTTCTATCAGTCTTTGTCATGTACTGGCAACTTTCAAATGGATCCCTTGGCTCTCTTTTAAACAGGTTTGTTTCCCATTATGAAGCAGTGATTTTGCCAGGGTTTGCATTTTTCACATGAGATTTTGTAATCCATGTTTCCCTGGGGATTCAGTTGTATTCCTTGCAACTTTACTGTGTTGACCTGATTGTTGGCATTACAAGATTCTACTTTTTCCTTCCAGTCTCCCATCCCTTTTACATGCTCACAGTCTGCTATGGATTTTTCACTGCAAACACAATATGTACTGGCTTAGATGTTCCTTCATGGACTAGGATAACTTTTTTTATTGTCATAAAGTGGCAAGACTTGGAAATTAATCATGCATCCCATTTCATGAAGAAGGTTAATGAGGTTGTGTCTGGTATCTGTACACACTGCTTAGTATGTTGTCAGCTTTCAACACATTTTAATGAACTTTATTTCTTTGTCAGTATATAGTGGAGCTCTCCTACAGACTCATCTAGAAAATTGTCTTTTTCTCCAGGAAGGGGAATATTTATGTTTATATTTCATTCTAAGTATGTATTTTGGTTTTTGAAATGTTAGGCATTTTCCCAGTTGTTCCTAAACAAGGAATCAACACAGCTCCAAAGCTACTCAGAAAGAATTGAGGCGTTGAGTTTTCATGTGTTTTCATGTCAGATGTTATGCAAAGAAATCCTTATTTATATCACAATGAAATAATATATAATATCAGAAAATTGCCTTCTAATGTAACATTAACTGCTTCATCAGATGGAAAATGTCAGATTCACAGGGTAAGTCAGAGAGGTTGAATGGAACTGCTGTTACATTAAAGTCACTATGCTTCTCTGCTTCAAACATGCTGAAATTCTACAGTCTCTAAGTCATGCTGGAGTGGAGTTTTGGTTGATATCCACTCAACAATACTATGAAATTAGAAACTTCTGTTGTATACATGCCTGTGTTAAAAGTTGGGGGAAAAAAGTAACAAATGCATAGGACAATTCATCAGTGTGGAAAGATTGCTCTAGTTGCATCATTTTCAATACACTTATGGTTCATTTAAACTGTGCTGCTCCTTGTTATCTCCCCTCTTCCAGCTCTCAGATTATTTAAAAGAAAATGAAGCAGAGACTCTTCACTTCCATATAAAAACATTGACACTTCAGGTGTTGACACATCTGAATTTTGAGACAATAAATTTTCTTTCAGTAGGAAAACATAAACCTGTATATTTTTCTCCTCTTTTGGATGAGTAATAATATTTATCCCTTCATTGAAGTTTACACAGCCTTACTTGTCAGATGTGTGTTTTTGTTTAGAAAGTTCATTTGAATATCTTGTGTTTAAGATTATATGAAAACACAGCGTTACTTTTTTCACTAAGCTCCCTAAACAGCAGGAGTAACAAAAGCACTGAATCTGTATTTAAATTTAGGCTTACTTTCTGTCAGAAAACAATCTGATCTTTGTCCCTGTGCTGCTGTGAGGCCCTGGTGGATAGCATGGGCCCCTGCTAGGACATGGAGCCTTCAGGGAAGGGATAGCAGGTGCATCTGCATTTTAGAAGGAGGCAGACAATTTTTAAGTTTCATAAGTTTTTCATCCTTTGGGACATGCAGATGAAATTGTCTTTCCAAAACTTGTTTTATTTTTAAGAAAACCCCTTCCCTGTAGCCCTCTGTTTCATTGCCCATTGAAGTTGTGGGTAGCAAAGCTCTGTGGAGTTCCTGAGTGATCAGGAAGCCATCCCCTGAACTTTTGCTGGGGAGAGGAGGGAAGTTTAAAGTGATTTACATAAGGCACATCACTCTTGCTCATGGTTTTCAGTGGACATGCTGGCTAAAAAATAATTTTATAGGTACAATAGTTGGAGGAGGGGATATGGGGAGGTTTTCAATTTCTCCTCACATCATTGTAACTTATGTCCAGATTTTTTATTTGATAACTTTTCAAAATATTCCTAAAAATGCTGGAACCTTCATTTATTTTTCTCCACACAGTCTCATTTGTGGATACATCTTACTTGCTGTTATCTCTGCTATAGATTTAAGTAATCCTAACAGAATGAAAAGTACAGAAGGAGTGCAGTGGCTGCCTGAGCCACTAAGCCAACCACTCTGTGCCTTTTTCAATAGTTTATCTAAGCTTATTTAGGATCAGCTTACTTCTGTTCTCAGTCAAATCTTTAGCCTGTATTATTCTCAAAATCATCTTTTTTATTTTTCTTTTCAACTTATACCTGCGTTATGGCTCCAGACATCTAGCAGGTCTTCTGCCTATTGTTTTACAAAAAGCTTTCAAAAAAAAAATCAATATTTAAGTAATTCCGTGACTTGCCTCAGTAGCTAAATAAAGTTTTGCACAACCTTCATTGCCAATCCAATGTAGGGGTAATGTTGCTAACTAGCTTTGGAGGAGTGTTAGGCAGTCTAATCCAGGTTTCCCTCACTTCAGCTGAAAGCTAATTGATTTTTGTGGTTCTGCCTGTTTATCCCAGGTGAGCATGGAGGTCAGGGATAAATTCTGTATCATGAAGTTAATTTGGATCTTCAACACCTACAAGGCTGCATAGTTTCATTGTCTCAGCTCTGACATGAGGTACCTAAACCCAAAGGCACTTTCCTTCGTGGTTCCAGTGCAGTGTTACTGCAGACACAGTCACATCATCTGCTCCTTCACTACATCAGACTCAATTTCTAACCAAATTAGTTTATTTGAATTCACTAGTAACTTCTAGAAGTTGTCTGACTGCCTTGCACACAGGATGAGGAATCTTCTTGGGCTCACTAAGTTGTGCCTGTACCAGCATTGCCCTTTGGCTTTGGAGGTGTTTCTGTGGCTGGTGGCTGTGTCAAGGTCCTGGAAAAGGACGGAAATCCTACAGGTCTCCATGTATGGGGTGTTACACTAAACAAACCAATTTTAACTTATCTGATTGAAGAATACTTTCATTCTGCTGGGGTTCAAGTTATCCTTTCATCACAACTAACTCTTCTGGGTACCTTTGCTGTTTAAATCAGATTTCTGAAATACGACTGGCTGGAAGTGTCGGGACAGCAGTAAAATTTGCTGTTTCTAGTGGAAATACCACATCAAAGAATCCTTTGGTCCTAGGTTGTTTTTTTTCCTGATTGTATCATACTGTGGCATAGCAGGCATTACACAGTCTCAACTCATTTGAAGTTCTTAATTTATGGCACAAATGTATTTATTCTCATTTCCATTACCTCAGCCTTTGAGGTGATCCTGTTTCTTCTGAATGTTTGCAGGATTCTACACTTCTCTTGCATATACTTGGAGACATTTTTTAAATATTCTTATAACTGTGTTGCACATTGTGATTAAATAACGCTACTTATTCCACTATGACTTTGTATTTTTTAATACCATAATAGGAAGGACAGACTAGCTGATGACTTCTGGTTTCATGGGCTCTTCTATTTCGGAATCAACCCAAAACACAAAATCTTTAGTATTACTTTTATCTTTTCTTTTCAAACTGAACCTTTTTTTAAGCATTAATTATCTAATGTACTTCAAATACTAATGTTGAATCAATGTATATTCTTAGCTTTCTTATTCAGAGTGATCATGATCATTTTGTCTTTTATTATGCTCTTATTTTCAGTGCTGAAAATATATGATATTAGGTAAGAATAACTGAAAAAGCTTTTAGTAATATCTATGCAATAAGTCACTCATGAGAAATTTAAAAATAAGGATAGCAACGCTTGTTAATGAAAATACTGTTTTTAATTTAAGTTACTTTCCTTTGCAGTGTCCATTGTACCATTAGCAGGAATTCTGTGTTTTCCCCCTATGTCTCATTAAGTGGTAAAAAAAAAATTACACATATGAAGTTTTTACACTCTAAACCCACCATTTCTTGATTGAGTGGCAGCAGCTTTGCATGGTTTCACAAGTACACAAATGAATTGTTACTACACTAACTGCACAAACCCTAAAGGGCAATGTACTACTAATTGCACATCTTATCCAGTTATTTACCGTAGTACAATAATTTTGAGATTACTTGGTCTATTTACACATGAAAGCCTGATCTTTGTAATATGAAAAAGAGATAAAACATGATAACAGTTAATTCTTTAAGCATTTCCTTCCCAGTAACTGAGGAAAAGAAAGCCTGACAGAAGCAAAAGGAAAAACTTCTGGGTCAAGTTTTTTGGGGTTTTATTTTTGGTTTTTGCTTTTTTGCTTGTGTTAGGAAAATGTCCTTTACAAAATGTGAACTTCTGAACTATGTGACAAATCATGATTAAGGCATTCATTGGAGAGGAAATGACTGGCTCAATTGCTGCCTGGTTAAAATCACAAAGTACCTTCAATCTAGTAACTGCTCTGATAATTGCTTAAATATACCTAGCCTAGCCTTGTGTAATTGAGAATATCACACAGGAATTGTTTTGAGCTGCTGGTTTTACACATACATTTATATGAATATATGTGTAGATACACACAGACATGTGCAGTTGCTGGAGGTGAGCAGCCCTGGTCCCAGTACAGGGGCAACAGAGCCCAGCCCAGACCTGTGTGAAGGAACTCCTGGAGAGCACCACAAACAGTGCCAGGGCATGGTGTGGCACTTTGGATGGGAATTTGCATGGAATGGCATGCAGGAAGGGGTGTAACTCTGCCAGCCTAAGCAGGGAGCAATGGTATCTGCCACTGAGTTATCAGCACACATTGAAAGAGCTTTAAACTTGAGCTTTTTAGAAAGGGGAAAGGGACAAAACCAGGTTTGCTCAAGGTAACCCTAGGGCAGCACACCAGTGTTTGAGGGAGTGTGTGTGCCAGTGAGGGCCTTTGGGCTCATAAGACATAAGGCATGGAAATGCCTCCAGACACTCTCCTAGAAATCAGGGCTTCTCCCCCAAAAAGGTGTCAGGATCAATGTCCCAACTGAAGTGCATCCACACCCCTGCACCCAGCACAGGCAACAAACAGGAGGGGCTGGAAGCTGTTGTGCAGCAGGGAAACTGCAGCTCTGGGATGGCTCACAGAACTGGAGTGCTGTGATGGATGGACAGGAGGGACAGGCAGGAGAGAGAGGCTGTGGGGCAGCCCTGTGGGTTCGGGGCTGTTCTGAGTGCCTGAGCTGGATGATGGTGGCACTAGGGTCCAGTGTCTGCTGGCAGATGCGCTGGTGGGAATCTGTTAGAGAGCACCCACCCAGGATGGAGAGGCAGATGAGATGGAGATGCTTACCCTGTAAGCAGCTGGGAGAAGTCTCACAATTGCTGGCCCTTGTTCTCATGGCGCAGGAATGTCCAGGATGTGTCTGGAGTGAGTGGAAGAGAACTTTTTTACTCAGCTGGTGAGGGAGCCAGCAGGGGAAGGCCCCTGCTGGACCTGCTGCTCATGGAGACAGAAGGACTTGAGGGTGATGGAGGCTGTCTGGGGCACGGGGAATCACTAATTCTTGGACAAGTAAGAGGGGGAGATGAGCAGAACTGCCGCCTTGCCCCTCCAGGGGACAGACTTGAGCCTGTTTAGGAATCTGGCTGACAAGAGTCCCCTGGGAGACAGTCTAAAAGGAATCCAGAACATTCCTCAAGAAGGGAATCCCAAAAGTGCAGGAGCAGAGGTGTGGTTTAGGGGAGGACTTGGCAGTGTCTGACTCGATGATCTCAAAGGTCTTTCCCAACCTAAGTGACTCCATGATACAGTGTATTTTATAATCATTTTACAGACAGTTCATACATCATCAAGTCGTGTATTATTTCACCAGTTGTTTCCATAAAATGATTTTGATTCAAGCACTTTTCCTAGGTTTTCATTATTCAAAGCATGATGTCATTTTATACCTCTTTCTGAAATGACGTTTTGAAGTTTTCCTTTATTTTGTTTTTATTTGACCATAAGTTATTTTTGTATTTGAGCTATGTAATCATCAGTGTATGACACTTGTATTTGTATTTATTCCCTCTGTGAGTTTAATACAGAAACAAATGCTAGGAGTCTGAAAGTATGATTTGTAATACCTTAGACACCTTTTCCCTGTCACTTTTGTATGCCATGGGGACTTCTGAAAGCTGTGAAAGTATATTTTGCACCTCCTCAGTAAGGTCTGGATATGTATAACTAATGTGAAATCTAAAACATGCCATATAACCTAATTTAAGGGTTTTTTTTTTAATTCTACTACAGTTTATTTTTGTAGAGAAGATTTCTTCCTCTTATTGGCAATTAAAAGCACCAATTTCACTTCATGTCTGACGTGGAATTTTTGCAATAAGCGCACAACAATATTTCTATGCCTTTCCTGCCTTGTTTTTTCGCTCTGAGCCAGTTCTGGGCGGTTTGTGAGCGGCGGGCGCGGTGCGGTGGGCGCGGTGCAGTGCGCGCCGCCGCCGCCAGGGGGCGCTGGGACACGCGCACTACGAGGACAGGGGACAGACGGGGGGGACAGACAGGGGGACAGACGGTGCTGTGGGGACAGGGACAGGGGACAGACAGGGGGACAGACGGTGCTGGGACAGCACTGCTTCACGAGTTACCTCACTGTTAGCACCGGATATTGACTATTCCTGCCCCCTTGCCATTCCTAGATGCATTCCCATTACATCACGAATCAAATTTGATTCGTATTTCTGAAAAAAAAAAGAATTAGTAGTTTGCAGGAGTTTAAGGCATAATCAATCAAAATTTCGAATGGGAAAAGTTGGTTTTCTTTCAAAAACATCTCAATGCACAGTTTAAGTTGTCTTGCTTACTTAAGCTCAAGGAAGAAATTAAATTGACAAAGGGTGAGGATTCAAACTGGGGAACAATCATTAAATGCATTGGCATTTGACTTGTTGTCATTTAATGGCTTTGTGAACTTGGAAGCAAATTGAGAGGAACGGTTGCAAAATATATAATTTGATTTACAATAGTAACCAATTAATTAAGCCAGACCCAAAATCTCTGCTGGGCTTGTGGTTGAGAGATTCTCCTGCACAGCAGAAGGCCTTCCAGGATTGAATCTGGAAGAGAATAGATTGAATTATTGATTCTTCAGGGGCAGTTCTATTAAATTTTTCTTTTCTGTTTATAAGAAAGAGAGATCACCTGCTGAAAATATCTGACAGATTCATGCTTATAGAATCACTGAACTTATTTTGTGTTAAATGTTTCAGCTAAGGAATTTTAACAAATATTATTTCTTACTGATTTCAATATTTCTATAATATATAATAATTTGGGAAGGAGTGCAGGTATTGATCATTTCCAGGCTGCCTATAGAGAATATTCATAAAGGTTTTTGAAGAAGGCAGCTCCAGTTTTGTGTGCTGCATGGTAAGATATATGTTAAGTAACTAAATGAAGGTTTTGTCTCAAATGCTGTTCAAATAAGGTAGCTTTTCAAAATGAGGCAAGTTGGTTCTACAGTGCTAAAAAATAGACTGACAATAGACTTGAAATTTCAGGTATAAATAGACTTTGCTTTTAAAGTTTTATGTCGATTTTCTGCATTTATTTGGACTGATGGCAAAGCTGTCTGACGTGGAAACTTATTGCAAGTGAAGACTGCAGTGAAGTCTGAGTTGTTGGTTAGATTAAAACAAGACAAAACCAACAAACCCACAAACGAACGAAAAGCCCCTGGGGCTGTTCTGGGCTGCTGCAGAGCTGCTGCAGAAAGTGTTACAGGACATTTCTTGGGCAGTGGTGGCAGCTGACTCCAGCACTCGTCCCCTCACTGCCATCTGCACCCAGCTCTGCTTCCCTGAGCTTCTCGGTAGAGACCTTTGTGAAGGTCAATGCTGGAGCTGATTAGGAACAACTCTTGTCTTCCCACTGGGTTATTTTGTCTTTCAAGCTGTATCTGTTCCCATATTGTGTAAAACATGCATTGTGTTGAATGATACTTGTGCCAGCATTAAATCAGAGGGAAATAAAAGTATTTAAGGGTAGGGATGACTGCATAGGCTCTTACAAGCAATGCTACCATGAGATATCTAATCTCAGTCCCAGAAAGGACTTCTCTGATGTTTATTTTATTCATACCATGTACAACAATTTGCATTGCTTTTGGAATGCATAGTTTGATGTATTTGATCTACAGAAAAAAGAAAAAAGACTTAGAGAAAATCTTCTCAAGCTAAAAATCCTATTTTGAAAGTGAAAGGAAAATTTGTAGGCATATCTTTATTTCTTTCCTCCTGCCTTCCAGTTTATTAACAAAATTTGTGGGATGGTCTGGAGGGCTAAAAAATCTCCCCACATATTAGAGCATATAGAATGTACTTTTATTCTGGTATAAATTAACAGCAATTTTAATCCCATGTACTAAATATTACTTAATTTCAATATTTCATAATACTTTTTTTTTCTTGAACAACGCCTAAAATTAGAAATCTTGGCACGATTAATCCTGTATTTTTTAAACATAAGTACACATGTCATTCTATTGTCAAGTTGCTTATATTCCCACAGCTGAGATGGTTAAAAATGTGGTGGATGTGTCGTTTAATCTAAACAGTGTTCTTGGCATGGCTTGTCGTTTTATTTTAGTCTTTTGCTGCACTTCGCTGTGGGTCTGACTGTGAATTTTTCAGTGCTGCTTTGACGTTTATGCACATGTATTTGTAAGAAGGTTGTTTGTTATTTTGCAGGCCCACCTTCAACCCTCCCTCTAAGCACTCAAACCTCTAGTGGCAGCTCCACTCTTTCCAAGAAGAGACCACCTCCCCCACCCCCAGGACACAAAAGAACCCTCTCTGACCCACCAAGCCCACTACCTCATGGACCCCAGAATAAGGGCCCAATTCCTTGGGGTGAGTTTTGAAAATGCAAATCAAAAGGGCAGGGGAAAACCTTTATGATGGCTGATATATGATCTTTGGTTTCTTTTTACCTGGTGCTTGCTTTCCACTGATTGCAGCTTGATGTAATGTCAGCTCAGATAAATCAGCAGTTCCATCTCCTGTCACTGCCTCCCAGGCTGGGAGTCTCACTTGAGAAAGCTGAAAATCCTCCACGCTGCCCTGGGGCCCCTCCAGTGCCCTCCAGTGCCTCCCTGTCTCTGCCCCAGCTGCCCAGGCTGTGCCCTCACCCCAGCCCTTCAGCCACTGCTCTCCTCTGCCTCTGCCCCTGCTGCTGCTGCTGCTGCTGCTGCTGTGCCCAGCTCAGGAGCCAGGGATGCAGCTTTGGGGCGCCCAGAGCCCACCCACAGGGTCTGTGCAGGTCTCACAGCTGCCACAGGAGCTTCTTTCCTCTCCTCTCAAGTGTTCACACCTCGCTGGTGGGAATGTGTTGTCTTAGTTTGTATTTGCTTTTTGTGATGTTGTCTGTACATACACAAAGACTGAGAGGTTTGCATCCTGCTACCAGCAGAAGTTACACAGGAACAGTGCATTTTAATTTTTTTTTTACCAGGATATCTTTCTGACAGATGCTTTTTGGAAACTATTTTCCAGACTACTCAGATTCTTCCTCTTTTGAATAAACATTGCTCTATGCAGTCAAATTATCTTGGTAGCTGTAAATCTCAGGCCCATGTAATTTTCTTTGATTTTAGTTTTGGTGGCAGGATTTCCACAAATCTGTAAATTTTTAAACTGGAATCCAGTGCTTACATAGGTGCACCATCCATATATTACTTGTATTTTAAGAGAATCTTCTCTCTATTCTAGTACAAACACACAATTGCTAGCCTAAAATAAAAAAAATTGCTAGACTAAAAGCACCATTTTTCTTAGCAAATTGAGTTAAATTTAGTAAATCATGGAGTACTCATGTGTGATTTAATCTAGGATTCAACATGAAGAAAAGTACAGAGTCCAATGAAAAGCAAAGGCTTTTTCTCAAGGAATAAAAATAATGGAATCTTTTCAGTTCTCTACTTCTCAGAGGTCTGGGATATGGAAAAAAAAAATGTTTCCTATGTTGTGGAGTCCAACAGTCCCTGTACTTTTTCAGAAGTAGTTCAGACATTTTTAAGAGCTTGGACTTTAAATATGTAAAAAATCCCAAGTATTTAAGTCCAAAGCAGCACCTAAAGTACCATATACAAGAATACTGTATAATGTAGCACTGTTAGGATGAAAGGTGTGATAGGATTAGATGCTAAGCAGGTGTCAACTTTGCCTTAAACAAATTAGGCAACAGATAAAGGAAGAAGAAAATATGGGAAAGGTGCAGGTGTGCAGTTGAAGAAGCCTGTAGCAGTAAAGCACCTTGTCAGAGCAGGCCAGAGAAGAATATGGCTTTTCCTGTCTCTTCACTGCTTTTCAGGCCAAGCTAAACCTCAGTGGATGGAAGAGGGGCCTCTTGTCCCCATTTTTCTTAGCTGAAATCTGTACAAAAGCTTGTTTCAAAGTCCATTTGTATTTTTAAGCAAGCATGAAATTTTGTGTTTATAAAAGAGGGAGTTTCTTCTATCTGCCTTTGTGGTTTTTTGCTTAGGGATACTGTCAGATGTTCACTGCTTTTACTTTCAGAAGCTTTCTTCTGGATTGTTATATTTCTTGCTATGTGGAATTTCAGCATTTGTCTTCTAATCTGTGCATTAATTGAAGTTTCAAGCAGTGCAATCCTTAGCTTATGTCTAAGCAAATTGAGTTACTATTCAAAGATGTTCTAAAAATGTCATTTGGATTATTTTGTATTTCCATAGCAACCATGAGATATTTTTCCTTTCTTTATCCATAGGATCTACATGTTTGCTGTTTTACCTTAGTTCCTTTTTTGCACCACTTTTAAGCACAAACATATTTTTAGCAAGGCACAGCATGAGCCTTTTCTGCTGTTTCATTTAGACATCAATGTGCCAAGAATGGTATTTAGAAAAATGTGTCATTCTTTTGAATGAGAAGTATTTTGTGTTCTTGGATCATTAAATGTCACTTTGCATCTATTTCAATGACAAAATTTACTAATGGTTGTTGAAGCTGGTTCTGAGATTGACGTGCTGTAAAAGGAGAGGCAAAGGGGATGAAAAGGCACTAAGCCAAGAGTTGCTGTCCTTATACCTTGAAAATGGTGACTGCCCATGAAGAGAAGCTTTCTGCTGGAGGAGTCCAGAGTGCTTGGGTTTGGATTTTGCTGCCTTTTGACAGAATTCTGTATACCCAGGATCTTCTCCTTACCAATGGCTAAAATGCAGATTACGGGAACATACAAACTTGGTCACTAAATCAGTAAAGGCTGTTCTTTGCATAGGATAAAATACCAATCTTTACAAATTTAATGTTTTGTGAGTAAAATCACATGCATGGTGGTTTAAAAAAGATGTGCCTCACGGTGCAAAATGTAAACATCAGTGAAAAATGAATCTGATGTATCTCCTTCTATGCAGAGAAAATTGAAACACTATTTCAAAACAAATGCCCTACAGCAATGTCATTCAATCTTCCCTTGCCAGGAGATGAGAGCTACCAGTGAGTCGTTTTAAAATATGTTATATGAAAGGTCATCTTGGATTATTTTGGTCCCTCCTGGCTTTTCAGCTACAAAATTATTAATAAAGAATAAATTTATAAGTTGTCTTTTAGATATGTTGTATAGAACATGCATAGAGGAATACATGTTTTGCTTTAAATTTCACCTTCTGCTGATTATAGTTATCCTAATGGATTTTTTTTGTTTTTAATTGTCCTTTTTTTCACCTCAGGTAATGATTTGGGCCCACCTTCAACTAAGGCTGCAAACAAGTTTGAGGGGATGTCTCAGCAGTCAAGGTAAAATCTGCATATATGAAGGCAAAGATGAAAATTTAAATAAACATAACTAATTTTTAAATTAGAAAAGAAAAGCCTTTCATAGGAAATAAAATCCTAGCTATGTTTCTTATTAGTTTCCTGCATGCCCTGCTAGCATACAAATACTTTGGCTGCCCTCAGCCTCCTACGCCGTCCCTCGCTGTCCGTGCACAATCCATCCTTTGAGCAGGATGGACAGAACACCCTGTGCCCAGATCTCTCTGCTGCTCCTACAGAAGTGCTCTCCCAGCTGGGGAATGCTGCCTCAGACCACGGTCCAGCAGGACAAAAGTTTTATTTTCATGTCTCCTGGCATTTCATTTTATCTGCTTTGGTGTGAGGTGTCCTGCCTGGAGCAGCAGTGTCACTCTGGGTACAGGCTGCCATCGAAGATGGCTCTGTGAGATAGAGTTCATCTCAGTCTTCCAGTTTAGCTGTTTTCCACTCTGTCAGGCTCCTGTGCTGCCTGTCTGCAGTAACACAAACTGCTTTTAGCTCATAGTTCATCAGCTCTGTCCATTACAAGTGTCTTTTTTCAATAGCTGGAGCAGTAAGGACAGCCATACATTGCTGTCACTTATGCTACTCCTCTGTCTGTGCTGTGATTTTAAAGTCCTGAGGTTCAGAGCATGGTAATTCCAAAAAGCACCTGCCTCTGGCACACAGCCTTGCATGACCACCAGGGTGTGGGGTGGGCTGTGGCTGGGGAGGGATGTGTAGCCTCAGACAGGGCACAGCAGATGTGTAGGAAGAGTTTCTGGACATCCCCAGACTGATCTGCCTTGCCAGGATAGGGAGGGGACCTGTTGGAGGTAGCACAGCTGCTTCTCATATTTACTGAATCCATCCAGCTGGCACTGGGCATTCAGGGGGAAGGTGGAAGTGTTCCACAGAGAGCTGGGCCCATCCTAGATTCTTGTCAGACAAGGGTAAAAGTGTGCTCCTTGTACTCCATGGCATTAGAGAGAGGCTGAGGTAGGAGCTGGGCTTTGAGGATCTTCATGGGCCCCTTCCAATTCAGGATATTCTATGATTCTGTGATTTATTGAATCAAGATTGAGCTTGGCTGTTCTTTCAGTTTCATGTCGTGATGTATTTTTGCTATTTAAAAAACAACTAGAAATTAAAAGTGTTTCATCATGCTCACTTTGAAACGTTGGCTGCAGAGACAAGAATTAAGGCAGTTGATGCAGAAGAGTCTCTGCTCTGTTGAACATACATTGGCAGCTTTCTCCTCATTTTTCTTTTTTTCTTGTTTTTTGAATCATTATTTTGAGCTGATACTGATTTTTCAGTATTGTTTGATTTTTATGCCTTAAATCAACTTGCTTTTTTCTCCTCTTCCACATTCCTTTTCTATAAAAGTGACTTTAGGTGTGGTTTTAAAGGAAAAACTTTGATGGCAATAGCTAATATATGTGTAATCCAGGTTGACAGAGTAAAGCATGTTGTTTTCCCTTAATCATCAGTATTTCCTGGGAGTAGCAGAGACTTTGTCTCCTCCTGCAGCAGAGAGTGTGTGTGATACAATAGCACACATGTGCAGGAGGCTACAAGGCATAGGCTCAGGCCTGGAAAGCTTCACTGACATGAAGCACAGATTATGTTTTGTATGTTTCAGTATAATTATTTTGAAGAACAAATTTTTCTTAAGGTTCAGGATCTGCCCACAGAGTTGGTCTTTCAGCTTCACCTATTTTCAGAGTACATTTTGCATGTACCTTAGTTCATAGAGTATGTCTGCCCCATAGCACTGAAGCTGTGTAGGGTTTGTATGTCTTTTTCTCTGAAAAAAAACCCAGTTAATTCTAAACAATGCTTCAAGTTTTGGGATTTATCCACAGACCAATGATTATACAAAAGAGGCAAAATAAATGTGGATTTTTTGGGGGGAGTTTTTATTTATGGATATGTAAAGGGAGAAAAAGAGAAATAAGTATGTTTTATAATAGTTGTAAGCACTAATAATTCACATCTGTTGATTTAGCACTGGGACTGCAAAGACTGCACTTGGCCCTAGAGTTCTTCCCAAACTACCTCAGAAAGGTAAGAAACCTCTTTGTGGCTATTCTCATAATGGAATCTTTTAAATGTGGGTGAAAGTAGGTACTTGTTTTAAATATATGGATCTTTTCAGCAGAAATTTTATTTCTAAAATGCCACAAACCATGAAAGCTTCACAAAACTGAAAGGATTTTGGAAGATGGGGAAGGCTTTTATTAAACTGAAAAAAATACACCTAGGGAGGAAAGAAATAAATCATGAACTACTTGAAGCTGGAAGAGACCTCGGGAGGTCCAGTGGTCCAGTCCAGCACTCGGAGCAGGGCCAGCTTTCTGCCATGAGAGCAGGTTCCTCAAGGCCATGTCCAGTCACATTTTGAGCATCTCCATGAATGACTTCTCTGGGCTTCTGTTTCTATCCTAGACCATTCTCATTGGTAGTTTTGTTTTTTTTAACTATTATCTCCAAGTCCCATTTCTTGATAGCTTGGAGCAAACTGTATCTGTGCCATGCTCTGGCAGTCAGGGCTGTGGTCAGTGCAACTGCTTGGGAAAGAATCAGGTGCTGTTACATTCTCATTTATACATCAGTGACAAGCTGAGGCCATCATCCCAGGAGCACCTTTCTTTTAGAAATGTTCTTTCCTAGTCTCTTTAAACTCACCCTGCAGGTTTGATTGTTGTTTTGGTTTGGTTTTTTTTTTGAGTTGTGGCAGCAGTTGACTATAGTCTGAAGTAGGTCTGCTTTCTACTTTATTCTGTCTGAATACAGAATCCATCAAAAATACATTATATCTGTCTGAGTGGATGATCACAATAGAGCCTGAAGATCAGGAAATGCTGCTTGTCCAAAATTCTGAAGCCAGATATCTGAAATTTAGAGTGCAAATAATTTTGTAACAGAAAAAGCACATGTTAATTTTTAACTTTGTTAAGTTACAATTATTCTGAAATGTTATCTTTTGAAAGAGACAGCAATGATGCACTAGGGTGGCACTGTGAAGGAAGTCAACACTTCCTTGATTTAAAATGATTTAGGTGAAAATTTAAGAAGGGCTAAATCAAAGCACTTTGATAAGGGCTGCTATCAGGGTTTTTCATATCATCTACTTAAGTCTCAAACCCATGTGGAAGATCAGTGTGTACATTTGCTGTGAGGTAAGCCAAGGGCACAGCCATAGACAGGGATCAACATGGACTTTTTTTCTTTTTTTTAAAACGAGACATCTGATAGTAATTATACAATTTCTTTCATGGAAACTATGCAAATGGGTTTAGTTTGGGGTGTTTTGTTGGTGAGGTGTTTTTTTTGTTTGTTTGTTTGGTGGGGGGGTATGGTTGGTGGGGTTTTTTTTATTGGTTTGGTTTTTTGGGGATTTTTAGGGCTTTTTTTTGGTATAAGTACCCATAAAAATATTGTTTAATGTGTTATTGAAGTGGGTGATATCCAAAGGGAGTGAGGGCACTTTTTTGGCTGGTAGAATATGATACTAAAGCAGTGCTGAATGCAATAGGAAATTGTTCCTTCTAGTTAAAATGTGTTGCTTTCATCACAGGTTGTAAATTTTTTCTCTCTTGTTCCCCTTCATCTGTTTTAACATTAGGGCTGTTTGGTTTAGAAGGTTTTGGGTTAGGGAATTTTTGTTTTTTGAGGTAGACTTCAGTTGAGTTTTCTTAGGGAGCTTAGCAGTAAAATCAATAGATGACACTGGGAAAAAGAACTATTTGAAAATCTAGTTTCAATTTCCTTCCATCAAATCTGCAAAATACACATTTTAAAACTTTCATCTTTACTAAATTGTAAATATATACAATAATTCGTTTTTTCTTAGTTTTAGTGGGAATGTCTATAGTACAGTGTGTTCTATACACTGCATAGATAGATACATGTGCTCACTCTCTCTCTTCTGGGAGATTTTACAGGTAGTAATCCTGAGAGTTAGGTGGTTTTTTTGTATGAAATTGAACTGTATATGTGAATAATTGTGATTAAAAATAAATTTTGTTACAATCATGTCAATTGATCTGTAGGTGATTTTGCAAAGTCTTTTATTATATGTCATATTTTTGGTTTGGTTCCAAAAAGTGATTCACTTTATTTCATTTGAAGCAAATAATCTATGAATTGACATCTAATACCTGTTGGAATAAGCACTGCTGGCCTCCAGGAGGAGCAATCAAATGAGACCTCAGAGAATGAGGGTTATGTGAAGTTGTATTATCCTGCTTTTGTCATAGACTAGGAAGACTTATGGGCATTTATGGGGCTCAGTGACCATGTGGTCACTGACACAATTGCAGTTCTGATATATGCCTAACTTCTTTAATATTAAAATACTAAGATTATGAATCCTAAGACTGTTTTGCTTTTTTGTTTCAGTGGCACTAAGAAAAATAGAAACCAGTCATCATCTTTCAATAGATAAATCCCATCAGCACATGGAAATGTTTCAGAAGCCCTCACTGTCCATCGATATACCACAGAAACCACAGCCTGGAGACCTGCCCCCAAAGCCTCTGCCTCTGGAATTAACTCAGAAACCTCAAGTGGGAGATTTACCCCCAAAGCCTGGAGAACTACCCCCAAAGCCTCAGCTAGGAGACTTGCCACCAAAACCACAGCTTGGAGACTTACCTCCAAAGCCACAAGTGAAGGACCTTCCTCCAAAACCTCAGCTAGGAGAGCTCTTGGCTAAAACTCAAGGTGGGGAAGCAGCACCGAAGGCTCAGCCCTCAGAGGCAAATCAAAAATCTCACTCCATAGATCTTTCTCCAAACGTACAATCCAGAGATACCGTCCAAAGGCAAGCATCTGAAGAGTCTAATGACATAACACACACCCTGCCAGAAACCCCTGTGCCACTCCCCAGGAAAATAAATATGGTAGGTATTACTCCAGCTCCGTGGGAGTATCCATGGAAGGCTTTGAAGTTACTGTAGGACTTTCTGTGCACCCTTGAGCTGTGCACTCAAAGCAACATAAAGCTATGGGCTGGGGAATAGCTCATAGAGGGGCTCTTTTTGTGCCCCAAAGCAGCTTCAGCAGGTGTTGGGGTTTTCAAGGCCTCCTGCATGCTCAAACAAATACTTGCAGCATAAAACAATAACCTTGGGAGCATGACAATGTATTTGAGATTTGTTGGGATTTATGTATTTATTATATCTATGCCAATCACAGCTGTGAATGAATTGATGGTTTTCTCTGTTGCCTTTGCTCACGGGTCTGTGTGCCTTAGATTGGTAGAATGTTTATATATTTGACTTAGTAAGCTCTAAGAAGGGATGTTAGCACCTGTTGTCAGTAGGTGCAAAATTTAAAGTCAACTGTGGCAATATAGTAAATGTCCCTGTTGTGAGTATTTAATGTTGATAATGGTTGAGGTTAGGTTCAGATGCATTGATGAAGTGGGAAAATTGACATTGCTGCATGGTGTGTAGTAGTAGATATGGAACTTTAACTTGATTCCAACCCCCATTTATCTTGCTGTTCATCTTTCTAACCAGTACAATTTCCAGCAGAGGATTCTTAATGCCTATGTAGATTGAGATAACTATGAAACTCCAGAGCTCTCTTAAGATTTTCATCATGAGGGATACATCAAAAGGGAGATGGCTTTGTTTGCCAAATTGGCTATGCAAAGCACTTCTGTAAAAAGGAAATAAGACTTCATCCCAGTGAAATAGTGAAAGCAGAGGGTGAGTTTCTGCCTTGTGCTTTGTGAGGAAGAGCCCTGTGGAACCATCATTCTGCTTGGCTTCTGGCATGGACTTGCCTGTAAGCTCCTGTCTGAACTGAGCACAACAGAGTTGTTGCTCAGGCTTCCTGAGTATTCTGGAATTTAAATATTACAGGGATCAGGTAAACAAATGTTTGTTTACTTTTGTACTTTAAGATATAAGCAGGCAAATGATGCTGGCCATTCTCAGCTACTTGTCATTTTATTAAAGAAAAAAAGAAAGCAAATAATGGATTACCTGTTTAGTTTGGTTACTTTTGGCTTTTTTAAAGCTGTCACCCTACTTTATACAGAAAAAATCTGAGGAAAGGTTCTTTGTTCTCTAAACTCAGCCATTTTCATAGCTGCAGTAAATTAAATAATTCCACTGTTGTGCAGTTGTAGAAGCTATTCTATATCTTCCCAGTGTATGTATATAGTATATATATATATATATATATATATATATATATATGTCACCAGGTTTTTGCACATCTTTACATGCACACTTGTATCTCTTCATGTCCAATGCAAACTTTTTTGCTGGAGTGATAATGGCAAGAATTCCTCTGAAATGTATCTTGCCTCCATTTTCATCCTCTGGCTGATGAAGTGCTTCATCCCAGTGAGCAGTGAGAACCATGCCAGAAGCCACGGTACTTGTGGGCACCTCTCTCTTGGGCTTGACTATCTAGTCACTTAGCAGAGAAGCATAGGTTTTTTTAATTGGTTTTAGAAAATTACCTGTCCAGAAATATAATTTAAAAATTCCAATGCTGATAATTTATAAAGGTTTGAAAGGATATTTTTAGAGAAACAAAACTTGCACTGAGTCCTCCTGAAATCACACTGAGCACTTGAGCATTCTTTTGTGTGTGTGGTGGTTTCTATAAATGAGACAAAATACTCATTTTTAAAGGGAAAAAAAAAAAGGTGTTGAATGTAAATAAGAGCATGGTTGGATTATTAATGATCACAGCATCTCATTGCTGTTCAGTTTTAAGCACAAAATCTCTTGGTAATAAGCACTTGTTGGGTACAGGGAATCAGTCGGTGGTGGGTATTTGTTTTTTAGTTGCAGATTACATTTCCTGGAATTGTTTCCATTTCTTTACACAACAATGCCACAAACTGTTCTGGAACATGAACAAAATATGTTCTGGAACATATGTGCTCTCTACATATCCATCCTTTCTTATACCTTTCCATGATTAAATAGACCTTAAGCTTGAATGCTGCTTTTTGCTGCTCTCCATGAAAGGAGTAAAATGTTAAAATCTGATGGAACTAGAATAATTATCATAATTTCTCATGTGCTTTTACAAGCTGAGTTCCATACAGTTTTCTAAGTGTAGAGGAATGTGAATTTCTTTGTTCTTTTTATTGAACAAGACAATTTTTACCTTGCAGAAGTAGTTGCTTCCCATCATCACTGGAGGATTGACTGGGAGGGAATGCTCTTGGCTTGTAAAGGTTCTCTAGAGTTGAAAGCTGGAACTGTCCCCAAGCACCCATTCCTATTGCATTCCAGTCCCTAGTGCTAGATGAGATTTTGTTTAAATTATATTAACATATTTTTAAGAAAAGAGAGAGCATTCTTTGAAGTGACTTCTCACTGCAGCAAACCTTTGCTGTAGAAAAAACCCTTGATCTCATATGATCTTCAGGTATTTCTCTTCATTTGCCTTGGGTATGGGTTTCTTTTTTTTTTTTAGTTTTATGTTGTGTTAACTGCTTTCTCTCTTAAATCCCCCTGTAATTATTATTTTTCTGTACCTTGGGTTTAGTGTGAGTGCTTTTTTCAGTGTGTCTGTTCTGCTGTTGAGCTGCAGGGATTTTTTTTTTTGCCAAAACATGGAGGAATTTCAAATGGGTAGGTAACAGCAAAAGAGAAGACTCCCTAGGAAATTTCCTCTGTGAAGTTAGTTTTGGCTCAAATTCCTCTAAACCTGCTGACTTTTCCTTTCATAGCCCTTCTGCTTCTCATCTCCTTCTGCTCTTGGGTTTTTGCATTCTTGTAATCTGATTACTTCTGTTAAAAGAAGTAACTGTAGGTTTTGAAGAGGTGTGGGTATGAAAATACAGGAATATAAAGTAGCAAGAGTGTTTTGCTGTGAACATTGCTTACTTACTCTATTTGGAAATAATTTAAGTCATCTTCTCTTCCATAAGAAACATATGTTTGGGGAGGAGTCCATGGCTGAGGCTTTTTTCATATGAATTAGCAGTATGCAGCAAAGTATGACCTAGAAAATACTTGGACTCAGAATGGTAGAGCTGTGAGAATATCTAGTGTGAATTATCATCAGAAAATAGTACTGCCATCTGACATTAAAGTAATTTTAGTAAGTAATTGCTGACATTTGGATGGAAAAATCTCTAAAAAAATAATTTCCAGTCCTGTAAGCAGATTTAAAATCAAAGAATCCTGTATTTTTGCACTAGATCCAAAATCAAAACTGTAAGGAATACTGGGATTCCAATGCAGCATTTTCCTCAGTCCTTAGCTCTCTTGGAACATTTAGAGGAGACTGAATTTAATTTTCTGTTCATGGTAGGTTTATTGTGGAAGTATGTATTAAAGGAGAAAGAGGGTGTTTGCAGAATAGAACAATATAAAGACACTATTTAAATTTTCTTCACCAGAGGAAACAGAGGTTACTTTAGCCCTCTTAAGGGCCACATGTTAAGCACTACACATTGCGTTCTGCTGGGAGTTCTGAATCTTAAGGAAAATAAAAACTTACACCTGTGTAGATAAATTTTTATTTATTTTTTAATATCCTTGTTGAAGGAGTTTTTGGATTTCTATATTCCTAGTTGCAGGGAAAGTAGTTGATAGTCTTCACTTTCTTATAAAACAAAACACAACTAAAAGGCAAAAATCATTTTTTTCTCTATTTCTCATGTGCTTCATCTCAAATTTCATTCTGTTTTTAGGGGAAAAACAAAGTTAGGCGAGTGAAGACCATTTATGACTGTCAGGCAGATAATGATGATGAACTCACATTTGTTGAAGGAGAAGTAATTATTGTAACTGGTGAAGAGGACCAAGAGTGGTGGGTATGTATCTTTCCCTTTTACAGTTCCACATAACTTTATGACTTTTATGGGAAAGCCTCTTTTTATTTTTGTTTGTAGGTGTTGGGTTTTGTTTTTGTTTTGCTTTGATTTTTGTTTGGTTTCTTTTTGCCTGAGCTGACAGCCAGCCCTTAAACTTCCATTAGAGAAAACCCCTTTTATCTGGGAGGGAGAGTCTTTTAGAACCAGCCCCACTAGGTTTAGCTTTATTGCTGGCTCATACAGCACATGTTTACCCATGTCCCTCTCTGTAATTCACACAGCCTTTCATTAAGTGAAGAAGTGGTGATTCTTACTCCATGTAAGAAACTTATACCCTCCATGAAAATGAGATGTGTAACTATCTTTAGTTCACCCAAAATATTAAGTTATACCTACAGAGATTGCTGGAAAGCTAAAGAATAGTTTGCAATTGATGCTAAAAGCTGGTGGTTTTCTTCTTAAATGACAGACAGATAACATTTTGTTTCTCTTCTTCCCTCTCATGTCCCTTGTTTCATACCATACTCCCCCTATCATGGACTGCATATTGTTCAAGTGCTAACACCAGGCTTTTCTCAACCCCATGTGAAGGCTCCAGCCTTTCTTGACAATCCAGATCATGTCCCTAAAGCCCTGCTACATCATATTTCCCTGCCAAAGAATTATTACTGGGGACAATGAGACAGATTTCATTTGACTAAAACAAATTCTAATTGCAATGCTGCCTGTGATATCCTAATCTAAGGACAGCACAACCTTTGCTGTTTTGTTTCCAGCTATGTTTTCCTCTCACTCATCATTTAAATGTGGAAGATTTTCAACTGAAAAGCTGATATCAAAAGTGCCCAGTGAAAAGTGTCTGTGTTGCCCATATCACATAGTCCCTGATTACTGCTGCATTCCCTGCTGGATCTGTTTTGTGAAGTGGCTTTTTAAGCCCCTTGGGGACATGCCCAGCAAGTTCCATGAAGCACCCCAGTCTGAATGTTTCTGAGAAGGGAAACAAGGCCTGTTGACTCATATGCTTCAAAACTTTGGCTCTCCAAGAGGAAATGGCCAGCCCTGTATGTTTCCCCTTCCCATTTTGTAAGCTTGTGGAAGAGGAAGGAAGGTACACCATTATTCTGAAAGCAGTGAGCAGCATTGTAGCAGGGTGAGAAGAGTGTTATGTGGTCAGTCAGGGCTGCTGCTCCAGTGCTATTCAACAGTTATTTATAATTATGTATTTTATCATGGACAGTTCATATAAAATATTCCATTATTTTTAATGTCTTTTAATAAGTTTATTAGCTATTTCTAAATAAATAATCATTATGGAAAAGATGTAGGTGGCTGTAGCTGAAGGAAACTTAATCAGACAACACTGTGATTTGTTATAAACACTAGTATGCACCTAAATCATTAGGTATCATACTAATTCAATGAGAAAACAGCTGGGCTTTTATCACCTTAAGTGAAACATGCAGATTATCATAACTTCACAAATATAGCAGACAATTCCCTTCAGTGAAGTGTTCAGGATTTATTCACTTAACTAAGATAAGTGGTTTTCAGAGATGTTACTGAAAATCAGCCTATCAGACAGAAGAAACTCAGGCTTCTGTTTTGATGAGATTCTTGAAATTCAGTGATGTATGTAAGTTTCCTTAAAAAAAAAATGAGTTTTGTTCTCTTTAGATTTAATTGGCTTAATTTCTTTTATTTATAATTTGCTTGTGCAATTTCATTTTGTTCCTTTACACAAATTTAAATGTTAACTAATGTCTGCTTCAGACTGTCCAAGAGATGGTAGAGGCTCTGTGAGCAGTTCTGGTACTTTTGAATGAACGCAGGCTGTGAAGTCTGTTTGTACAATGCACATCTATATATGTATATGTATGTATGTACCTTCTTCTCCTGTGTTGCAGATTGGCCACATCGAAGGACAGCCAGAGAGGAAAGGGGTCTTTCCAGTGTCCTTTGTGCACATTCTGTCAGACTAGTCAAAACAAACAAATCCTAAACTTGAGCATTGCACATTCTTCATGCAAGACGGGCTTTTTAGCAAAAGCGAACGCTGCTGCCTCCCTGTAATCCTGTGCACAATTGTATATATAGCTGCTGTTACAAATTAAGAGTTCATTTAAGTTTCACCTCATGAGGTTGAATTTTATGTATTGTAAATATACTGTGTTATTCTGCCTTTGCCAGTATTATGGTAGCCTTGGAACCTGGCACGCCTTATCGGGTTTGTTGAAGCCATCCTGGGCATTTAGCACTTCCATCTCTGTCCGTGCTGTCCCACGTGTGGACTGCCAGCTTTCCAACATAGGTGGTCTCTGTCACCCACGTAACTGTACAGAAATGACTGTTCCTAATAACCTGGTATTCTCAATATACAATTAGCAGAAAGTTAGAATGAGTGAATGGTTTTGGACAATTTAAAGATCAGTCTGCAGTTCATAAGTGTATGCAGTTTACAGCTATGAAACCCACTTCGATATTTATTTAATATAGTGCTCAGTTAAGTGTAATTATGAAGACAAATATTCACTGACTTTACAGATAACAGTAATGTTTTACAGTGTGCATACAGCATTTCATGTTTATATTATGTGGACCTATGCCAAACTGTGATTGCAGTTCCCCTGTGATATTACCTCACTATAAAAAGTTACAAATTTATTTCATTTGAAAACTTACTTTAATGAAAATTAGTCATATTGTTCTTTAGTAGATATGTGTGAAATTTGCTGGTTTCTTTCACTGAATTCTTAGTAACCAAGGACTTCTAGCAAATGTTAACTGTTGACATTGTGCATGCATTTAGATGCTTACTTGAAACCTGCCTTTGTACAAAAGTAGTACTGTAGTCATATAGCTACATTTGAGGAAAAGAACATTTTAACTTAATTGCTATTCAGGTTAATGTGAGCTTGCAACAGTATTTGTTTATAGCTAAATTGGCTCTTTGAAAAATGATTTTGTGGATTTTTTTCCTCTGTCTTCAACCTTGCTAAAAGTTAGTTACCTAAAATAATTTTTTAAGTGGTGATATAAAGATAAATTTAAATTATTTTTAATGCTCTAAAAAGTGGAAGCTAAGATGACCTCTTGTGCATTTGATCAGGCTGGTAATGACTGATCTCTCAAGGAAAAGGCTGGTTTTCATGGAGTTCACCAAGCTGGAGCATGTAATGGTCATAACCCAGAGCATGAAGTAACAGACATACCGTCACAAAACTAATTTCTAAGAAAATCTTTGGAAGGCTGCATTTGACCTGAGGTTTTTTGAAAGTTGGTATAAAGTTGCATTGCCAGAAAACACTTCAATGTATTACTGGAAACTTTAATTTCCTGTGTCACTTTCAACATAATTTTTAATCTTTTGAAACATCATGCGGTTGTGTTTTTCCCATGGTTTGTCTGTAGCGGGTTCCATGACTTTCATATGTAGTTTTGTATTACTTGCTTTAAATGTTATTTTGGCTTCAGTATCTAGTGCTGCTATTTCAAAGCAGATTGTCTTGGCTGCATGGAAAGATTTTCATTTCATAAAAGCATATCTCAGACTTTCTGAGGACTTTCATTTCTAATACAGTTTTACAAGACTGTAGTCAGTGAATATTTAATTCTGTTTGTGGTTAATTTAGAAACAAATATCTGTCTAAATCCCACATGAAAAAAAAATGCAAAACATTTATCAACTATTAATGGTTTTATCATTTATTTTAAAAAATTAATTAAAAAAAATATGCAATGAGTGAGAGAGCCTGCTGGCATCTAATCTTCAGTATTACCAGCTCCAGTATTTCAGACTTTATTCTGTTTTTATGGAAAGGAAGTCAGGTTTAGCATTTATTTAGCATTCCATTTTATCCATTACTACAATGTTTTAAGTTGCATTAAAGAACAAAACCTATTCACTTTTGTGGTCAATTGTATTTTTAAGTGATCTTGAAATAAACTGATAAATGCAAATCATATAAAGAAAACCTAGGCATGTAAAATTATGTAGAGTCAAATGTCTATTCTTTTCTACGCTCTTTAAAATAGTATACATATGCATTTTATAAAATTAAATTAGTTCCATAAGGAACAATAGTTCTGTTTATTCTGGCTTATTGTGGGTCATAAGAATCTGAAAATGTATGATATTGATTGAGTTTAAGTACAGTATTATATTTGAACTCAATGAGCCACTGTCTGCAATTTTGTATATGACATAGTATTTGGAAAGTCTAAATCTTTATGGAAAATTAGCTGATAAAGGGTTGGGGGGAGGGGCAGGGGAAGGTGCCCCCAGAGGGGGAAGTTTGCTCTGCAGATGATGTCTTATTTACTGTTGAACAACAGTTGCTATTTATTTTTTTATTACATAGTACATCAACGTGTACAGAAATCAGATCTGGTCATGCCACTAGTTAAAATCTTGACTTCTCATTGAATGTTAAGGTAAAACATCAGTACACATGTCTATTCACATGTATTTAATGTGACAGTTTTTGAGTACTGTATGTGTTAATTTCTACTTTTTTAATATTTAAAATTGCTTTTAAATAAATGTATTCAGTTGATCCCAGACATCTGAACAAGGCCCTTTTTGTCAACTGGAATATCTTGTAGGGAGAAAGTCTGGATTCCAAACAGGTAGAACTAAGACACTTGAAATGTTTTCTCTTTAATATAAAGCACTCCTTATAAAATGCAATTAAATGTGTATCTCTTTAACAGCTGTTAAATATGGATGCAATTGCCTTTTTCTGGAAAACTTCACTTACTAAAGCTAGCATCAAACCACTTGTTTTGTGCATGAGTTTGGATTGCTTTCGCTCTGGCCTCAGCAGGCTCTGTGGGCTCCCAGCCCCTCTGTGTTGTTTCCACAACAGCAGACTGTGGCAGGGGCTGAAGGAGCCATTCACAAACCCTGTCCCTGGGCAGGAGCTCCCAGCAGCTCTCACACCAACTAGAGCAGTACTAATCTTTCCTGGATGGAGTGACTTCTTTGCTGAGAATTTCAGGCCTGACCCAGCTTGCAGAGGTTATTTTTTCCCCATCCCTGACTCAGTTCTTGGATGTTTCTCATTTAAGATCCATTCCTGTCAAAGCTACTCCAAAATGAACAAGTCACTTGAAATTGCTAGAAAGCAACGAGAACATCCTTTAGCCAGAGGAAAAGCTGGAGTGTGGAGCTATCAGACCTGGTTTGTATCAAGAGCAGTAACTGCCACAGCACAGGGCTCAGGAGACTGATGTGGTGAGAGCTTCTTCAGGCTGGATCGTGGCACTGGTGTGATGTCCCACAGTCACAGAACATCCTGCTTGCTTTGTTTGGAGCTTTCAAATCTACATAGGCTCAACATGGGGGGGTTGGAGGGGGGAAATATGGATATGGGGCAGGAGAATCAGTCTGGTTAAATGTTGTGCTCTTTCTCAATTTCTGCTGTGTCACAATATTTCAGATAACAACATTCAGAGAGACATTGACTCCAACAGCCTCAGTTCTCTGTCCTACTTGTATTATGTGTTCTTCAGTGACATGTATTGATTTCTTTTCCTAATCAAAATTGAGGTGGATATCTCATATACTATTTGGAGCAGCAGAGAACAAGACAAATGCATGCCCAGAGAAGTCTCTTGTGGTTCAAAGTTTCAGTCTCCTTACTTTTCTCTTGGCAAGCCTAAAGCTCATAGTTAAGCAGAAAATTGGCAAAAAATTCTGTACCAGTGAAAGTGGTGCAAATATTAAATACCAAAGAATGAAACTCAAAATAGCTCCCCACTGCACAACACAAAACAAACAGTTCAACCATATAAACCTGATTTATTTTCAGGTGCTTCCCCTCCCCAGAGCTCTAGTTCTGTGCGATAGTTCACCTGAGTATCAACAGAAAACAACTTTATTTTCCCATGATCCACAGTGTTACATAGTTTCATGCCACTCACACCCTGGACTGGGAACCTTTCTGTGCCATGAAACCAGAACTAGACAGAGGAGTAAATGTCCATAGAAAATCAAGTTCAGCTTCAGGCCTTACATTCTAAGGTGAGAGCTTCTCACCTCAGGAGTTTAAGGGTCTCAGGGATGCTTTTATTGGACCCTTCAGCCCTTCTGAAACAGCTGGAGGCTTTTCAGGTGGATGCAAAATGCACACACGACTGTAAGATGTTTTCCTCTGCATAGCTGCAAGACAACATTTTTCTTATCTAATTCAAGCCAAGTATTCTAAGTTGTCTTAATGATACTTTTAGAGCTATACATAACAAGATTTACAGCTCTGTCATCTGCTGAGGGAGTGCTCAGGTTTCTTCTTGAGATAAGCTTAGTGCTGTTTGTCAACTCGTGCTTAAGCTGACACCCCCCCGAGCTGCAGCAGGCACAAAACCTGCACGTCTTGGCTGGTTCTGGTCAGCTGCTGCTGGGGAACAGTAAAAACGATAGTGTGTCATGGTACAGGCTCTGCCTTGTTCCTCTGTGAATTACAGAACAGATCCTCCTGGCTGCAGCAAGGCGGATGTCTGCTCCACTCCTTTTGTAATGCTGGGGGCAGGGAGGAAAGTTGGTGACAGCTGTCACATCTGCTAAGCTGTCAGAGCAGAGGGGAAGCTGATCAGTCATTTTCTGCACCACCTAAAGAATGTTTTCCAGCTTACCTGGAACTTTAAATCCAGTGTTGACTCTATTAATGACTGTTCCTACCAGTTTGACCTCGGTTCTTGTAGTGTCTGAACAGAAAAATCCCTTCCCCTTGTGCTTTTTGCTCTTCTCTGAAAGGCTGTATGGGACCAGGTCCATTTCCACGTGTTTTTTTTTTTTTTTCCCCTCAAGGCTTGAAGATAATTTTGTGCCTCAGATACCACCAGAAATTATGAATCTGATTTCACTCTCACAGTCCCATTGAGTGGATGAATCAACCCTGGGCAGTCAAACACAACTGCTCTAGAATAGCTGTATTAGAGGTTGTTTCTTGTATTTAATTTTGTTCACTTCAAAACAGTAGCATTAGGCTTTGGTTTTTGATAACTAATTAATTTCCCCACTCTTTTCCTCAGGGAATGCTCCAGGAATAACTTACTACTTCTGCCTGCAAACTTACAAGCTTAAGTTGCTCTTAAACCTATTTTAGTAATGTTTTTCATCTCTCCCTGCTCTCACATCCCTGCTACAGTAGGTGTCAACAGTCCCTCTGAGATGGGGTTCTTAGTCTTTAAATAAAATTCAAAACTTAGATATCAGAAAGGACTGAAATGTGCTCCTGAACTTCAGATTGAAGGAGAGACAAGGCATCTTGAGCTGAATGTGCACAAAAGAGCTCAGCAGCTGTTTGGTGATTAAGCAGGGGTTTATTGTGGTTTTCTGTTGGAGCCTGCAGATTTCCTTAATGACCTGACACCAGTGGCCACTTGCTGCTTTAGACACCTCAAAGACAAAGCAGACTTTTTTTCAAATAAGTAAAGGTTCTACTGCCTGTAATTACTTGTCTATTCGGCATCTTTTCCCATCCATGGCTCCAGATCTATATATCCAAATGCCTTCCCTTTATTCACTGCAGGGTTTGAATTCAGAGCTGTATTCCTGCTTTAACAACTGTAGGCAGGAAAGCAAGAGCCCCAGGCAGCTGACCAGTAAGTGAGCTGCAGCCAGCCACATGCTCTCACTTCAGCTGGGACTTTTTTATTGTGTGGAAACACATCCAGGAGCTGGAAAAAAAAGCCTTGTGGAGCAATTTCAGGACCACTGCAGTAGTTCTGACCTCCCTGGACAGAAGCATGGGGATGAAGGACAGACTTGTGATCCAGGATACTCCTCACTCTATCCTCCCTACAGGAGCTGGGCCAAGCTCTGCAGAAAGAAACAGGACAACAAATGCTAAACCTGCCTTGATAGGGTGCACAGAGCTGCTTAAAAGGGAAGTTTGGCAGTCTGGACATCTGGAGAGCAGGAAACATCATCTGAAGTGAGCTGACACCAAGTGATGCTGAAAGATAGGGAATTCCAAGGCTTTGGCAGAGTATAGAAACAAATCTGAGCTCTACATGTGCTACAAGGTAGAGATGTGAGAAGAGTAGGGGATGGAGGCCATCACAAACCACAGCTTTGACACCTTTGAAAGAGTAAATGACTCCATTGTTGATGTGAAGATCAATCATAAGGAGTCAGCAGCTCTCCTGTGAGCACTGCCTCTAGGCTGGCCATATACTCACCTGAGAGGTCAAGGAAATGCAAACTCCTGTGAAGTGAGGGTTCCTTGTCCAGGAGAAGCAGCAAGATCTTAGCAAACAACACTTGGGGTGGGGGGGCAGCAGGGCAGAGAGACCATCTGGTCAGCATTGTGCAAGAGGCTGCTGTAATGGCTGGGCCCTGAGAAGGAGCAGCAGGGCCCGTTCCTCCACATTTGGCTGTAAGCAAGGAGGTGCTGCTGCCCTGCCAGAGCAACCTCTGGCTGCAGCCTCACACAGGACCCAGACCCACCCTTAGATGTGGTTCTGGCACCCACAGTTCCTCCTTGGAGCAGATCTGGAACAGTCACCTTGCTTAGGGACAGATCATCTTTAACTTGGCACTTATGTTCCCACCCAGGTCTGTCTGGATGAGATGCTTCTGGGTCCAGCAGAAAAGCTCCTTCTGTTCCCTGTTCCCTGCTGGGATGTAGAGAAATTTGAGAGGGAAAAAAACCCAAACCAAACCAAAAAAGCCCAAGAAATTTGGAGGTAAAAAATCCCTCTCTACTTTAAAACCCTTGAGAGCAGGATTTGTTCCTCTCATTTGCCCATGGCAGTGTTCCATCTGAATGTTTTCCATGTAAAATGTAACCCCTGGTAATGTTTATTTAGATGGGGGCTGCCAGGGGTCATCGCTTCCCTCTGTCTGTAGAGCAGGAGCCTGCTCTGCCCATGATCCCCAGGTTTAGCTGCTTGCCTGGTGGAATGTAAACAAAGGCACCAAATGAAGTGCATAGGGGTCCCAAAACCTATGGGATTTCTCTGCACCCCAGCCTCACTGCTGCCCAGGTCTCCATCTACTTTGGGCAAAAGACAGGACTTGTAGCCATTGTGACAAGACCTGGGCCTTGGGGGCTGCAGAGTGAACCAAAGCATCACAGCCCCCCACCAGTGAGTAAAGCTGGGAAGCAAAATGCCATTTAGAGAAATTACCTTAAGACGTGTTACCCACACCTAATCCCTGTCCCTTCCTGAAAGGGATTGATGGTGCAGGAGAACAACAGCATCTGTTGCTGGAGGGAGAGCTTCCTGAGGAGCAGATGGAGAGGCCGTGTCCTGTGGGGACCCACACTCCTCCTGCAACCAAGATGTCATCAGTTGTCAACAGGATGGAGAAGATGAAGAAGGAACAGAACAAGGTGCCTCAGAGATGTCACAACTGCTCTGGACTCTGAATGTAGCTCTAGAGATGGAAGGAACTCTTAGGGTTTAAAGGAGAAATTAGTCTTGATGAGTTTTTCTTTGATCCTCCAAAGCTAGTCTTGCAGACAATGTCTCACTGAAGTGGCTTGGCTGCCAGGCTGGATAACCAGGCCCTGACCATAGCAGGGACACCACCTGCATTTGGAGTTGCCAACAGCCCTCTCCCAGGATGTCGCTCCTTCCCCGGGCACAAGCCTGCAGCCCCAGGTGCTGCTCGGGCCGTGGCAGCTCCAGCAGAGCCTGCAGCCAGGAGGAGATGGCTGGGTTTTGTTACACACATTTGAAACCTGCAAGGTGCTCCGGCATGTGGCTGCTCCCTTCCCCTGGCTGCAGAGCCTCGCCCGTGCTCGGCTGTGCTGTGTGTGCGACCCGTGAGGGCAGGGCCGTATCTGGCTCCTCACGAAGGGTCTCTCCTGGCCCCCCGGGACGGATGTGGGGGCTGATGCCAAGGCTCTGACCTGCCCCCATCCTTCACCCCCGGCCCGGGGGGTGAGCGCCCCGAGAGTGCCGCTGGCCCGCGGGGGCTGCCCGGGGGAGCCGCGGCCGCTGCCCCGGGGCGGCGGGGAGGGAGCTCGTGAGGGGCCCGGGGATCGGGGCCGGGCGCGGCGAAGGTGCCGGGGCCGCCTCTCCCTCCCCCCGCGCCGCTTCCTTTTATATCGATGCGGCACCGCCGCCCGCAGCCACAACCTGCGGCCGTGACGCCGCCGGCAGCCGGAGGGACGAGGCTGCGCCCCGTGCCCAGGTAAGGGCTGCCCGCGCCCCCCGGGCGGGCGGAGCGGGGCGCGGAGGCAGCGGCGAGGGGCGGCTCAGCGGGAGCGAGAGGGAGATGGGGATCGCCTGAGGAGCCGGGAGGAGCCTGAGCGGAGCCGTGGGGTGGGCGCCCGTGGGGAGCCGCGGGGCGGAGAGGAAGGGGGAAGGAGCCGGGGCAGCCCCCGCCCCGCTGTCCCCCATCCCCGGGCGGGAAGGCGCAGCCCCCGCAGAGGATGCTCAGCACTGCCCGGGCAGCTCCGCGCCTTCCCGGCCGCCTCCCGCGGCGCAGGGTGTCTGTGGGGCCGCGGACAGAGCACCAGGGCGGCCGGAGGCGGCTCTGGCCGAGCTCTGCTTCCCCCAGGGCACGGGGACTGCGAGGCCGCCCGGGCCGGGAGGGGCCGAGGGGGGTGTGCGAGGGGTGATGGGCCGGGCACGGGGTGTCCTGGCAGATCCAGCGAGCGCTGTGACAGCCCTCACACCAACCCGCACCATCTCCAGTCACTGCCGATGGAAGCCGAGCAGCCGGGCTGGCCGGCCTCAGGAGGAAGCCATGGCTCGGTCCTGTGTGCCATGGGTGCTGTGTGTGGCCGTCCTGGGCTGGGAGCAGCACCGACCATGTTAGATAGAGGCTTTTTGTACAGATGCTGGGTGCCAGGCCGGAGACTTATCATGCGTCCTTGTTCATGCAAATCTTGTGCCTAAAAGTTCAGCCCAGCAGGCAGAAATGTGCTGGACTGGCTGGTGAGAGGGTGAGCATTTCTGCTTTGGGGGATCTGGTACTTCCTCATCTGGGAGGAACGGTGGTGTGGTTGTGATCATGACTCTGTGTGAAAACTACCCCGCTCTTGAGCAAGCTGGCGAGTTTCAAAAGGGTTAGTGCTTAAGCAGAATAGCACAGAGTAGCCCCTAAACAGTGAAGATTACCTGGCTGTACGGTTTGGAGCCAAGCTACCCTTTTGCAATTTAAAAATGAACTCTTATCCCTAATAACCATTTTTAATATACATAAAAATGTGTACATTCTTTAATTTAAGACCCAAACAGCCATGAGGATGATGCTTATTCAGTGTTTTGTTAGTGATTAAAACAGTAGAAAGGCCTTTTTTTTTTTTTTAATTCAAGCAAAGAAAACCCTGCATCTGCACCCCAAACTGAGAAGTGCTTTGAAGAGATGTGGGATTTTGGTTGAAGTTTAATGTCCTCTTTGTTTCAGAGCTTGACTGAAAATGAGGTTGGCAATGGCTGCTGCCTGTTTAATGTTGAGGAGGAGAGAACTGATGCTGTGGGGAGGTGGGGAGTGTTCATGGTGCCTACATGTGCTCTGAAGGACTCTCTCAGATGCACACAGATGCACACTCTCTCTGATGCACACCCTGGGTCATTTCAGTTCTTGGCTGTGCTCAGGGTCATCTTGCCTTAGAGAAGGGCAGCATTGCCTGCATGGCTTCTGCTGGGTTCCCTGCTCAGCAGGGATCAAGAGCCTGTGCCTGTCCAGGATGCTCTCAGCTGCTGTTGCAGACAGCAGTCCCTCCCTGCTGCTTGCTCTTGCTCTCTGGAGCACTGCTCAGGCCGGGGGCCTCACCAGTGCATTCTCTGAGAGGTGTCACCGTTTGCTTTCCCAGGGTGGGTGATGTGGTTTCCTCCATGGCTCAGCAGGAGCCCCTGGCATGAAGGAGCTCCAGAGCAGGTCTGAGGCAGTGCTCTGCAGGGAGACTAGGAAGCACAGCATCCAGTAGAACAGTTGTACCAACAGGACTTTTAAAGACAATTCCAATAAAGTCCAGAGCATCCTTTTCTCTCTCTGAGATCAATAGTTCAGACTGCTCAGCAAAGAGTGTGTGTGATGGATTTTCAATAATCAGCACAGCACAGCTCAGGCTTGAGGAAAAAATTGTTAGGCCTCATTCTGTGCCTCTAAATGTGAGTGTGCCCAGCAAGAGCACTGGGAGAGGCTGATGCACTGAGGGGAGTTATAAAACGTTAATACTGCCTCTGAGCATGGAAGGGCACAGCCACTCTCAATTCCTATTTATTTCTTTGTACTCAAAGGTATCAGAGGATACACAGTGGCTCACAAAAATAAAGACTGGTATTTGAGATACTTCCTGTGCTTGTTGGAGGAGAACAAGGCCCAGAGTATTTTGAAAGTAAAAGCATATTTCCTGTGAAAAACTGCTGAAGTGACGTGCGAGATTGTTTCGGAGCTGGAGGCACAGGCGATGATTCAGGCCAGCAGCATTGGCAGCTGGGCTGGTGTGGGGCTGAGGGGAGGGTGCTGAGCACCAGCCTGTCTAAACCTGCAGACAGGGCACAGGTACAGCCTCCTGTGCTCCTCTTGCTCCCTGGGAACAGGAAGACAGGCTGTGTCCTCTGGTTGCAGACAGCCTCAGGGGCTTGATTAGGGACTAGAATTTGGTCTGCCAGCAGGTATGAGCAGACCTGCTCTGGTTGAGTAAGTACATGCTCCAGAGGCTCCATAGAGAACCAGTGCAGGTCTCTGGGCACAAAGGTGATTCCATTGTGGTATCAGGACTGCTTCTGTAAGCTGAAGATCATTCCTGCATTGCTCTCTCTACCCTGACTTAGAAAGTCTTGTCTCTGAGGTTACTTCAGTCCAAGAGCTGTCCTCCTGATAGTCTGGTTTAGGTTTTCATTTAGTGCTTATCATGGCTGCAAGCCTGCTTATCACTGAATCACTGCCCCCATGCAGACCTGCACGGTTCCACAGGGAGCTGAATCCAGCTCTCTGGCTCCCAGGAGCCTTCTCTCCCCTGCAGCAGCTCAGCTCCAAGGGAGGAGGTGGCTGGGAGCAGAACACAGCCCTGACAGTCTGCTGGAACACAGTTGCTGGAGCTGGTTTTCAAATCTGCAGCAGGGCTGTATCTCACAGTGGGTAGGAAGCACTTTGCACGGTGTCTGCAGTTACTCAGCTGTTGGAAACCTTTGTTCTGTGCTGCTCTGTGTGGAGCTTGATATAGCTTGGATTTTTTTGGTTTTTTTCATTGGTGCTTGAGTTCTATTACTGTCTTTGCTGGGTGTATTTTAAAACAAAAAATGCACACATGAATTTATTCCCTGGAGGTCTTTCTGCACTAGAGATGCTCAAAGTGAGTGTGTGACCTTGTGGTAATAGGTGGGATAAGTCTAATAGGTAGCTTTGGTTTCCATTCCCAGCAGTTTTTCAGGCAGTGCAAGCTGCTTTTCTACCATAAAAATTCATTTGTCCTAAAAGTTCTTTCTAGAGCTGGGTTTGCTATCTGTTTTGCAACAATGCTCTATGATTGATCTACCCCAGGGTACCTAGTGGACAAACTCATTTCTCAAAGGCTTGCTGGATAGAAAGGGAAAAAAAAACAAGTCTTCTGACTACAGCAGAAAACCAGGCATTTTATCTGAGTCTTGCTAAGACAGTCTTTGTCTCAGCTGAGAAATAGGACCCCCCCAATCCCAAGCATCTGCCTTGTTCCCAATCTCGAGGTCAAACCTCCTGGCCACAACCCTCTCTATTTAAGAAAAAGATGTAGACACAAGTTGTAATCTGTGCTATGAAAATCTAATCTGTGACCTAATTTGTTGTGATACCATGAAGAACCTGTCAGCAGCAATCATCATAACCCGTGGCACGGATGCACTGCCGGCTTTCCAAGAGAGCTCGCTCGCCCTAGCCCCAGAGGAGAGGTGTCATGCCCAGTGAGTACATTTAGGCTCCTCCACTGACAAATCTGGGAATAATACAACTCTCAGGTCACTTTTGTTATTCTTTTAAATATGGAAATGGTATGGGCAGTTTTGCTACGAGCGAAGGGAACCTCTTCTGAGGATCCCTGTGGAGCAGGCTGGTTTGAAACACGTGGGAAGGAATGAGGTGTAACCAAAACTGGACAGTTTTCTGTGCATGCCATAATAGCTGTTTACCTGTCTGTTGTTCATTCTCCATGGCCATGGCAGCAGCTTGGATGAAACCAACTCATTGGGTGAGTGGTTAGAGGAGGGACTTGTCTGAATAACTTCTCACCAGTGGGAGCTGCGGTTGCGTGGGCTGATTCTCACAGGGCAAAACTGGCTGGCTTCTGTACAGCCCCTTTGGGCCAAGTTAGTTGTCCTTTAAGGAGAAAAAACAAGATCTTTTTTGGTGTACTGCTGAAAATACAGCACTGTCAATCTTGCTCTGCAAGAGTAGAGAAGGAAGGAAAGGTTTGCAGGTCAGGAATGCACATGTAATAGGCTGAAAAACTGGCAACTGTACTCCTAGGTCCCTGCATGGCTACATCTGTCAGGGAAAAATCTTACCTAAGAAACTACTGCTGTATCAGAAACAACAGAGCTGGGCTTCCATTTTGATTGTTCTAGAAATTGCTGTTTGATATTTTTTTTAATATTATCCTTCAAATGCTTTCCTTGAACGTACTAAATTAAAATTTACAGAGTCATGCAGTCTGTTGACAACTGCTAAAATCCATGTCTGGTTAGAGAGACCATCAACCCATTTGGATTTTGAGATCCAGTAACCTAGATCCAGTAAAATGCATGTGCATAATCTGCTGCCTCCCTTTCTTGCCCTCACTGGAGCTACCTGTGCTGCTGTTAAGGCATTAGATCTTAAGACATCTTCTTTATTTTGAGCCTCCCCTTTATTTTCAGTGTTTTGTTCCCTAGCATACGCTGGGTGTATGTTAGCAGAGAATACTTGCTTTCTGGTGGCAATTTGTGTGTTCTTTTTTTTTGTATTTCAGTGTACTTTTACCCACCCTGAGCGCTCAGAGCTCAGGTTTCAATGTGTTATTTGTTGATTTTTGTTCACTCCAGACTTTTCCCTCCACCCACTCACTTCCTCTCACAAATGTTTCCTCATTTCACCACTTTTTCACACCCATTTCTAGCACAGGGTTGCCTCCCACTGTGGGCAGGCTCAGCACTTCATCTACCTCAGCACTTCATCTACTGTTCACCTCTGCAGGAGATGGGTGACAGATCCAGGTGTGAGGGGAGGAGCAGAGGGAAGAGAAGGTGTTTGTCCATGTCAGGGGAAAGGCACAGTGGCAGGGAGAGGAGGTCTGGGTGCAGGTGTATTTTTGGGCTGCAGGACCAAAGGCATATAAGCAGGGTAGGTGTATGGGTGGAGGGAGTGAAGGTAAAGAGTGCAGGTGGTTTTATGTGTGTGCTCTTGATGGGGCACTGCACAACCTCTGTGTGTGAATAGCTGGGAGACAGCTGGGCATGCTGGGCTGGGACCTCTGAGTTTTGAGGAAGGTGCATCTCCAGACCACAAAGCAGCCTGGCCAGAGGCCCTCAGCAAAGCACAGGCAGCTGAGGTGGCACTTGTGATAGCTTCAATTTTAATGTGCAACTTTGTTCTGTCTGCCTTTTATTTTTAACAAAAGGTTTCTCACCTCCCCTTGGACAGCACCAATTTCTTAAACCACAAGGAGTGCATCTGGCAGCTTACAACCTGTTAAAAAGAGGAAAATATACCATGATGAAAATAGCATGTCTGTAGTTTTAAATTAGGTAAGGGCTAAAATTAGTAGGAACAGGCCTGTCTGTGTCTGTACAAACCAGCAGAGAATTAACATTCATCTGATGCTGAGCAAGGCAAGCAGAGGTTTGCAGCTCACACTTCCTTCGCCTTGTCCCACTCCTGTCCTTGCAGCTTCGCTTCCCCGCAGGGCTCAGTCACCAGTTAGCAGAAAGCTGTGCGCATACCACTAACCTTGTGCCAATACTGAGTGCTACTTTCAGCACTGTGAAGTGTTAGCAACAGCCAGAGCATTTTTGCCACACTCCTTTAATTTCTTTGCTCAGCTGCTGTGAGTGCAGCTTTGGATGCATCATGCTAAGGCCAGAGCCCTGGATGTGGCCTGAGTCCCATGCTGGGGCCCGGATCCACCCACCATTTCCTCGGTGAGATAGGAGCCCCCAAGACACTTGTTTTCTCTTCCCAGCTGTGGTTTACTTTCCTCTTCTGTAATTGTGTTTCTGTTAACAGGGCCGCAGTAAAAAACAGTTGCTGAATTATTTACCTCACTAGAATAACTCTCGGGTGGTTTGGCTCTTTGCAGACTATTTTTCATCTCACACCTTCATGTCGTTTTCATTCGCAGCATGACCCATGCAAACAGGTCTATTGGTGCAAGCTAAAGTGTGCAGCAGACTGGTGGGGTGATGTGTTTGAGGGAGGGAGAACAGCCAGAGCCTTCACCTCTCCCCCTCCTTCCCTGGCAACTGCCATGCTAGGCCCTGTGCCCACTGCCTAAGTCAAACTCCTGGGAGTGAATATTCTTTCCCCCCTAGCATATCCAGAGGAATCAGAGGTCACTTGGAAATCAAAATTAAACAATGCCCTAGTGCAGCTTTGAAAAGTTTACTCAAAGGGCTGGCGTTGCTCCAGTGCGGTGAAACTGGCGACCTCCCTCCCATAACAGCTCCAGAGAGGTCTCTGGTTTGGCTCTCAGTGGCCAGAGGTGGCTGCTGAGCTTCACCCTGGGTGGCAGGGCTGGATTCCCACTCCTTGCACCATGCTCCCAACCAGAGTATGCACAGTGCAAAACCAGGGAGGGCTGGACTGCATCAGGCTCGTTGCTGCCCAGAAACCTCTTCAGGGGTTGTAGTGGAAGCTTGTGAAGTGTCCAGGCTGCTTCAGGCAAGGGACAGGGACCATCCCCAAATAGGAAAAGGCACAGAAGACCTGGACTTGGCTTGTTTCCCTGAGTTATGCCTCCTGTGAACTATCCCATGGAGGGACAACTGGAAGCTGTCTCTGCAGGCCTCACCCAGCAGCATGCTCCTGGCAGTGGACAGCTATGTGATACATGATTTATGTTCCACCAACTTTGTGTCTTGACAGAGACAGGGGACAGAGTGTGATGGGGAGTATCTCTGTGGTCTGCAATCTCCATGATTTGGGTTTCCATGGTGGTTTGTCTGGATCAGTCCACAAAACTCATAGATAAAAACTAGGAGCCCAATTCCCAGGACTCTTCTGGCAATCCCAGAACTGAGGAGAGCAGATGCTCCATTACTCCTGTGAATCCTAACTCTCACTGCAGGACTTGCTGATGACTAAACTCCATCTTCTGTGCTTTAGTGGGTATGTCAAGCATCCTGCTTACACTGAAGCATTTCTTACATTAAGAAATATTTACTGTTCATGTTAGTGTTCTCTTAGTGCACTCTGAGTGTCACAGATATGACTGGCAATGGCCTACTGAAATCCCTCAAATGTGAATGAAGAAGCCACTCCCATCTCTGTTTAAGGACTGGGACCATGTTTCTTTCCCAGGATTACTGCCTTGAAAGGAGATGGTTTTAGGAGTGCCTCCAAGCTGCAAATCTTATACCAGGACTTCTTGTGCCAAGGATTCACAGCTGATACATCCTGGTTACTGGTATTACTATAACTGCATTTATGAGCAAAACTTGCTTTAGGTCCACTTGCACCCATTCTAGGTCTGCTGCTATCCCTTCTGCATGTCTGGACATGACATGAATCACAACACCTCTAAAATAATTTATGCATTGCGGTATAAATGCACCTAAGACCTGTAGCTGCTGTTCATACCAAAAAAAAGCCTTTCAAACTTTGTGAGGTTCTGTTCGGTCTGTCATCTGTTTTATTAAAAACTAAACTACCTGATGTGAGGAGCACTTGGTGGATGTACTCAGAACTCTTGTTCTGTGGGAAAAGGCCTCCTGTGTGGGGACTGTGTCACCCCACGTGCTTTTGCACAGGGCTTCCAGATTACATAGCTGGCACAGGAGCAGTAAATTCTTCCTCCTGCAATACCAGTCAGTTTGAGGAAGGAAGAAAGGAGAGCAGGGATCCAGAAAGACAGTACTATGTTCAAGTGAGCACGTAGAAAAGGACTGATCCTGATAACCTTGAGTGCCTGCTGAGCCCACTGGCAGGCTGGAGCACTTATCCAGAGCCCTTGGAGAGGACCATCTGATCCAAGGCAAACAGATCATGCCCTATCAGCACATTGCCCAGTGCTGCATGGGTTTGGAGCTGTTCCTGGGAAGTTTTCATAGACTTGAATATAGTTATTTGCATGTTGAACAGTGTCTGGGCTTTTCCTCTTCCTCTTAGCTCTGTTGGGCACTGCTGTACAAGTGTCTGCAAGGGAAGTTGTGTTCTCAGTCAGTGCCCAAATTGGTGTAACTTCCCCTGGACAGTGGCTCCCAGAACTGCAACCCTGTCTGCAGTAGCCCTGCTGGGGAAGGGGAAGAGCAGAGGCTGCTCTGCAGGGGGACTTTGGTGAGGAACTTCCCCTGTGTTTGTTCTCCTCCCCTAGTTCCTCATGCATGAGATGATCCGAGTCCTCATGTTCCCCGTCAGGTGACATTCACCAGCTGGGGTTTCTGCAACAGGGGATGCTCATGTCCCCTTGAGGGGAGCCATGGGCTTCCTGTGAAATGCACTGTGGAAATAACAGCACACACCCCACCCACATTACTGCCCCTGTGTCCTGCCTGCCTCAGCCTCTCTTCAGCCCTGCTGCTGGGAGAGCTTTAGGGGGCAGTTAGAGGTGTCCTTGCTTTCTGGGGGAAGCCAGAGCCAGCCCCTGCTGGCCCTGCCTGCTGGGGTTCAGCACAAGGAGCCCTTTCACTCCCCTCTGATGGGAGCTGCAGCACCTGCTCAAGTGCAGGGAGACAGGAGGGAGGTGAGCCATGTTTCTGCCCCCAGTGCCCTGCCTGCAGCCATGGCAGTGCCCCCAAGCCTTGGTCCAAGGGCAGGAGGTGGTAGTTCACACCCAACTCTGACCCACCAACTTGCCAAGCTGGTCTTCCTTCAAAGTTGCTCCATATCTGCTTTACCCTCTTCTGCAGGATGGAGCCCAGACCAATATTCAGGCTTTGCTGTGTTCCCTCAAGGTTTGACCTACTCACTCTCTGTCAGCCAGTTGTGGGTGTGTTCTAAATATTTGTTTAGTTCATCCTTCTCATATGTGCTGAATAGTTTCTGAGCTGGAAGAGCTGGCAGAGCATTGGCCTGGGAACAAATTAAGCTATCCCCTCTTGCTATGTTTTTACTTTGTTTTGTTTTCTTTCCTGCACTGTTTTGTTGGGCTCCAATACTATGAATTTCACTGACATGAATAAAACACTGACAATTTCCCCAGTGGATCTCAGCAGGATCAGAACTCTTTGGAGATGAAAGCATATCAGATTGTGTGAAAGACATATTTTCAGAGGTCACTGAAATTTGGTCCCTTGTTCCAGAGCCTCCTTTTACCTTAGACACTAATATTGCACGTGCAGTAGGTGAATTTAGGTTCCAGCCCCATGAGAAGATACACTAGTTAATACAGAGAACTTTAGAAATTGTCCTTACTCTCTCTGATGTAATTTTTATCCCTTGAGTGTACAGAGATTAAAAGATAGTTGATGAGCATACTAAACATTCATTGCACATTTCTCTTCCAGTATCCAGCTGACCTCAAATCTAGAATGAAATGAATTTGCATTTGTTTCTAAAAGTATCTTATTTTGTGAATCAAAATGTCAACACATTTGAAAATGGTCCCACATGAGACATTTGTATCTCTTGGAGTCTAAATTGCTGGATCAATGTCCCATTAATACTAAGGGTGTTTAAAGGACAAATTCTCTGCCTACTGCAGTGAAAATTTACCCCGAGGTATGACATTTCACCTGCCACTGAGTATAAGACTGTTGAATATAATGGACCGGAATAGCAAGATCTGCACATGCTGCCAGCAAAAACGGGTGAGCAGCAGATCCCATTACAGAAACCTTCCTCTTTTTTTTTTCCTCCTCCTTTTTCAGAAATTTAAACTTGCATGCTCTTTGCAGCCTAAATTGCTGCACTATTCAGAAGCTGGGTACAGTTTAGTCATGTAACATATGAGTGGATAAAGAGATCCCCAAAAATCTTCCACTCAAAAAGATGCAAGGAAATGAGAGCACCTGGGTGCACTCAAGGTCTTATGGCACAAAGCCTGGCTCCAGCCAGAGCACGGAGCTATGAGCCCCATCACATGCTGTCCTGGTGGCAGCTCTGCTGATAGACAGGGCTTTGCCACAGCTCATCCCTGCCCTCACCAGGGCTCTGTTCTGGGGGAGCAGAGGACAGTTGGCAAGTCTCAACCCCCTCCTCCTCACATGAAATACAGAGACAACTGGACAGAGCTATCAGCAAACTAAAGCACTGCAAATCCTCCGAAGCCAGGGGCCCAGTGAAGCTGAGCCTCAGGCCAGGCATGTTTACCCGAGGAAGTGCCAGCATAGCCCAGGAGAACATACCAGAAAATTGCACCACACTGTCCCTCCCTTGCACTGCCACAGAAGCCAGATGCCAGGATGGAAAAGCACCAGGAGATGAATAAAAAAGCTTCAAGTGCCAGAGAGCCCTGCTAAGCCCTACCTTCTGCTGCAGGCCATCTATGCTTCCCAGCATTCCCTGGTCTCCTGCCAATTCCCATCAACAGCTGTGGTTTGTGGTTGTAATGCTCAGCATTTGTCTCCTCTTTCTCCTAGCAGACCTGCCCAAAAGCTGGATGTGCAGCATGTAGCAGTTCAAAAGTCCCAGGACTCCCGGGATTGGCCTCTAAGTATGAAAACAAACCTTTCTTTACTCCTTTATCTTCTCCAAGGCCTGAGACATTGTAAGTGTGGGTTTGTAAGGCTTCTGGGTCCTTCTGATGGCGTTTGTGAGGAAAGGTTACATAACACAGTGCTTTACAATACATAATTTTCATTCTTTTAAAGAACAAGAAAGTGCCAGCAGTAAACCTAAAGCTGGATTGCCAGCCCAGAAGCAGCCTGCTTACTGCATTTAGCAGATGAAATGTTCTTCACTCCATCATGCCTATTCCCAGTTTCTGTGTCTGTGTATTGCTGTTGAGGCTGCAGCTTGGGTAGGAACGGCTCCAAGATGTTAGCAAGTGTCTGTTAGGAATCCCACTCCCTGTTTCAGGAGGCCCCAGAAGTTCATTAGATGTTTAATAGCTTCCAGCCACTGCTGTGCTGGATGGACCTGAACTGGTGACCGAGGGGGGAAAGGTTCTCTCACACATTTACAAACCCTGAGGCATCTGCTCCCCAGACACAAATTTGTCTAATTCCCCTAAACCACTGATGATCTGCCCTGAAATGATACTCCCATTCCCTTAGGAAATCCCTTGGGTTGATATCAAGTAGATAGTTATTTTTGGATTCTTTCCCAGAGAGAGTGCACTGTATTGCTCTGAACCCTACACACCAAATAAATATATCATCCTACTGTAGTAAAGGTTCAAAAAGTTTTATTGAAGGGGAAACAGATTATTAATAATTAAGGGTAGTTCACTGTATTGGTTTTGAGCCAAGTAAAGCTAATAGAGCTTTTTTTTTAAGAGCAGAGATAAACGTGTATAATATTGAGACTGAATTGATTGCAGCATTTAATGCAACATAAAGTCAATTAATGAATTTCAAGGGTTAACTCTGCATTAAAGTGAAACATGAAGCCCACAAGCAATGTATTAAGCATTTTTAAAGATTAGCAAAAGCAGACAAACAAAAAACAAACCCACCCCTTTTTGATTAGTAAATGCCTGTATTTTTTTTCTTTCTGAGGGAGAAACTCATATTACCAATTTTACTTCTTTTATCCTAAAGCTCTGGGTTATTATATGTATGTGTGTACTTTTCCCTCACCCCCTTTTAGTATACAATAAAGCCTTTACAAGAAGGTGATCAGTGATTAATTCTAACAAAATCCTCCTACATCTCCCTGCAATATTCTCGGGATGGACAGGGGTGTAGAGGGAACAGTATTGGAAAACACTTTTGTAAGAAAGGCTCTAAATGTGGAGAGTTCTAAACTGCTATGTGTTTGGACCACCCCATGTTGTTCACTGTCTACCCAACACTAATTTCTTAATTTAAAAGTATATTTTCTATTTCTCTGCAATATCAGAAGAACATGACATGGAAAAGAGAAAACAGGATCACTGGGTGATTAGCTGTACTAATGAGGATGAGGAAGGTTTTAAAACATTCTGCACTGAACAATTTCAATGTTTATCACGGAATAAACCTGCAGCCATTCCTTTTCACTGACAGACATTATATTGTAATGTTGTCCCTTTGCAGCCTTTCCCAAACCATCCAGTTCTTCTGAAACCTTTGTCCAAGTCCTAATATGACATGAGGTCTTTTTCTGCACCATGGTCTCCTACTCTCTGCCTTCTTTCTTGGTAGCCATTCAGTCTTCCAATGGGCACACATGCCCCTCTTTGCCATCTGGCCACATTCAGGTCCTGAGTGCAGCCCCCTGTGCACTAAACCCAGGCTTGTCACACTCAGCTGCAAAACCTTTCACAAGCTCAGGGGCAGAGTCTGTCATCCAAGCAGCAGCATGTTGTGCCTTAGGACAGAAGTGACCCCATTAAAACCATTTAGAAGCATGCACACTTATGACTGGCTCACTGCCCTTATGCCTCTCCTTGCTCTCACATGGTTCCCCAGGCCCTCTCACATTCCTGCTTAAGCTGGTCTTCTTTGAGCAAACCACAGAAATGTTGTATTCTCTACACTGCCCCTACCAGCCTTTTAAAGTAAAATTCAACTGATAAACAATTTAAGATTAAAATAATAATGGCAACATAATGGGAGCATGAAGGAGGAGGTACCATTTGTCTTTTTTTAGAAGAGAAGAAAATATAATTGAAAAATAGAGTCCTGTGAACACTGTAACTAATGAATTGTAATTTTCTACTGATTTGCACTCCGTGTGGCCTGCATTTCCCACTGGATCTTTTTCAGTGCAAAACTTCTCTGCTCCTCCCTGTTTTCAGCTCCCTCCTTCTCTGCTAAGTTCTCAGTGCTTCCACTGCAGCTCCCCTGGTGTCTCTCTTACATCTTGCCAGTCAGGCAGGAGATGACCCAAGCAGGTTAACTGGGCAGTATACACGTGTTGAGTATCAGCACCACAAACCTGATTTCCAGGGGAGTGCAGGCTGTGTGTCCTGGGACAGGAAGAATGGCTACCTGGCATAGGCCAGGGGCTCACAGGCAACCTGGAAAACAACTCAGAGTGATCAGCCTCACTGCACAACACATTACTGTGTGAGACACTGTACTGCTCTTTTGTGCCCAGGTTTGTTGGTTTAGGACTAACTTGGTTGTAGAAAGTGGGTACAGCAGATCTCAGCACTTGTGTTTTCCTCTCATTTACAACTTAGTCTGCAAGCTGCTGAGAGCAGGAATTGCACCAGTGTTTTTTTAAGGCATTGTACAAATATTTCCAATTTAGCTTTTTGCATATGAAATTACTAAAGTTTAATGGCATCATTTTAGGCACTTAGAATTTTTCAGAATGGGAGGTACCACTGCCAGGCTTCTTAGCCTTCTTGCTTAAAGTCATATGAAAAGTCTGAGGTCAGAAATATGGTCTAAGCTTCAGAGTTACAGCCTAGCACCTCACAAGAGAAGACTATTTTGCTTCTTTCAGGTTTTTAGCTTGTTCACTGTCTGAGACAGGAATCATTTAGAATCAGGAGAATATGAGCATGTATTTAAAAAGTCCCACTGGTTTGTGATGCAATCCTGCAGAGGTGGTGTGGTCATGGGGAAAGCTGTCTAGTCTGATCATTAACATAATAGGTACCTAAGCTGTGACTCCAGGAACCCAGATGTCTCAGATGGGACTGAATCCAGATTGCTATAAACAGGCAGAGAATGTTTCCCAGCTCATGCATGGGGTTTATCAGCTGGACATAAAAAGTATCATCTTTTAATCAATTGGGAAAACTCAGAATAAGTTTAAGCAATTACAATGTGCAATACCAGCTTTACTGTCTTTTCTTGCTAACTGAATATTAAACAGCTGTATCTGGTGCTATATTTAGCCCTAGGTGCCATATTCCTGCTCAGGAAAAAGGAAGAGAAAGACGTCTGGTGTGCAGTGTTACAGCTCCTCAGCAGAGGAAGTGTTTAAGTGCCTGCCTAAATGCTTTGTTTCATGGAAGTGTTCATCTGCACCCAGTCTGTCTCTCACAGATTACAGCACAGGAAAGTCCTGGCTTTCCATTTCCTCTGCTAGCAAACTCTTCCTTGCAGCTAGAGGGACTTGTGCTTGTGGGACCAGTAAGGACTCTATTTCTGTCCCTCGAGCTACCCAGGCATCTTAAAATGATGACATCTTAATTGTGCTCAAAGATTTTTCTTCATAACCCAAACATGCCTACCATGAGGGTGATGGGTGACTGGGAATTTCTTATCCCACAGAAAAAGAGTGCTATCTAACCACTGCATATGAGGTCATGGGAGAACCTGCAAGAAAATGTGTGTACTGATGAGAAAATGGCTTCTTCAAAGTTCTTTACATTCAGCAATTTGTTACACTAAAATCATATTAATGTCTGCTGCTCTTTGGAGCATATTGATGGCATTGTGAAACAGCAGAAGTATAAAGGTATACAACAGATGACTGCATCAAAACAGTGTAATTTTAAAGAGGTAGATGCAGTCGGTGAGCTAGTAACTAAATCATAGTCTATTTTTTCTCTCATTATTCAGTAGCCTTGTACTCAATATCACTTAGATCATACACAAAGATAAATTTGGTTTATAGAAGTTCAAGTGAATGCTGCAGAACCAGTTGAGGTTTTAATTTACTAAATTGAATTCTAGTTTTCAGATGGGACCAAACAGTCAGGTCCTTTCAAACTGAAATAGTGGTACAAGGGCAGAACAGCAGCAACAGTGACACTGCAGTGCTGTGAGGTGCTGAGCCCCTCAGCTCGTGGTTGTACCACTGGAGCTCAAGGAACAATCCTATGGGGTGCAGCCTGAGATGCTGTCCTTGCTCATGTCTTGCCCAGCAGTGCTTAACACTGTTCCATGAAGTCCATGTTTACTCACTGAATTTTTTAATTGTCCCCTGAGACTGGTGCTCTGCAGAGCCCTTCCCTGAGGTGCTTTCATTAAGTTACCTATTTCCCCAACAGAAGATTGCAACTTCCCCTGTGATGTGAAGAGGAAACTAAGAATAGCTGTACCAGAGGAAACAGCTGAGGCAAAGTGAAACGGTCTCTTGACAACATCCCTTGGTAACACCTAGACACAGCCCCAAAATCACTTATGAGCCAAATGCTGTTCTGAGAGCTTCTAATAACAAATTAATTAAGCACTTTGGGGAAAAAGAAAAAAACAAACATTCACCAATAAACAAAATCCCTGCAATGATTACATCATGACAAAGGATGGGATCAAAGTAAAATACCAGTCTCATGCTCCTGAGGTAAGCAGAAATCTCAATGAGATCAATGAAGATTTGTTTCCATCAGGGCAGCACAACTGTGTCAAAAACTCCCAAATCAAACCTAAATAAAAAACTGGGTTCTCTTCCAGAGAGTCATGAGACAGTTTAACTCTCTGGGACATTGTCTTCCCTGTTCTCTGAAACATTGATTCTTTCCATTAACTGAATACTACTATGCTGCTGATCTGAAAAATTCAGCAGGGAAGAGAAGAAAAGATAATGTTTGTGAGAAAGTTCCAGTTCAGATATATATTTTATTTTCTCCTGTGGTCCTGGGGGTTTACTTTGTTTAATAAACTGGCTTGACTGGGGCTAAAGGGAGGTCAAGTGAAACTCTGCCACTCTCCACCACCTGATTTGCAGCCTCTTCTGACTTGGTGAAGCCCTCACTTTTAAGTAGCACTGACTGCTACTCAGAGTGAATAAATACAGTGACATTTAGGAGTTTACAGAGACATTTAGGAGTTTTGCTGGAGAAAGGCACCTCTCAAATAAGCAAAGGTGATGGCCCAGCACCTGCCTAGGTGATCACAGCTTTTCCACTGCCCCAAGCACAGACACACAGGTGCATCTGGGACTTTTCCTCCAATGAGTGCTGTAAGTTCAGAAGTGCAGTCTGTGGCCATGACCTCCTAAACTTGGTGATGCTGGATTATCTGAGTTGCTTAGCAGGCCTCTTCCCTTGCCAGTGTGCTACCAGCGTAGGTTCACCACTGCAGCTACTCAAAGGCTTGTCAGTGCAATGGAGTCCATGTGGAGATCACGGAAGAAATTCTGTATTTCACAAACTTTTATAAGCAGCTTAAAGATCTCAGAGTCTAATACTGTGTTCTGCTCTATTCTGCAGTAGGTCTACTACTCTAATTTATCTTTCTATTTTCCAGTAGAGATAAAACATGATTAAAATAGCTGCAGTTCCTCTTTCCACCTTCCTCTATGCTTACTGGTCTGTAATCTTCTTCTAATGCAGGCTTAACACCTGACATTTTCTCTTTTTCCTTCCTTTTTCTTCCCTGTCTCTCGTATAGATGAGCTATATTTTTGAGGTAAGGCAGCAAAATGTGAAAATGTGAAAAAAAAAGCTTTATTTTGTAAAATCTCCATTATTCTTGATCATAGTACAACTGACATGGCACTGAACCTTCCTGTGTTATTTTACCTAAGGAAGTATTCATTAATTGAGAGCATGCTGTGTGTTTTAGCTGAGGCTCCCCACACGAAAGGGAGCTGATCACAGGAGGAACAACTGCATCACCAGATGAGCAAACTGTGAAATAATCTTGGACCTTGTAATGGCAGAAGAGGAGATGACTGATGCAATTAGTCACGTGAAGTGACTGGGGCATTGCATGAGGAAATGACAGAATTTCACCAGGCCTGTCAGGGTAAAAAGATTGAACTCCAGAAGCATTTCAGTTTCCCACTTGCCACCCAAATATCAAAATGACCTTTTTTTGGAGGGGGGGGGGAGGCATTCTGAGACTGTGAGTGTCTGTGTCCATGCAAGTATAAAACATTCTAACTCTGGCATGACAGTATCTGGAAGCACTTCAGGGATCCTTATGAAGTGATTTGACCTTGGCTTTTTGTTTTGTCTGCATTTCTGGAAATTTATGTAGATCGTTCATGTTTTGTTACAACTGTTTATATTCTGAAGAGCGACATTCATATCAGAGGATTTGTACTATCTAAGTGAAAGCCCTGGAGGACTCTGTGGTATAAATGTGACTGCCTCTGCACTCTACTACTGTGGCACTTGAGAACGTGGGGAAATCTGGGCAGGGGAGGGCAAAACCTGACGTTGGTTTTATCTGAAGTGAAAGGTGCTATGAGCCACAACCCTAACAAGGCAGCCCTGCAAAGCTGCATTTCTTCCATTCTTCACATTTCCCATAAGAAATTTCATCTTTAACCATTTCTTTAAAAGAATAATCTTTAGCCATAGGATGTTTACTTTCTATTTTCATCCATGTAATGGAAGAGCTATTGCTGTCCTCCCCCCCAGAACAAACAGGGCTGCTGTCAGTGGTCAGGGCACTCTATTGTCCCTGCTGAGCACACATGGCACAGGGTGATGGTCACTTCTTTTTCCCTTTGGACTCTCTCCCCTAGGCTACCATTAGGTTGAAAAGCAACCCAAGTATTCCAACAGTGCATGGCACCTAAGGGCAGCTTTGTTCCTGTGGCTTTACTTGTCCATCTGGCCATCCATATATAAAGTCAAGTCATCTTTTGTCACTGATATATACACACAGATATGCAATACAAATACATCCAAGAGTAATTTTAGAGCTTATTAATCTCTTCTTAATGAAAATGCTCTGATATGTTTCCTTTCCTGTCAGATATACCTACCTGGCACCAACTATCTAACAAAATCCTCAGGCATTTAGCAGCATAGGAACAGTCATGTTCTGTTACCACTCTTTTTTCTATATACTAACCAAAAAATATAGTCTTTAATTCTATTTTATTGTTGTTGTTTTGGGGGTTTGTTTTTTTGGGGGAGAGTTTTAATATTTATTGCAGTGATAACCTGGTAAAATAATTTTGTATTCAGAAGAAGCAATTAAGAAATTAAAAGTTAAGGCAGAACTAAAAGAAAATTGCTGGGTTTTTTAGTCATACAGCATTTTCCACAGTGTTCAATGATTTTTTATGCTTCAATTATTATGTGGGATGTGGATGTCTTAGTGTGCAACTGCTGTTAAAGCATCAGTGATGCTCAGCATCTGGGCATTCTTGTACTTATTAAAGATGTGAGATCCAAATCAAAGGTATCTTACAATTTTGGAGAACACTAAGGACTATATATTATGATAAACCTGCTCATGTTTTCAGTAGGAAATTTTCTTTGTCTAACCCCACCCTGCCAAGCCCCAAGTGCTTTATAATGTTATGAGCAACAACAACTGCTCATCCCTAAGGCTGGTTGTGTGTGTGCTCTTTAGTTCTGTGCAGAAGGACAGAGCTCGATAGTACAACAGGTGAGGCTCCTGGTTTCTATTAACCCCAAATGGTAACAAGTCCAACATTAATTCAGAGCACAATCCTGCTTCCCTTGAATGCAGTTCAGTGGAACCTGGATCATCTCCTTCCTGGCACACAGACCTGTAAAGCCCTGTAGACTTTAGAGAAGATGAGGATGTGGTGCCTCATCTCAGGAAGGAGTGTGCATCGATTCACACCTCAAAATTTGTATCCACTGCAAAAAAATCCTTTCTGTGGCAGAAGTGAAAAGCCATGTCAAGCATTTGTTCAGCCACTACACAAATCGCACGCAGGCAGAACTGGAACTTCCGTCATTCTGCTGAAGGTGCTGCTGTGAAAATCTTTTCTCATACCTTCTTCGACATCTCCTCTGCTTGCTCCAGTCTGTACAAACCTCCCAGAGCCTCCAGAGCTTGTCTGAGCACTCCCTTCTCCCTGCTTAGGTGAAGGCAGTGGGCAGGTATGTGGTGCACCAGCCCTGGTCTTGCCTGACTGCTACCCAAGGACCAAAACTGTGGTGATTTCCTTTGAGTTCACCAAACAGGTTTTGCAGCTGAACTATACTCACAAATTGCTTCCTTCATAACCCAGGATACTCTTTTAGCTAGAATACTTTAAAGTTATTATAATCAAACCATATATCTTGAATCCTAATAAGTTAAAGACAACTAAGTTTATCAGATTAAGTTGACATATATGTAGGTATAATAATAAAAAGAGAATTACATTGACATATAAATAAATCTCTGAGCTATTTTCCATTTTTGTGCTTTCTCAGTGGGCTTAGGAGTACCTGATATTCACTAATATTTGTCACTTAACAAACTGCTATCAGGCTTTGAAGAGGAACTAGTAGAAGTGGTTGGACTGTGAGGTGGTTGGTTTGTCTCTTGCAGACTGAGAAATACCCTTTGATTAGAGCTGTGTTGATAATGTTTTACTATTGGAGGGTGCAAGTTTTGCACTGCCTGGCTGTCGCTCACTTAACGAGCTGTGAACTGCCCTTGGTGTCAGAACAGCTCAGTGTGAAGGCCAGGTGAGACTTCATTGCAAAATTTAGAAAAGCATTGTGTAGATTCCAGGTTACTTTAAAGAAAAAAAAAAAACCAAAAAAACACAAACAAGCAAGCAAACAAAAAACAAAACAAAGGCAAAACAACTTTTAATTGTTTTCTTTCTAAGTAGGTCTACATGGAATTTTACTAAAGCAGCAAGCCCTGAAACAAGGTACTTGTGCAATCCTTCTGCTTTGGCAAATTTATGCACAGCAGGAGAAGGAGTTCAGGGTGTGCTTTGTCCCTGTGTGAGGATACCAAAATCCAGGGTGAGATATAGAAGGTGGAACCTTCATAAAATCATAGAATCACAGAATACGCTGAGTTGGAAGAGACCCATAAGGAAGATTGAATCCAAATCCTGGCCCTGCACAGAAAGCCCATAATTAAGTCCATGGAATGTTCTTAAAATATGTTTTTGTGTTTGTAGTCATTTAGAATTATTTATGCTGGAGAAGACCTTTCAGATCATTGAGCCCATTCATAAGCCCATAACAAGGTCACCACTAAACCACAACCCCAAGTGCCACATTTACATGTATATTAAACTCCTCCAGTGATGGCAACTCCACCACTTTTATGGGCAGCCTGTTCTAACGCTTACAACCCTTTCTAAGAGGAATTTTTCTTCCTCAATATCCAATCTAAACCTTCCCTGGTGCAACTTGAGGCCATTTCCTCTTGTCCTGTCTCTTGTCACTGGGGAGAAGAGACTGACCCCCACCAGATCCTGTCAGGGAGCTGTAGAAAGCCATAAGGTACCTTCTGAGGTTCCTTTTCTCCAGGATAAATGACTCCATAACCCCATGTGCGGTTTTGTGATTTTTCAAGATATTTTGTGTGTCTTTTGCATTTTCGCGGAGATGGAGGTGGAAAGCATTCCAGGATCAGCCTGAGCGCAATGGTATGGGGTTCTGGCAGTGCTCACTGAGGGATGGAACTTTCCACATTTTTTTAATAATTATTTACTTATTTGTGCTTTGATCCACCCGGCAAGACATTTCTGAACGGCTTTGAGTCATCAGCCCCACTTTTCCCAGAAAAGGAGCACCCCATCTCCCTTCCCAACCTGGCTCTGCCAACTGCAGGCACTTCCATCCCCTAGCCCGGCCCTAGAAAAACCCCAGACCCACACAGCGGCTCAAGCACCGATGGCTAACGCTGATTGCTGTATTTAATAACCTGTGCCGAGGGCCGCAGGAGGACAGCGGCCCCTTTAAGGGGCTGCCCCATTCACCGCCTCACCCGCCTGCCCGCCCGCCTCTCTTTCGCTCCCCCGCCCGTGCCCGAGACACTGGGAGTCGAAGCAGGTGCATGCGCAGTGCGCTGGCGGCCGGGCGCGCTTGCGCAGTCACCTGCTGCTGGCCGCCCCCCCCGGTACATCCGGGTCAGCGCACGCCCGCCCGCACGGCCGGTGCCCGCGGTGCTGTGCGGCCGCTCCCCCCCCCCCCCCCCGCTCCCCCCCCTCCCCGCGCGCGCTCCCGCCGCCCGCGCGCGCTCCTGGCGCGCTCCCGCCACCCACGCGCGCCGCTCCGTCGCTGCTCCGGCCGAGCGGGGGAGGCGGCGGCTCCGGTCCCGCTCGCGGTCCCGCTCCGGATCCCGGTCCCGCATCGCCGCGCGCGGGGCGGCTCGGTGAGTGCCGGGAGGGCGGGAGGGGCCGGGCGGGGCGCTCGCCGCTGCATCCCTCGCGTTCCCTCGGCGCCGGCGGCGCGACCCCCGCCCCGTTCCCGCGGGGCCCCCGCTCCCCGCCCGGCTCCAGCTGTTGCTCTCCCCGCTCCCTCAGCGCTTCGCAACTTCTCCCGTCCCGCCGCCGCTTCCCCCCGCACGCCGAGCAGGGGCCCCAGGGCGCGGGGAAAGCGGCGGCCGCTGCTCCCTCGCCGGGGAACCACGCCGTTCACCGGGGACCGGCCGCCCTGCCCTGGGCTTCCCCGGCGGCTCCTGCCTCCCGTGGCGGGCACTGGGTCTGGTTCGCGCCCGGTGCGGGTGCGGGCGGCTCCCCGGGATGCAGGTAGTGCGGCGGGATGCGCGATGGAGTGACAGTGTTCATGGATAACGGGAGGAGAGAGCTCCTGGAGGGACATCTGCAGTCCTTGGGAGTGCGGCTGAACATGCAGCGGGTTAAGCGGATACAGGCATTTGGAATACAGTGCCAAATTTGTCATGGTTGGGGTATCCTGCAGGTATCCTGCAGGTTTGTGTGCAGCGCTGTGATGCTGGGGCTCTAATTCCAGGTGGGGTTAAGGTGAATTTGGAGTCTGTAACAAAAGAGTGTTGTTTCTAACCTATTCATTATAAACCCGATAAAATTAAATTTTAATTCCATTATAATTTTCTCCCATGTAATTCAATGATAAGGGTGCCTGCAACTTAATTTATTGTTACTTTTTAATCTGGTGTCATATCTCACTTGATAAAAAAATACAAGAAGTTTATTCACAGAAACATTTGAGACCCTGAGGAAAGCAAGAGACTGTGTGTTATGAAGGTTTTTGAAGTTTTTTTTCTCTATCTGTTCTATAGCATCAGCATCCTGGATCCAAATGTCAGCAACAGTGTGACAGCTGTCATACTGCTGTGATAGTGGAGTATTACTAACATTTAAAATCTGTCATTCTGAGTTTCTGGTAACATAATATGGAAATACAAGTATACATTAGCATGTATGTTAATCTTCAAACCAGTAAAGCATTTTCTAGATTAATCTGATAATCTGAATTCTTCCTCATCACTGTTTGTAGTGGTAAAAATTGCAAAGTCTCTTTTGCTCAAATTCTCCCCCCCCCCCCCACTGATGTAGAATTTTCTTTCTTTGTGCTCTGCTTGGACTTTAAATGCAGCTTTTAGTTAATCAGCATTTTCTGTTGTAGGTTGTGTGTTGGGCAGCCTGAGATTACTGTTGTCAAAGTTGGAACATGGGTTCAAACTTAAAAGCCTCCTCCTGACAAATATCTTTGTTCAGCAAGGTGTGTTGTTTTGCAGACTATATCTTTGGTTCTGTGTGGCAGGCTTAACAGCAAAATCCTAAACCACATGAATAAGATACTGCTGTTACATGAAGTTGGATTGTTTCTTGCCTGGCATACAGAGAGTATTCTATTGTTGAAACAGAAGCTTTGAGTAGGAGAGAAGATAGCTTTTTATCCCAGTCAGACTTGTCAGATTTGTTATTGCATATATTAGCTGTCTGAGAGCAGGGGCTGTGAAAGAAGTGATCCCAGGATTGTTTTAAAATATCCCTGTCAAGAAATACCATGATTATATGAAAGTAAGGAATGAATTTGATCCCATCTGTTATACAAGTTCCATTTGTCATCAGGTGCTCTAGATTTTCTTCCTTGTTTGCAGTTTAGCTGGGGCCACCTGAGGGGACAGATTATAGAAGAGTTTGTCTTCTGAAAGTCCCTGCCTCTTCCTGTGACAACCTTCCCTGCTCTGGCTGTGGAAACCTGGTGTCAGCCAGTTCTCTTCTTGCATACAAAACTATCCTGTCCCTTTATCTCTTTATCTGGGTTTTGTGTGAATCTTTCTCTTGATAAAGAGAAAAAAAGGAATCCATTTTTTATTGTGTCTGTCAGTAGTTATATATATTTCCAGAAGAATCAATCGTTAAATTAATTGAATGCAGTAGTTTAAAGACACTAATGGGGGCACCTTAAGGTATCTGTCATCAGACCTCTAACAGTGCTTACTAAACACTTGGAATTAATACTGTAAAGAGACAGAAGGGCAGGGAATATTTGTATTGCAAACTACTGAATTATTGAGTAACACAGTAACAGAAATTGTCTCTGTCACTTGGAAAAGCATATGTAGGGGCCACTTTGGATTTCTGCAGCTGCCTTGGCATGGTAAACATAAATGCAGATTTTTTTTCCTCTCGCTGTGTATCTTGGAGAATACAGACACGCAAACAGCCTGCAGTCCTCTTTTTCTTGTTCCTGCCTGCCAGCTGGGGGCATAGATGGAACCAATGCATGTCTTGATGTAGTGGAGACAGGCAAAATTAAAGCCTGTGTGCAAGGAGTTGGATTTGTTTTTTAAGCAGGTTTGTGTGTGGCTTTTGTAGTTCATTTGGTTGGTGGTTTTTAGGAAATGATGGTACTTGTGCAAGTCAAGGTTGTCACCTTTGCCTGTCCTACCTACAGGCTTGTTCTCTTTAATGATACCAAGAGTTTCTGTCTTTGATGTAGATCGGCATAAGTTGACAAGAGTGACTCCTGTTCGTTAAGGTAATGTTAACTACCCTGAAGTACATTACAGATCAGTTTTATGAGACACGTTCATTGTAAAAATGTTTGAAAATATATCTTCCTAGCTGAAATATTTTGAGTGTTGTCAAACTGCATCTCATGGATTATCAGCTGTCAAGCAAATGTGCTACAGGCAAGGCATGCAGCTCATGTGGATATATGTGCTGAATCCACACAAGGCTTGAATGTCAATGCCAACTCCTGTGCTTAGAACCAGGATGCAGAGAGTCATCCTGTTGGTCCTTTTGGTCCACCTGAATCCCTCCAGTCTGTCAACGTGGCTTCAGAGGTGATGGGAGTGTGGGGACTGGGGATATGAAGGCAGCTCTGCTTGGATTGGAAAGAGTTAAGCACTGGGGATCCTGAAGCATTGGTCCTGCTTACTAGCTGTGGCACCTGAAATATGTGCATCAGTTAGGCAGGGTAAGAGTTATTTCAAATAATTTTCCAGCTTTTAATGTTGGCCACTTGTACCATTTGATGTCTTTTCTACTCCCATTTGTTTGCATTTATTGAGAGCCCTTTAAGTAAATGGATGGTCTTCTTGCACACCTCTTAAATTTTCCTCTATTATTAATCTTTGACTATATAAACTTTACTAAGGAGTATCAGTATTTTCTTCCTTGTGATCGTGGAAAATTTAACACCTCTACCCAGTGTAGAGAAATCTGCATTTCTCTTCATGTTTACAAAGACAGGGACTTACTTGATTGCCTTTAATTTCAGGATCTCTTATAAAATCACCTCAGTTTCCCCCTGTCTGTGATTCAGGAATGTTCTCTCAAGTGCCACAAGTTGGCTGCTGCAGCTGGCAGAGTGTTTCCAACTGTCTAAAATTTGCTGAGAGCAATAGGCTCTTACACAGGCACTGTTTTACATTTACAGTTCCAGTGCTTACTGGGGATACATGTATTGCAATCATATAAACAGCAGAGCTTAACAGAAACCAATGACAAACAATGAGCAGTTTTAGAATTGACTAGGTAAAGCTGAAAGTATTTTTAGCTGCAGCACTTTCTCCTGTGTTCCCCATCCCCTGTGGTTTTAATTGCATTCTGCTTTTTAGAAATGGCAATTTGTCCTCCCTGTCACGTGAAAGCCTGATGTACAGAGAGTACCTTCACTGTGGAAACAGTGAGACTAGTTACTGGCAAAGCATAATTGAAAGGTGTAAGGAAAATGATACATTCTTTGGCTTTCACTCATGATCATTTGAATTTCAGGGTAGTTGTAAGACAGTCATGGTTGTGAGGTAAGGACTGACCCTGTCCTGCTCAGTATGTTCATGTGGCTTATGAACTCAGACCTGTTGTTATAACCTTTGTTGTCTCGTTATGCTGCCCTCTTCATTTACTGTTGCTCTTGAATATGGTGATATTGATGAAATGTTTAGGAATTGATTTCTGGTTAACTCAGACAATGTTAATGTTGTTCATGTAATTGATTTGTAAAAATATTTTTGGTTTCAGACTTATTATCTTTGAATGTTCTTTAGGATTGCTTTTTCAGCCCCTAGAAAAAGAATTTTTATGATTCTAGTACCAGACTAATGTCAATACCTAAAGTGTTGACTAATTTGTGTGTGTGGGAAAGGCTGTTTTTTACCTTCTTTGCACTAACGTAAAGTTCTGATGCTGCATTTGGGGAATGGTATCTGACTGACCAAACCTGACTTTTTTTTTTTCTACTACATGAAACCATTGCAGGACTGTAGGAAAAACTGGGGACTAAATATCTCTGAAATGAGGAGATGGTACTTACGTACAATCTTCAGGTGTGTAAAAACTAGTTTTCTGTAATAATGTTTGTATGGGAGGATATATTTTTATTCTTCTACTCCTGTTCAGTGAAAATGCTGTATGGTTTGTGGTCTTGATTACTAAGGGTTGGACTGATTCTCTGGCTTATATCTACAGTGCTTGGGATTCCCAGGTGGTCCCTGTGCAAATAGTGTGACTGGGTCTGGGACAGCTTAGCTTGTGAGATTTGAGTGCTTTCAGTTTGGTGTGGCTGTAGCTACAGAAATAGCTTGCCTTGCAAAACAGGCCTTCTGTCTGCCACCCACACCAAAACCTAAAGCTTGATCCTGTAGGCAAGTTAATACGTTTATCTGGGAGGCTGATTCCATCAGCAAATGCTTTACCTGAAATTGGTGTCCACCAGGCAAAAAAAAAAAATCTTATGTTGGTAATCACTTTATATATAAGAAAGTGCAGCAGAACACTGTCCTAGATACATTTTTAAAAGCACTTTTTACTTCAGACTACAGGGCTTAAATGTTCCCTGGTAGCAGGAGGCAGTTCTGTGAGCAAATTCTGTTTAACTGGCGTAGTTCAAAAGACTCTTAAATTCAGCCAAGAGGCAATTCTGGTTCTCCTTCAGTCCTAGATGATTAAATTAAATGGAGTGTTAGCATGAGTAACTTTTTCTGGTGTACTACACAAGGTAATAGATGAGTTCCTAGGAGCCCTAGTTGTAAATTAGATGACTGGAAAGCCCCGTTTCTGTGTCTAGTGGCTGTAGCAGTTGAATAACTTCAAAAGTTGGATCTAATTGCGTATTCTCCTAGTCAGGTGTGGCACTGGATGATGGCTCCTTCTCCTTTTTATTACAGCAGTCTTGAGGGTAACATCCTCAGGGAAACGGATTTCTTGCCTTTTTGTGTTGCACAACAAAGGTGTTTGTTTCAGCCTCTGATGTACAAATCAGTTTGACCCTCCATTGAATAATAATAAAAAAAACCCACCAAAAACCAGACAGTCTTCTGAATTCTAGCACTGTTATTCTGAGGGGAAAAAAAGCTATAAGAAGTAATAAGAAATACAATCATAGCAGAGTTTTTTGTTATTTTGTGGGTGTTTGGGGTTTTTTTTTGTTTATTTTTTGGGTGTTTTTTTGGGGGGAGATGGGTCTGTTGTTGTTTAAACAGAACCTTCCTGTTTAGTGTCCTTGAAAATGAAAATTCTTAAGCAAAATGCATTCTGGGCATGAAAAGACAGTTAATTTCGTGTTGTATTTGCACCTTTTATGTGCTGAGACATATGGTTACTTGAAACTGTTCCCTTCAAAGGTGGAAGTGAAATAAGTAACCACTAGACTCCATGAGGCTTCATTTCAAAGATAAAATTGCTGACCTTTTACATAAATGAAGATCATACAGACAAGAGAGAGCATTGTGTAAGGGTTGCTTATGGAAGCAGTTAATTGATTTGGAGTTTAGATTTCCTGCTTCTGTGTGAGGAGATGTGAATTTGTCAGCTGAATGTACAATTGAATTGTATGGTGGTTTGAAATTTTTTGCTACCGCTACTTTGCTTGTTCCCATGTATATCTGACTAAAGTCATGTTCTCCTAAGCACTAAAATAGTAAATGCTTTATCTGTTCTTACCTTTGCATTTCAGAGTTCAAAACTAATTAATTCAGAAATAATTTCTTAGCAGGAGTAACAGAATAGCATAATCTAGTTGAAGAACCTTGAAGTTTGGAGGGCAATCCTACAAGAACTTTCAACTAGTATAACAAAGCCCAAGTTGTTTTCTTATCTCTTCTGAAGTTTATGGTTTTAGGTGTTCAAAATTTTTATGGGGAAATTCACCATTATTCTGTAACTCTGGCTTCTTAATAAATGTGGGGTAGAATTGTGTCCCAGTAGGAAACTCACTGTAGTTGTGACTGGCAGTAGAGTCTAGTAAATGGCAGTGTAAGACACTATTGATTAAGACCTAATATTTTGAATGTGACATAATATTGATGTTAATATTGTGTCAGGTTTTCAAAGGAATTTCAGTCAAACTACTTCAGTAACTGCCAAAAGTGAAGCTTGGGAACAGATGTTGTAATGGGAGTCTTAAAATTTGACAGCTCTTCAAATAACTCTAGTGTGCCTCTGCTTTAGAGCAGAGTGTTTTTGCAGGGCTGATGCCTCTAGCTTTGCTTTTCTTCCTGTTCCTAGTCCAGAATGGGCCTCAGTTTGACCCCATTACAGTCCTATGAAAACTCATGCTCTAATAAACATGTATCCAGGCATGGAAGAAGAAATGGGTTTGGATGGTGAGGAGAGATGGCAATTAACTAGGAGGAGGAGCAACTTGCTTTGAGTTGAAAGCAGGGAAGAATATGATTTAGGATCTGGGACTGAGTTAGGCCCAGGTTGATGATAATCTAGCAGAGAGGTTGGGTTGTGAGCTCTTTGGCTCTGTGGAAAGTATTGGTCAGTACTGAGGGAGTGTGTAGGAATGATGCTGCCTCTCACCCAGCATCTTGGGGACATCTAGGAAAATGAGGACTTGCTGGACAAAGAAAATACGTAAAAGAGAGCTGATGGGCAGGGAAAGGTGGACAGGAGTAGTAAGGGTAGAAGCCAGGATTTTGTAAAGAAGGCAGAGAGGTCTGTTGGACAAGGAATTCATGAAGATTAAAGTAGAGTTAGAAAATCTGTAAGGAAGGGACTACAGTGAAATAAACAGAATTTTGTCCATTGCCATTAGTATCCAATGTGTCTTTACCACTTTAGCTTAATATGTATCTCTGAGTGGTAAAAACTGGTGTTGTGAGCAAATGGTTCTGATTCTGGTCATGAGCTATGTAGTTACAAGGATGAATTATCTGGGCTCATCTCTTGGTTAAGAATTTATACTATTCAGCTGCAAAGCAGTGCTCAAAAGTCCAGAAGTTGCACAGAGCAAGCAGCCAGGAATACATATTTGTAGGCCATTTCTTCCATTAGTACCTTGCTTCATTGCCCCAAGTGTCTGGTGCTAGTTCTGTCAACACAGTGTTCAATAGTATGTCCATTGCTTCAGGCTGCACCATGTTCTTGCTAGATTGCTCCAGAGAAGCACTTAATTTCCTCATGGACAGTGGTGCTGCTTTCTGTAAAGTTATTTATTATCAGAATGGTCTAGTGAGATGAGGAAGTAGTTTGCTTCCTATTTCACAGGGGGAGCGAAGGCACAGAGAAGTTCAGTTAGTTTTGCATGGTTAGAGATGACTGTAACCTGACTTTTTTTTGACTGCTTTACATATTGCAGTCACATCCCCATAGAACTTGCTACTTTTCTCTTACTGATATTCCCTTTTAATAATGAATTCTACCATCACACTTATTTCTTGTGTCTGTGGTCTCTTTGGGCATGTAGCTGCCCTCATCGAACCGGACAGCAAGGCAGTGCTCTAGATCCTGGTTGTTGCAGCTGCAGGACGTGGCCATTCAAAAAGGCAAAGTTGTTTCTAGTTTCTTCTTTTGTAACTATGTTGCTTGCTGAGAGAAATGAGGAAGTGTTAATTCCGGCATTGGGTGACTCTAGAGAATTTGTACTCTGGTGTTAGTAGCTCCTTGAAGCATTTGGTATTGATGCATTCCTTCTCTGTGCTGTATTCACACAGCTCTGGGGCCAAACTGGCACATGTTGTGAAAAGACACCTACTTGGTGTTTAAGTGTTATGGAGAAGTTGAAGTGCTGTTGCAGCCTTATTAACAGAATTGTGAGCAATGAATTTCTCTGCTTCATGAGGAGGGAAGGAGGGATGAGCTGTTTTTTCTTTTTCAGGTGGGAGTCTCTCAGTTGTCCCCATTGCTCAACTTATCTGTTTAATTTGACAGACAGTTCTGTCCTGCTGTCACCACTGCACTCATAAGTTCTTTCTGTTTGGAGACCCTTGTGGCTTCTTCAGTTTCTCTATAGAAATGAAACTGTATCAACCAAGGTAAGAGGTATAAAGCTGCTGTTTCTTCTGTCAGTAGAAGGAGTGGTAAACAAAGTTTTTGCTACCCTTTTGTGGTTTTTGACGGTTTGTTTTTGTGGGTTTTTCATTTTTTTAATTTATTTTTATTTTGAATCATGCTCATCACTCAGTTTTTCTTGGAAGCTTCTTTTTCAAAGAGAAATACTATGAATGAAGTTCATTCTGGTTAGAAAACTATATAGTTAAAAAAAAGAGAAAAAAAGGAATAAATGTTTATTCCTTGGTAAAGAAAAGACCAGTAGCCTCTGCTGCTAGAGTCATGGTGTTTTGCCTTTTCTTATGTTGGCTTATGTTCAGTTAATATTTGGCTGACCAACTTTTCAGCTTGGAGGACTAGAAATACTTCTGCTATAGAATAAATTTACTGGAAATTTGCACTCTCTTGAAAGTGTGGCATTTATTGGTAACAAACCTCTCTTCAGTCTTAGGTTAGAGAAGGGAATGATCATGGGAGTGCTTTTGATCTCAAGAGTCAGTCTGGGTTTCTTAGAAGCACAGCTGGCTTCTGATGTGATATTGGGAATGTGACAAACATTGGTCTTCAGACCTGAGGTACTTTCATGTAGAAAGGGACACATAAACAAAGATTTTAAACAATTAGAACCCCAGGTGCTGTTTCTGGCCTTATGTAGGCTTTTTATGTGTTTAGTTATGTGATCTGTCAGCTCTGCCCACCTTTGCCTCTGTGGGTGGATTTATTCAGTTTAAGTCTCTCCAGTTCAAGTAAGAATTGTAGTGACACTTTATAAAAGAACATGAACTGCAACATGCTGAAGCACAGCTACGTGTGGGTGAGTCAGGAGAGAGCTGGAGTAGCAGCACTAGAAAGAAAAGGAAGTACAGTCATGATAAAACTTCATTTTAAAAGGGGGAAAAAAACAACCAACCTAATGAAAAAAAGCAAGTCAAAAGCCATCTGTCTCCAGAGGATGGAATGCAATAAAGTGATATAGTTTGTATCTTGGTTACTCTCTGTGTGCATAGAGTTTTGAGTCTGTATAAATCTGTAACACCACACGTGCACCCATTGCTTGGTGTGTCTGCACACTGTGCAGGGAGTCAGCTGGATTGTGTCTCCAGACACTACTCAAGCAGGGCACTTTATGTCTAAAGCAAATTTGAGCTGATGTAGAACCCACATGTACTTTTAAGAAACTAATATTTTAATTGCTGGTCAAAATACTTCAGTGATTTTTAAGCCCCTATTTTGGTGTACAAGTGATACAGCCTTTGCTCATGTTCCATCTGTTGAGGGCAGGTCCTCCCAGCCAGGGGACAGGCATGCACACACTCCCTCATCAGGGCACTTTGTGTTGCTGACAGTTGTCAGGAAATAAAAAATGCTATGTACAAAAAAATTCAATTTCTCACAATGTGTTGGATTGAAAACATTGCCAGAATGGTTCAGTACTGCATAATTTTGTGGTTTTGATGTATATGCCATAGCTTCAATGAAGGAACTAAAAATCACTCACTAAGTTCCAGTAATTTGTCTTTAGCTTCCACAGTTACATGGCTTTTACTTCCTCAGAGAACATGTCATCTTTGGTCTTAGCATTTTAGCATGTTAAAAAAAGAAGTTGAAAGTCAAATGCTTTCTTTAAAATGAAAAGCACAATTGTTGTGCTTAGAAATGGTCTATTTCCTGGTTCTGAATCAGTGTTTGACAAAAAAAAAAAGCCCAACAAAAAAACCCAACCAAACGTATTTACTTGGTAAAATGTTGTTCTGCAAAAGGATTGGTGTTTTGTTTGTGTCATGGGTTGTAAATGAGCACAAATTTGATTTCACAGTTCAAGATACTTCTTCATAACTTAATCATGAGAAAGATAAGCTATTTTATGTTGGTACTTCAGGGTATCTCTTTTCAAGGACAGTGCTCTATCTTATGCTACAACTTCTTGAAAGTCCAGAGACAGAAGAAAATTGAAGACAGTGAGTGAAAGCCTTGTTTGATATGTCTGAGCAGTCATCATAGGGCTTTATAAATACCCTAATTCTTTGAAGTACTTGTGTTGTGTGTCTTTTTTTCTTGATTTAAAGCTGGTTTATTTAAGGTATTTTTTTTCTCCTTGCCTTAGGCAGTCCCAGAGTATGAATTTCTACACTTCATCTGCTGCCCTTCACTGCAGGAGGGCACCTCATAGAAGTATTTTCTCTCTTATCAGGCGGTTATTGTGTGTAACATCATCTCTGCCTTGCTGCTGTCAGCTGTGCTCTGCCTCAGGAATTGCTGAGGCTGCTCTTGCAGGGCTGGCTCCTAGAGGAAATGTGGAGGCTGTGTCCTGCCTGCAGTGCTGTAACACAAGTCACTGAAGGTGGGGTTCATGCTCCTGTTTTAGGTCTGCTCAGATAGTTTCACTCTCACTGCTCTGTCCTTCCTTATCATCTTTTATTTAGCACTTACGTAAAAGGCTCTTCTTGCTTGTACTTCAGGAAATATCTGACATAGATAACATTCTTTGTGTTTTGTTTTGCTCTTACCAGCCATACTTTTCTCTGCTTTATGCTTCCCCTGAATGCTTCTATACCAGAAAGTTTAGAGTAACTAAAAAAGCTATAGTAAAGTCTAATTGAGTAGTACAGTAGGTCTGGTTGTTATCCTACTGCTTCTTTTGTTTAGCATCATTAATATTTGTAATCAAAGCTGAGGCTAGAACTGCCTGAAAAGGAAGCTGTTTGAATTTTTCATAGAATCATAGAGTGCTGTGGGTTGGGAGGGACCTTAAAGATCACCTAGTGCCAAGCCCCCTGCTCCTGATGGAGAACCTGTTTATCAGCTCTGAAGTCAGGGTCAGTCAGGCCAGGAGTCCAGAGAGGTTTTCTTGGAACTGTGTTTTGGAATTGGGGATGGCTTGTTGAATAGGACATGGCTTCCTTTCTTTTTTTTTTTTTTCTTTCTTTCTTTATGCTGGTTCTCAGGGTTTCTCAGTACTTGTAATTGGGGCAGACTGTAGTAGTCTGGTTTGCATTTCTGACAAATACTTCTTTTGGGTCTGGGTAAAGTTTATAGTGCAGAAGCAAACTTTTCTTCTTTGTGAGGAGCCATGAGACACTACTCTTTTCCAAAGCAGTGCTTCCAGGGGAAAAAAAAAATACTTTTGCAGTGAAACTGATCTTCAAGGTCAATACTTCAAACTTTTCTAATATCATTTGAGAAGAACTAAATTCAGTATCTACTGCCTGAGATTTTACATTGGAATACATTTATGCATTTCTTGGTTATATGGCAGGAATTCTAAAAATCTGTCTTGGCCTTTGTAGTTTTTCTTGAGCAAGTTTGAAAAGTTAGGCTTTTTTTTTTTCTTAGACAGGTGGAATCAATATCCTTCCTCCTCCAAATTTTGTAGGTTGCTTACAAAAAGAAGCCTGTAGGTGAAGTTTGTCTCTGACACAGGAGCCCTGTCCTCAGCCTGGAAACTTGGTGATAGTTTCTCCTTTGCCTATAGCACCTGTGACAAGTAGTTGACTCTCTGTACTTTATGAAGTGGGACTGATTTAATCTTTAAATAGAAACAATATGGTCATGGTTTTGAAACATGCTGCATTGTTGTTTTAATAGCTAGCTGCACTTCAAAGAAATTATTTTGGAAAACACTTGTAGAGGTTCAGCCCCAGAACTATCCCACCTTAATGAGACTTGCAGCTCTTGCTATTGAATTACATGTATTTTATCTAACCTGTGTTTATAGAAAACTGCAGCACATATAAAGATTGAAACAGTAATATTGGTACCTTTGACTTACCCAGAACAGAAAAGATGGAAATGTGTTATCTAGCCTATTTGCCTGGTAATAGGGGATCTGTTCTATCTGCTTATCATATTTATAAGAAAATTATTATATTTGCATTTGTCTCATGGACCAGCTTCTGACTCGCTATGCATATTCTATTACATAATACTTGTAAATATACTATTTATAATACATCAATATAAAATATACATTTAAACACATGATATTAAATACTCTGGGATATGCAAATAATTTTTTCAGAATTCAGTAGATGGAGTATGCAGTAGAAACAGCTGCACCAGCTGATCTGAGATTTTTTGTTTTGGTTTGGTTTCGTTTTTGTCGAGTGAGATGCTCTAATCCCAGTTGCTTAATTGTTCTGGTCATACAGATGTGCAGGGTAGGTGATTTGAAAAGGTCCATCTGTTTCAGTGTGATGAAAAGAACTGTAGTTGTCTATTGCATAAATAGAAGTAGTCATCTAAGCTTGGACTTAGCTAAGTTCACAGTTCTGCTTGCCCCAGCCTGTGTACTGGTTGGGCCACACAAAACAGGCTTGTGAAACTGGTCCAGACTTCAAACAAACAACTTGTGGGCTTGTAGTAGTTTTAACCAGTCAACTTAGCCATGTTAGCCCAGTGGTGTTGCTGTTGGTAGAGCACAGGAAGTAAGGCAAGAACTGTTTCATCTCTGGCAATCCTGGCTTAAAATATTTTATTTAAAGTGCTAGAGAGAGCAAAGGAAATAAATACACATCTTAATTTTATACTTTTGAACTTGCTGTGTAAAAAGGCTTTGTCTTTATAGCTAGTTGAACTGTCTGCTTTCTCCCATGTGAGGGTGGTTGGGTTTGTTTTTTTTTATTTTAGTTTAAATGCAGTAAATAGAGTAATTTGTATTCCAAATGAGGAATTTGTCTGCATTATTCACTCATAAATGTTAACGCCTTTCATTTATCTTGGAAATCCTTTGAGAAAGTTGTCTGGCTGTGAAGAACATCAGGTTTTGCTTTGAGCAGGAAAAAAGGTGTGCAGTGCTCTTGTCTGACACAGCAGAAGATGAGCCAAAGAATTGAGCTGTGGCCTTTAGCAGTTCTGTATCTTCCCCTGAATGCAAGGCTTTTCTGTTAAAGGGTTTTGTTGTTTTTTTTTTTTTTTTTCTTTTACCATGGTTTTTGGCTTTCTAAAAGGAGACCTAAGGATGTGACTCAACCTTGCAGAAGGAAGGAAACATGAAATGTAGGCTGCTCTCCTGTTCTGAACTTAGAGCAGACCTTTGCAGAGGGCTCTGTATTGTTGCTAAATAAGTGTAGAGCTGCTGCTCTACTGTGCATGGCAGACAGGGAGAGCACAGCAGTGTGAGTGTTCTGCCTTCATGGGAAAGACACTGCATGTAATGACATCTTGTGTGTCACTACAACTAAAGTAACCTACCCTCTCATTTAAATCATCTCAGTCCAAAGGAGTATCAAATCCCATTCTTCCTTCCCCATGTTTTTTTGGTTATGGGAACAAAATGCTCTGTATCCTTGCTGGTGTGAGAGGAGAGTTTGAGGTGGTGGATTAAGGTGTGCAAGCAGGAGAAGTGTGGATAGGAGGATGATAATACTGCTGGTTCTGCATTTTTATAGATACTTTAATCATTTTGTCACTTAAGAGGTCTGAATATGATTATTCCTGTCGTCTGTTCCAACATAAATTTGTATTCAATACAAATTTAGAAACCGAAGTTGCTATCATAAATACTAAGCTTCTTGGTTTATGGTAGTTTTCTTTGTCTAAAATAGTATGCTAGCTAAGGAACAGAAGATGTCTTTCTTTCTTTATTCCACTTTTTTTTAATATAGTCCATAGCCCCAGGAAAGATACCTTCTTCATGGCATTACTCTAACTGGTTTTGTTTTCCCCTGACTGGGGGGATGGACAGTGTACTGAAGTAAAGTTTTATAATAAGTAAAAAACCGAGGAAAAAACTCCAAAATGTCAGCACAAATCACAGCTGGTGGTACCTCTGAGCCAGGGTGGAGACTTGCACAACCACACAAGCAGTTTCTCGTGGCAACTGAGGCCAGTGGCTATTCCCAGTACTTTGGTAGTAGGCACAAAATTTTGGGAGGCAGCTGAGACCTGGTTGATGGCTGATCCAGGGCTTCTGCACTACATTCTTGCTCTTGGTCTGTTGTGCTCCAAGTGGAGCTACAGGGTAAGTGAACAAGGGGAGACCTTCAGGGAATTGAGATGAAGGAGAGCAGGTGGCAGAAGATGGACTTTGTTAAAGCTGCAGCCTTGTGGGCTCAGTGTTGGATTAATGATGTGTTCAGGTGCCATTTAAAAAAGTACAGTCATCCTGGGCTTTAGGAATAGATCAGAGAAATTCCTTGAAGCTTCTGTAGATCAGCCTTGTTCTAATAAAGTTGAAGACTCCAAATGAACCAAACTAAACCCTACCATACCATCACTGCCTTTTTCTGCTTGTTTGCAGAGATTGTGTCTGCATGGATTTCAGTAAATGGTTGACCTGGTTTCTTGGCTAGCAAACTAACATATATGTCTGCTTTCTGTAAAAGCTGGTTATAGACCAAACTGATGTGTAAGGTGATTGGAAATCTTAGCATGTAAATGTAGTTTACTAAACTGAATACCTTAGACCTTGATTTTTAGGAAATTGAAAGGCAATGTGGTAAAGGTGTATTTAATAAATTATATAGCACTGGCTGACAGAATCAGCAGCTTTTCTTCACAACACTGGAAGTTGGCACCCAGTTATCAGGCAATATCTGTAATATAAATCAGGCTGTTTTTTCCCCCTCCCCTCATACAGTACCTAACTGGGCTGTGGCACTTGCTGTCACTATTGGTTGGAGAGGCTGAAGATGTTCATATCAAACGTGCAGGGGTAACTTGTAGTTCAGGCAGTCTCTGCATTACCTCTGAAGTGGTCCCAGGGATATTTCCCTAAATACCTGCTGGTGGACTAGGTGAGCACTTTGTGTGAATCATTTTGACTGTTTATACATTGCAAAAGACACCCATTTGCATTTATTACATATAAGTGTAATGGGTAATAGTCTGTGCTCAGTGTCAGGGTCCTTTAACATTTAAAGAGAAAATTCAGGGCTTTTCTTTGTCTTAGGATTTTAGCAAGTATTGAGACAAAGAAAGGATATTCCATGAAAAAATCTTGTTACAATGAGGATATTCAGATTTAAGTAATGCTTGAGTTTATAATTTTTGTAAAAACAGGACGATGTCTGTACTTTTTCTTGTATCAGTGCTGAAAATCAATGTGTTTAAAGCTAGTGGTAGTACTGTTGTGATACTGATTGTGAGATGTTTTTGACACCAAAGAATAGAGAGGGAAACCAATCACCTTTTGTTATTAAAGGCTACTAGATACAAAATCCTGTACCTTGAGAGCTGTTTCTGAAGTAGCCCTAAGTGAGGATCTCATATCATTCCTGTGGTAGTCTTCATTACAAAGGATGTTGAATGATTATTCATGTATCACTTTTCAGGATGGAAGGTGATTTTCTAAAGCTGCTGATGTGGGGCTCTAATCAAACTCCTCATCACCTACATACTGTCATTAGTCAACTTGTTTGCATTTCTGCTCTGCAAATCCAAATTTTGTGACTGGGTTAAGCTTCAATTGGATTTTTTTTTTTTTTTTTGCTACTGTGTTCAGCAGGAGGAGTGGGTTAACCTGCTGAATGGAAAAGAAACAAGTTCTCCCTCTTTTGTTTGTGTGATGCTAACAGTGCTAAAAGTGGAGGGAGAGAAGGGCAGGAAGAAAATACTTGTTGATTAACAGCTACTGTAATTTTCAAACAGAGCTGCACTTACCCTGTTAGTATTGTTTCGTATGGAATTGTACAATTCTGTATAAAGGTAGTGCTGTATTTATTTTGTGGTTACTTTTTCATGCCAGTAGTGTTTTCTTTCTTTTGTGAGAATACTGTAAAAACTGAATTGTTGATACTGATCTGCACGAAACAGAACTTGATGGGTATTGCTGCATGAAAGTGGGATTTTTCTGCTACCAGATGTAGTTCGGGGTTTTTAGTTGTAGTGATTCTTGTTTGTAGCTAAAATATTGTGTAAACTGACTTTTTGTAGCTATTTTGGTGGGTTTGCTTTTTTTCTGACATTAATAGCCTGTGTGTAGTTCAGCATGCTACATGACAAAATGAAGAGTAAAGGGAGTAAAGGTGCAGCAAAAACTTAAATAAAATAGCACAACCAACTTCCCACTACACCACAGCTTCTTACCCATCCCCAGCCCCCCAAGCTCCACCTCAGGGCTGCTGTGGGTTTGATTCCCCCAGCCCGGTGCTGGCTGAGGGAGCCCTGCACTTCCTGTGTGGTTTTGGAAAAGTGTGTTATGCTTTCCCCCCACTCTTCTCCAGCTGCCAGGCTGGGTCACTGACAAGGCTGTCAGTGATGGCTGATCCCATCACATCTCCTGGGGTGCTCTCCTCATGGTATTGAACTGCTTGAGGCTCAGGTCAGTGTGGGAGGTGTCAGGGATGCTGCAGTCAGCAGTGAGCAGCTCTGGGCAGTGAGGGCAGGCCAGTGCTGTAGTGGGAGATGCCTCTGCCAGAGCCAGTCCCATGGGGACATTCTTGGGAGCATCCTGGCTGACCAAGAAGCACTCCAGTACATCTCACTGGCCACTGGAAGGTCTCCTGCTGGGTTCCCAATAGCTTGGATGTGGAGGGCAGCACAGTGTCTGAGTATGTTGCTGCCCAGAGCAGCATGAGTTTCAACAAGGACAAGTGCAAGGTCTGGAACCTGGGTCCAGGCAAGCCCTGATATTGATACAGGCTGAGGGATGGAGGGTTCAGAGCAGCCCTGAGAGAAGGACTTGGGGGTGTTGATGGATGAGAAGCTCAGCATGAGCCACCAATGTACACTTGCATCCCAGAGCCAAAGTGTCCTGGGCTGCATCCCAGGGCCAGCAGGTCAGGGGAGGTGGTTCTGTCCCTCTACTCTGCTCTCATGAGACCTCATGTGGAATACTGTGTCCAGCTCAGGAGTCCTCAGCACAGCACAGACATGGACCTGTTGGAGTGAGTCCAGAAGAGGCCCACAAAACCAGAGGGATGAAGCCCTTTTCCTTTAAAGGCAGGTGGAGAGAGCTGAGGTCGTTCAGCCTGGAGAAGGCTCTGGGGAGACCTTTGAGCACCTTCCAGCACCCAGAGAGAACTTGTGAGACAGATGGGGCCAGACTTTCATCATGGGCCTGTTGCACTAGCACAAGACCAATGGTTTTAAAATAAAAGAGGTCAGATTTAGACTAAGGGAGAAATGTTTTACAATGAGAATAATGAAACACCAGCACAGGTTGCCCAGGGAGGCAGTAAATCCCTATCCCTGGTAGCATTCAGGGCCAGGTCTGAACAAGCTGATTGAGTTGAAGATGTCCCTGCCCATGGCAGGGTGTTGGACTAGATGATCTTTAAAAGTCTGTTCTAACCCAAGCCATTCTGATTCTGTGCTTCTTGGCAGGAAGTGATGGCTTGGGAAAATCTGTTTTGAGATGTTTCTCTGATTGGTGATGTGTGTTGATTTTGCCTTATGCATTCGTGGTCTGAGTTCTGTTTTTGTTCTGTTGAGTAGTTCAGAATCAGAGAAACAACTTAAAGCAAGTTAATTTTTGGACTTGTCAGTGTTTTGATCTGTTGTGTAGCTTTTGCCCTCCTTTACTATTAGGAAAGAAGCAGTAGTTGCATAAACACATAGTTTAGTCTTCTCAACTGGGAGAATTGAAATGAACTTTTCTCCAGCTAAAAATGATGAACAGTTTGGCCTAATCTGAAGTCCATCAGAGGCAGTCAATGACATGTTGTCAAGGAAAGCTAGAGTTTAACTCATACTCCTTATGCTTTATATATTCTCTGTGCTGTCAGGGAAAGTAGCTTGGGAAACTGTAGGCATATGTACTGCTGGCAGTTATGGAATATCCTAAAGATCCAAGAATTTGTTGATTTGTATTTCATGTTAAACATGAGTCCTACCAAGAAGTTAAGCAGGACATCCTTCCAGGATCAGATTTCTTTCAAACCAATGCTGTGCTTCTGATCCTTTCAGAAATCTGTTCCAAATGTGACGTGTCTCTGCACTGTAGCCATTATTTAAGACCTTGCTTTACTAACCTGTTGTCTCAAAGCAAATTTGTGTTAAGTACTGATCTCACAGATAGTGCTGACAGACTGTTCTGTTTAAATAAAATTGGAAATCACAGTCTTTGTAGTTGTGTCATATTCTCAAAGAAACACAAACTCTAAACTGTATCTTAGTATAAAACTGGTTTGGATTGTGCATGTAACTGAAACAATAATTTTGCAGTACTTGTAAGTGACTTTTTTTCAACTTACAAGGATTTTGATTGCTGACTAGCAGCTTTTGGTGCACGTGTGTAAAGATGAGCAGGAAATGATGGCTGTCCCAACTGCATGGCAGCACATTTTGCTGGCTACTGTTTAAGTAACTGACACAGTCCTGTAAAAGGTGTCTGGGGAAATGAAAAAAAAAATTACACTTACCAGCAAATTCTTTTTGCTGTTATCTGTGTTGTACAAGGAAAAAATACTTTTTTCTTTTTATCTCAGTTTTCATTAAGCACCACTTGGTTAGACCTGACTTTAGACATCTACATATAAAACTCCCTCATGAGAATGGACTGTATTTTTCTTCCCATGATACAGCTTGAAGTGAGGTTAAGTAGGAGGTCTAGTAGGCCTCAGCTGTATGAAAGATAGGTTAGAAAATAGATAGGTTAGATAGGTATGAGGGCTAGAAAAAAGAGAAGGAAACCAAGCTAAAGCTCAGCTGATAATAAATCTCTGGCATGTAAACTCAGAAGATAAGACAGTCTCACTGTGTAAGTGTTCATGGTGGCAGAGCTGAGTTTTATGGGGAATTTCTGAGTACCTGACAGTCTCTGTGGTGTTGCAGTCTTTAAAGAGTAAAGCCAATGGGAAAGAAACCTTGATTTATTCCGAGGAGTTGGGAGGGCTTGTGTTGAATAAACATGAAAAGTAAAACTGAAATCTGTTTGGGTATGCAACTGTAACATGTTGATTGACTGTCATGCTTTTTGTGTCAAGGGCTGTGTGTGCTTGGGGTTGGAGTTAGGCTGAGGCATTGGTGTGAATGGCAATGCCTTTGGAATTAAAGGTGGTTGAAGTTGCACTTTTAGCTCTAATCTGTAAAGAAGAAAGTTGAGATTATTTTTAATGGTTAGATGGTGGAAAGGTGTAAGTGTATACAGATATTAAATCCTGAAAGTATTTGACAGGCAGAACTCCTCTGTTGTATCACAGACATTGATGGAATTTTGACTTTGGTGAAAAGACAGGCTGCTACATAACCCATAACTACAGCTGCTTTCTTGGAACCAGTTACATCATTTACAGTATGGCTTTAACTGTGTTTCTGGCATGACAGCCTTCCCCCTCCTGATTTTTATATTTTTTTTAAATTTCCTGCTTGCTCAGAGCTAACCTTTCTGTGCAGTACAGCAATAAAAGATGTGTCTTCCTGCCTCCCCTGGGAGATAATGGGGACTGGTGATAAAGTGGTTAATATTGCCTCCTACCACTACCTCTGTCCAGTTGCTCCTTCTCAGCTTAAATAAATTTGTAGTAGTTCTGTTCAGAGTTTATAGTTCATTATTTTAAATTTCAGTGGTTTTAAGTCTCAAAACCTTCTGTCTCAAGGCTTTTCCTCTGACAGTATCAGGCTTGTAAAGAAGTAGCAATAATTCTTACTAATCCAATCTCAATAAATGGTTGTCAGTGACAAGTTACTTGTGAGGACCTGAATGGGTTATGTCTGTAACTGTCCTAAGAAATTCCAGCACCCTTCATGCTTTTAGATGTTTTTCAAAGAAAGAAAAAAGCTGGTAATTCAGGCCAGTTAACCTTATTTTTGTTGGGAGGAGAAGTGAGCATTTTCAGGTCTGATGACAGAACAGATCTTTAAGGTAGGAGCCACTTACTGTCTTGCAGATACCTTTTATAGGATATCCTCCCATCAAAGTTGTGAAGGCAAATGCTTTAAATAAAAACTTGGAGATAAATTTAATCCTGTGATCTTTGTCACAAGCAATCTTCACTGTCAGAGTAATTCAGGAGTCACATGAGATTGATTGCCCTGATGCCTGCCTTTGAATTCTGTACAGTTGTGCCAGTTTAATATTAGTTTTGTATGTACTTTAGAATAAAATGGGAGACTCCCTTCACCTACAAGGAGGTATTGAATTCATCCTTTTTTTTTTGCCTGCTCATATATGTACCACAAAATTGCCTTAACAGTTTGTGTGCTATCTCCTGAATGAAAGCTTCCAGGGATGGCATTCCTTGATTTTTATCTCTTTTCTGCCATGGAAAAGAACAAACTGCCAAGACTTCTTTGACAATTAAAAATACTCCTCTGCATTTCTTTGTAATTATAGCTACCTAGAGACAGTGTAAATTAAAGTATCTTTAACAGTACATGTACATTAATCTAGACTGACTGCACAGATACTGGGACTTGCTTAACTTCCCCTTTTAGTCAAGTTACAGAGGTAAGCTGAAAGCCTTCCTGCTCTTAACTGTGATACAGTACAGCTGTAAAAATTAATGTTTGGAGTAGTTCCGAGTTAAGAGATTTATAAGAACAAGGCTGGTAGCTGCAGATACTTCTTCATTTTCCCCTCAGGTAAGTGCAAAGTTTATTCATATTTGAATAATTTGCCCAGGGGCTTACTTCCATATACAGAGATTTCTCCCAGACTTGTATTATTTGGCCTGGTCTCTTCTCCTCAAATACTTGTAGGACATTTTTTTTGTCTTTCTTAACTAAGCTGTGGATCTGGAGTTGCTTGCTTTTTAATAGTGTCTGTTTTAGCCTCTGAGTATCAATTCTATAAATAGGGAAAAGTAGACTTGGTTAGAATTTTTGAAAGCGGAAGCAAAGTCTTAAGCGTCAGTCATTTCAGAAGTGCTCATTTTCTATTGAAATATCCAGCTAGGCATTTTTAAAGAGTAAACAGGCCAAAAGTAAGGTTTTTTTTATTCTTCAGCACACTAAGGAGAAGGCTGAAAGCTATGAATTTGCATGTTGGGAATGGTGTTTATGGTGTTGACTTTAAACTGTGTTGCAACCCTTGAGTGCTTTACTGATTTGAATATGCCTGATAACAGTGCTTGCACACCAGAGGAGCCTGGTGAGGGTGAGTGAGCAGGCAGCCTGGTGGCAGATCCAAAGTCATGAACAGTCACATAGGTAATAGAATGTATTAAAGCATTATTAATACTTTCAAAAGATTTCATATGATTTCTGATGAAAGGGGGCAATAGATTCAGGTTAAAACACTAAACTGTTCTGTTGCTCTCTGTAGAACATGTTTCTCTGTGTTAATTTAGGAAGGGTGCTGATGTGGCTGAGTGTAATTTAGAGCAGTTTTTATGTAAAGAGTGCATGATGTTGAGGGTTCTTTGCCTCATGGTTTTTTCTCATTGTAAGTATCTAAAATGTAGTGTAAGATGTGAAATGTATATCCTGTATTTAAGCATTTTATTTACTTACAATGGAAGTAAGCATTTTATTTACTTGCAATGGAAAATTTGACAGCCATAAAATTGATGGTATGAAATATTAATTCAATTTAAGCAAGAAATTTTAGAGCTATCCTTCTTTTGTGGGTGCAAGACAGCAGCTTTGTAGGAATGCAGAGTGCAGTAACTATAAAAGTTTCCTTCAACAGCAGCATTCTAAAGAGTAGAATGTATCAGGTATAAGCCATCTGTATGCTGCTTTCTGGCTGTGTCTCTTTTTCTGTCCCTTTCCCCCACCCCTTTTTTGTCCCTATCTGGTCTTAAGTACACTTCTTCTCACCTTGTGGATCTTTTGAACTTCCTGTTGCTCTGTGTGTGATGTAATTCTGCCTGAATTTGTGTGCTGAGGAATGGTCCTGTTTGCCATTCCCCTCTGCTCTCGCAGTTACACGTCTCAGAGGAAGTAAAGTCAGTGTTCTGCCTTTGGGCTGGCAGAGTTAGGGCTTATTATGACAAAAAGTAGGAAGAGCTGCAGTTGGAAGGAGGTTGAGAATCACTGCCTTTAAGCAGTAGCTTTTATTGTCTAGTAGAAAAGTTACAGCTCTGTTTTCTGAAATAAATCTGCTTCAGTGGCTTGGCACTACCCCAGTGTACCTTTTTGGTACAGTGATCCTTGACATAAGTGAGTGCTGAAGCAGCTCTTTCCCATTCCAGGCAGAGTGCTTGGTGGAAGAAACTAAAAGTCTGTAAAATACTGTTTGATAATTCCTTATGATAATCAAAACTTTGGTAGTGAGTACCAGAGTTTAAGGTAAGGAAGACATTATTTCCTCAGAGTTTATTTTCCTACCACGTGTTGCTCTTGTGGTGCCATGTGTGTGCACAAAGGCAGCACATGAGGGTCCAGAAACTGCCTCAAATACGAGATTTCTCAGTGAATTAGTTCTTGTTATCATTGTTTTCCAGTATTACCCGGATGTGATACCTCTTGGGGCAAGGTCTGTGTGCCTGAAGTTACAGGTTTTGTATCTTCTCTCGTGATACATTGTATTTGCTGGTTTCAGGGTAGGCAGGGGAACACAGCTGCTCATGCCCTCTGCCATCTGTCAGGAATGTGACATGGAACCAGAGTTAGCGATGCCACTTTTCTGAACTATCCTTGTTTCCTTGCCTGGCTCTTGAGAATGTTTTTCATGGTCTCATGAACTGCTTAATGACTTCTCTGTTTTGTCATAAGCATGGTATTCATGATCACAGAGGATAGTCTGGCTGACTAGCAAAACAAAAAGCTGGTTTTACTTTTCCAGGTGTGGTTTATTCTTTACTAGTTCTATAGACTTGTTATAGATTCTTGTTGTATGAGAGAGGATAGAATTTGTGGATCTTGTAAATGGTCTAAGCACAAATTTCTTTTGCTTGAAGGCTTCTTCCATGGGAGCAGCTTATTCTATAAATTAAATACACTTACTAAACTGCAAATTGTACATTTATGGTCATTTTTCATCTTAGGAAATTGTCCCAGTGCAGGTTCAGTGTTGTTTTTTAAGTATGTTCTAACTACTGGAGGTATTATGACACTCCTCTCTGATAATCCAGCAGTAGCCACTGTTGAAGTTGGTTGATCTGGATGAAACTTTTTTCTCCTCAAGCACATTGTTTAAAATGTGCATCCTTTCCCTTTTTTAAAAATTATTTTTGTTATCTTTGTGAAAGGATAGTCTGATCAGCAGTTTGGAGCACTTGAGTGATTTTATAATTAAAATAGTCTTAATAAAAGATTTTTTTTAACTATGACATGCGTATTTGAAGTGAAGTTGCTGGTTATGTCCAAGATTAGACTGGACTATCTCAAATGATTAGTTAACTTCTTACTGTCTGTCAGGCCTTAACTTAAAGGCTTAAGAAGCTCAAATTTTCAGCAGTAAAACAGTAACTTCCATTATTTTTCAGGCTGATGGATGAGAGTTTAACATGAATATCTATGCTGGATTGGAGTGCAGTGTCTGATTTTTGGAGTCTGTATTGCTTCAGCAACTTTTGTCTGTAATGTGATATAGTGCAGAGATGTTGGGGGTATTCTGCATGTGTGCTTCACATAGAGTATCCTCACTGACTGCCTGGGAGTCACTAAACAGCCTCTTCTGTGCTTATGCCTTTATCCATTGCTGCCCTACCAGCTCTTGCTGTAGCAGAATTCAGAGACAACACACCTGGCTAAAGTCCTTCTCTTAGTGTCGAATGTTTGGCCTTATCATGAGGGAAGATAAGATAAGGAACTGAGGTATGGCAGTGTTAATTACCTGGAAGCAAATAGGAAGTCATAGTAAAAAGCAGGGATCAAATGCATATTTCTCTAGTTACTGCAGCAACTGGACTGAGTTTCTGTAGCTGAATGACTCCTCATAAAACATGTTTATAAGATAGAAGCAAAGTTAGTAATAGGATATGGGACTCCTTTAGTTTGTCTGCAGTGATACATTAACTGAAAGTACATGCAAGTGAAACCTTTTCGTACTTTCAGATCTGGAAGATCTTAGTCATTGTTGGTGGCTTTGTTTTTAATATTGTTTTTGCTGATACTTGTATTTTTAAGAAAATAACAATTTGCACAAAAATTAGATGGAGGCCCTGAAGGCCATTTCTAGATTTGAGTGACACAACAATGAATGAGTTAAATATTTGTCTTGTTACTAAATTATTGAAAGCCGGATTATTTTTTATTTAAAGACAAGAAAACTACTGGAAGCCTCTTGTTCATGCAAAGGGGTTTTGCACTGCTCTTTGTGAAGTCAGCCCTCTTTTTGTTAGTGAGCTTTCTTTGGTGCTTATGACAATACCATTAGGCAAAAGAAATTTTCTAGTTCAGTCACAGTGAGAAGCATATCTTTATTAACAAGATTTGTCCTTATGTAAGTCTTCATACTTCCTCTGTCTTGTTTTTGTCATATTCCAGTATTCAGAGATTGCTGGAAAATGTCTGTTGTTGGAAAGGTCCTGCTATAAGAGATTTCTGCTATAAGAACACCCATAAATCATCCAGTTCTCTGGCAGTGTCTTTGCCACATGAGATGTCCCTGATAAATTGTGTGAGTTCATGAATGGCAATACAAATAATTCCATAGTAGGTAATGTTTGTTTTAGCCCATGCTGGGCATGGTGACCCTCAAACTAAACATTGTGAAAGTTAACTAGCTTTACTTACTCTGAGACTTCTGAGAGAGATATAGGAGCTTTCTGCAGTTGCACTGAGCAAGGCCAACAAGGCTCAGTCTGTCCTGTTAGAGCAGATGATTTAACTTTTCTGAGTGCTCCTAATTGTCTGTGTGTGTAGCCTTCTTCTGTCAGCAGCCAGACACATATATGGTGTGCAATTAACTTTTGCATCTGTACTAAATCCAACACACCCTCTAGGCACTGAATCACAGTCCTTGGACAGAGGAGCACTGCAGCACCATGTGATGGATGCAGCTCCTTGCTGGAGTTCCACATCCATGCTGTGTGTGCTTCCCTTTGTACCTCTCCAGGCTGGAGCTCGTGCTGGCTTCCAGCACACAGTTCCTGTCACACTCATCGCATTCCTGCCCTTCTGAGGAGCTCTGGAGCCTCTGCCTTAGGTTTGGTTGAACATTAACCTCGTGTGTGGTGCTAAAGGGCCCTGTGGCTTTCTCATGGAGGAGAGCCTGAAGCACATTCTGCCTGTAGAGCAACTCTCTCATCACATGGTTTGATGGAGTCCCTGATCTAAATTTGGAGATTGTAGAAGCCAGGCACCGTAATTTCAAGTCTGGTTACACATACTAGTACAATTTATCCCTGGTTTTCAGTGATTTCAGGACTTTCTTAAGGATGCTTGAAGTGCTTGTACTGATGATACTCTTGTTGAATGTGCTGGCATCTGCCTGAAATTAGTGGTAATTGGATGAAGGGAAACTGCTACCTATGCATGTTTGTTGTTGGAGTTTTACTTAAATACAGCAATTTCATGTCTGCCAGAATTATGCTAGCCCTGATTTCACAGTTTTGTGTGATACAGTTCCTTTTCTTCATGTATGGATTTAAGTTAGGTTTTTGGCTGTATTCTTCATGGAAAGTGGTTCTTCAGAATCTGTTAGTCTGAAGTAAGTCTTTCTAGCCTTAGAATAGCAAAAAAGCTTTGTAGTGTGACACATCTCTAAATAAAAAAAAATTGTTTAGTTTTTTGGGGTTTTTTAATTCTTATTTGACTTCTGTTCCACGGTAAAGTTTGATTTCAAAGCATGAACTAACTGCCTTGCTGCAATCTCTAGAACATGTGTATGAATATGTGAACATTGGAGTTTGTAATTTTGCTTAAGCAGAAAGACTTGTTCTTGAATGCTTCCTTTGTTACTCCAAATACAGGGTAATATAGAAAAAATTGTTGTGCTCCTGTTTTGACTGAGGTTGTAGCTTCCACATTAAATGTAGGAAAAATGCCTCTGGAGATGATGGCATCTACAAGTACCCTTTGAACAAAGATCTTGTGCTATCTCAGTACAATACAGTACATGAGAGGATGTGGGAGTGTAAGAATGGCTTCAAAATTCATCAGATTTCCTGTGCAGAAACAGGAGTCCAGTTGCCTTTAATGTCTTGGTAGTGAGAAGCGGATGTAAAAGCTGAGAGTCAACAGACAACCTTGTCAAGGTGAGACCTTCTACTCAAGGTCTCAAACATAAGCTTTGCAGTTTCATTTTTTTTTTCTTTTTTTAACAAATATTGGATCCTGAAAAGATCATTCAGACTGCTTAAGCTAAGAGCTTAAACTATTTACTCATCAGATAAAGTTAGGTACTGTAAACATCACTAAGAGCTGCAACTAATGCCTGCCTCTCTGTGGACTAGATAACAAGCTTGTCTAAATCCAGCTGATTAGAAAATAGGGAGAAAAAGGATATATTGACCAACCACCCAGAGTAAGGGCTTCATAGCATCCTTCCTAGGTTGTCTTCCCCTTTCAGAATTTTTAAATTACAGCCTTGTTGGCATAATGATGGGTAGAAGGGTTACCTGACTCTACCCTCTATTTAAGGACTCTTAAATTGATTGTTTGCCTGAGAGCCAGGCTCGTGCCTCCCTCCCAGCTGAGGCTGGAACACTTTCTAAGTAAGAATATGAAGGACCCTGAAGCTGGGACATGTTATGAAAAGGGGCTTCAGGTGTGTACCCAGGAAAGACTAAGCACAACAGAGCCTAGTGAGAAGGAATTTTTATGGAGTGGGAAAGTCTTTTGTGTTTAATCTTTACTTAGGACAGATCTCTGTCCAAGGGAGATCTTAAACTGATCTTGCAGTTAGGATATGCAGCTTCTATCCTATAATCACAAGCCTTAACTTACTGAAGAGTTTGTGTAGCTTGCTCTTAACTGTAACAATTAAAAGCTCTTAGAAAGCAGAACTGGTCCACTGGCTCTGGTTACAGGAGGATCTTCTTTCATTGTGCCTCTGTAGGCAGTAGAACAAAGCAGGACTGATCTGATGATCAGTCCATGCATCAATTCCTGATTTCTATAATGTCATTCAGTGCCTTGGTTGAGTGTTGTGTATCCAAGGAGAAAACACTAACTGAGATCTGAGGTCAAAAAATTTGTGGCATCTGTACTTGAGAGTGAAGAAATATTCCAGGTTGTGCCTTGTGCCTGTTTCTCTGTATAGCAAAAAGGTTTTACGACAAAAGAACTGCTCCTGACATTCATTATAAGAATTGCCAGACTTTCTGCAAGGACTCTGCACTTTTGACCAAGTTTCTGTAAGTTACATTCTATGAAATTAATTGTCCTCCTTCTTTGTATTTATCAAGAACATGCTGTCATTAGAAATAGGAAAAGATTAGTCCTGTCTCAGTCTGTCTGTATGTACTTGCCCTTTTCACCCTGCTATGGAAACCTGCTCCATTCCTAATCTGGACAACATGTCATCTGTGTCCTGCCTCTTCATCTCTGAGTTGAGTCACTCTAGGACTTGAGTCACTCTCAGAAGAGTAGATCTGTTTCAAAAGGGAACTGCAGAAAACACTCAATGTGTTATTTCATGTCTGGCATCAAATATATTCTTCTCTGCTCACAGTTAAACTTTAATCCTGACTAATATAAGAGTATTCAAATGATTGGCATATTTACTGCTTCCACATTTGTCTTTGAAACAGAGGCATATGCTTATTGTATGGCTAAATGGAATAAGTATTTAGCAGTTTCAGTTTAGTTGTTTTTTTTACATAAGAGCTACTTTCTTATTGCTGCATTTGTAGTAAATGCAGATATAGGTTCCTGAGCTCCAAGAAGCTGAGTAAATTAGGGCTTGAAGGTCAGTAATAGTCTGGTGAGAGTCAGAACTTCTGCAGTGTGAGCAAAGTCTACTGGAATTGGAGCATATACTATTTCCAGTTGTAATTAATAAATAATAAAACAAAAAGTGATAAGGATAGTCATCTACTAAATGTCAGTCCTTCTGTAAGACTTAGTTATTTTGAAAACCTGAATTTTTAAGGGAAGTTGCCAAACTGTGCCACAGTACTGAGCTTGAAGTACCAAATCCAGTGTTTGAAAGCTGCAATATTGCACTGACAGGAGAAAGTGTTCACAATTGGAAATCCTTTATATGACTTTGGTGTAATTATTGGAGGAAAAGCTGGTCAGTGTTCTGTTTGGCAAATTGCACTTCAGAGAATACATTGTGTTGGGCTGATAGTACTTTAAACCTCTGCCAAATGTTTGCCATAGGACAAGGGAAGGTTATGTATGTTTTCCATCTCTGTCTTTGCAACTCTTAGTTAACTGGGTGATCCTAATTTACTCTCAAAATTAGCTTCTAGAAGTACATTTTTAACCATAGTTAGTGGTTTTGCAGCTCAAACCTGTAAGGACTAGCATGCTTAAGTCCTGTAACTCATGCTGTTCTGATGAATGAAAAAAAAGGAATACTTAGCTGTTGAAAATGGTGTCACTAGAGTGCTCCAGTGTTACATGGAAGCAGAGCTGCAGGCTTCTGGAGGCAAATAGTTTTAACCTTGGAATGTGTCTTTGCATCAGTGTTATTAACTGTATGATGTACAGTTGAAGCTCAAACTATTGAGTTTTAGTGTAATTATTTGATCTTAAACACTTGGTTTCATTTCTGTCCTGGAAATAAAAGGAATGACAGCTTACTTTCTCAGCTGTGCAGAAGTGAATAATAGGGGATTTTTGAATAGTTCTCAGACTACCAATTCCTCAAATCACAGGAGAATTTCCTCTTTCAACTGAAAATTAAAGTTTTGGCAAAATATATTCACAAGGGAAAAAAAGCCTGTATCATTTTAGCAGGATATAAAATTCTCAAGTTTTCTTGCTGTGGACCTATTAGTGAGTTCTGGTATTTTTATGTTTTCCTGTTTTTGTGGCACACTGGTTTTGTTGCTTTCTGCCTCTTTTATGACTTAGCTATTTACTATGAAGAGTGGCCTGCCAGAAGCTCTGCAGGGGTTATTTTGACTGCTCAATGTGTGTGCTGTCTTAGTCTGACACCAGAATGGTTTGTAAGCTACCATAAGCCTTCTGACACTTAGTTATCTTTATGGATCTTTATGGCTTATTTTTTCTTCAGCTCATTTTGTATACTCTGAAACATACATGCATTTCAGATGTGTCTTAGGATGGGCTGTTGTATCTAGCAGTCTGTTGTGATCTGTGTTAGGGAGGATACATCACCTTAAATCCACATTACTGTCTCCTGTACTTTCTCTGTTTTGGACTAAGCAAAATCAAGTGCAGTCGAAGATGATGTGTGTTATGTGATTTTTAAATGTGGTTTATATCTATACAACAGTATACAGGCTAGGTGGAGGTACTACTAAATGGAATTCAGAGAAAGCTTTTGAGCTGAAATAGCCTGCATGTTAAGTTGTGAAATCTACATTTGCCTGGACTTTTGAAGATGCTATGTAGATTACCAAATAAAGAGGAAATGAAATGGCATCTGAGGCTGCCCCACATGGTCACTTCAGTAGTGTCCTTGGGATGTGATTGTGTGACTGGAGCAAGGCAGAGACCTGGAGTGTGGGCTATTGGGTCAGCAGTTGAAAGTTTGGGCAGAATTCAAGGACAGAGTGGCCTCTGCATCTGTTTCCCTCTGCATCTCAGCCCTGAGTCATTCCTCTTACCTGCTTGTGAAGACATGTAGCCAGTTCTGACATGGGTCTTACATGGGCTGTAAGGATCAGTCCTGCTTTAATGGTGGCAAGGACTGAAAAATTATTTAACTTGAAGCTCTATGTAGACACTGCTATATCTGACAATAACTGCCTGTTTTGCCTCAGTATTTCAGCAAACTGTCTTGGATGGAATGCCCTGAATCCCTCAGTAAAACCAGCTAAGCCCTGTGTTAGTGGCTTTACCCTTTGCTCCTGAGGACCTAGCCATTAATAAGTTTCTCAGAAGTTTTCTTCCTTGTAGCTCAAATGAGTGTGAAACTTGGAGGCTTGAGAAGCACTTGCTGTGCTTCTGCCTGTTGAAACATGTACCCAGGGAAAAGCAAACACTGCCATTCACAGAAGGCTTTTTGCATCTTTATGGTTAATGGTCTTCTTAAGCATAAATTTTGTATGGAGAACAAGATTTAATCAGGTGCTGTGCTAATTCCACCTTCCCCTTAAGTGACAAAACTAATGAAGTAAGGGATGGTCGCTTACATCAAGAGGTGAAGTCTCCCGAATTTAGCAGGAACAAGTGGGTTTATTGTCTGCTTCCTTCTTTTGAATTCATCATCCTACAAAGCTATGCCAGCACAGTTTGTGGAGGGCAGGGAAGGATATCTCCTGGGAATGAGCTTTCTCTTTTGTTGTTCACCTGCTATTCTCATTAGCCTGTCAAAGAAACAGTGTTAATTTACTCCACAAAGGTCTATTGAAGTAAAGAAAATTAGTTTGTGAACAAATCTTGTCTGAAAACTAAGATGGCAGCTAACTTGGTTTTTCTCAGCTATGCTATTTATACTGTAGCTTACAGTTTGAGGATGTGTTATTTAAAAAGAAAAATAAATCTCTCTTGACAGGTTTTATGGCCTGAATGGGATTAATCTAGATCATATATAAGGAAATGTTGTAGAGCTGTAGAGGTCTTCCAAAGGGGCCATGTTTTCTGCAGCTTTTTTCTGCGTGTGCTCCTTCAGCAGGCTTGTCCTTGCTGTGTGCAGTGCTCCTGTGCAGCAGCCTCCTTCTTCTCCAGCTCCTCCTATCACACCAGGCTTCATTCTTTGCCCTGTGCTGGCAGATGATGTACTTCCAGTGCTTTCTGGATGTTTCCATTATCTCTTCAATCCACTGTAACATGGCAGTTCTGCCAGGTGGGATTCTCCCATCCAGAATTGCCCCACAGCTGTTGCTGCTGGCGCTGGCTTCCCTTTCTCCTGAAGCCAGGCTGCAGGAAGGGCTTGTCAGGGAGGAGGAACAGCACAGGAAATGCTGAGCAGCCAAGAGTGGGAGCAGTGCAGGACTGGAGAGGGCAGAAGGGTCTCCACTGAGCTTAGGTATTCTTTTCAGTAAACCAAAATCCTGCTTGTGATTTCAGTAGTTACAAGGAGATTTAACCATTCGAATTTGTCAACGTGATGCCATGTGTCCTGAGAGTGGAACAGCAGAAATATAACAATTTTCCTGTTTAATGAAATGATCAATCATGCTTGAAAAAAAATCCATTTTTGGTACTGAATAAGAAGCTTTTCATACTGCAGTGTAGCAGGGTAGAAGGAAGTGTTTTTGATTAAGTGTATTGAAGGAACTTGTTGAGTTTCTTAAATGGTCACTCGGGCAGCAAGACTTTCATTTCTGTTATGGACTGTAGGCACTGCTAGAACTGCTATGCTGTGCACTTGCCAGGCAGCATGAATGAAAGGATCTTATGGCTTCCATTCAGTTTATAAGATAATTGTTAACCTATACAGTTGTCTGGCAAGAGGTCCATGAATGAAGGGGACTGAACAGAGTGGTGGAACAATTGTTTAAACAAAGCCTATGCATTAATGGAGTAAATGTGCTTTGGGTGTTTTTTAGATTTCCCCTTCTGCAAGAAAGAGAAATAGTGCTTCTTACAACATTTGCAGGAAAAAAAACCAAAACACCAACATACTAACTTGACAGGCAGTTGCTTATCTTAGGTACTGCCTTGATACAAATTGGCAAAAGTTATCATTAGTTAATATTACTCTTTTTTGGTTTTGCTTTTCAGCTGTCTGTTGCAATTATTTGCTTCGATGTAGCTGTGAATAGAATCCCTTGGTTTTATTTGGCATAGTATCTTTGAGTCCTTGCCTTTTCTTCTAGCTGTGCTCCTCAGGTTGCAGGTTTTTCCTTTGCAGAGAGGGCAGGAGGCAATGGGTGGCATCTTTTGGATGGTAGTTTTCACTGTGACTAAAATCATTCCCCAGCCTCAATACTTTATAACTCTTCCCTCCACCCTTCCCAAACTGGGGCGGATCAGTAATGTTATGGTGTTTGTGATTATATATTTAACTGCAAAGCAACATATTTTTGTTAAATGCCCATTAATCAGGATTACCTGATGTAAGAGGAACTGCTGATAGCTGATTAAATACAAATTAATGCTGAATATTTCATGCCTCTTCAGCTGGATTTGAAATGACATGACAGGGATTTTATATTTCTAAACCAAGTTTGTGCTAAAAACAGACATGTTGCAGAATATGCTTGACTTGGCTTTAAGAAGCAGAAAGAGAATTGGAAGACAAAATGGGAAGATCACTCTTTAAAAGAAACTTTGAGATGTGAGATACTAAAAAGAAGGATTCTGGTGCTAGGAATACCTTTTGCAGGAGCAGCAGTGTTTTTTCTGGATACAATTTAAGTGATAACACTTAAGTACTTAAACACTTAAGTATTTAAATTAGCTGAAATCCTTGAAAGAGAAGCAGCCTACAAAACCCCAAAGGGCAAAGATTTATGAGCCTTTCACCACAACAGAAAGGTATCAGTTCTGGGCAGTTCATCACCCAGTTACTGTACTAAAAAAGGTAGGCTGCTTGCTATATAAATCTTCTCCAAATGAGCTGAAATACCCTCCAAGTGCTTGCAGTGGAATCTCAGTGCTGCATTTCCATAGGAAATGCTGTTTTGTCTGAGCATACAAATACTGATTTTTCTAAACCAGAAGCTTAATTTTGAAGCAGAAAAATCCTAGTAATCCTAGAGAAGTTCAGATAAGTAAAAACTTCCATTGATGGCATTTTTCTTTAACTGATGAAAACCATAGCAATCAAGTGCTTTTCCCTGTGTGCATTATATGTGGCACTGTAAATAAAGCTTGAACTGAGACCTACTTTTTTCTGCTGCAATTATGTGTAACTCAGCTCTGTAATGCAGAGATGTAATGCTCTATTTTTTGTGCTGTAACTATATGTAACTTGGTAATGCTGAGCTGCAATGCTCTATTTCTGATGCTTGTGATTATGGCTAGCTAATAGCCTTACTGACTCACAGAAGAGGTTGTAAGGATGCTTCTCTGTTTGCTTCTAATGTCAATTCCATAAAATCACCAAGTGTTTTTGAATTCTGCATGTCTCATTTGCATTCCTAAAGGATTATGTAGGTTCCTTGGCACTGCAGGATTAACTTTGATTTACCCCTGGCACTGGTTTATGTGATTGAAATACCATGTATTGTTTATGTTTAATGGGGTTCTTCTGTTCTTTCAGATTGTGAGGACGAGCTGCTGCATCAATAATCTGAAGAAGGGAGTTCTCTGTTAAGACTGCAAGAAGATACTACTAACTGGTAAACACTTGCTTGGGTTTCTTTGCTTGTACAATATTTCTTTGTTTTCCATAATATTTTAGGCCAAGGAGTACAAAGTATTTTGATCTGTTGAAAGCAGGTAGTTCATGCAACATTTTTTCTTGCTAACTGTCTGTAGCTCACCAGACAAAAGACTCAGTAGCAGTGGATAATGTGTGGGCATTTAAATTGGAATACAAATTGATTAAATTCCTGCTCTCTCAGTGGAAGAAAAAAGACTGTTTTGTTTTTTTTTTTTCCTGTAATGACATGTTAGACATAGTCTGTTTGCTTTTTTAGCTGAGACAAATACAATATGTCTGTACTGTGTTCTGTATAAATACTATTTGAAGTGTGATAGTGCAAACAGTGTAACTTGACATATAGTGCTTCTGAATCTGTAGAGAGACAAAGGGAAGCCTTAACAGAAGTCCACATGCTTTGGAAGATGCCATTAATGTGCTTGTAGTTATTCAATGGCTGTTTGTTGAGGCCTAATTTTCACAGAGAATAATGTATGATAATAAAAGTAAGGATGTCTTGTGATTCCCAGACACACCAAGTCATGTGCAGGCTGCTTTTGGGTACAGAACAATAATAGGATCATCAGTGAGGAGCTATGACCACTTAATAGCAGTTTGCCAGTCCTTGAGTTAAGAAGATGTTGAGCTAGAGTATTACACAGCAATCACAAGGAAACCTGAGAATTTAGGACATTGGAATGTCTTGACATAGGTAAATCATGGGCACATTGATAGTTGGTACCAGAGTTACAGCTCACTTCTCAATTACTTAATATTGTAGATGAAGTAGCAGTTTTCCTCTGTAATTATACCTTTCTATACAAGAAATTAGACCTTCCATCAAGCTTGGATCTCACCTTTCTGTTTACTGCTGCCACTTGAGCTGCAGGGCTCATTGAATTTGTGTTGAGAGGGTTCTTTGCCCAAATGGGGTGATGTGGCTGGGTTCAAGGAAGAACATGGAAAGAAACACATCCTAGCCAAGAAGAAAACATTAAGCTTTCATGACTTAAGCATTTACAGATGCTTTATTAATCTTCACTTGCCAGTTCATTTGCCTAAATTTTATAAGCAGTCAAGGATAACTTTATAAAGTTCTTTTGTGTAGCTGTTGCAGAGAATATTAAAATGCTTGGTTTGGTTACTCTGCCAAACCTAGATTAATGATAGGAAAGTTTTGAAAGCTTACAGTAGTCAGCAATGTGCATCTGTCAGAATGACATAGTAAAAACAAAGTTGTTTTAGTTTTTTTTTATATAAAGATGACTTTCATAGTACAGCTATTTTTGAGCGATAATTTCAAGAGTTTTGATGCCTGTAAAATTGTAGTTCCTGAAGCTAAAATACATATGAGACTCATTCCTAAATACTGGGTTTGGAAGTGTATGACCTTCAGCTTTTAGGAGAAAAAACCTCTGGCATGTAGTGTGCCACCATTTGAGGTACCAAAGCACTGTAGTGCCACCATAAGTTTTGAACCACATTATCATTATCTGATAGTAACTTTTAGGATAATACTTTGTATTATCCTGATTGTATATGATGCGAATAAGTAATGTGTGTCTTTCACTAAATTTGGGTGCATAGCTTGCTCTGTACAGAAGACTGAAAAGCTCATTAGTCTAGAATTGAAGTCTTCTGTCTTTTTCCCTACTTTGGCTTCATTTTCCAGCCCATCATCTCCCCATCTCTCTTGGAGAGAGAAGTTTAACAGGATGGTCATGCTGAGTGAAACTGGGTAGTTCTATGAAGTAGTTCTTTGTCTGCAGCTGTGGTAAAGTATTTATCTTAATTCAGTATTTCCTTTAGGATCAGTAAGTCTTTTTTAGCTTGGGGTAGTGCTGCACAAACTTGGTTTCACTGTTTCCAGCAGTAACTTTGTTTTGGAAAGGCAGGAGCTGAGAGCCTGCTGAGCTCTACTGTGTTTTAGACCTGACCCAGGTTCTCAGCACAGGCCCCCAGCTCTGGGACTGTGCTGGAAAGAGAATGTGATACTTGGGTGCTGTATCCCTTGGGGCAGTGCCTGTGTCTGGGTCTTGCATGACTGGTGCCAAGATAAAAATTCTAACCCAGCTGGTCCTTGATGTGGTGCAGACCAGCCCAAATGGTTGTGGTAGATGTGCATGCCCATTTTATCCAGGTGGTGTTTCTTTTGCTTATGATGTTTCAACTGTCCATTATCACAGCCACTGAAGGATGAGTAACATTTCAGTGTTTGCCCTATTTTTCTTGTATTAGCTGTTCTTTTTCATTATGCTAACTTGTATGGGATTATTTTTCCAGAATATCAGTTGTTCAGAAAAGATCTTAATAATTGTCTTTTGCTTTCACATATAATCTCTGATAATTATTCACTCTCATTTTAGTGTTATCTCTTACATGCAGCTTGAACTTGTCTGCATGCTTGAAGATTTAAAAATCTTTCCATGCAACATAGAATTGTTCCCCTGTAATGATGATGAAGAGATGTTTTGAGCAAACTGATTAACATGTTGTGAAGTCTCTGTTCCAGTACTGATATTGTGGGTGGATTAACAGGTTTTTCATTTATGCTAATTTTAATAAATATGAAAACACCTTCAGTATTACGTTTACAAAGTGAAAGCAAATGCATACCTGCCATTTTCTTATTAATTTTGTGAACTCTTTGTTGTGGCTTGTATAGCTCTTATGAAAGTAACATTTGTCTGGCTGACACATCTTTAAATGTTTTGCTTCCTCCTGTGAAGAATCTTTAAAAACTTCTTCAGTAACAATGTCAGTCTTTTCGTGCAAATCCCTTGATATGTGTTAAACTTAAAAAGAGCGGGAATATTTGTTGTCTTTATACCTGTGTGTGTAAAAAAGGTTTGAGGTGAAGGATCTCATGCAGAAGAGATACCGTATTTGAGTAAGGCCCTATTCCATGTGTTTACAGAATTCTGTTTGATTTTGACTGGTGGGAAAGTTTATATGAAGTCAAACATGCTGCAAGAAATATAAAGCTTGGTTCTGTTTTGTTTTGCTCAGTGCTAAATGTTTTCTCTGTTAGATAAGGAAATAGGTTTTATAAATGTGTAGCTTTTAATGGCTCCTTTCAGAAAGGTTTGTTTGTTTGTTTGTTTGTTTGTTTGTTTGTTTGAGGAAACCTATGTAACCAACACAGAAAGTGGTGACATTACAAATATTTCTAAAAGCTTTCAGTGCAAAGCCCACCAGATACCAACAGCAGGGTAACGTGGGAATATCAGGAATAAAAGAAGAACCTGCCACAGTGATGTTACAGAATGTAAATATGTTAAGAAAAATTGCCTTTCTGACAACGGAAACCACTTGTACTTCCCATTTGTGCCACAACTTAATCTCCTTTGATATTGGTGCTCTAAATATATTGTTGTAGGTTTGTCTGTAAATTCAGCAGAGCCTCTTGAATTGATTTCTCATTCATGTGAAAGTGGGTTTGTGTTAAAAGGCTCTTAGTACATGGAGGTTAAGTACTTGTTGTGATTTTGACACTCAAGATAATGTGGTAGAAATTCTGATCATGATACTGATATTCTACCAGCATGCATTTATTTTGCATTAATGGTGGTGTCTAAGGCAAAAAAAGAGGAATGGCTGAATTGTTTTAGGCTGAACTGAGCTGTCTTGTACTTATTTGCTGTATTTTCTCTTGGAGTTTGTTTACTGTGCCTCGCTGCAATAGCACAGGAGTAGATTGAGGTGTTAGAAGCTTTTATAAAGTGCTGTGTTTTTTAAAGTTTAATAGTGTTTATTACCAATGTAAATAATGTGCCTGTGCTGAGGGAACATAATGTGGTATCTTTTTTTCCACAGTAGATGTAAGTAAGTTAAACCTTGAACAAAGATTGTAGTAATCTGCAGATGATCAGTGACAAGACTTTTTCAGTGGAATCAAGTGGAATTCAGTGTGGAGCTCTTCCAAAATATCTTTCCTTTACATGTAGTAGTCCTACTGCAGCAGTTAATAGAGTAGTTTAAAAATAAGTGAGTTTTGAATTTGGTTTAAAGGCTTATTTAGTAAACTGTGCTCTGCTTGAGACTTCAGCCATGCTGGTTTGTTTATGAAGGTAAAGCTGCTATTTTTCTTTACCTGTAAATAGTTGCTCAGAACAACATGAACTGTTTAATTCTGTTTGTCCAATGAGCCTTCAAATCAAAGGCATTAATTTAAGGGTTGTTTTGACTTTTTGAAAAGTCACTTTTAAACAGGGGAGCAAAATATGTAAACTTTTCTCATCAGAAAGACATTTGACCTGAAAAGCTGTCCTTGTTGAGACAGGTGACTATGGAGGTTCATATTCAGTTTTATGCAGTCTGTTCTATTAGGTTAAGGTCAGATGTTGCTTATTTCACTTCCTGACTTAGAGAAGAACTCTAAAATACTTATTAAAGGACAATTCTAAGTTTTGTGGAGAGAGGGTTGGTTTTTTTTAACTCTGTAAGCACTTGAACTATAGACCTAAAGTCCTTTAGTTCTTGTTAGTGTTCAGCTTACTGCTTGACCACATAACTGCAGATCTATTATTTAGAATCACAGAATGTCTCAAGTTGGAAAGGACCCACACAGATCTTCAAGTTCAGCTCTCTGCTCCTTTCAGGACTCCCTACCACTAAATCATAGGACTCAAGAGCATTGTCCAGATGCTTCTTGAGCTCTGTCAGGCTTGGTGCCATGACCAGTTCCCTGGGAGCCTGTTCCAGTGACCAGACACCCCCTCAGTGAAGATTTCCTTAATGTCCCATCTGAACTGCCTCTGATGCAGCTTGCCTTCCTTTAGGTGATCATGGAATTAATTTGAGAAATTATTGAAAAGAAATATTGTGCAGCTGCTGAGACTCAGTGCCATTAAATTGCAATGCAGGAATTAAGACCTTGTTGTATAGCTGCTGTTTTTTTGGTTTATTTTCCTGCCTGTTGGACAAAGCTGTTGAATGCACACAACAGTCCCTAGGAACTGAACCTGGGCATTCCCATATTATCTCTCTCATGTTTGTTACCCTGTATTCTGTAATTCTTGTGTTTTTCCATCTCACATGCTACCCAATAAACATTTGAGATCCCAGGTTAAAATATCATGGTTAGATTCTTCCTTTCTGGACAGCTAATGATTGATACAATTGCTTTTAGTATTCTAATAGTCCATGTTTTTACTAGAATGATTTCAAAACTGTATTACTGCAATGTATAGCTGATTGGAAAAGCTTCTTCATACCCTGCCCTCTTCTGTTTTCTAAATGTAGCTGCAAAAATTATTGCAAATATTTGTTTAGGTGGAGCTCACAGAGCTCCTGGACAAGCTGAGTCCAGGAGCTCAAGAGTCTCAGTGCTCTGGGACAGTTCCTCTGGCAGGAGCAGAGCTCTTCTGTCCTCCTTGACAGAAATTGCTGCTTGTCCCAAGGCTCTCATGAGTCACCCTTTGCAAAGTCTTGCCTCCTTTTGTGGATGAGTTGGAGCTGGAAGGAGCTGCCTCTGCTGAGATTTGCATAGTGGGGCAGCCCTGGGGGAAGGAGTTCAAGTGAACTGCTTGGCTGTCACCTAGAAACTGCTCAGCCCTGAGCCTGTGACAAAACTTACTGCTGCTGCTGTCCATAGGAAGGGCTTTTCAGGCTTTTAAAAATCTAAACTGTGTTTTTAGCAATCTGAAATAAACACATCCATTGTCTCTGAGCAGCATAGATGCTGGTGGGATACTTCCATAGCTATAGCACAGTCAGCTTAGGTCAAAGTTCATCCTAGAGTTTTACCTATCAGAGGGGTAACTAGGGCTTCAGCTCTCAATTTTTTATTACTGTTGATGAACAGTTGATGTTTAGAACTCACTAAAACAAATAAAAAGATCTTATAGGTGGTGAGTGACTTCTGTGGCTGGTTTTTTTTTTGTTTGTTGGGGGTTTTTTTGAGTTATTTTTTGTGGTAGAAGTTCCTTGCTGTTCATATGACCTAGTACAGTCCTGAGGAAAGTGTTTGTTGGGGTTTTGGGGGGTTTTTTATTCTTACCTAAAGAGTAGAAATCTAGATTATAAGGAATAAGGACTCCTCTGTTCAAGCATTAGGGAACAGGGCTGTGGGTCTTGGCATTGCTCAGAGCTGCTGCTACACCACTAATAATGTGAATGGGAAAGCCCTGCTGGCCTTTCCTTGTCTTACTGTTGGTGTTTGTGCAAGTGGATGAACACTGCTGCAAACTTCCTGGGACAGGACACTGTTTCATTTCTGTTTTGATGATATTGAGCCAGAACTCTCTGTTAAACTCTGTCATATTCCTCATAAATTATATCATCTGTATATCTTAGATAAATAAGCTGTTGAATCACTTGAGTGGTATTCAGGAACACTTCACAACTGGGTGTTAACACCATAAAAACAAAGGAAGCATCTACTGTGGCAAAACAGTGATGCCAGGTAGTCGTGGGGAAGTTAAACATGCAGTGGCAAATGCCAATGCCAAATGCCAGTGTCATTAAAGGTGTAGGAATGATATCCTGTATCTCTTCCTACCTTAGGACTATTTCAATAGTTTTTTTTTTTTTTTGAGGAGTGAAAGCCTGAATTCTTGAGAGTTCTTAAAAATTCTGCTTTTGTTGTATATCCAGTACTAAAGTACTAAATCACTCCAGGGTTTGGATTTATGAAAGTTCAAAAGAAATACAGGAGATAATATGTTACCAGGAGTAGAAAGTTCAGTTGTCTGAGTAATTGACTATTAGACACAGGACTTGCTTTAATAATTCTTGCAGTCTTTTTAATTTTTTGGGTTTTTTTTTTTTTTTTTAGTAGAACCAGCTGTGTCATCTGGACTAAAGTACCACAGCTTTACCCTCTACTCCACTACCAAAAAAAGCAACCAAACACAAACTAAAACACAACTCTAAATTAAACAGCTAAAGAAATCCCATCTCTGCTTTACTAAAATTCCTTACTTGTCTTCTGGTTACCCAACCTTTTTTTTCCTCAACTTATTTCTATAAGTGAAAAAGTTTATTTGGCAATATTTAACTTTTTGATCTGGTTAAAAAAAATCCCTTGTAGTTGATGTTCAACTTGCAGGGTTTTTTTCTGTGTAGAGCTTTGAGATGCAAAAATGAATATTATGATAGTTTATTTTACTGTTTCCACTAAGCCAAAGTAATGGTTTGTCCTGGAAACAAACCATTTTGTGTAAGTGGATAAAAATAAAAATTTTCATGCTGAATACTAGTTTTGGGTGAATATCCTCTTCTGAAATACAAGCTTCTCAAATATCTTTTAGTTTTCCCTTTTTTCTTATTTCTTTTCTGAAGTTGTTGGAAGGGGGGTATGTGTATAAAACCTTGTGTCCCTCCTATTGGTCTACAGTGCAGAATATAAACTTTTCTATTAACTTTCAAGGATTCTTTTAGGTTGGAACAGGCATGCAAGGTCAGGTCCAACCATCATCCTCCACTGCCAAGTCCACAACAATATAATGGGATACATTAACTACAAAAGGTATTAAAAAAAAAAACAACTTGAAATTAAGATCATATGAAGTGAAGCTGCTATGCAACAGTAACAGCTTAGAGATAATGTATCCTGTGAAAGTATAATAATTAGGGAAAATGAAATAAGCTTGAAAAATTATAATGGAATGTAGACCCTCTGATACATTCACAGTCCATTTCTATCATTAAATTACAAATTTAAAACATGGGTTTGAGTGTAGCAAGTAATATTAGGTACTGTGGCAGCATTGAGAAATTACACAGGATAGGGAAAGATTTAATATAACATGTGGACTTCTAAGATGCAATTCTGCCTCACCAAGATAAATGAAAATGAATGGAGAAGAAAGATTTGAGCTGGAGCTTTACAATCAGAAGTCAAAAAAGTGGTTTTATAGCAAGCAACCAGTACATTTGCTCTTTGTGAAGAACTGAGGTCACTTTGCAGTAGTGGTAGCCTGCTTTGCTAATCTTAGTCTCATATACAATTGCCATACAGATAGAGAAGGATCTTTGTCTACAATCACTGATGTTAAACACCAGAGTTCATCCATTTAGCATTGAGCCAGGGGTTCATCTGCAGATGCCCTGAAACTCCCTTTGAAATATGATCCTAGCAATGAATTATTTTTTATAGCTTAGACATCTGTTATTGTTACTGAAGTAAAAATCAAATTTTATTACTAAACATTTCTGAGTTTTCTCTTTTTATTACCCACAAGATGTGAGATGTATTTGACTTGTGGCTCTGTTTTGGACTGGGCTTGGTTTTTATGTTTTAGTGGGTGCTTCTAAGGGTAGCAAGTTTTTTTAGAGCTGTTTCCACAAACTTTATTTCAAGTCTAAAACTGAACCAAGAGAGCAGGAGCACCTAAAAATTGCCAGGGCAGGTAGACTTTGAGCTAGATCCTGTTCTCTTCTGTATCCAGGGGCCGTTAGCATGAATCAACTGAGAACATCTGTGCCATAGCCCACAGCTGCTTCACATGGATTTCAAGATGGTGATGCTTACCCAGAGGAGTCCCAGTGCAAGTTTGAACTGCAAACCAGGAATTTAAACATTTGCTCTGTCACAGTAGCAGTCTGCTGTGTTTTGAAAGCAGCTTTAGTCTGGGTGCCCAGTATTTCACATAGACTACATGAATCCCATGCAAGCTTTTGCTAGTAAGTGTTGTAAGCTTTGTGATGTTCATACTTTCTGAAGTTCCCTGATGAGCTGAGATACCAGTTGAGTAGACAGAAAGTAATTTAGATTCTTGGTGCAAAGTTGCTGATGATTATTTCTTACCACTCAGTGTTTTCAGAACGTGACTGTTGGAAAGCCTGAAAAAAATCATCATTCTTGTAGCAAATCATGACTGACAGTCACTGACAAGTCTGTGCCTGAGAGTAGAGGCTCCTTAATTAGTTCAGCCAGAGCTGGGCAGAAGACAGTGGTTTCATACTGGAAGTTAGTGGTTAGCTGTTCTCATGTGAAATCTGTTTTCATGTATTGCTGAGTTAAGCAGCATCAGTTCAGTATGAGGTGGATGCCCAAAGCACAGAGCTTACTCAGTGGTTACCCAGTTTTCATTGAGGTTTTTTCCTCCAGTTTCATCATTCACAATGATGCCAAGTTTACTTACTGCATCTTTTTTATCTGGGTACCATTTGACTTGTCAGCTGCAGGCTTTTCCTCTGACAAACTGAATGATGCTTGGTTTTGTTTCTGTTATGCTACAGCTTAGATGGTTCACTGTCCCTCTCTGATGGCTCTAGACAGTTTTCCATTTTGGTTCTTCAACTGTTGTGACAATTCTTTGAATTTCTGTTGTAGTTGGCCTGAGATACTGGCATATGTTTTGGCCTCTTTCTGCTGTGGTGAAGTTAGGCTGCAGTTCAAGGGAAGGAGTTGTCTGTTTAAATGAGATCCCTGGGATGGGATGCATTAATCTCTCTGCTGTTTGACTCCATGAGCTGTAACCCATTGAGTAAAGTTAATTTTCCTGCCAGAACTTTTTTTCCCTGTAATGTAGCATTAAATATTTGACTACCTCAGAATCACAAGAAATTGAAAAATGCTGGGTATGAATTACTCAATTTTCGCTACCTATTAAGTTGTATAGTTTACATGTCTCATCTTGTGCCTGTTTGTGGTATTTCTATAATAATCTGTAGATCTAAACCTTGAGGATAAGTTAGAAGGAAGCTCAGAGGTTTTGCAAATCCTCTATTCCAGCATGAAAACCCAAATAGTGCATGTTGAACCTGAAAGGGTTCTTCATTTAGAAACTCTTTAGTCTAAATTAAGGTGTATCCAAAGAGCAAAAATTAATTCTGTAAAGAATCCAGTTCACCAATCATTTCACATCTATTTTTAATGCATCTTTGCTGGTGTTCCTCCCTGACTAGAGATCAGCAAGTCAATTTCTTATCCATTTAGGCAGTGCTTTATTATATTGCTCAGTGCTAACCTCTAAATTTAAAATACTGTGATGTGAAGTCACACTATGTAAAAAAATCAAATACCTGTCAGCTTGCCAGGATAAACCAAGCATCAGCAGTGCTCAGTGTGAGCTGTTTTGCTCAAAGGCTTTTTCATAGGTACTAAAGGATAGGAAACCAGTTAATGGATTCCTGTGCTAACATCCCTCTGCCTGTTATTGATGATAGTCCAACTGACCTATAATTCTCAACTTTCCTGGCTGCTTCCCTTTTGCCTAACGGCTTTGCTGTTCTCCTCCTGCCTTCATTACACAGGAGTCCTAGAAGGCTTTGTTAATTATTAACTTCCACTCATTCATTGAAGCTTTCAGGACAAGCCACCTGAACATCAGCACGTTGTTCTTGCAGGTGGTAAGTGCTTATGTCTCTATGTGTGCAGCATTGTGTCCAGAAAGATGGAAAGACCTGACCTCATTTTTTTCCTAATAATTCTATCAGTTGGAAATAGATGTATTTCTGTAGAAATGAACTAGTACCATTAGAGGACACTTTTAAAAAAAAGTCCCTAAGCTAGCAGCTACATTGGGCTTTTTTTCCTTTCATTTTCAAATGTATTTCCATAGTCTGCTCATTCTAATGAATTTAGGCTTCTTGTTTTTGTTTAAAGCTCAGTCCTATCTATTTCAGTTATATCTATTCACTCTTTTTCAGGAAATTAGCTTCTTAGAGTAGTGTGGGGTGGCGCTTTGGTTTCAGTTTCTCTTTGCAATGCCATTTGTGTTCAGCCCTGACCTGCAGGGGACTAGCAATTTCCAGAGTTTTATTTTTGTTGTGCTGTCTCAAAGCACAAAATGAGCAGTCTGAAGTCATGAGAAGGAAAAAAAAAACCCATATTTAAAATATGCCCAATGAGAGTGGGTGCATTTTAGGGAATTGCAGTAGCTCCTACAAACACAGTGCTGTTAACCATTTTTCTTGTACTGGCTGTTGCTTATCTCTGAGAAAGTAAGGGGAAGCTGAAGTCAATAGGAAAAAGGCAAAAGCAGCTGCTACCCAAACTTAAGCCTGGTCAAGGGGAAAACTTCTTTGAGAGAGATGCGTGCACTGAAAAGAATGGAGCGTTAAATTTCTACAGTTGTAACTGTGTCTGATGGTCATGGTTTTGCTTATGTTCACTTCTCTGGGCTGTGAAGAGTCATTCTCACTAAAGTCTCCACTCTGCTTCTTGCCTGTGCTGCTGTGTATCTTCAGAGCTGTCCCTAGCTAATGTTACACTATTGTTTCCTGTGAAGCTTTCAGTTACTGTAATACTCCAAACCTTCTCCTTTAAACTGTACTATTAACATAATTATTTCACCATGTTATGACGGTGGTAATGATGTGTGCAGCACACTGAGGCTGTCCAAGAACACTAGTTTTCTTTGTTAAGCAAATGGTTTTCAGTGACTTGAAAATGCCTTCTCTGGAGGTCAGCATGCAAACCTTGAATTTTTTCAAGTGCACATTTGTGTGGTTGGATTAGAATCTTGTGTGATTTTCTTGTTAAAGCAATGTGAAATGCAAGCAGAACAGTTTGCCACTGGTATTTTATTGCAGCTTTGATTCTTTAGTTACTAAATTTATTCTGGAATATATGTGTTTATGCATTGTCTAATATGGCAGCACTTTTCCCTGGAAGCACATTCATTGCCAAATAATGGCATTCCCTATTTATTTGTATGCCTAGAGATAAAACACAGTTCTGAATTACATTTTCTTAGCATATTTTTAAAAAGTCTTGGTGGCTTATGGATCCAAGACTGTGTTTATGAAGTAGATACATAAGAACAGTATGTCTGGAACAGATGTGTGTTTGCTTTTCCAAGGTCACATTGCATTGCATTTAAGGCTTTTGGTGTAAAAGAATTAATTTCCATAATCTCTTTTTTCTTTTTAAAACAGACTGGAGGCCAAGAACAGAGTGCAGCACTGGCTGTAGGTAAGAATTGAAACTTAACCTGCTTGAAAACTGCTGACAAATAAGCAAAATTGTAGTATGTTAAAGGACAGAAAATGGGACTCCTTCAATATTAGTCATTTTCCCTGCAAGAACTTGCTTTCCCTCTTTTCCTTCAAGAACTCTTGAAATTTGTGGTGTTTTCTGGGAGTCCTGATCCCTGACAGAAATTATGCGTCTGTGTTTAAAGATGCTAAACCAGGCTGCAAGGATTTGGTTTTTGCTTCCACAGGGCCTCACCACAGAGCCTGGTGAGGCTGATTTTGAAAACTCTTCACCAGAGCGATGTGAAGTCTCATTACTTCAAAGAAGGCATTTCCATTATACACAAAGTAGTTTGGCCACTTGTGTGAACTTACCCTAGAAGACTGTGCAACTTCTTGAACTATTTGAAGGAGGAGATAATGTTTTGGTGGTTTCTCTCTGTCTTTTTAGTAAAACTACTGTGTAGCTGAACCAGATCTCTTATGCCAGGAGCCAGTACTCTGAACCAGCTTGTGAGAGTGAAGAGGTAGCACATGCTCATGTGAAGGTTTTAGCTCTTAGTTTTATAACCTGCTGCTTGTCATCTAAGCTACTGCATAGTGTCTGTGTTACACTTCATGTTTATTGTGCTTTGCCAGCACAGCCATTAATCTTCTGTTGCATTGGGAAGGTGATGGTACCAAACGTGAGGTAGGATTTATTTTTATTCTCTTATTTGTTTTTATTCTTCTCAGTTGGAGAAGGGAGACAAAATACAACAAAAAGCTCATGGATTGAGATAAGGGTGGGGGAGATCATTCACCAGTTACTGTTATGGGCAAAACAGACTCAGCTTAGGAAAATTAGTTGAATTTATTACCATTAGAATTAGAGCTCCTTCCCCCCACTCCTTCTTCCTTGCTAGGCTCAATCTTATGCCCATTTCTTTGCCTCACCCCTTCCTGCTCGGTCAGGGGAGATGGGGAATGGGGGTTACAGTCAGTTCATCACAGGCTGTTTCTGCTGCTGCTTCCTCCTCAGGGAGAGGAGCCCTCCCCTGTTCCGGTGTGGGATGTCCCTCCCACAGGACACAGTCCTCCAGAAACTTTTCCAACATGAGTCCTTCCCAAGGGCTACAGTTCTTCACAAACTGCTCCAGTGTTGGTCCCTTCCATGGGGTGCAGTCTTGCAGGAACAGGCTGCTCCAGTGTGGGTCCCTCACAGGGCCACAGGTCCTGCCAGGAGGACCATGGGTCCACCATGGGCCTCCCACAGGGTCACAGCCTCCTTGGGCATCCACCTGCTCCAGTGCAGGGTCCTCCAGAGGCTGCAGGTGGATCTCTGGTCCCATGTGGGAGTAGCACTGGTACCTTTTTCCTTTAGTAGCCTTTACTTACAAAGTCCTTGAGGGTATTGTTAAAGCTGCAGTTGGAACTAGTGCAGACTTTTAATTTACAGCATTGTGTGCATTTACAAATTAAACATTATAAAAGTTACAGAAGTGAGTCAGACCATGGGTCCATCTAGGCAAGTCCAGGCTCCAGGATCACCATCTTTCTTCCCTCTGCATGTGTGCACTTGGTTTTGCACATCTTTTCACAACTTCCACTTATTCATCTACTAGAGCAATGCTGCTTCTGCTTAGGAAGGTGAGAGTCATCCAGAAAAGCTGGGAAAATTCAGGTTGCATTGCTGGGAATGATACTTCCTGCAGGAAGAAGAATGCTGTCCAGCAAATGACTACAGCACATGGCAAATCACTTCTGTTTTCTTTGAAGAAACTGTGGACCAACAGTGTTTCAGATATTGAAGGGAGAATGTTTGTAAGTCAAGATGATGTGGTGTCCAGTTCAGCAGAAGCTGGGGTGTCACTCCTGATGCTTTCAACTTCCCCAGCTATGCCAAGACAGAGTTAGCTGTCAGATGTCTGATAGCATCATAAACCATCAGGGAATCATCAGTGTTCAGAATTGGGAGGGACTGACCAACCCTACCCAAGCAACATGTAAAGAACTGAAGACTATGGAAGAATTTGGTAAAGTTTTAAAGAATGGACAAACTGAATTAGATGTTGCCATTGAATAAGGTTAAAACCTGAAAAAAAGCTTAATATTCAGTGAAATCTAAATCTTTGTGTGAGCAGGTGCTTAAGGAATAGTAGGAACAGGTATACCATGTATTTGTGGTTCTTCTAGTATGTATTCTCAGCTGGAGTATTTTTCAGAGCCACATATGATTATTAAAAGTGTTCAGTATTCTTAATGTCTTTCCATTCTGCCTATGTACCTGGTTTTCCCCAGGAACTGCTGCAAGCTTCTTGTGAGATGAGATGAGATGGACCACTGCAGAAAATCATAACTCTGCATGATATTCTGTGTATGTGTTACTGATCTTAATGGATTTCAGGTTGTATGATATCACTGAAGAATAGGAAATGTTTCTCCATATTTCCAACAGGTGGATGGAAATGAATTGTCTTATATTATCTTAGCCTTACTGGGTACCTCTGGTTTGATTTTAAGATATAATAAAATTTGAGATGATGGGAGAGATGGAAAATGGGATAAAAAATTATCATATTTGCACAGATATATAAATCTGGACCAGAAATCTGTAGCGGACCGCCAGCAACAGAAATCTGACCCAATCTGGTCAAGTGTTTTTTTTTTGTTTAGTTGGGATTTTTTTAACACTTGCTTTCCAACAAGAAAAACTATCCAGGTTCAGTAAAAGTAGATGGTGGTCTTTTGAGAGGATCTGAAGAAGTAACTTGATGTAACAAAGATAGGTGGTAGATCTTCAATCTTGCAAGGAGTCACTTTTGAATAATAAATAAACAACCATGTAGAGACCAGTTTTATCCCTCTGCCCTGCCTAATGCCTGTCTGTTTGTAACTGTTTCTGGAAACAGATGGGATGGGAAGGAGCATCATCCTGCTACTCATCCTCTGTTGTACCATCATCATCTTGATGTGCTTCATTAGCCTTCTGTATCCTGCAAACATACTGTGTCTGACTGGTGTCTCAGAAAAGGAAAATCCACAGAATAATCAGAAAGCTGTCCTGAAATATGGAAACCTGCCCTTCCAGCTCCATGATTTGGAAGGTCATAGGCCTTCCTTTCCACCTTGATATTTCAGAGCTGCTGTGTCACTGAACTGAATTCTCAGATGGACAGTCAGTGTAAGGTTCATACACACAAGGTTTGTGGTTTAGCACTGTGACATTCCAGTAGAAGTCCCTTGAGATGGAATTTGTTAATGGCTCTTTATATCCATCAGCTTGATGATGAGATAATTTGCCGTGACATTGTTAGTGCAGGATTGCAAGCCAAGGCACTGAAGGGATGCAAGATTTGAACTGAACTCTGAGAAAGCATTTTACCTGAGTGTTGCAGAGTGATGTGGGTGCTTGTACTCCTTGTCCCGGTGCATCGAATGGCAGCACTGCCAAGGTTGTGGGATCCTCAGTGCAGCTTTGCCCAGCTCTGATACTGACACGTGTGGCAGTCTGATGGGTGGGAATTCAGCTCCTCTGAAAGAAAAGAGTTTCCAAATCAAGGAGGCTGGAAGAGAAAGTGCTGTTTCACGTGTGAAATACCAAATGGAAAATGGCACATCAACTGGACTGGTCAGGAACTGAAACGTACTCCTTTCAGTTAGGAACTGAAAACATACTTCTTTTTTTAGCATTTAGATAAAACTTGCAGGTTTGGTTTTGGGGTTTTGAGGCTTTTTTTTTTTATTTTTGGTTGGGGTTTTGCTTCTTTTCTTTATACAGGGGTGATTGGCAGGAGAAGGACTTACTATACAAAATACTGTTGGATTTGGGTTTTTTTTGGAGATGAGAGCTTGAGGGTTCTTAAATTATAGGCTGACATCCTGGAAATATGAAACTTTCTTAGTAATGTGGTAGTATAGCACAGTTCTAAAGCCTACCATCTTTCATAGTGTGAGCAGCTTTTTCCTAAAAGAATAAAAAAAGTGTAAATCTGCCACAGCTCGTACTAAATGGGGAGGGGTTTGTATCTTTAAGTACCTAATAAAAACATTCCCAGTTTACTTTGAGAGAAGGCAGATTCGAGATCAGTGTTTCCAGGATAATGGCAGTATGAGAGCAGTGTTTGGGCAGAGGGTCGGGGGTGCCGGGCGCCGGGATCCCGCCGGTCCGGGCTGCCCTGGCACTGGGATCCCGGCGGTGCCACTGCCCTGGCTCTGGGATCCCGCCGGTCCGGGCTGCCCTGGCACTGGGATCCCGCCGGTCCGGGCTGCCCTGGCTCTGGGATCCCGCCGGTCCGGGCTGCCCTGGCTCTGGGATCCCGCCGGTCCGGGCTGCCCTGGCGCTGGGATCCCGCCGGTGCCGCTGCCCTGGCACTGGGATCCCGCCGGTCCGGGCTGCCCTGGCGCTGGGATCCCGCCGGTCCGGGCTGCCCTGGCGCTGGGATCCCGCCGGTGCCGCTGCCCTGGCGCTGGGATCCCGCCGGTGCCGCTGCCCTGGCTCTGGGAGATGCAGCGGTAGCGCAGCGCCCTCTGCTGGGGAAGCGCAGCGCTGCAGGCGGCGCTGTGCCTCTCCGGCGCTAGAGGGAAAAGCAGAGTGGGAATTGCCCTGCAGTGGAAACGTCCCTGAACTGAATGAAGAGGGTGGTTTTCCCGATGGCTGTCGATGGAATGGAATTAAAAAGCGCATTTTGCAGAATTAAGTTAAAGCATGTTGGGCTTGTGTCTTTTTGAAAAAGGAAAGGGCATGTAATTATTTTTTAACCCCAGATTCATGCTTGGAAAAATTGTGCAGTTACTTGTTGAAGAGTAAATCAGAGCAGACTTTTGGAGCATAGTCTCTGCCCTATTCAATACCAGTTCTGTTTTAAAAACAAGCATAATTCTTCCAGACAAATTGGGTTTATTCCAGACTTGTGTGAGCATGCTTAGTTATTTTATTGTAGCCCCTGTCAAATACGTTATTCAGTGTCAGCTGTGCACTAAAATGTTCCCAAATTAACAAGGCTCTAAGACTACTTCTAAAGAAACTGTGGATTCTTCAGTGCCTTTCCCTTGATTTCCTCTAAGAGGAAAAATGGACTGAATAAACACTCCTCTGACCGTACTTTACAATTCTGGTTTTGAGGAATGTGAGTCTATTCACTAGTCTGTTTTCCCTGGCAGACCTCCATCCTCCTGATATGACAAGTTTTGAATTCAGTTTTGTTCTAAAGGAGACTTTATTGATGATGTGTGATCTCAAAAAAAAAAAAAACAAACCAAAAAAACCAAAACAGCTTCAGCTAAAACAGGTTATTGTATCAAAGTCAGTTTAGCCAAATGAATGGACATCAGAGGCAGCTTCAAACAGCTTTTCAGTAGTCTGAATGCTTACTTTTCTGTACAAAAACATTTCTTATCTGACTGTATCGTTTGTTTTTTCACTTTTCAGATAGGATGCTAATGATTGAAGCCCAAATAATCCAGTGATATAGGCTGTTTTAGGGGGTTTGGAGGGGGATTTTTGGCCTGCATATATTTTACTCTTCTTGTGATTGGTTTGCAGTCCCTGGTTTGTGGCCACTGGGTGTCAGCAGTGCAGAGCCTGTGGGTCTGGGCGTGGGTTTGGACTGGGAGTCTGTCCCAAAAGTGTCTGTCGAAACTGCTGAAACCTTAATGATTGCTTGAAAAGCTTGTCCATCAATGAAGGAAAAGTGCATGTTTTGTGCAGAACTGGGGGTGGCTCTGGCACTTCACTCGTGTGTTTGATTCAGCAGATTTACACAGGGGACACAATTTGGGCTGTTACCTTTAATATTAGTGATGATACTAGAGCTGTGGTGAATCCTGAATATAAAACCAGTTATCTAAAATATAACTTGCTTCAAGCTAATGGCACCAAGCTTCTACTTCCTAAATGTAATGGTGATAACGAGTGATAGCTACTATTTTTTTAATATTGGCTCTAATTATTTATTTCTTATATGTATGATATTACTTTGGCATTTTGTATCATGGCAGATCTTTATTACTTTAAAAAACCACTAAAATCAATAGGTGAAATTAGAATGTGTCAGAAGGCATCTCTGCTGCTCTAGCACTATTCAGAATAGAAATAAATATGCATTAGTCTAGGAAAAACATGCTTGTATCCAGGGAGAATGTTGCAACCATCAGAAAAGAGGGATTCCTGCAGTGCATTTTACCAGCCTGTTTCCATCTCTGCAGCAATCTCTAGCATTTCAGGTTGAGGGCAGAAATGTTCTCCCTGGATGTGAAGCTTTGCTGCCTCATTGGCAGAGAAAGGCACACGGGCTCCCATAGGCTGCCAGGCTGTGATGCCATGTGTTGCTAAGGGCTGCCTTGCATTCAGCTGATCTGGGCAGGCACCTATGCTCTGCCTCATTTCTTTCTGCTTTTCTCTTTTTTTTTTTTTTTTTCTTTTTCTTCTCCCTGTTCATGGCTGGATACTGTTCAATAAGCCTTGAAATAGGCTGATAGGATTATCCTCCTAGAAAAACAGTATAGAGAGACACTCAGTAAGTGTTTTGTTTATGTAGTAACACTGCAAGTGTTATATCATTATATATTATTCCACTATAATGCTAGACTTCTAATGCTATGCATGTTTTTTACTTACTATTTTGCCAAAAATCTTTCTGAATTGGATGTTTATTGCTGCACTTACATGACCAGATGAAAATTTTAAGCTCAAATCCCTGGAACAAAACCTTTGTTGCTTCATTAGATGTGCTTTCCATATAGTGTTGTGCTTAACTGCATATGAGGTTTTCAGGGAGTTTTTCATACTGCAGTTTTCAGTTTTCATACTGCGGATTTTAGTATTGGGAATAGCCTATGCATACATGTCCAAAAGGTAAGCTAAAGCAGATTTTCTTCAGGGATCACAAACAAATGTTTTAATCTATTTATTTAACTGTTTTTTAAACTAGTTTGAAAGCATATTAGGCCTGAAATAGAAAAAAAAAGCAATAGAAAATATCACTTATGAACACCTTGGTAGTGTTTTACCTGTAATGAGAGTAAGTTCTCCAGCTACTCACCAGTTACAAGCAACGTCTTTGTTAATACAATTTTTCTTCCAGGTCTGAGAGGGGAGATTTCTTTGGTGCTCAGATGAATTTACTTGCATTGAGTATTTCTATTACATTTCCCCTGGGCTTAGCCTGGGGGCTGGGGGGCACTGAAATGTGTTGGGGATGTTTTCCACAGGAAGGGCATGCGTGCAAGGCTTGTTTTGAAAATATGCCTTTGCTTTCCGCTTGTCTGATCAGGGCTCTCCACGCAGCATCATCCAACCCCATAAGGCTGCAATGGGCCAGATCACCCTAATCCAATGTGGCATTCCGTATGTCTTCCTCTGCAAGTAGGTCAAGTTTAAGCCATGTTCCTGGCTTGTGCTCCCATTTCCCATAACCTGCTCCACGTGGCTCAAGTGTTGTGCTGGAGTGCAGAGCATGCCAGCAGGGATTCTGAGCAGCCTCACAGGGACAGTCAGTTTTTGGACAGAAACTAGTGGTTTTGTTCAGCTCTCATCTTGTGATGTTGCTTTTGTGGCAGGAGAAAACTTCAGTGGCTTAAATGTGTGCTTTTACTGAGACTTAGGCTGTTAGTTTATCTAATGAGTTGCCTCTGGACACTGCACTATGAATTTTTAAAATGAGTAATACTTCTGGGAGAGAAACTGGTTTGCAGGTTTTGAAATGTACTGTATTCTGAATGAGAATACCAAATAAAATTGGATAGAGGTTGGTGCTCTGAAGCTGTGGAAAAACAAATAGGTAGTGACCTAAAGTGTACTTCAGGCTGGACACGTGAATATTTTGATGTTAGTGATTGAAATATACAGAATTCTTCTTGGTAAGAATTACAGCATCAGTGTGCATTTTTTTCCATGTGTGCTGGAAGAGCTGTGAGTGAAGAGGTGGTTTAGCACCCACAGAGGTCACCTCCAGTCAGTGCTCTAAATTAGCTATTCAGCTCCAAAACAAAAACCTCAGCTACAGGACCTCAAAATCAACAGTAGGGGCTTGCTGATGGCTTTGGTATTCATACAGGCTTAAGTCTTTCTTGAACTGGAGCTGATTGATGTGGCAATGTGCTCAAGAAAGGTGCAGTAAGTGCTGGGAGATGTTCTTCACTAGTCAATGGAAGCGCAGTGTCTGGGCTACCTAACTGGAACCACATCTGACTTTCTAAACTAGTAATTTTACTTACTCAGATGAAGTTGTGAACTTGCAAGGAAACTGCAAGAGAGCTTGGTAAATTAATACTGGCTGGGCATGCCACTATGTGGTTAATTACCAAGGTAATTCACAGAACTACCAAAATCTTCCTGCTGGTGATGCTTTTACAGGGCATCAAATAGCAGAAGAGGTCACTGAAGCTAAATGTCAATAGCTGGATTTGTAGACGGCTTCTCATGCTATGTGCAAATTGCCATCATCTTCAGTATTAGATCCAGTAGCACTTTAATCTTCCATGTGTTCAGTTTTTTCATGTGTTTTGGGCCCAGAAAAATTGCAAATGATAAGCCACCTTGAACAAAACATGAGTCTCTAGTAAGTCTTTTTTATGTCTATCAGGGGCCTGGTGCATCTCTGAGCTAGGTTGCTTTACTCTAGATTGGTCCAGGTATTCTGCTTACACAGCACCTTCTCAGAAAGGTCAAATTTGATTTTCCTCTCTGCAGTGTTCCCTCAGAGTACAACAGGTCAGCTCTGCCTGCTGCTCATCTTGCCTTCTGAAGGAAAATAATGCACAAAAGTGAAGGGCTATCTAACCTTAGCTGTGGCATATTGACCTGCAGCTGCTTCCACAAATCTGGAAAGTTCCACAGAGGGCACCATGGCCTTGTTTCTAAAAGGTCATTTCAGAGCTCAAGAAGGGCATGCTTAGCTTTGCCAGAAGAGTAGATTCTGACCTTTTGGCTCTTGCATTTATTACCTGGAATGCTAAGCTGAGAGAAAGCATCCTCCAGAAAAGTGCTTGAGAAATTAAATTGTCTTAATATCTATCTAAATTGAGTTTTCAAGCTCTTCGTAGCTTAAAGTCTTTTTGGATTGTAGCTGGGAGAAATGGTTGTTTTTACAGTTCTTAAAACACAGGGGGTTTTCCAGTTTGAGGGATGCTTGAGATCCTCAAGTAAATGTTACAGTGCATCTTGATTGAAATTTCAGAAATACTGGGTTTGTCCAGTTTCAGCTAGATTTCCATGCACTCCATAAAACCTGAGTATACAGTGGCTGTTTCGCTGCTAAGAAAGCAAATGTGATTGCAGATCTTGTGTGCAAAACTCTGATGTGACTAAAATTTATCAAGATTTTTTTCAGTACAGTGAACACACAAAGGGAGAAGTTTGTTGGGAACTTCATTATGAAAAGGTGTTCAAGCAGCTTTGTGTTCATGTAAATTGAAATACATTCCTATAGCACATCTTGTCATCTGGCTGCTGTCATGGTTGAATTAATCTATTATCATCAGATTCTCTCCTTTGCTCAGGGAGGCTCTTCACTGAGCTGTTTGTTACCTTTAGATCAATTGCATCTTCTGCTTGAATATCACATTGACTGTTCCATTGTAGTACCAAAACTTTTATTATGCTTCTCTATTTGTTAAACTTAACTCCTGGAAAAGAAACCACATATTCTTCCTGGCAAACTTTCCTGAGGGATGAAGGTATTTGTATTGCAAAACCGAGTCCCCAACTCCCTACTCGTATTAGGAGGTGGTAGGTGCTCAGTGAAACAATCTGTTCTGCTGTGCCTCTTTGCTCTTCTGTGAACTTAGCTTCAAAATATTTCAACCCCATGAGCATGACCCTGCTCTGACCTTCACAAGTAATGTTATCCAATATTTAAGCCACGTGCATGAGCCTGTAAACTCTTTGGAGTCTGGTTAATATAAAAAAAGAAGGCAAAACCTACACAGAGGCTTTTTTTTTTTGAGATATGGAGAATATTTTGTTGGAGGAGGGGATGGTGCAGCTGAAGCACAGCAGTAATTGCAGGTATAGGAGTTCTCTTTAGGCCATTATCACTGTTCATTGCCACATGTTTGCTGCTTGATGTTAATGTTGGAATTGAAATATGTAATATGCTGTTCTGAGATTGAGGTTTGGTTTTTAGACCGGAATCTGTAAACTGGGTCACCATTATGCAGCTTCTACTTCTGATTTTTTATTGGCCCTGTTGAAAGTATTTGTTTAAGGATGCCTCTGTCTGCTCCTCAACAAGAAGAACATTCATAGTCTGGAAAACTCTGAAATACCAAGTGGCTTATTCAGTCCTGTTTTACAGAACACGCTTGAGAGATATGGAAAAGTAATTTCTCTGCTTTCTACTGCTGTGTGTTTACACAGCATTGGTGCACTTGTAGTTTTGAAAGAGTTTGCCATGCTATGGGATAGGAGATCCTGGAGAAGCTGCCTCTTTGAAGATTCGTGTTTTAATGGATTTGTTTTTTGAAGCGTCTCTCAGCTGGACACTCTAATTTAAAAACTCCCTGACTTAATAGGTACTTCTCACAGGCTGAGAAGTCTGATCTGAATTTCTAGGAAACAAGTTGAAGTTATTTGGAAGCAGGTCTTGCATTTCCTTGAGTTTCAAGAAGGTTGAACATGTGAAAAAGCCAGCACACTCCTCCTGGTGACTCCTGTGTGCAGAGTCCCCTGTGGTCACCTGGGTTACACTCCAGATCACAGTGCTAAAAGTCTGGACTATAAACAGTCATTTGGTCATTGTGTAGAAGTTGTGAGAGCCAAGACTTGGGTTATTTTCAGCAGTTTTGGATTAATTGCCCCTTCCTTCTCAAGCTTTGTTTGATTGCTGAATCTTGCAGATCCCACAAAATAAATCATATGCTGTTCTTAGTTTTGACCAAGAAATCTGTCAACACAGGTTCCGAAAATTTGTTTTGCCAAACAATTTGTTTTGAGTTCACATTGTTTCAGTTTCCTTGACTCCTAATAAAGTAATGATTCTTGGTGTCATGCTATCTTCCTTCAGGTGAACATGATTCTTCAGTAAAAGGCAGGAAAAAATAGAGAATATACTTGTTTGTTGGTATAGTTAGACTAATTTGAAAATTGACGTTTTAAAATATTTTTTGTGCTTGAATTCAAATGTCAGATTGTTCGTGGCTTATTCTTAAATAATTTGAGATGAGATTTTTGGGTATGTCTTGCTTGTCTTGCAGCAGCACCCTAGTGAACTCTTGGCATTTCAGAGCAATGTTTAGTAGGTATATTTTCAGCCTCTGTAAAACATGGGAAGGTTAATGAAAAGGTGGCTTTGTTATGGCATGCAGTTTTCATACTCCTACTGCAGGTATTGATTTCTGAAACTTGTGGTAACATTTGAAACTGTTTTGATAATTTATCTGATTTCAAGTAATCTAACAGCTATTTAATTTTTCTTCCACTTTTCATTTCTTTTAGCTGGGATGTGACAGCAAACATAAGAAGAACTGTTGCAACTTGATTTTTCTCCTGGTTTTGGAAAAGTCTAGTTTTTGTTTTGCTTGTAACTCTGTGATTTAATGGGAAAACTGTTCATTGGCCACAGATGACTACTAACACAGATGAGAGGCTTTCCAAAATCTGTTTTGGATTACAGTGAGGTAGTAAAAAAGTGTTATGATGACACCAGTTCCATTTGAGGTTCCTTTTGTCCTAAACAATAACGGGTTTGTCTGGCACTGAGTGCTGCAGTTACACAAAACAATTGAAAACAATTTCTCAGTCATTGTAGGTCACTTATTCTTTATATGTATTAAAGAGAGATGAAAAAGAGACAGTAATTCACATCTTTATTTTCCTCAAAGATTATAACTTTTCCAGTTTTTCAACCATCACTGCTCTCTAGGAAGAAGGGGCATGGAAATGCACTGTACAGTGCACAGGTTCTGCTCCCCACCAGAAGTGAATCCAGAGTGCAAAACGCAATGGGAGCCCTGCTCCAGTGAGACCCAGGCGTGTACTTAAAATAGGAAATGGTTATTGGAACTAAATTATTTTGCCATTTTTATTTTTAGGTTTGCTGGCATGGGTAATCTCATTAAGGTGCTAACCAGGGACATAGACCACAATGCAGCACATTTTTTCTTGGATTTTGAAAGTAAGTCTCTCAGCCCTTCACAGCTGGTGCATTTCAAATGGTAACAGTAGGGTTGCTTATACCTGCTGCAGTGAAGGCCAGGGGACTCAATTGCAAAGTTGGAATTGGAAAGACTTGCATGTAGATTTTGTGGTTTGTTTTTTGGTTTTTTGTTTTTTTTTTCCTTTTTCCCCTCTCCAGTAGTAGCCAAGCCACCATCATGCTGCTGTGTCAATTTTCTTTCCATGTGCTTAGTCATTTCGGGTCTCTGTGGTCAGTGATGTCCATCCATCTGCCTGCAAATCAAGTAATCATGAAATGAGAAATTCTGTCAGTATGCCATAGTAATCTGTGCTGAGCAGTTGTTCACTGTAATCCTCTCATACACAAGAGTGAGTGCTAAATCATTCTTGATCCTGCTTTGGTCATTCCTAGTGCAGTTAATGTGGTTTTTTTTAACATCAAAAAGTCTGAAGTGAAACTGTCTGAGTTTCACAGATGTTTTAAGCATCTTGTGTGTAAAAGGTCTGTGGCATTTCTCTGTTAGCATTTTCTGCACACTGAAATGATGTATCATGATGTGTTTTCTGTGATGGCCTTCTGACACAATTATAAGGGCTGACAAAATTAAAGCTCTTTCCTTCTGCTGTCCCATCAGGTTAAAATCTAGCATGGCTAATGCTTTTCAATCTGGTACTTGGCCCTCAAGGCAGTACTCCTGCTCAGGACACTGGTGCTAGGGTGTACTGGGACAGAACAGTCCCTGGCAAAGGTTTTGGTTGGATTCTACCCCTTTCCCAAAGGGGCAGCTCTGAGGATGTTGGTGACACAGTCACTTCTTCCAGGAAAGCTGCACTGCTGGGGTCCCCAGCTGTGCCTCCTCGAGGTGGGGATGTCCCTGCGCCCAGCCTGAAGGATGGGTTTGTACCTGATGGAACTCTCTGGTCTTTTTTCCCCACTGCTTCAATCAACTACATTTGGGCTGTTCTTTCTTATAAAAAGAAAATTTTCTTTTCTCTCATTCTTGTCTTGGCAGGTACCTTAACATGGGGAACCTTCTAAAAGTTTTGACATGCACAGACCTTGAGCAGGGGCCAAATTTTTTCCTTGATTTTGAAAGTGAGAAGATGATTTTATATATCTATTACTCTTTGCCTGCAGTAGACTGCATTTGTCTTGTACTAAATGTATGTTTTCATTTTGCCATCCTTCTAACTGCTTTGCATGCCTGAGCTATGGATAATTGTTCAGCGAACTTTGGTAGAAAGCAGTAACCTGTTCTAAAATGTCCTCAGGTCCTAAAATGTAAAATCTTTATTTCAGAAAGGGTTTTCAAATTACATTTGACTGTTGAAACCTGATTTGGTTCTTCTTTTTTAAACCAAAATTCTGCCTACTTTTAATCAAAATGTTAAGAATAGGTGTAATTATTTGAAGATTTACTGAAGTTGCAACTGACTTACTCAAATTGGTAAGTTTTCCCATGCTCCTTAAAGGAACAACTGAAAATGAAACCTGATTCTTATCACTTCCAATGTGAATTAATAATGCTGCATAGACAGACTGGCTCACAACAGCTATTCATAGCTCCAGCATCATCATGTCAAAGGTTATATGTGAACCTTACTGGATCTGGCACTGAAATTTAACCTCATGCCTTCTTAAAAGGGAGTCTCAATATGTACAGAGATTAAATTGATTTTGAAAAGAAGAGACATGTAGCTTGTCTGATCAATGCCAGGTGTTCTAGAAGGTTCACATATGTCAGTATTTCTGCTTCTGGTTTTTGTTGCATGATACAGTATAGCCTAAGAATGGCAGGTAAGTGTTGCTGGCTTCTGCTATGCATGTTTAATTACTTTCTTTTGGGATGTGCTGTTTCTTTAGCCAGCTGTACATCAGCAAGCATAAAACAAGAAGATTAATGTTCAAGTACATTTTGACCATGTAATAGAATACAGTGGAATAATGTAATAAAAAACTGATGAAGTATTATGATATGGATAATTTGAGGTGCATTAAATCTTTTTACCCTTAATTGTTTTTCAGTTGTTTGATAAATTAGTAGCAGTTTTTTATATTAGCTATAATATGAAAGCAAATGCTTGAAGAAATATGGTTTTGCTTCAGTGACATTTAAAGTTACAACTTCTCTAAGCTCTTACCCTGTTGTGTTGATTTTTACCACTTGTCTCTTCTGAATATATTGTTATTGGAAGATGATAGCCATACAAATTATTCATAAAGGGAAGATTATCAAGGCCTGTGTTCAAAAATCAGAAAGCAAAATTCGACTAAGACCAATTCTTGCGTATCATCATATTAGGTAAAATCTAGTGAAGTGGGAGAACTCATGTATGAGGTCATTGGAGTTGTAAAGCTCCAGCTTAATCTGCAAACATTGAAAATTTAATTGGAGTAAAGTAAATGCACATTAGCTGGATAGAAGAGTCATGGTTCTTAAATTGCAATAAAAATGCTCCTTTTTTCTTTTTAAATACAGATTTTTTTAGCTATCAGTTTTGTTTTAAAATGCATGTTTTGAGCATGAACAGGATTTGGCATGAGAGTAAGCAGGTTGCTGACATGAAATGCTTTCATATGCAGTCAAATTAGGTGACATATTATGGCTGAATTGTTAGACTGTTCTTTGTTCATTTTGGACCCTGTTCTGCATTTGTTTCTGCTGCTATACTGTGTGTCCGTGCTTCTTTCTCCTCTGTTTCAGATAGCTTGCCTTGACAGGATCTTGGCTTTGACACAGCCAAGATCTTTCTTCAAGACTTGGCACTTAATCTTGTGATACTTAATGTTGTGGTTTTGTGTGGAAAGACAAGTAAGCTCTGTATTAAAAACAAATTTGCCAATTCTCTGTTATGCCTGACTCAATAATAGGCAGTTTGAAGTCTTTTGTTCTTAAATCCATGTATGTGAGCAGGCTCCAATGTTTCTTACATAGTACCTTAAAGAACTAAAACCTAATGTTCATAAAGCTTTGTAGTGCTAGAAACTTCAGATTTTAGACTTCTAACCATTATTATTCCCCAGATGTTTATCTTGGTGCTAGATACCAGTGATTGGTGTGAACTGACTATCAGAATCTCATGTTAAAAATATGGTGAGCTGTAGGCTTTTCCTTGCCTCTGCTCTGGTTAGGCTTGTGCTTTCTTTTGTCATTCACCTTACCTGTTTGGTAGAAATAGTTCTCCTGAGTATTCTTTTAAAGTCTGTGCAGTACCATCAGAACACTAGCAAAGTGCACAGATCATTATTGTTTACATAAAACAGCCACCTAAAATGTGGGAAACTTACAGCTCAACTTTTACATTGGTGTCTTTACTGACACAATTGCAAATCTTTTCCAAATTTACTGATTGGAATAGTAGCTAAAATACAGTGTACTTTGAGATGGTGATATCAAGCTAGCGCTGACAGTATCCTGCATTATCTCCAGAGGACTTGGCCGGGTTTCAGAGGAGCCACAGAGACAGCATTCTCCATAGTAATGCCAACAGAGATGAATAAATTATTTCATCTCCAGCAGTCTGGCATTTTTTCCCCTTGTTTGTGAGTTTTGTCCCAGACAGTTTCAGATGACTTGATGTGTTCTTCCCTGGGAAAAATCTCAGCTTAAATAGTTTGCTGTGCAGTGTAAACTTTTAACCCCAAATTTTTCTCCCTACTAGTTCTGTAGGCTAGCCAAATATTATTTTAATAGTCACTAAATGTGTGTGTTCCCCGCATGCAATATGTTGTCTCACTTCTGTAGTATTTAGTTCACATAACAGCGTTTGTATATTGTTCAAGTGTCCTCTTCTGTCTCTAATACATTACTGTGTGAGCATTCTGAACTCTAAGTGTATATTGCATCTAGTGCAGTAACATTCTGATTAAACACAAATTAAAGATGAACTCCCATTTCTTGCAGAACCTCAGTCTTTTCTTACTATTGCATTAAAAATAGTAAAGTTGCCCTAAATAACCAGGGCTCAGCTGCTGTGGCCACAGTATCAAACCTCAGAACATCTGGGTGAGCTGTGATGTGCTTACTGGGTTTGTTCTTTCTATGGAAGCATTGCTGATAAAGGCACAGCCTTGTTGTAACCTTGTAGGAGGAACTTAAATGGACAGGGGAGAAGTGAAATCCATGAAATTGTGTATCTCCTTCATCCTTCTGTTTGGATGCCTGGCACTGCTGGCTGCTTTTTCTTAGCTGCCAAGGTAACTCCAGAAGTGCAACTCCCTCTCCTGCTCTGTGCACTCCATCTTGGGGAAGAGGAGTTCCACAATTAGTGATTCTCAGGTGAAGGTCCTGTAGCTTGAGCCCTCAGGTACATATTGAGGGGTGCTATTCCCATAGGATGGGAATGCTGCCTCCATCTATTCAAGATGGTAACAGTGCTTAGGAAAAGGGACCTCTCCCTCTTTTTTCCCTATGATGGGCTTTCAGAGTACAATGCCCTGAGCAGCACTGGGAAGCAAATAAACCAATTTTGCTCTGGGTCAGCCAGCATTAGGCCCTGAAGATCTTTTATATCATGCCTTTTAACCCTATTCTAATAACATCTTAAATGTTTCGTGAAGGGATTATAGAATAATTTAAATTTGCTTTTTAAGTTTGACCTCTCTTTCAGAGATGGCAGAGGAAATGAGTTGGGACAAATCAGGTTTACAGATGTTTTTTATTGGAAAGGAATAGGTTGACCAAAAATGAAATACATACCAAAAGAAATAACTCTGTACCTACTTGATTTTCAATTAGATTGATGTCTAGAAGTTTGTAATAATCGAAACAAACAAATAAAAAACCCCACCACCCCAACAAATTAAGTATCAACCATTGATTTAAGTTTCCTGGAACATTTTAAGGAAATTAAATACAGTGGTTGGCTCTTTACATCCTACACTAAGAGAGGTGATGATGGTGTTGATTTGCCTAGCCAGCTGTCCAGTGAAGACCACTAAATTTGTATCTGGGAGATGATTTTCATTTATAAACATGGAGGGTCATAGTACTTCAGCTGTTCTGCTTGGTGGTGGGTTTTAAAATGAGGAGCAGGAATTCTTTTGGGCCATTCTGCTCTGCCCCTCCCAGTATTGAAAAATGAACTCTCCTTACTACACAGGGTAAAGGAAAAAATGGCATGAAAAATTAAATAGGCAGGAGATGTTCTCAGTGTGAGACAATCCAAGTGACAAGTCTTGATTGCATTATTTAACAGCACAATCTGGAACGCTACAGAGCTTCACGTCTTAGTCTGTATTCCACTGTAACATTTCATGTTCGTGCATGAACTGCTGCCAGTCAGCTGGTGCTTCCCTGTCTGCTCTTTTCCCTCATTTTTTGTCTTCATTTCTTACAGCAGTCTTCAGCAGCTTTCAAAATTATGTGACCTTTGTGATGATCTGAAAAGCACTGGCCACTTTTACTCGATGCCTAATCAATGTGGTGCTCTTTTATTTATTTATTTCTAAAGGAGTGACCAGGTTCTTTTTAACCTGTGCTAATTCTTGATGTTTCTCAAAATACCAGTTAAACTGTTGCAAGGTCTATATATAGGCATATTTGCTAATAATTACTACTTTTTATGCATTAAACTATAAAAATAAGAGGTATTATGCAAAAATTACAGCAAAATCCAGACAGGCAATGTATATGAAATTTATTTTCTCCTAATACAAACTTTGTTTTCTCTTGTGTAACACTAAGATACTGTGGGAGTTTTTTTTCAATTGTAAAGATGTATCTAACTTCCATGGGAAGTTGTACATATGGATCATGGAAAAAGCATGTCTAAAAAGACATTTTCCAGACTCTTCAAAATGCACAAAGTCATGAGGATATATTGTCCTTAGATAGTTTCTGTCTGTCCCTATAAAAAATAATCTATTGTTAATACCCTCATTTTTGGCATTGGAAATAATGGACTAAAATACAATTATATTTATTCCATAACATATTTTGCTCATGTTAACAGAAGAGCTTTAGTAACTAACAGTTTTTTGGTTTGGTTGTTTTTTTTTTTTAATCTGAGTCTAAAGGGAACTAACCTTATAGCTTCCATCAGCATTCTAAAAGAAAAAAAATTGGTTCAGGTAAACCACATCTGAGATACTTGCCCTAGGTGATTCTTTTTAAAGGTTAAAACTTTTTGTTGATTCTTCTCAAAACATACTTCTTACAGAATCACATTTCTTTAAAAATGTGCATGTAGCTGTTTGAAATTATGACCCAATATACTTTTTGGGAAGCCCTTAGCTAATTAGAAGAAAATGGGAGACAGCTTATATCTTTAAAGACAGGGGACAAAAGAAAAAAAGCCTTCACAGGCTCACACTAGATCTTTTTGTTCTCAATTCTGATTGTGTGATGAGACTGTAAAGAATATGTTTTGAGAATTAAATATATTTAGAAGAAAAATACATTACTCCTTTCTCAAGCAGTTAAAGATGAGGCAGACAAGATGGAAAATAATCTGATTCAGTGTTTTTAGATAATAAGAGACATGGACACCTCCTGTGCTATCTGCAGTGAGTGTGTCTTTTGAGTGCTTACCTAAGTTTCTTCCAGTGAGCCTCTGCTGCACCCCAAGGTGAGATTATATGATAGTCATAAAGACAACTCATCAGGATTTCTTCTCCTCACTCAGTTTTAAATAAATCAAGAAGATAGAATCCAGGTGAATTTTTGGGATGGTAGAAGAAGAGACTACTGAAATGAATACAATTAGTCTCCTGGAGTTCCTTATACATTGTAGTAGCTCTTCAGAGAATAAAAATTCTTGATGAGTTGCTGCATGAAGAATTTGTCCCTTAGGTAATGGTGTGCCTGTTGAATTCCATGTTGTTGTTAAAAATAAATATATATACATTTAATATGTTCTGCTGTTTAGATGCCCAACCTACAGAATCTGAAAAGGAAATTTATAATCAGGTGAATGTAGTGTTAAAGGATGCAGAAGGAATACTGGAAGACTTGCAGTCATATAGAGGAGCTGGCCATGAAATACGAGAGGTGAGCTAGAGCTTTTCAATTGTGCACAGCCTGTGGTTGTTCATTGTCTGATCCTAACCAAATACTGCTGGGGTTTAACTTTGCTTGCAGGAGCTGTTTTGGCAGAGCATGTTGTCCTTTAAAATCACTGTCTTGAATTTCTGCTCTGGAATGTTTCTTTTTAACAGCAAAACAGATGTTGCTTGTTTCAATCATATTAATCCACATATGTAATAGCAAATGATGCTTCTCAGAGTTTTTGGGGTATTATGAATATTGATTTTTCTTTGTGTTCCCACATAAGCTCTTCTTGAGTTAATAGTGAATTTGGAAAGAGTGTGGTGTGACTACAGTGCAATACTGAAGAGTGTTGACATTCTCTTGTATGGTAACTGGAGAAGCCTGGTTTGGTAATCCTAACACAAAAGGCATCTCATTTTCACTCCCTTTTAATTGGCTTTTATTTACTAAGATGTTTGGAACAGAAGCAAAGTTCCTGTACAGAATGTCATTCAAATTTTCCTTTGTTTAATAAAGGGTGGAATAAATATTCTCCCAACCCCCTTTCTTTCTTCCTTCCTCACATGCAGCAATGGGGGCTGCTTTGCTCATGAAGGAAGGAGTTACTCACTCTAACATATCCTTAAGAAATAGTATTAGATAGGAGGAGTCTCTGTTCACTCCATAGCAATTTGAGATACTCAAAGCCATTCACCTTGGAAAGTTTTTCTCTCCATGGAATGGATAAGGTAGGTTTAAGAAGGATGACTGTGTCACACAAAACCCTTAGGAGGGGAGATAGCTTACTGTCCATGTTCAGGGACAGGCTGTAGGATCAGGCAGGAATGTATGTGTGCAGATGCCATAGAGAAATGAGAGATACTCCTCTGAGAGGAGGTAGACATGGCAGGAAGGAAACTTTCTAGGACCAGAGAGGAGTGTGCTGCAAGCCACAGCCCATGGTTGACTGAAACAGTTCTTGAAATCAAGAACTTGACAGTGAAAATTCTGCAGGAGAGTTGTGAGCATTTTTATTTCTGTTTTCTTAGTATATTTTCAGTTGCTAACTGGAGAGGTTGAATTTAAGGTATTAAATGTCTGGGAAGTTTACTGTAAAGACAAAGTCTATAAATAAATCCTTCAAAGCTGTGGTATATGCTATGTACTGGTGGTGCTTTATGTTGTTGATTATGCTTAAATGTTCCTGCTGTAATAGTTAGCCTGAATTTCGCAGCAATTTCTTTTCTTTGCAAATTTGGGAATTAGTGCTAGATGCCAACATTAAGATGAGGCTTTGATCACTAATTTTTTTTTTTTTTTTTTTTTTTTTTTTTTTTTTTTTTTTTTTGCTTGGAGTAAGCACAGTAAAGTTGTTAATTTTAATTAACTAGGTCTGGTTGTGTAAATTTTCTTATCTGACTTACTTGATTTTTAACCATTTCTTTATACTCTCTCCAAGTTGTTTTCCTGTTCAGGATGCTTACTTTCAACACAAATTTTTAGACCTTTTTGGAACAGACATGGGTTAGTACATGCTTGTCTCTCAACTGAAAACTTCTTAGTAGGTAGATATTTAATTATTAGCTCTTCAAACAATTGTCTTGCATAGGTGTTTTGGTTTTTTTTGTGTTTTGTTGTTTGGGGTTGTTTTGTCAGCAGTGCATCAGTTATTCCCAATCTAAGCATATTTTTCTCCTCTCTTTTTCCAATTTAAGGCAATACAGCATCCAAATGATGAGAAGCTGCAAGAGAAGGCATGGGGTGCAGTTGTTCCACTAGTAGGCAAACTAAAGAAATTCTATGAATTTTCTCAAAGACTAGGTAAGTGGAAAGGTGTTAACTTGGGTTTTTTTTTGTCTTAATTAATTAGTATATTTGGCGTATTCAGATGTGATCACATCTAGATCAGCTCCTTTGTGGAAAAGAGCTCATATTGCACAGATTCCTCCATACACTGGATGACAGCAATCTTGCTTCAGTGGATATCTGAGAGGGGAAAGAGAATGGGATCATCCTTGCTGCTCTTCCTCTACTCCTTTAGTAACTCAGGAAAGCAGTAACCAGCTGATTGACTGGAAATTAGTGAACTAAATAATCAGGAATTAATTCTGTCAGTGTTTCTGATACCAAGAGTACTTAAAAGAGACTGTATTATTCCTCCCTAAACACCAGAAACAATTTGCTGTGTGGAAATGCATGATCTTGGTTCATACACATGCAATACTTGAGATGGGGCTTCATGCCTCTTCTGAAACTCGCTGATGTGATGGATATGCTGATAAAACCTGAGACTTGTTTTTTTACCAGCTTTCTGTTGTTATCTCACTTTCAATCAAATTTATTAACATAGCTTGTATAAAATGTGTTTAAAACACGGAAACTTGTTGCAGGCAAGTTCTGCTTTTTAAAATGGGTGAGGTGTTTTTCTCAAGAAGATGAACAGGAAGCTGGATTATAAATTTATCTTAAATAAGTCATGACTTCTGCTTACAGCTATGTGCCTCTTGAATTCTATGTTCTCCTAAAGGCTGAAGTCTGCTAACACAGGTTATTTAAATATGTTCTACACAAATGCTACAGACAAAGCTTGAGTAGAACTTCTCAAGAAGTTTTTTTTTTGTGCCTGTCATTGCTGATGTGACCTGGTCTGTACAGCAATTTGTACATAAGTATGACAACAGTTGACACCCAGATGAGCAATTCATGGAGTCCCTTTATTATTAATCACCATGCATTTTGGCAGCTGTGTATTTTAAGTCTAGCATGCAGAATACCAGGCAGTGCTGATGCAAGGGGCAGGTGCAGGTGTGTGTTGCAAACTCCTCTCGTGTGTTGCAGAGGCCGGGCTGCGGGGCCTGCTGGGCGCCCTGACGAGCACTCCGTACTCCCCAACGCAGCACCTGGAGCGAGAGCAGGCTCTTGCTAAGCAGTTTGCAGAAATTCTTCACTTCACACTCCGATTTGATGAGCTCAAGGTAAGAGCTTGCGATCAGAAGGGCTAGAAAAAGAAGCCAAGTGTGTTTGCTGAAGCAGTCTGGGTTGTGTTCTGCTCTGGAATAGAATGTGCAGTGGATACTCAAATATCCAATATGCTTGGCTTGCTCTTGTGACCTAGAGTAAGATTAAACTGGAAAGCAGATGAAATATCATACTAGCTTTAGGCACTTGTATTTCAGTTCACATTAATCATGTTTCTTCACCCAAATTTGGCATATCTCTTGGGATAATGCTGCTGCTTTTAGCTTGTGCACACCCATAGTCCAGCTATTTTCTTGCTATGTGCAAAGAACTAAGCTGAAATGATAATTAATTTGCTGGTCTGATCCTTGGAGTCAAATTAGCAAAGCAATTTTTTTCAACCTACTAATTTCCAAGTTGTGTTTAGAAGATTGTTCCCTTTCTCATTCCTGTTAGAGCTTGTTCTGAATCTGAGAAACCAGAAAGCTTTATGTTGTGCTTACAAGTTCCAAACATGACACAGGCCTTTTTGCTTCACTTCAGGAAGTTAAATATATTCTTGTTGGGTATATTACATTTTATGAAAACTTGTCCTTACTTTTCTTGAATTTGTTACAACTCTCTTGCATCCATATCTACATAGATGACAAATCCTGCTATACAGAATGACTTCAGCTACTATAGAAGAACTCTGAGCCGTATGAGGATTAACAATGTCCCAGTAGGTAACCCTTGGATAAGATGAAATTAATTCTGCTACCACCTCTCTTCTCCATATACAGAACAACTAAACCCTTTCTTCTGTTTTTTAGGCAGAGGGAGAAAATGAAGTAAATAATGAATTGGCAAACAGAATGTCTTTATTTTACGCTGAAGCGACGCCAATGTTGAAAACCTTAAGTGATGCCACAACAAAGTTTGTGTCAGAGGTAAGAGTATAAATTTATGGCTTGGATAATGTGCTTCACAGCACTGCAGGGCCAGACATAATGGGCAACACAACCTCCCCCAGGCCTAAACTGGCATCTAGGAATAAAACTTGGGGTTTGGAGGTTCAAGAAATGTAATGTGTCATTCCCAGCTGCTGTAGAGTTAGGGACTCCAGCCAGGCACTTTGTGTATGCATCCCCAAAATTTAATGAATATTGTCACATCAGCAGTGATGGCTTTTCTCAAGCAGGGAGCTGGAACAGATATTTTGCCTGCACTGTGGTGTGGTTTAGAGCAGAAATTTCAGAAAATTGAAAGGGAAACAGCTTGATTCTCTCTGCTTGAAATAGGGAATGGAATTGAAATGTAGCTTCCTCTTCTCCTTCCCAAGACTCTTTTGTTACACTGTGTAAAGTCAAGTATACCACATTATTACAAAAGAGAGAGGGAACCTGAACTGGAAAAGTATTTCAGCATGTTGACACATCCCTATTTATCCTTGACTACCTAAGTAAATACTGGTTGTAAAATCCAATCACTGCATGTACTGTGCTTGCCTTCTAGTAACTGTGATGATTTTTGGTTTACGTGCAAAGAATGCTCACTATTTCTTAGTAGAAAATAATTTTACATTACATGATTCATGCAAAGTTACATCTTTTATTTTTTTTTCTTCTTCTCAGTTCAGCTTTATGTTTGAAATGCCTTAAGAAAACTGTCCTCTTATTTTACATTTATTTGTAATGGTTGTCTGCCACAATTTTAAGTTTTGCTATTACAGCAGATGAATATATTTGACTATAGAAATTTTTGTCTTTGAAGAAGCAGGTTAGATGATGATTCCTTCAAAACTTTCCGAAAGTCAGTCATGTCAAGGGTGTAGTTCCTTGACTACAAACAAGCAGGCAAAACCCATATGGTAGCCTTCACTCTGTGAATTGTTAATCTATACAATAACATTTAAAAAAAAAAGTGCAAGACTACTGGACTTAGCATAGTTGTGTTGATTTTTTTAATTGCTCCACATTGCTATGCCAACAGATAACTGATTTGACTTAGGTTTTGTAGCATAATATTTCACAGTAATTGAGTTGTGGCAACTGTTCACCTTCTTTTGCAGAATAAAAATTTACCGATAGAGAATACAACAGATTGCTTAAGCACCATGGCCAGTGTGTGCAGGGTCATGCTGGAAACCCCGTGAGTACCAACACTGCTTGGGTTGGGTGTGAGTCACCTCTCTGTTTCAGACCTGACGTGTGATGCATGAAAGAAATATAATTGGAGTGATTAGGAGCTGTGATGTTTCCTTTTTACCAGCCTAGTTGTTTACACTGACGTGAAACCACCGTGTTTCGTTTTGCCAGCCACGGAAATCGTGCGGTCTGCTTCTGTGAACATATTAATATTTAAAAATAGAATGGCTATGGAAGCTAGACAACCTCTTGGCACTCTTCATAAGTGGTTTTCTCATGTATTATTCAGAGAAATAGGCTATTTGAGCATGATTGCCTAGGGTCTCCTGAAAGAGGGGCTGTGGGCAATGCCCTGGACGTTGTGTCCTTGCTGACTGGCCTGGCTGATTGCTCTAAAAAATGACAGTGCTCCTCTCAGGGGAATTAAGAGACAACTTCTAGGCATGAAGGCAGTCAATTGTCTTCTGTTTATTTGAGAGGCACTGGGAGTATGACCAAAGTCACACTAATCTTTGGTTATTTTTTTAAATCTGTTTCTTCTGTGTTCTAAATAGTTTTCTGTTGGTAAAATTACTGGGGCATGAGCCATGTCTTTTTAAATAAGTTTCTGTCCAAATACCACAGGACATTTGTTTTGGAGTACGTTAAGAGCTCCAAGCATTTATACTCTTACTCTTCTTAGGAATTAATTCCATTTTAAAAAGCAGTTAAAGGTTGTCCAGTCGCCTGCCCTTTTTTTTTTCTAAGTCAGAAGTTTGGTTGTGTATTAGAAGGTGGCAGAGAAAAGTGTAGGAAGCACTGGAGACCAAGTTAGTATGTATTGTTTTAATATTTTTCAAAATTAATTTTTTTTAAATTTAAGAATTTTAGAAACTTATTGTTTTAGGTTTGAGAATTTTTATTAATCTTCAGGTAACTTTGTAAACAATCATCTGACTTTAGAAAGGAATAAAGAAAATTCAAAAGTTTGGGGTTCATAGATTTGGTTGGGTTGGTTTGGTTTTCTTTTCTCTGAGGATTTATTGTAGAATTTTTCTCTTTAATCCTAATTTGGGTGTTACTAGTATTTACTATTATCTTGTGTTTCATAGATAATAAGCTGTGTTTTTACATTCCAGTGAATATAGAAGCAGGTTTACAAATGAGGAAACAGTATCATTCTGTCTGAGGGTAATGGTGGGTGTCATCATACTCTATGACCACGTGCATCCAGTGGGCGCTTTTGCCAAAACTTCAAAAATTGATGTAAGTTTACTGTTGCTAAATAATCCCCTGAGTGTTAAAATTGTGTGTAGGCTCCTTTTCTGTCTTGCAGATTCTGGTAGCAGATGTATACACTGGGTTGGTGCTAAACACATAGCTGTGAGCAAAGATGTATATTTAAGTAGTGAGAAATACAAACTAGGCCTTTGGACATGTAAGTGGGTCATGAAAAATCTGTTTTTATGTAATGCAGGTAGTGTCCAGAAATACTTGTAAGCAGTGGTTGTGATGAAAGATCCAGATCAGAAAGTAACAATGGCCCTTGGCTTGTTCCTCACTGATTGATGAATAGTTCAGTTCACCATCCACCACACTTTGAGTTTCTAACTTTTATTGTTGTTTGATAGTAAGCCTGTGAAATACATGGTGTTACTCTGTGGTTTAGTGGTTATTTCAAAGGGAGTATTATCCCACTGCATTAACTACAGCTGATCATTATTTCACTGGCTGAATGAAATAATTCTTAATGGATTTATGATAAACATGTATTTTTGCTCACAGTTCCATATTTTTTTTAAGGCTGATAAAGCAGAGCTTGAAAGCTGCATTCACTAAAGTTATTGTAGAATGGTCTGGGTTTAGAGAGACCTTAAAGATCACCCCGTTCCAGCCCCCCTGCCATGGGGAGGGACACCTTCCACTAGACCAGGTTGCTCAGGGCCCTGTCCAGCCTGGCCTTGAGCACTTCCAGGTTTGGGGCAGCCACAACGTTCAAAGCCATTCTCCCTCATTTTATCACTACATGCTCTTGTAAAATGTATCTTTCCAGCTCTCTTGTAGCCCCTTTTAGGTACTGGAAGGTGCTCTGAGGTCTCCCCAGATCATTCTCCATGCTGAGCAGCCCCAATTCTCTCAGTCTTTCCTCCCTGGAGAGGTGCTCCAGCCCTCTGATCGTCTTCATGACCCTCCTCTGGACTCACTCTGGCACAGCCATGTCATTTTTCTGCTGGTGACACAGAGCTGGGTCCAGGTAGGGTCTGAGCAGAGCAGAGGTGGAGAATCACCTCCCTTGCTGTGCTGGCCACACTTCTTTTGCAGCCAGGACAGTGTTGGCTTTCTGGGCTACCAGAGCACTTTGCTGGGTCATATTGAACTTCTCATCCAACAACTCCCCCCAGCCCCTTCTCCTCTGGGCTGCTCCCAGTCCATTCCCTGCCCGGCCTGTGTTTGGGCTTGTGATGCCCTGATCCAATTGCAGGACCTTGGAGTTGTTGAGCTTCATGAAGTTCACAGGTCCCACTCTCCAGCCTGTCCAGATCCCTCTGGATGCCTTCCCTCCCCTCCAGACTGTCAGCCACACCACTCAGCTTGGTGTCATCAGCAAAGTTGCTGAGGATGCACTTGATGCAGCTTTTTAAGTAGCTAAGCCAGTCTGTGATAGGAAGATGTAGTGCTGAAAGCTTAATTCCTTTTTAATATCCAGAAAATGTCTTTACACTGCTGCTATTTTTAAATACTTATTTTTGATCTTTTACATACTGAATATAAAATATTCCTGTAAACTCAAAAGGTATTAACATGGAAAAAACTGTAATTTTTTTAACTCCTAGATGAAAGGATGCATCAAAGTTCTTAAAGACCAGCCTCCTAACAGTGTAGAAGGCCTTCTAAATGCTCTCAGGTACTCCTTTTTGTTTCTTGGGTATTTTAATGTTTTGATGTGAGTTTTCATGAATTGTCCTGATCATTTTCTTTGCAACAAAGTGTTCAGTGACTGTTACAGGGAAAGGTGAATATCATTATTGCAGGCTTTTGTTCTAATGTGTCTTGAGACAAGGATGTGTGAAGAGGCCTCTGTGTTTTAACAGAGTTGTGAATTTTCAGTTGCTCATTCTAAGATAACCTTTTCCATGCATGCAGGTTAAGAATGAGTCAGTATGGCATGGTAAGTAATAGAAATTGTTCCTTTTCAGAAAGAACTAAAGGCATGAGTCTCTGCTGTAGAATAGATGAGACAAGAATTTGCCACATTAATTGGAGAATTAAAGAAAAATTAATAATTCAGTATATTAAATCTAAAACCTGCTGATTTGGGTTGTAAAGCTGTATCTTTAGTCAGTCACGTGTTCATTGTGTGGGTGTCCAGCATGGGAGAAGTGGCAAAAAGTGCAAAAATGTGATAGGCAGGTGAAGTCTTTGTTCTTATCCATGCTTGGAAAAGTATTATTACTTTGGTGACAAATAACTGGAACTGGGTGTCATTACTCATGTTCTTGCTTGGAATGTGGAAGCTTTAGTTTGTCTAGTCTGAAATTGTGCAGTTGTGATTTGTTTTCCTTATCTGTAGTGAAGCTGCTTTAATTTCGTTTGCCCTCTTTTTATTTTTTGTGTCATGATGTGGTAAGGAGTTAAATAATGTGATATTGTAGGTGGGTTCTTTTGCAAAGTTAGTTCAGATTATTAGTTAAAATTTAAAAAATCCATGCCTAATTTGAAACTTCATGTGATTATTTCCATGCTAAAATCATGTTCATCTCTGAACTTTGTAACATGAAGTCTTTGAGATGGTGATCAGTAAAAACACAGGCTTCCAGATGGAAAATGCTGCATTAGTATTTATTTCTGACTAGTTTATTGTGATTGCAGCTGCCATTATCACCAGTCTTTATTAGTAGCCCATTTTTCCCATCACTGCTGACACTATGAAAGTACATGGAAGGTGTACTTCAGGTGCTCACTGCACCAAGCAGTGACATTAACTTTTAGTTAATTAGGCAATTAACTTTGTGGTTAGCAGTGTAAATCCAGTCCATGCTCTCAAGCTGTGCTTTCCTTGCTCCAACCTTTTCCATGCATGGATGCTGTAACAATCCTGGTTTTGTACATTTGATTACTCTCTGGGTAGGATATCGAAATCTTTTCTAAACCACCTTTGGAATTGTTAGGAAGAGATGCAGGGGTGAGCTGCTGTGTGTTCATGTGAAGAAAACAGGTTCAAGATGTCATTGTGACAAATTAAGTCCAAATCTAAGTCTTTGATTCTGGAGGATGGAGAAGTCCTTGGGTTTTCCCAAGAGACAGATAATGTGTTTCAAAAACAAATGGAAGGTGGTATAGGGTTTTGGAGGGACATCAGCTCTTTGTAATTTCAAATTCATCTGAGTATTGTAATCATGTTCAGCTTTTTCACGTGGGCAGAATACCAAGTGCAGTAACTTCTCAGGATTTCAGAAAACCTTCGGCTGCCTGTTTATTGAAAGTATGAATTACCAAAAAGTGCTGAAATCTAGAGTATTATTAACCTCCAAACTAAAAAGTCATTATCTATTTATCAAGTGAACAAGTGAAATAGTACTGCAGTTGTGGATAACAATGAAAGTGCTAATTTAACATGTTAAATTTAAATTACAAAGTAAGTTTTATTTGCTTTTAGATTAGTTAGGAAGGAAGATAAGGAAAATTAATCACACAAAAAGTCTGCAATGAGGATATCTTCTAAAAATAGATATAGCTGGGTTTTTAATAGTGATTTAAAATGTGCTATTATCCTAGAGAATTTTGAAAGGGTAAGGAGCTGAAATAAGCACATGTGTATGCTCTTCAGTTTTAGCAGCACAGTCACTTAACTAAGCAGGAAATTAGGCTGAAAAGTGATTAAATCCATTGTCATTGAGGGATCCTGGAAGGTTTGGTCACTGGAAGTTTTGATGAAGAGTTTCTCAAGCTGTTTTATTTGAAGATGTTTCCTGTGGGCAGAGCCCTCAGAGTTGGTCTGATGGATAATTACCTGTCACCAGTGGTACTGTGAGCTTACTGTGAAAGGCAGTGTCCAGCTGAGGATTATTTTGAGGTCCCTTTGGTGCAAGGCTGCCTTATTCTAGTTCTGATTGGGAAGATCATTTTCTGATCAGAATGTCTGACTTGTGTTCTCAGTGACCATGGAGTGGGTGATGATCCATGGCTGAGGGTTTTGCTGTGGTACAGGTCAGGTTGAGCCATAAACAAAGAAATTGCATATTTTTAAGCTAAAGTGCAATAGCATTTATGCTCACCTTGACTTTATTTCTGTGTTTAGGTACACAACAAAGCATTTGAATGATGAGACTACCTCCAAGCAAATTAAATCCATGTTGCAATAACAATTACCTGGAATTCGCACCTGCTGTAGACAGTATTCTGCAATGACTGAGATGCACAGATTTTTTTTTTAGTGATTGCAACTACTATCTCGTTCATTCTTGCTTTTTATTTTCTCTCTTCCTGTTTACTCTTTTTTTTTAATCACTTCCTTGTACCTAAGTAAGCTCAGACTTCTTTTCTGTGCCAAATCAATGAAAAATATCAATTCTGGAAAGTATTTCTACTTTTCAGAATAGCCATCCTAAGTGGCAGCTAATTATGCGTTGCATTTGGATTTCTCTGTACTGGGGAAAGATTTGTGACTTGAACTAAATATTTTTAAACTTGTGGTTTTTTTCTTTTTTTGAAAAACTAATATTTAATATTGCTTCTTCTGCATGGCAAGACTGCCTACTTCTGCTATTTAAAAATCCCTTGATGACTTCATTTTCTATTGCAGCTTATTTTCATGTGCAACCATGAGGAAACTAAAAGCAGATTTGTTTAAATTAACTGTGTTTGTACAAAATGGTACCCAACACAAAAGTTTTTTTAAATGAGTAAAAACGGTTTTGTTTAAAAGTTACGTTTGCATTTTGACTCATTTTTGTAAGGATGTATGTTGTATGTTTAACCTTTAATAACTAACGTTAAACTGTGGTGTGTGCGTAGCAAAATTACGTATGCATGTTCATGTCAAATGATTGGCTGTGGATAAGATAATAAAATCAGCTTTCATTTTTCTAAGTGTGGTTTGATTTACCAGTATTTTGAGTGAGATGTCTTCGTGCTCTTTGGATTTTTACAAAAAAATAAATTTATAAATTTTATATAGTGAAAACTCTGCTGTTTCATTACCAGTAACCAGTTGCCTAAGCCACTGATTTAAGCCTGGTGTGTTTTAGGGTTCTTGCTCTCCACTTGGTGCTGCTTCCCTCTCCCTGAGAGTTATTACTCAGGTAGGGTTTGTGATGAGGAACTTGGTGCAGTCCATATAGATCCCAGTGGACATTGCTGAGCAACCTGCATCTGGGCTACCATGCTGCCTCCTCATACAGCCATCAGAAATGACTCTGCACATTGGTATCTCTCCACACCAGGGGTGGGAAGATGAACTCCCCTTGCTCTGTACTGGTGTGTACTCCTATGGATCTAGGTATTTGTACTGTGTAAAATCTGAATAATCACTGCATACTAAATAATGGTTCTTCTTAGGGAAACAATTTATAGCCACAAGTCTTACATAGGTTGGTGAAAAAATTAAAGCTCTTTTGGGAGGGAAAGGATTGAAGGGGAAAAGTTGCAGCTCTTCCAAAGGACCTTGGCAGTTTGAAGAGATGGGCAAAGAGGAACTGTCTGAAATACAGAAAAGGCAAATGCAGGGTCCTGCACCTGAGGAGGAACAACCCCAGGCACCAGCAAGGCTGGGGACTGACCTGCTGGGAAGCAGCTCTGTGGAGAAGGACCTGGGGGAGTGCAGCTGTGCCTGAGCCAGCAGTGCCCTGGGGCCAAGGCCAGGGGTGTCGTGGGGTGTGTTAGGAGGAGCACTGCCAGCAGATCAGGGAGGTGATCCTGCCCCTCTGCCTCACCTGGAGTGATGGCTCCAGTTCTGACCTCCTCAGGACAAGGCAGACTGGGAGCTCCTGGAGTGGGTCCAGCACAGGGACTGGAACATCTCTCTCACAAGGAAAGGCTGGGGGAGATGGGCCTGTTTGGCCTTGGAAAGAGAAAACAGAGAGGGGCCCTCATCAATGTCTGTGTGTCTGTAGGGAGCTGTCAGAGGACAAACCAGACTCTGCTCAGTGGTGCCCAGCAACAGGAGAAGAGGCAATGGGCAGAAACTGATGCACAGGAAGCTCCACCTGAATATGAGGAAGAGCTTTACTGTGTGGGTGACTGAGCACTGGCACAGATTGCCCAGAGGGGGTGTGGAGCCTCCTCACTGGAGATATCCATGAACTGTCTGGACACAATCCTGTGCCACGTGCTCCTGGATGACCCTGCCTGAGCAGGGAGGTTGGTCCAGATGACCCACTGTGGTCCCTTCCAGCCTTACCCATTCTGGGATTCTGTCAGAACAGGAATCGACAACGACTAGAAAACTGGGAAATGGCATGTTTTGCACTGATGAGCAAACATGACCGCTCCTCATGTGTGGCACCGTTGTGATTATGCCTAACATGAGTTGTCAGGTTCTGGAAAGAAGACTTGAGAGACTGCAGGCAAGTGTGACAGCCTTCAGCTTTATTTGGTGGACAAGTAATGTTTTGTAACTTTGCATAGCATGCTGGCTCCAGGTAGAATGTGTGACCATGCTTGATTTTCTATGGATATTCCTTCTGCACCATGAAGAAATGTTTTCCTTTTTATCTTCTCTTTGTTTTGAAAAGATCTGCAAAATTGTAAATCGTGACACTTGAAGACTTTGGAGGAGGTTCAGGTGTGTACTGTGTGTATCTGTATGTCCATCTCTCTTAGGGCAATACATTTTTTTCTTTCTGGCCAAAGATGCTTAGCCAAGGTCTCTGTCACAGAGAAACCAACCCATGTGCTTTGCTGGCCACAGGAATAAAATACTCTTGCCTTGACATGATACTTCTCTAGTCCTTTTGGCAATATCACAGTTGAATCAAGCTGAGGAAAGACAAAACTGGATGTGTTTGGGGTTTTTAAAAAGGGGAGGGGGGCAAAATCTTTCCTGGAATCATGTGAATGCTACAGACTGTATACAACTTGACCCCTCTGCAGGGATCTGAAAGAGAAACTGTCCTCATCAGTTCATCACACTGAAAAAAAATAATAATTTAGTGTCAGCCTGGTTGCTGTGAATACAGTTAAGGAATAATAATCTCAGGGGGAGCAAATCATGCTCCTTCCAGTATTACTTTTTGTAAGTAAAGCTTTCTAAAGGAAAGCTTTACTTGCAGGAAATGGGTTTTGAGCACAGCTTTCATATTTGACAGTTTTTACTTCTGATTTGATTGAAAAACACTTGAAACAGTAAATCAGGCCTGAGTGCTGTTGTGGCAGAACCAGCCATACAGCAGATTTCTTCTTTGTCTTGCCACAGTGGCTGCTGCCTAAAACAACACGATTTCTTCAGTCAGCTGTTTTGGACAGATCTTCCTTTCTGCTGCCTTGATGGCATCTTTGCTTTTATACATCGTTGTTCTTGTGGTCTGAGAATAATTGGAGCTTTCCTTTTTTTCCTCTGGCATTTGTGTTTTGCAGTTTCTCTGTGTATGCAGCTGGGACCAGAGATTAGAGCTGGCTTGCCTTGGAGTTGTCTGGCCCACTGCTCCACAAGCTTCCCCACCCAGGATGTTTGCAAGAAAGCAGCAGGCTTTTCCAGTGCACCAGGCATCAGCTGTTTGAAGTTTTGAGCTGGAACTGCTGTGTGTTCCTGCTCAAGCTTTGGTGTTTGTTCCTTGCAGAACCATGCTTTAATCTTGCCCTCCTTGTTTTATCTGTGCCAGTGGACAGGAGAGCAGCTGGCAGGCCTGGCACTAAGTATGGGTCACTAAACAGCTTCCATGTAACTTCTGGGGGGGAAATTTGCACTGTTTGGATGGCACCACCCTGTTGTGTGTGATAGCCTGTAATTTTGGGGGGCTAGACTGGCTAGCACTCAATGGTTAAAATAAATGCTGTGCTCAAATTAGCCACCCTCCCTGTGCTGTGAGCTAGTGTAACCAGCCTGAGCTGTTGTGGATGAAAGGCCTTCTCATGGTGCTGTGTCTCTGAGTGTAAATATTATTGCTCCTTTCTTGCAAGCTTCAAATTCCAGGCACAGATGGGTCTCTGGGGGAAACATCTGCAGTGCTGTGTGTGATGTGTGTCACAGACAGTAGAGACTGCATGGCTAACTGTGTGCCATGATTGGAGCAGATCTGGAAAAGAGGACCCTGAAATGGGCTTGGAGCATTCCTGTGCAAACATCTCATTCTGGATGAGCTGTCCTCTGGCTCTTTCTCCTGGCTTGCACAGCCAATGCCAGCAGGTAGTTGGAGCAGGGATGTGATTACTCTTCACACTGCTGCTTCACTTGAAGGTTGCTCATCTTCCTTTTCCTTGGGTTTGCTAAGCTTGGTGTTGTCTTTCTGTCCCTGCAAAGACTCAGACTGGTGAAATAACTAGCAAGGAGTAGTTAAGGCAGTTGCTGTGAGTTTAGTTAGTTGTGGGATTTGAGGAGTGTGTCAGTGGGAAGTTCACTGTGATGGTTCCCTGGGTGCTGCAAACATGTGTGGTCACAAGTCCTTTTGGATGCAGGAGGCATCCCTGAGGGTGCCTTTTTTGGCTGTGCTGATGGGATTGCTTATTTTTCAAAATCTTGTGAAATAACTCTGTGAAGCAGCTTCTTTTGTCAAAACAGAAAACGAGCTCTAAATTACCAAGCTGCTTGCTCTTTCTTGCCCTTTTGGACTTTTTACCAGCTTAAGGAAAGTGTTTTGAGCCCTTCTCCCAAGCCCAGTATAATGCCTGCTGGCAAATCAATAGTAGCAGCTCAGGGGCAGTGGAGCAAGGACTAAAGCAATCCCAGTATAAAGTTCATGGGATTGATTTGCATATGAATTTTGTAATGAATTGCTATCCCACAGGATATTTAAAAACTGGATGATTGCAGCCAACTTGGTGTGATCTGGCCAGTGGTCTGCTCCCCCCTGTGCTAATGACCCTTTCAGGCTGGTTTCACCCTCAGTTTTATTATTGTGGTAAAGCTGGCTGGCCAGGGTTGCCTCTTCTGTCAAGGTTACAACAAAGGGCTGTACCTGATCAGGTATAAGCTGACCCTGTCTCTCACATCTCTGCAATGCTGTGGACTCTGTCACAGCTGGAGCAGTGAGAAGTGGCCCTTTGTGGGGTTCTGTGGGCCACTGGTGAAGTTACCAAGTTACTGCTTGTGTGTTACAAATTACAAAATTTGGCCAAGTGATAGAATCAAGTTTTCTCAAGGAGATCTGCCAGATTAAGCACTGGTTTTTCTGATCTGAACATATACAGGGATAGCATGTGCTGCAGAAAGATGTCAGATACAGCTGACACTGCTGAATCACTTGAACCTTTAGATGTTTTATTATGTGGATTCGCTGCTGTAATTATTTCACCAGCAAGTGCTCGTGTGCCTGGTGGGCTGGTAACAAGTTACACAGACTTGGTGTGTCCTGAACATGCTTCCTGAGGCTGCTGTTGTATGTCAGTGATCCTGGAGCTCCCAGGGCCACACTTGCAGGCTTTCCTCAGTTTCCCTGCTCAGTCATGTGTTTTACAGCTGCAGCTTCACCCAAGACCCTTTGTTTTCCTTTTGAAAGCATTCATGTTACCTGTCTTATATATGCACATGTGTTGGTGCTGTCAGTTATCTTCCATGTGCTTCTAAGGAATTATTGAGGACAAGTCTTAGAATGGCTCATGAGACCTCAGTTTGTGCAAGAGGAGTTGGAGAAATTCAGGAGGTGTATCTGTCTTCTTCCCCTCAGCAGTGTGCTGTGAACTGCAGCAGTCTGCTACCCTCTGCAGGCTCCTGCCCCAGGGCCCTGCTCCTGCTTGAGCCTTGTCCTGGAGTCAGCACTACTGCAGGGAGCAGAGGTGTGCAGTAGTTGAGGGGAGAAGTTACAAGCACCTGGTGACCATGATGGTGAAGTGAGATATAGGAGTGCTGTGCCCTGTCCTGGTTCCTGCTGTGTGGTTTCCTCATTAGAGGTGACAAATTCCTGTTTGGAAAATCCCAAGAGGAGTGGTTCCTCGCCATTCAGGGTGTGTCACTGATGTCCCCATCCTCAGAAGCAGGGAGAGCTCCTGCTGCAGGTGACTGAGGTGACCTCTGTGGTCATGGTAGTCTAAGACAGCCCCAAGTCAGAGCTGGTCTGGCAAGAACTTCTGTCTGGCCTGATCTGTGGCCTGCCCCATCTCTTCTTTGGATGCAGGCAAGGAAACAGCTGAGCTGCTTATTTTGTCCTTGCTCCCTGTGTTCCTGCATTGTGTGATTTCACATGTGCCTATTGTGTCAGAGTGGCTGAATGATGGGCCAGATTCCAGGCTTGGGAAAGGAGTCTGTGCACACATCCAGCTCATCCAGTGGGCTGGAAACACACCCATCATGTGAAGGGGCACACGAGATGTGTCCAAGGACAGGGTAGAGAGAGATGAGATGTTGCAGTATAAAACTGATGTCCCCATAAGCAGCTATGTGACCCCTGCTCAGTATTGGTGTAATTGAACAGTGTGAGAGTGCTTTACTGAAACATGTGAGCTTAAGTAATGTGGCCATCCTAGCTGTGCTCTTTCTGGCTTTAAAGCAGTTGCCTTTATCCTCTTTAGTACCCTTACTGTTGTTTTTAAGGTGATAGATTCTACCTTCAGAACTGTACATCTTTGAAATGACTTGTAGTGCTTAAATGTGAAATGCCACTTGGAGGCCCAGGCTAGAGATGCTTTCTTTTTGTGGCAGCTGATTGACTCTTCTGGCTAGAAGAGTGATGATTTAATGTCATTGGAAGGAAAGTTGGCTGATGTCACAAAGAGTTTCCTAACACTTCTCTTATGCTAAAGTGAACATCTTGCAAAAGAACTGTAAGAGGGTGGCTCCTCAGAGACATTCAGTCTGGATTGAATAAAGGGCAAGAGGTGTCCATTAGGAAATGTTACTGCACTGAAGTGGCCCAGACTGATTGACAGGTCTTTTTCATCTTAAATGGAAGTTTGCACTGGAAATTATGTTTATGAGGTGTTCCTGCGGTTCGAGATGTCAAAATCCAGAAGCTGGGAAGCATTGGACCAAAACATCCTCCACAGAGCATCAATAATAGCTGAAAATGTAACTTTGGCTGGAGTGGCAGGAAGCTTTCTTTTGTATTGTATAAACCAAAAACTGCTCCCAGAAAAGCTTCTGCATGTTGGGAAAGAGAAAGCAGCCATCCTGAAGATGGCAGTGATGCTCTTCTCAAACAAGCCCAGTGTGCTGGCTGGAGCGTCGCTGATCTTTGAGAGCGACCGTCCCACCCGCAAACTCTCCCTCCTATAAATTACTGCAATATTGCTTTTCCCTTCAAAGACTCAGTGATCCATTGCTCTCTTTATTTCTCTCCCCATTTTGACACATTAACACAACTTGCTTCATGCTCTGGCTTTGCAAATGAGGAGCAATTGAAGCAGGAACATAATTGTGTGTCTGCTCTCAAGGAGGGAACGCGTTTCGGAACAGAATGGTCCTGGACTCCAAACTTGTGCCTCTGCTGATCTGCTGGTCTCCAAAGGATTTTGAAATATGCTGTTAATCAAAAGCTAATTAAACATTTTAATTAGTTTTTACAGTGTGGGTTTTGTTATAGAAGGCTCTCTCTAGGTTCTTGTCATGGGTAGCTCTTGCTCAGGAAGCAGAGCAGGAAGGTTTCAGTCAGTTGCTTAGATGAAGGACACTCAGCCTCACAGGCACCATCATCTTCAGTGTCGGTCCCTCCTCACCTATAGCAGGGAGAGCTGTCTCTTGTCAGTGAGGCTTTGGGAATGATGCTGTTCACAGTTCATCAGCTGCTTCCCTCCAGCTGAATGTTTGCTCCATACTTGGCCAGCTCCCAGCCCCTCCCACGCTTTGGACTCATATTTACCCTTCAGGTCTGAGTTCTGGTCTCTGCAGCCCCAAATAGCTCCCCAGCAGAGGGATGGCTCATCTGGGGCTTGGATCTGGAAACCCGTAAAAGAAAGACCCAAAGAGGGAACAAGCCCACCCCATCTGCTCAGGGGATAGATTTATTCTGTAGTCTAGGGAAGCTGGAGATCAAACCGTGGGAAATTTCTGTGGTCTGAACCTAGATCAGCATTTGCAGTTACTACTGTAAAGTCCTCTGTGCATCTGTGTGTGTATATCTCTCTCATCACCACCTGTGCTGCTCTTGTCAGCACTGTAAGGTTACAAATAGACCTGTGCTGCAGGTAAGGGAGGAGCTGATACTGGGCACTGCAGGGATTTCTTTAGCCTGCTACACCTCCCTCCCAAGCCTGCTACACAAGACCCCCTTGGCTGGGGCTTTTGCTGGGTTCTTATTCCCCAAAACTGTTTCGTGTTTTGGGGTTTTTTTGTGTTTTAAATAATGTCAATAACAACAGCCACAGCTTGAGACTGCATAGAGTGCAGGGAAATTCCTGATTAGCCTGAGGCTGGGAATATCCCACACTCAATTTCTCCTGTAAAGAAGAGTCCTGCTCTCTGAATCCTCATTGCATTTTCGGGTCTGAGCAAGCGGCCAAGGCTGTGCTGAGACGTCCAGAGAGTGACGGGAGGGGCTGCGTAAGGGGATCGGAATTCGCTCAGTCTGCGCCGCTTCCTCCTCTGCAAGGCCTTGGAGATGAGGGAGGGCTGCTGGAGCCAAGCACTGGGCTGGGTTCTGGGGACACACTGAGGAGTGCCAGGGGCAGCAGACAGCCTGAGCCCCTCTTCAGACACAGCCTGATGCTTTGGTAAACCACACAATGACTGAGCATCAGGGAGCAGGGCCCTGGACCTCAACCAATGTGTGACCAAGTCATTGATGAGATTTGAGACTCCCTTTTTAAGGAGGTTTTTGGGCAAGGATAACAGATATGCTGATAGGCACAGATATGTTGTAGGTGTAGGCTGTAAGGGGGGAAGCAGACAAATCTACATTGCGTGAGTTTCTGAGGATGCTGATCAACCTGTATTTCTTCTTCAGGAATGATTTGGCTACTCAGCACTTCTGTCACCTCCTCTAATCAACAGCCTGTTGCCTGAAATGCCTGTTTTTCAGCAGGCAAACAACATCAGTGCTTGCTGAACATCAGGTTTCAAGCTCAAGATTTGAATTTGGGCCAGGAGGAAGAGCTTGTGACTCTTTAGTAGCATCACTGGAAGATCAAACCAATCAGGATGCAGAGCAAATTCTGCTTCCCACTCCATCAGTGTCTATTAGTGCTGCTGACCACTAGGTGCCATCTCACAGAGGAGGAGTTTTTCAGGGAAATGCACAAAAATAGTCTGAATTTTTCATAGGGAGTCTCACACAGTGAACAGCAAACCAAAGGGGCTGCCCAGGATTGGTGTTGCTAGGTTTGCTGAGTCCCACAGGAATCACCTTCCTCTCATTTTTTTATTTTGCTCTCTGAATGCAGCTACCAGAGCAGCTCATTAGGCTGGCTCAGCCTGAGTGCAAGTGCTGCAATGGGAGTGTGTTGTGCTGCATGGTCTGTGCCAAAGTCAGACTATTGCTCCCAGCATTCCAGCTGCTGAGGGGTGTGCCCAGCCCCAGCTGGCTGGCACCACTGCTGTGGAGACAGTGGCACATCATGGTGGCATTGTCAATGTGTGTCAGTGCTGCCATTGTACCCCTTGTCTGCTGGTCCTGGCACTGCCTGGAGTGCTTTGCTTGCCATGCTTTGATCAGCTCCATGGGCTTGGTGGATCCCAAAGAAACCTGTCTTATCCTCCAGTTCAGCTGTGGCTCAGCAGGGCCCCAAAAGGAACCCCAGCAGGAGCCCCAACAGGCACATTTGACTGGTCATCTCTGCTGAGGCTCCCTGCTCTCTGTGTTGGCCCCTGCCTGACCTGCCCAGCTTGGGCATTTCTGCACCTCCTTCCTGCAGAAAGAACCCTCTCACCCTTGGAGGGACAGTGGCTGTGAATCTGGCACAGCCTGCAGCACGTGGGGGCTCTCACTGGTCCAAAATACTGCTCTGTGTCACTGGACCAGCACTGGCTGCTCCAGCACAGCTGTTCTGGCACCTGCCCTGTGCCATTCTGCTGCTTTAGCACAGAATCACAGAATTGTTTGGGCAGGAAAGGGCCCAGTTCAACACCCTGCCCCTTCTGCTAGACCAGGTTTCCCAGAGCTCTGTTCAGCCTGGCCTTGAACACCTCAGGGCTGGGGAGTTCACAAACTCTCTGGGCACCTCTCTGCCTACCTGTGGCTTTCCTCAGCTTGCACCTTCTCCAGGTGTGAGGGGAAAGATTGCTGGGCTTTAGCCTATAATACTCCAGAAATCACTAGGTGGTGCAGACAGAAGTTTGTGGTTTATCATCAAATTCCTTTGGTGACTTGTTACAGCAAAAGAGCACACATTTGGGCAGGAGCTGGAACCATCCTGTGTTGAGGTTGTGCATCTGAGGACCATGACCAACCTTCACAACTGTAAGGAGCATCTTTTGGCCCTCCTCTGTATAAAACAAAACCAGCTGCTTCCACAATAAAGCACTGCCCACATTCCTGCCTGGGCAGGCTGAAAGCAGAAGGGGCTGTGACCTGGGCACACACAGTGATGTAACTTTGTGTTACATGACTCATTTGTGTTGAGGGACCCAGTCAAGGCTGGACAGCTCTTGCTTTGGCTCTTACAAAATGGATGGTGAAAATTCATTGGGGGAAAAAAACTCAAAACAATAAATGGATCCAACACTGTATGGAGGAAAGAGAAGTAAAGCAGACTGCACATTAATAATTAAATTTCCAGAGTGGTGAATAGGTAATATTGTATATCAATGAGTCCTATGGTCTTCCTGTATTGCTTTACACAGTTGACCTGTAAAAGTGTTTAAACTTGGATCCCCTGCCATGGGAAGATCTTTTCTCATTCTAGCTTTCTTATATGCTAGAAAAACACTTTAATACAGTTTTCAGCACCTAATTTGTATACTTATATGAGGATGTATACATATATGCATATATAAAAACCAGATTTTGTAATGGACAAGCCATTAATTACAGTTCCTGGGAGAAAAAAGAAAAGGTAGCTATGGTAATGTTTTTCCTGTAACAAAACATCTGGGTTTAGATAATAATATATTTCTATAATTACTGTAGGAAATCAAATGTTTGTAGCAAGCAAAGTATAAGTTACATTTGCTTTTCTAGGAATTTAGGAGCTGCTAAGCTCCCTCAGACCTGCAAGCCTTCTAGCCCAGGATTTTGACAATGACCAGAACAGAGCAGACCAAGGGTGTTCCAAGAAACCCTGCAACAAGCAGTTAGGTTATCCCTTATCTCAGAAAAGTTTCCATTCCTCCCCTTCCCTCTGTAATTGGAGGTTAGCTAATGCCTCTCAAATCATGAGAGTTTACATCTTTCCTGAGACTTCATTTCAAAAATAACATTAAATATTTACTGCTGTAACTCTGGTCATGCTCGTTGCTCATCAAAATGTCTAATCGTGGTTGGAGTCTTGCCAGGACTTTGTTATCTTTCAGCTTCATCCCATTTTCCTCTGCATGATAATCCAAGGATGGGTGAGAGCTGTAGAATGACCAAATAAAGAATGGTAAGTTTGAATGGTGGAAATTACTGGAAAACAACAATTTTTTTTCTCTATATAGTTTTTCCATGTATAGTTTAACATTCTGTTGCAGGAGCACAAAAGCACAACACCACCCCATTTTGGGGTTTTTGTTTTCCATCCTGATAACTCTGTGTGGGTGGCAGTACTTAAACATGTTGCCCAGAGGTGGCCCTTTGAACTGGGAGCTGCTGGCTCAGAGCCTCCTCAGGTGCTGAGGTTCAGGACCTTGGCTGGACCAGCCCCCTCCTCACCCTCCTCATGTGCTGGGAGTGGTTCCTGGGGGCAGAGCTGCAGCTGTGGCCCTGCAGAGAGCAGACAAGGGGGCTGCTGGTGGCCCAGGCACGGAGCTTTTGGGCACAAGGGATTTTGTAGGGCCTGGGCACAGCGTGCTGGGGAAACAGTGCCAAATGAGGCAGGAAAGTTGTGCCAGGATGGAGGCAGATGTGTCCCTTGTGGGTGGCATAGGCACCTTTGGCATAGAGGAGAAGCAGAGTCAGACACAGAATTCAGCTTCATGGAGATGCACAGTGGGCTGGGCACACCTGGTGTGCCTGGGGATGTGTCTAGAGTCAGTCACCAAAAATCATCCTTGTGCTGAAACGGGGCACAGAACAGCCCCCAGCAATGTCTGATTTTCCTGTGAGCCACAGGCTGGGGCTTTGTGTATCAGGTGAGAGCAGGCTCATTCCAGCCTCAGGAAGTGGTTCTCTGCAGCTGGCAGCTCTCTGGAGCACAGAGCTCTCTGAGACTCCCTGGTCCCTCTGGGATGAGCCCCATGGGGCTGGGCTGGTGTCTCTGCCCAGGCATGCTGGTACTGGGATGAAAGCAAGGCACTGGGGAATGAAACAGGGCTCTGGTGGGATGATCCCTTATCACTGACTCCCTCTTTGGAGTTAGTGATGGATGAGATCCTGCTGATAAACTGTCTACTGTGATGTTATCAGGATGGATCTCAGTGTTGAAAGCTGATTTTTGATGTGGTGGATTTTAGTTTCCTTCCTACTCCTATCAGTGATAAGACAGTGATGGTTAGCTGGGATAAATACTCTGCTGGATTCTACAGCCAGGGCTTTCTTTTTCCCCCCTCATTTGCTTTAATAGCAGGCATTATTATAAATGCATTACTGTGTTCAGGAGGGAATTGTGAAACTGGCAGTTGAGAATTTCTCAGTCTCTCTTGTTAAAGGGAGGCAGCTTTTGCTCAGGTTGAGTCAATATTTAATCTTGGATCCATCCTTTCCTGTATCTGCCTCCATGGTAAAAAGTTGCTGAATAGCAGGGAAAACACATTTTAACTTCTTTTGGAAGTTCAGTGAACACTCAGTAAATATTCTATTTAGTATGGAGGAAGCTTTGCATTTGGAAGAAAAAATCATAGGCACTTTCCAATGTTGATAGGTGGATCTTCAAAAAACAAAGCATCTTCCTAACACTCTACTAATAATAGTGGTGTGCTTATTTGTATTTGAGTGAAAATGAAGATACCTCAGAACCTTTGATTTAGAGATTGAGCACTCACAGTGCTAGAAGCTGTAGAAAGGGATAAAAAAATAAGAGACCAGCTGTTCTGGTGTCAGACCAATGTAATTATTGATTACAGATTGGAATACAACATGGAATAGAAGAGACAAATGAGCTGGAAGAGCTGACTGGTCATAAAAGGAAGTATTTCAAAAATGACTATATCCTAATTCAAAACTTAGTGGTCCCCAGGTGCCATGATTTACAGTAGGGCTGCCCACATATAAGGGGCAGAATATAATTTATTTTCTTGCTGTGGATTGTCGTCCTGTTTTTTTTAAGTTTTTCTAAGCCTTCTGAGGTTTACATTCTTGTAACAAATTTTTCTTCACGTAAATAACTTACTGTTTTGCATTCTTTTATGGAAGAGGAGAAATTTGATGAACTGTTGGTTTGTCCAGTGTCATTGGAGAGGTGGCACTGTCATCCTCCAATCCACTGTCACTTTTGGAAATCTATAAATGTTGGAGTCAGAAATTAAACGCTCTCTTTTTTACCTTGGAAAGTCCAGTGTCCACGTTGTTTTATTTCGTGTCCCAGAGTGACAGTGGATGTTAAAACCATACAGTGGTCACAGCCAAGAATAACAGTTTCCATTCAATGGACAAAAAGGTAAGGTGTGGTACCAAAGAAAAGCTCTAGGGGGGCAGGGCATTGAGAACAGGTCTCCCAAACCATGTCAAACAACCCTAAGCATTGCTTAAGATCACACTTGTCTTAAGGATTTAGTTACTACTGCAGCAGCAATTTATCCAGACAAGCAAAGAGCACCAGGCTCTTTTCCTGCAGCTGATTCAGATCCTGCTGCTGTCTCCAGCACTGTGGAATTGCTCTTTGTCAGATTCATGGCTGCTGATGCAGTGAAGTGCAAGGCTTTGGCCTCCACCCCCAGCACTCCTGGCAGAGTGGCTGAGGTAGCACATAAACCCATCCTCATGCATTTAGATGTCTTCATCAGCAGAGAGAACCGTTCGGGAAGGAGACATTTAAAAATCTCTTTGTTGGGTTTATAGGTTCTTTAAAGCCACTTAGTCATTAGATAGCAGGTTAAAATTAGTCCATACAAGATGAGGCATCAACAGAGTCTTTTCCCAAAGCTCCTTATTAGCATTGATTTTTCAGTCAGAGAAGAGTCGGGTATGGAAGATTAAATTAACGATGCTGCGGTCGGTACGGTTTGCCGGAAATGCCTGGCATCTTGTGCAGGCACCTCCTCACATGGTTTTTCATGATACAAGAACTAAAGATTCAGCAGCAAGAACACATAAAGGTCACTCTCATTTTAGGGTGTTATTTTGACTGTGGTGAAAACTATTTTTCCCCCTCTGTCTTTCATTTCACTAATAGATGGTGGGTGACATAAAATGATCCTCATTTTTCAGAACTTCATTTGGAAAATTTCCAGGTGATTCTGGTCTTCAAAATCATCCAAACACTTAGAAACAGTAAATTGATTCTTTCAAGAAAATCCAGTAAGAATTTTTTTTTTTTTGTTATTTGGTTGGTTGGGGTTTTGTTTGAAAGCCATGTGTGAGGGAATGCTCTGCAAAATGGTGTGCTGGAAGGAGGGGATGCATTCCTAGTCCTTGTGTTTCACTGCTTGGCTGTTGCAGACCAAAGGGCTGATGCAACATCTTGAAATTGATGGGACTTTTTCCCCTGGCATCCGTGGGCAGCAGAGAGGCGGGATGGGAGGAGGCAGCCTGGCCAAGGCTGGAGCATTCCCTGGCACCTTCAGTATCTCTCTCTCCTTGTGACTATGGTGGCTGGGGTCAGGTGTGTCAGATCAATCTGCAAAGGCACATAGTGATAAAAAAGGGGGGAATGGCTTTAAACTGATACAGAATAGGTTTTGATTAGATATTCAGTCAGAATTCTTTAGTATGGGGGTGGTGAGACGCTGGAACAAGTTACCCAGAGGAGCTGGGAATGCCACATCTCTAGAAATGCTCAAGGACAGGTGTGATGAGGCTCTGAGCAACCTGGTCTAGGAGGAGGTGTCCCTGTCCATGACAGAGAGGTTGGAACTATATGATCTTTAGGATCCCTTCCAACCCAGACCATTCCAGGATAATTCTACGATGATGGGTTTATTGCTGCTATTTTCTGAAGGGCAACACTTGAGCCAGCACAGGTGCAGTTATAAACTCATGGCACAGACCCTTGGGTTGTAAAGTGTCTGCAAGACAAGGAGGTCACAAAACTCCTGCAAATATATCCTGACATTTTCCGTTTTCTTTTTTTTCTACACTGGAAGCAGCAAGGACTGGATAGTCTGAAGTCTGTGTACTTGTGGTGTTAAGTGATTGGACCATAGAGCTTTATTAAGAAAAGCCTGCAGGCTAGTTTGTTTTGCACCAGTGAAATCACCAGAACTGTAACCCTGTGGAAAGCTGTAATTAAAAACTGCTTAAATGAGAAACAATGATAATAATAATGATTTTGCCTGACAATTGACTGGTTAGCAGTGTTCTTCATAGGCATTGTCAAAGTCCTGCTGATAAGCGAGAAATCCTTTTTTTTGGGATTGTCTCTCCTTGAATCATTTCACAGAGCCATTTTCCATTCCACAGGCCAGTTCCAGCCCATACTGGTTGGAGCCCACCTTGCAGGCTGCAGACCACTGGGGATTGGAAAGTGCATCATATGGGGGGGAGATCTCAGAGGCTGTGGGGGGACTGATGAGGTGGCTCCTCTGAAGGAGCTGGCCTGAAGGTGACCATGGAGGTGACCACAATAAGGAGCCAGCTCTATTTATTGATGGTCAGTGTGGTGTTGATGTGCTGAGCCCTGTGGGGGTGATGGCCTCTCTGGAGAGAGGGGACAGTAGCTAAGGAGATTTATGAAGGAGGGGCTTGAAATACCAACCACATCTCCCTTTTTAGTTATTTTTTTATGTCTCTAGAGTCTCTTTTAGGGGGATTATGCAGGTTTCCAAGCCTAAATTTTGCCTTGTGCGAGAAAATGTGTCCTAATTTTTGTTTCCTTGGGTGCTAACGTGCCAAGCTGGGGTCTTTGAGGAAGATGTAACCCCCTGCCACAGCAGCTTCTTTAGCTCTCCTTCTTCCTTTCCCCAAAATCATGTGTTTGAGCACTGCAGAAGAAGCCATCAACACTTAGAGCAGCCAGTTGCTTTATTCCAGTTGATGCCATCATTTCATAAATTAGATCAAAAGACAACACTGGGTCATTCTGTCCTGACTGAAGTGATTAAGTAGATCTGTGCTATTAACTGCAGTTATCTTCTGAAATGTCAGACTTCCTGCCAAGATCTTGCATAGTTTTAAATAAGCATCTGCTGGCTGAGGATTCAAACTCCGGATTGGAGGCAATAATTTGTAACTCCCAAGTGAAAATCTGTGGATCAAGCCGCCCCCTTGGGCCACGGGATCCTTCATCTTGCTGCCCCTTGGTGTTGTAGTTCTGCACAGAAAACTCCTGTGCCTAGCAGTTCAGTATCATCTGTATGGTTTGTTTCCAGCTGAGATATCACACAGCTGACAGTTGTTTATTGAGAGAGGCAGCAGTGGGGAGAGAGAAGTTCTAAGAAAATTAAATATTCTTTTAAAATGGCAAATCTTTTTTTGCATATTCACTCTGTTATTTCAGTGGATCCCCTGGACATCTGGCAAGTATTTTGGCTGTGTCTGAGAGATTTTGGAGAAAGAAGGAACCTTGGCAGTGGCTTTAAATGCAGTAAGACATAACCGAGAGGAGAAGAAATTGCTGCTCTAAGGAGGGAGAGAGCATTTGCCGCATTGCAAAATGGCACAGGGAGCTTTTCCTGCAGGCTGAGATGGGATTAACATCCCTGCAGCAGTGTTTGAGCTGCCTCCTGAGTGTCTGGAGATGGCTCAGGACCTGCTGCCCCCCTGCCGCGGCAGCGCCGCCCGTTTGCATTCTTCATCCACAAATGGATGCTGGATCACACGTCGGCCTTTCATAGCTCCCTTTAGGAGCTGAGCACATAAAACATTAGGAAACTTGCAGTGCTGTAATAAAAGCCACTGGGGATGTTTGGTAAGACAAACTATTAGAGGTTTCATCCTGCATAAGTAGTCTGTGTGTATATATATATATATTATGTATGTGTGTGTGTGTGCGTGTGTTCATACAATGTTTGCTTCAGAAGAAGTGCACAGACAGAAAGTCAGAGCTTACTGCCCTCTTCCAGTTCAGGGAAAAACCTTTGATGTTACTAAAATGTGGAAGCACAATCGATGCTGAATTTTGTGTATTGGGTTTTATTGTTTTCTTAGGATTGCTTTGCAGCAGAAATAAAATGCTGAATCTCTACAACTGCAATGCCCTTTACATTGACAGTGCAAAGGCAAGACTCCCAGCTTTTATTTCCCTTGGAATTTGAAATGTTGTCTTGCCTATTGCACTAAACTCCTCCGAGATCCAGTTAACTTTATTGCTACAACAGGAATATTCCCTGGTGCTCTGAGGCTGCAGGAAGCAGGTCAGACTGGTGGAGCAGTAGGGGAAGGACAATGGAATTGTCTGGCCTGTGCCTGTGTCCTCACCAATGACTGTTCCAGGACATTTGCTATGCTTACCATTGCCTTTGCTTCCAGTGGAAATTCAGAGCTGTGGGTGTTTGGAACAGTGTGCTCACTTGCAGGCTCTTGGGAGTAAGGTCACTGTCACTCAGCTCCTGAGGTGGTTTAATGGCAAGGTTCAGCTGGGTTTGCTGGGTTCAACATTGTGTTTGGGTGTCTGCCTCAGCAAAGAAAGAGCATCTCCTGGCTCATCACTGCCAGAGCACCTCAGCTTTGGAGCAATGACTGTGGGGCCTGGGACAGATGGGGATGGTAAATCCTCCAGCCTGCATTGTGTTAAGGGAGTTCTTCCACAAGTCCTACACGATTGTCCTCTCTCTCCAGGTGAGGATTTTCCACTTGTGAAGGTAAGAGTGCTGAACTGTGCAGGGCACGTTTCTTTCCTGTTAATGCAGTGCTGTGCCAGGAGAATTGGCCCCTGGTGGGCTGGTGTCAGTGGCTCCGGGCATTTCCCTTCCTGGAATGCTGCAGCCATATGGACACAAGGACACATGCTGCTCTCCACAGCTGGTAGTTTGGCTGCAGCTGATCTTTTTTCCCTTTAAACTTTCAATTGCCTGAGACAATACTCAAGCTCAGAAGCAGTGTGGCTGTGATGATCCTTTGCTTGTTGGCTGTAAGAATTTATTTGCTTGTTTATCACCCACCCTTGTAATACCTTAAACCCAAGGTCAGGACAAGAAAAGATTAAAAAGCCTATTTTATAGTCTCATGTAAATGCCAGGGCCATCAGAGGCATTATCCCAGTAGGATGTTAGACCTCAAATTCTTATAGTCTTGTATTTTTGCATAACTTTGTCAATGTTCTCTGAGAGTAAAAACTGTTGTGTCACATCCACAGCTGCTACAAACTGGCACAATGCCAGTGAAGTCAAAGGGGAAACAATAATTTACATGAAATGAGTTTTCTGATATTGTGAAGTGGTGAAGAGGGGACCCAAATTGTTTCCCCACATGCCCTATACTGAGTGACCTGCTGTGTCCAACTTCTGCATGGCAGATTTATCATTTTCTTGTGCTGCTTGGCAGTTTCAGTCTAACCCCATTTCTGTATTTCCTTCTGCCAAAAGCAAAATAAAAGAAATTAGCCAGGACTCCATCACTCTGGATGTATCTCAAAATCCCTTGGAAATAATGTCACTGCATTCTAGTAATATTTGGCATGGATTTTTTCCATCAGTGGTGTATGGCTACTAATTATGGGCTTTTCAGGCAGTTGCACAGGGCTGTCTGTGGGAGTAAGGAGTACTCCATTCATCTCCATTACAGTTTGGGGTGGCAGATGTTGTTTTGTGAAATATGATAAAGAACCCCAAAGTTCAGTATGGAGATGGGGTTATCATTTTTGCATTAGGGGTTTTAACAAAGAAGTGAGTATATATGTATGTATATATATGGGTGTGGGTAATATAATTTTTTTCACCTGTTTCTCTGGTTTATCATTTACATATAATTTCCAGTAAATTTCCTGTAGAAGCTTGTTTCTTGACCATGGAATTATTTTAACCACAGATTTATTTTCTTAAAATCATTTGTCTACCTTTTTTTTTTTTTGCTGCATCCTCCCATCAGTTTTTTTTTTTTGCTTGCGACAAACAGAGTCATTCCCAACTTCTAGTGTTCAATGATATCCAAGTGTAAGTATGAATTTGGTGCAAATTTTCCAGATTACTACTGTTTTCTCTGACAGAGGGGATGGAGAACATAACTCATGAGCTGTGAGTGCTCTTTAGCCTTTTGTATGCGTAAAAGTGCTTTTTTGTGGGTCCAGGTACCACAGTGATGGAGCACAGATGGACACATAGGTATGAAGCAGGGAGCAGTAGGGGTGCCAGCATCTGCACTTTACCTGAAGGCTGTTGTTGCTCTGCACCTTATTGACAAGTTCTCACCTCTTTCACACCAAATTGTGTGCCAGTTAAAGGGAAGAGCAAAGATCTTGTTTCTCTCAAGCTGCTGGTGTCAAATATGGGACCTCCCAACATTGGGCTGACAACGGGGAGAACACATGGCCTCAGATGGGGTCAGGCAGAAGGTGAGGCTGGGAGAAATCTGCTTTATTTCAGCCTCTCTTACCTGGTTGATCCGAGCCTCGTCACTATTTCAGCTGAGAGATTGAGACACAGTGAAACATTGTATGAGAACCTGAATCTCTCCAGGTATCTTTGTTGAAAAAAAGCTGCAGTGTTTCCTCCTCAAGCTCAAGTTGACTTGGGGACCCACCAGTTCCAGATATGCTCAGCTTGTGAAGTAATGAGTTATTTCTTTGCATTCAAGTCGTGTGCTCCCCATATGCTGTGGGAGAAGAGAAGGCAAGATGTGCTGGGTTTAAAGTGCAGCCTTTTCACGTGCTCCCTTCCCTCCTCCTGTCCTTTCCCCAAACTGGGAGCCCTTTTTACTCTCCTGCCCTTAACCTGAGCTCTGTAGGACACCAGCTAAGGGAACATACTTGCTTTGTATGGTGAATTAATGAGTTCAAATGGTCACCTTACACAGCAGAGATGTGTGGGAAATAAAACCTGTGTCAATGTGAAACATGTGTGTGCCTGTCCAGAGGATGAGGCATCTGATTCATAAATCAGTGGCAGGGAGGTAAGGAGAGATGTGTGGGTTTGGGAACAACTGTCAGACTTAAATGGTGCATTTTATTCTTTTTCATCTTAAGTCTCCCAAGAAGAAGATCATGTTTTTGACTTACATGTTTTCTCTCTGGTGCTGGCCAGAGTTTAAAGCATCCAGAAGGTCAGTGTGTTCCTATTTCATGTCATCTTGTGATTCCTGGTGATGCTATGGGCACACAAACCCTTTCAGGACCTGCAGAGTACTCATTTGGGGAAAGAAAAGCAGGCTGCAAAAGCTGTCTGAGAACTGTGTCTCAACCCTCTGGGTGAGTTGAAACTTGGAGTGTGTTAATGCTGCAGTGAGTGGCACATGAGGAAATTCAAAAACTGCCTATCTGTGCTGGAAACATTTCCAGCAAAGACACAGGAATATCTTGTAGGGGAGGATGCAGAATGTATTGTTCTGCTTGTATCAATTGCTCCTTTAATAAAAACTCTGACTGAATTTGCAGTAGCAGGAAGTTTTCCCATTGCAGTGAAATCTATAGCCCGTGAAAGAGCTCCCTGGGGCAGGCAGCTACTGGAGATGGGGTCTGAGACCAAAAAAATAGCTTTGGGACTGAGCCTGTAGTTGGCAGAATCTCCTCTTCCCTAGTGTGATTTCATGTTACTCATTGTAGCTGTGGATGTTGGGGAGAGCCCCAAACCTGAGTGCTGGACTTGCCTGTGGAACCAGGCTAAGGTAAAAAGAGCTGGTCTAGGTCAGAGAGAATATAGATGGAAAGAAACCTGTCCATTTTTCCAGAAGACAGCAATTCCATCTGGTATTTTAGAAAGGCCTCTGCTTTTATCCTTGGGCTATCTGCATTAGTAGTCCCTGAGCTTTGCCTTCTGGGCTGAGGGAGAGTGAGGCTGTGCTGAAGTAAAGCACATCGTGTCTTCTCCCTCACTGCAAAGGTCAGGCTGGTCCTGCCACAGCTCTGCAGTTCCTGTTTACGCCATCCATGACATTCCCAATCCCTTCAGCACTTGTGGTAGTGTTTCTGCAGCTCTTCCTTGGTAACTAACTCCAACTGGCACAGCTGAGGCATCAGCAGGATGAATCCTTGGAGTGCAGCCAGCTCTGGCTTTGATTTTGCACTCGTGTCACTGATGTCAAGCCTTTGAACAAGGCCCCTGCTACAGTGTGGGGCAGATGCATGCAAGAAGAGCATTCTTGCCTTGTGGGGACACCCAGAGTCACAAGATCTCAAATGGGATGCCAGAGTGCAAGTGTTTGTTGTGGTGCAAGCCACGACTTCTTTCCTCCTCCAGTGACGCAAACTTGTGTCATTCCCGTTTGGAGGCTGAGTGCATGCAGGGGCAGATGCTGCCCACCCCAGCATTCCTCCACTTGTGTCTGTGCAAACCCAGAAACGAGGGGCTCCCTGCAAACATGACTGGCTGGGGTCACTTGGTCTGTGGGCTGCTGGAGCTCTGAACCAAGAGCTGTGGGTCTGGAAATCTCTGAATGAAGACTGGCAGAGTGTGGGGTGTGTAGCATCTCATGGAGCTGAGACTGGCAGGGGCTGGTCCTTAAACTTCTCCAGCTGCAGTCAAGAGCTTCCCAGCAAGAGCTGAACATTTGCCATCAACATCTGTAAGAGCTGAGGGGAAGAAAAGCATACTCTTAACTAGTCTGTGACAATAACACCACTCCTGCTCCTTGGTTTTGTTGTAGGTGTGTGTTTTTTAGGGCAGGACTGTGTGTGAGAGCAGCAGCTCTGGTGGACTTGCATTGCCTTTCAGAACACTAGCAGTGGAAAATGCACCTGCATTGCAATGCAAAGACATTTCTAATGTTGAAGAATATTCTGTAGAAGTGATTATTTTCCAGGGGACACTGATTAGTCCTTTCCTTTTCCTGACAATGTGTGACTCCTTGAAAACATTGGTCTGTTTCTGTGGTCTTCCCACTGGCCAGGTGAAACAACCTCTACAGAAAAACTTTCTGATTTGGAATGACAAAGCTTTTTTCTCTGTGAAAATCAAAACTTTCGTATGTGTAGATTTTTCCAAAGGGAATTTATTTCTTTTATTTTTATATTTTTCCCAGTCTTTCCTTGTAGTGGAAACTTTCCTAATGTTTTACTGGTTTATTATGAAGATTTCTAGATGCTACAGCAATAATGGAATTTCCCTTCCTTTATTGTGTTTTGTGCACACAGTTGCATGCAAACTGAAGGTCTGACTTGATATCCTCAGCAGGACATGGGACTAAGTCAAAGGCCTGTTAAAACCCAAGTGGAACTATATGTCTGAGATATTTGGCCCTGTCACCTGCAGCTGTGAGGCTTCTGTGCAGAATAACTCCAAAACGCTGAAGGGGATGTGGCTATGTCTTAAATAGCTTTCCCAATAGAAACCTTTGCTCTTATATTTGGGAGAGAATGTTTCTACAGAGCCAAAGCACCATATGCTTTGCCATTATATGAGGTGGAAAATATAAGTAGAATTACATAATGTTACATAAACATTTTCCTTGCCTGACTGATTCATTTCCCCCTACACACACTTTAAAATATTGGGGGGTTATTGCTTCAAGTCTCAGATCTGATATTTGAAATAACTTTTTTTTCTGATTCACAGAGGTCATAAAAAATTAGATTCTCTGCTATTATAAATTAATTAAATTACAGAGCAGACCAGAGAGTTACTACAGGTGCAGAAAGGCTTTCTCTGCCTTCCTAACTTCTCCAGTGTTATTATGTGGCATGACAAATTTCTGACAATTGACTTACCAGCTTTCCAGCAGCTATGGCCAATCATTCTTCTTAGTGAAAATCAGACAATCCTTTTTTAACATGGAATTAATGAAGTGATGAAAATTTACATCAGCGAAGGATTTATCACAGAGCCTTACTACTGAATTAAAGGTACTTATGCTTCCATAAATACCAACCATTGTTGCTAATCCAAGACTTGAAGTCTTAATTCTGTCACTTTATAGTTAAGCTAGTAGAGAATAAGAATGAGAGAGATATTTTTCCAAATTTAGTTTAAAAATGCTTATTTTGTTCCTCCAGTAAAGAGAAATGATTACTTGAGCAAAAATTACGATCGTGCTAATTGGTGATCTAAGAAATCTAGCAGATTTATGCAGAAGGTTTTCATTGTGTGCAATAAAAAGATATTCTGATATCCCTAAAACTTTATTTTGTCTTTGCATCTGCTATACAGAGTAATCAAGTGTCAAATGCCGATATTCATAGGGCCAAATGGGCCAATGAATCCTCCTCTTCTTCACTCACCCTGATGTCTTCATTTCACTGTAACAAGTGAAAGTCAGAGGTAATTCTTATGGTCTGACACCTGACTAATCACCTATAGTTTAAATGAGACCTTGAAGAACCTGTGTGGTCATTGTGAACCTACTCAGGAAGTCCTGAGTCCCAGAAATAGCATTCCTAAAATATACACTGAGCAATTATTCATTTTTTTCAATTGGATGGGTGCATGCTGTGAGGTTGCTATTGTAAACTGTTCACAATTCTCCCCTGTTGTGTTTTAAAAACCCCCACACCTGGATTTGTGCTCTTCCCATGGGATGTTGGCAATGTCTTTGTAAAGGATTTTTTGGAAGAGAGGGAGAGCCTGCAGGTGGGCAGTGGCACAGAGACCAGGTACTACCTGCACTCTAATGAAGCCAGATCAGGAGACAGTGAGTGCTTCTGTACACATAATCAAGGACAAGTCCCAAATGTTACCACTAAACCATTTCTCGTCTTCTTCCAAGGAGAGAGGACATACACAAAAATACATGGAAACTTACTGAGAAAGCCCTTCCTATAGGAATGAATGTCTGTTATTTTCATATTGGGGTGGTGCTCTGAAAAGAAGCTTCTGGGTGCCAAGAGAAGGGAGGATGATGTGGGAATATACCCACTGGCAGCCTGAAGTAACTTGGAGTGTGATAGGGAATGCCTGGTCTTGACTGTGCAGAGTCTCATGCAAGTTTCCACTGCCTCACTTCCTTTTTCTTCCTCAAATAAAAGCAATCACTCTTCCTATGAACACATGTGATTAGGGGTCAGTATTTAGCAGCATTAATTCATGGTCTTAGTGAGAGCTCATTCCTTCCTCACCCCACCCCAGAGCATTTAAACCTTCCTCTGCCAAAATATAATAAATGGCAGGTCTGGCCCCTAACGATTCCTCACCCGGGAAGTCAGGGATGAGGGCAATTTATCTCCTAATGATTAAACCTGCAGAAAAAAAGGGTGAATTGCCTGAATGAAATTACTGCCCATGCATTATTCAGCCCCCTGTGGGGGGTTCTGCAGGAGAACAGAGAGGGGCCAGCATCCCAGGCAGGTGGGCTCCCCTGGGATGGGCAGCCCGTGCCGAGCCCCTGGGGAGCCGTGGGGCTGTAGATGGCAGCAGAGGCTGTGGAATGGGAGGGCTCAGGCAGAGCTGGTGTCAGGGGCTCCCAGGGGGATGGGTGGTGGTGCAGGATGGCTCGAGCTTGGCAAGGCCATGGGGAGAGGAAGGGTGCTCACCCCAGGCTGGGGCTGAGAAGAAAACATTAGAGAGGATCCATCCTGCAGACAAGAGGAATGGGACAGGGAGAAGGGGAGAGGAGAAGAGAGCTCTCTGCATTGGTGTGTGCTTGACTGCCCTGTCTGGACTGTCCAAATCCCACCTGTGCTTTGCTCTTATCAGTGCCTCTCTTGGCCCATGTACAAGGCTGGTGCTACGTGCAGTGCTTTGGGGGGCTTTGCTTCCCCCCAGGTGCAAAGGGACCTGTCCCCTGCTCAGGGACAGGAGGGGACAGTGGAGGAGATGCAGCAAATCATCTGTCATGCTGCTCTACTTTGATAGTTGCTAAATGACTTTTTTTCTCCAGTTTTAATTATAGTACCTAACTGGATACACAGATGTTAAAATTTTGGTTGTGAGTGCAAGTTATGGAATCTCCCCTGTCCTGCACCTGTAGTGTCCCAGCTTCTGGGGCTGCTTTTCCTTTGCCTTCTCAGTCAAAGAACCAACAGGTGGGACAGGGTGTTCTACAGTGAACTCCCTGATATCTGCTCCTACAAAAGACAGGGTTCCTAGCTGAGCTGGCACTGATGAGCAGTGTGTCACATCTGGCACATGAGGCTGCCCAAGACTTTCAGGAGCATCACTCTTGCCCATCCTGCTTGAGGGGTGAATTCTGCTGGCTGTCCTGACTGATGGGTCAGCTTTGGTGCATTAACCCCACACTATACCTTCTCTGCAGGGTAACCAAGCTGGGAGCCATCTTATCATTTAATCTCAGACCGTTGAGAGATGCAGGGGAATACATCCAGATAAATGCTCCTCAGTGAACTCAGATGATGGCCTGATGCTGACCCTGGTGTGCCTGGAACTGCTGCTGGGGAGCAGAGGGAGTTTACCCACGTGTCTGCTACTGTACAAACTCTTCCCTGAGCTGCCAGTTGCAATGCCCTGGAAAACTGATCGGGGCCAGCATGTGTATTTGATAATATGAAAAGCTGTATTTCCCTCTTAGACAATCCAGTGAAAGTTCCACATCCAGTCTCCAGTGAAATCACCTTAATTTTTTTTCTCTAGTCTCCTTCTAGCTTTAGCTGATGTAGGACTATACAGAGGGTGTGCACAAGTGCTGGGAAGTGAGAGCTGCAGTGCTCTCACTGAAGTAGCATTCCTTGGCAGGCTGAGTGCAAGCCATCTTTAAGCTGTGTCAATTGGCTATTTTGAGTCTGAGAAATAGGCAATACCTCTAGGGTGCTAAATGAATTTTCTTTATTTTGATTGCAATACATAATATAGAAACCAATACCCTTTGCTCCAGCAAGATGGGAGCAAGTAGTGGGGCTCTGACTGATGTCCCTCCACAGTGAAATGTGTTTTCTTCTTCCTAATCTCAAAGTATTACAAATGCTTTTGGCCCCTGATCAGGACCAGGAAGAGTTTTTCATCCCAGAGCAGTGAGGAAAACTGTCTGACTGTGGGTGAATGAGAAATGGCAGTGCTGTGGGAAGTAGGTTGGCATCTCTGTACCAGGGATGGGTGGCAATCCCAAATGGCTGCCACAGTGCAATGTGTAGCCTCATCTCCTGTGAGTCAGACCTGCTTCATACCCAAATTTCCCTTGAGCAACTCTTAAATGGCAGATCACGTCACTGAGGCTCATGCAGTTACAAAACTCATCCTAGCTGGGAATGGGCAAGGAGCACTCTGGGGTCTGTCACTGAGCCCTCCTGTAGCAGCCTGGGGACTTGGGTGGGTGCTGGTCTCACATCAGTGACTGTCCAGACTTACTGGAATTGCCTGAACTGAGGGTCATGTGAGGGCTGGTGAAACTGGATGGATGCATTGTAGTGTGAGAACAAAAATAAATGGTATTGCACCCATCAGCTCTGGTCCATGAATAATAGAGATTCCTTGTTTACAGGATGTGGGACAATTGTTTAATTATCTCAGTGTTTGCTGGTATTTTTCTTCCTTTTTGTCACATTTTAAGGCAGCATGTTTAAAAACAAGGTCACAGGAGATGGAGTGAGTCCATGGAGCCCTCACGCCCACTCCTGGAGAATGGATCTCCACCAACAGTGACCTCCAAGAGCCATTCCCAGGGAACATCACCTTTCCCACCTCCATGCCCAAAGGCACTGTGGGATTTTTGTTCACCTGTTCAAAGGGCCTATGAAGGAGACAGAGAGAGCTAAGGGAGAGCTAACAAATGATCCCTCCTGCTCCTTCTTGCCCTCCCAGCAGCCTGGGGGTCGTGTGGCTTTAATTAATCAGTCGTCTCACGTGGCAATGCTGACACAAATGGCACCTGCTGTCACCCTCTGCCACGTAAATGCTGGTGATAAATGGCACGGGCTGTGCTGGCCAGTGATTCCAGTTGGCCGAGCAGAGATGGATGCTTGTGTCCCTCTCTGTGACAGAGGAGTTAATCATGATGAAGAGTGAGCATGTAGGGCAAGCAGCTCCAGCCTGGTCTTCCAAGGAGGATGCTGTGGTCCAGTTCACAGAGAGACTTTACCAGTGGCTTAGAAAGGCACAAAAGGTACCAAGTTCTCCCTCATGTGCCAGCAGATGGATTTGGTGCAGGTCAGTCACATTTTAGAGGATGTTTTAGGTAACTGCATTTGGGAGGCTGGTAGCTGCTCCTCATGCTCAGCCCGTCCTGGATGCTGTGAGTTCCTCTTCCAGCAGAAATGTCCTGGCTGGTGCCACCAGGCATGCAGCTCTGCTCTGCATGGGAGGCAGAGACACTGCTCCTGCCAGGCAGGGCTTCGAGCCTTCTCAGAAGAAATGGCCATTAGGTACATCTTCAGGTCCTGCTGACCCAAAGGGTTTTCTTGATCCATTTAATACATCCAGAGGGACAAGTCAGGGCTCTCCAAGTTCCCTGAATCTGCCATTGCTCCTCTCCCTGTCAGTACTGTCTCACTGTGAAATCCCAAAGCTCCCTCCACCATGTGTGTACCTTGTAGGACAGGAGATTCTATGAACAGGAGTGTGACTCACCACAGAGCCTGTGAGGTGATGGTACAAGGCTGTCTCCAAGCCTGGAGTATCAGAAAAAGGGTCGATGCCACCAGATGGTCACATACTGCTCCCTGTGTTTAGCCAAGGAGATGTGCTGCTCTGTGTCAAGCATCTGCATGGCTCTCAGGCCAACACTTCTCCCAGCACCTGATCTCAGCCACTGCTCTCTGTGACAGTGACTAGTAGCAGTAAAAAGGAGCCAGGCCAGAGGGCACATATGTGTGTGCCCAATTTTCCCTTTGCAGAATTGCTTTACAGGTATCAGACACTCAGGTGATGTGGTATCTGGAGGTGGAAATGATATGGGGGCAGAAGGAAGAGTATAATGGGCAGAGAAGACCAACTGAAATTCAGCAAAGGCAAAAGCAGGGTCCTGCACCTGGGGAGGAACAACCTCAGGCATCAGGACAGGGGCAGGGCTGACCTGCTGGAAAGCAGCTCTGTGGAGAAGGACCTGGGGTCCTGGTGGACAACAAGCTGTCCATGAGCCAGCAGCATCCTTGTATCCAAGATCAGTGGATTCCTGGGGCACCTTAAGAAGAACACTGCCAGCAGGTTGGGGAGGTGATCCTGCCCCTCAACTCAGCCCTAGTGAGGTGTATCTGGAGTGCTGTGTCCAGTTCTGAGCTCCTCAGCACAAGAGAGATATGGAGCTCCTGGAGTGGGTTCAGTTGAGGACAGCAAAGATGATTGAAGGACAGGAGCATCTTTCTTATCAGGAAAGGGCCTGTTCAGCCTTGAGAAGAGAGGACTGAAAGGGGACCTCACCAATGTCTGTCAAGGGTGAGCTCTGTGGGATTTGTTTGGTGTGTGGTGTAAGGTACTGGATGGGATTCAAAGTCTGGAGCACAAAGCCTTTATCTCTGTGCTCAGACTGACTGCACACAGTCTGCAACCTCTCCAGGCTCTCTTTCAGACCTAGCCCACCAGATCAAAAAAGCACAAAATCTTCCACTGAGGGAATTATTGGAGCCTTCTCCAGCAGCCAAGGAGAGCCCTTTTATTAATGTCTGCAGTGTCCTGGTGGCTTTGCTACGTGACTGAGAAGTCGATATTTGTATTGTTATTGACTTCTCCAGAATGAATTCAGCAACCCCTATTAAAGATCTCATTCTTGAAGTAACTTCATAGTTATTGAGAGTAATCTTCATAAATGATGCTATGCTTCTGTGTAATCTCATCCAATAGATTTTTCTGTATCAGCTATGATTTGTTTTAATCGGGGAATTGGTGCAGAGTTCCTTGGGTTTTTCAGTTTGTGCTGAGCAGTGTGATTTAAGATTGAAAATACATGCTTTTTTCTTTTGACAGTGCAATTTGATTGGGAAGAAGTGTCCAGTCTGTTCTGCTCTGACAGCTCATTGCACAGGTCTGTGTGCCAGTGCCCTGTATGGGGACTTTACCCAGGCTGGGGTCACCAGGGTGACCTTTACTCACCACTCTGCCACCAAGCTGGACATGCAGGCAACTGGAGATGCTGTCTGCATGCCAAATGAGATCAGCGTTCCCAGTCTTCCCTCTTCTGTTTTGGGACCTATTGATCACTGTCAGTGAATATCTGCTGTGTGTGTCCTGAAGTAAAGCTTTTCTCTGCTGCTCTTTGTCCAGATTTCATCAAGGGCTAAAAACTCCTTTTGACTTCAGTGATATTTGGATAGTTTTCTTTGAAAAAGAGAAAATAAATTGCATTAATTCTGCTCCAAATCCCCAGAATAATTAGAATAATATCAGTAAAAATGGTGGGGTTGACTCAAAGATGAGTCGTGCTGCTGATTTGTGATACAGTTGCTGTGAAAAAGTGGAGGATGACCCACACATTCCTCAGGCAGCATTGTTAGTTCACATCCATGGACCAGCTTGGTTTTCCCACCACCTTCTCAGAATACAGCTCCTGGCTGCTCTCTAAGATGGGACACAAGATCATGCCTCAGACCAAATGCTCGACATCTCCCTATCTATGTGAAACAGGGAAAGCTCTTTCTATCCTCATAGCTCCAGGCTAGGAGTTGTTGAACCTCAGTGCTGGGTGTGGGCTGCCCAGAATTTTACTATTAACTTTCTTTGTGCCAATGAGAGCTGAAGAAAATGTTGAGGTATGTGGTTGATGCTGATCTCCATAAGTGCAGAGATGTCCCTACCATCTCACAGGTGACTCCAGAAGAAGCTAACAAATGGGATTAGAATTGATTGGATGGAGCCTGCAGCAACCCCTTCCAGTGGTCAAATTTTCCCTTGGAAAGTAGAAATGAGCTGGTAGGGTTTGCTCATGTCTCGGTGCTCACACCTGTTTTCACCCTAGGGTACAGCAGTCTGTGGAGCTACAGTAACAGCATTGCTTGTGCTTTCAGCAGAGACCTTGATGTGTCTTGACTGTGGAAAATGAACTCCTCCTTCAACCACTGCAGTGTACTTGGGGGCAGGACTGATGTGGTTTTGTTGGACCAGATTTTGGGTAATCAACATTCATCATTATCAACTTCAGGGAAATGTTAGATGCACATTTGATCTCTTAATATCTGAGCTTGCTTCATATTTTAGAGAGATCTCAGGACATTCAGGATTAAAGTTTCGCATGTGTGTAACTTGAATTTCCCACAAAGCACATTCTAGTCTTTTCCCTTTGGACCACTTCTAAAGTGTGAGCCTACTGTAAAGAACATCACAAAACAATATTTTTGCCTGCAGAAAAATAATTTAGTACTCTGGCACATTAAATATTTTGTTCAAGCACTGCCACCAAAGCCTGCTTAACGAACTGAAGAAAAATTCTCCTGAGGAGAAGGACAAAGTTTGGAGAATTGAAATAACTGGAACAAATTCTTTCCTTGGTCAATATGGCCACGTGTCACAGTGAGAGGGGAGGCGCTGCAAGACTTCCTTTCACACAGCTCTTCTTGACCACTCAGGTGTCACTTCTTTATGCTATTTTTGTTCCTTCCAAGAATGTGATGAATGTTTTGGAGATCAGAAGAAATGAAGAACAGAAGAAATCAAGACCTGGCACAGTGCTGTGTTTGTTTTCACCTCCTGAGCTGTGTATGACATGGGAGTGAAGCATGACTGCAGAAACATTTCTGGCCTAAACTGAGAACATTTACAGAATCCTGGATTTCAGTTAATTGTGCAAATCCTTGTGGCTATTCCAAGTAATGAACTATCTGTGTTTCTATTAAAGAAGTCTCAGGATTTTTATTCCTCCATTTTAGGTTCCTTGTTTGAGACACTTAGGTTTTGTTTTACTGGAAGTATTTAAGGTCTGGTTGGACAGGGCTTTGAGCAACCTAATCTAGTGGAAGATGTTCTTGTCCATGGCAGGAAGGTAGGACTAGATGATCTTTAAATGTCACTTCCAACCCAAATCATTCTATGATTGCATGATTTTCAGTGAGTCCAAACATCCACAGGTTCTGTCACTTTTAAGCCATGAATTTTTATCCAAATACACCTTTACAACACCTTTTCCCCAACTTCAAACTTTGGTAGAGCTGTGTTTTGGCACTGTTTACACAAAACCTACTCTAAATATACAGCTGCTCCCTTGGTTTCTCCCCAGGATTTTTACTTTATTATGTTTCCCAGATGTGTGCATTTTAAAATCCCTTGTCACATTGCTATCAGACCCAGGGGGAAGCACAGACCACTCTGTTAAATCACACAGCAGCAACAAGCTAAGCAGTACTCAGTGGTGCATGGATGTGCCAATTAAGAGTGCATCTTACTTTTCTCATTCAGGGGGGTCTAATTGTTTGCTTGCAATTATTTAGAGAGTCTAATGAGGCTGAAAAGAGGTCAGATCACCTGTCTTAGTAGTCTGGAAGCCGATGTGATTTTTTGTCTATAAAATTTAATGTTCCAAAGACCTTATATAAAACGAAAAAATCTCCCCAGAGTCATGACTCTGCAGACTGAATATAAAAACAATTGTCTCCTAGTCCACACAACCTTTGGGACTCTGGAAGGAAACTGCCTGCTGGAATTGAAGACTTGTTGCATTCAGTCTGTCACTTGTAAACCCCAGTGCTGCCATTTCTGAATAGATAATAATATGCTGATATTTTTGTTCATCATGCCCTGAGTGTAGTCTTCACTGCTGAAAAAAACCCCAAACCCACAGGGATAATGACAGCTTTTTACTCGGGCCACAGGTGGTTTCCTTGATGTTTGCACAAAGTTTCAATTGATTTTCCTAGAAGAAGTACCATGACCCTTTCGTGTGTTTATCAGCCACAGTAAACTGTACTTTATGCAAGACTGAGGTTACAAAGACTGTGGCTTTCTATGGTATGTCCTGGGAGGGTTTCCTATCCCAGGGAGTTAAGTGGACATAGATGAACCTTAACCCTGCTTTGAATCAGGCCCTCTTTCACTTAGGAAAGCTGTGATGGCCTGAGCTGGAGCATAATCATAGTTGAGTTTGTCCCTCTAAAGATTACTTTTTACTATTGCCCCTTATAATTATATTAGTAGTAATTATTTATAGGTTTGTTATTATAAACTATCAATAAAACCTACTCAGATCCTCTGCAGATCCCTCCTACCCTCCAGCAGATCAACACTCCCATCTAACTTGTTTTCATCTGCAAACTGAGAGTGCCCTTGACCCCCTCATCCAGGTAATTGATAAAAATATTAAATAGAATTATCCCCAAAACTGAGCCGTGGGGAGCACCACTGCTGAGTGACCACCAGCTGGATTTAACTCCACTCACCACCCCTCTCTGGGCCTGACCATCCAGCCAGGTTTTTACCCAGTGAACAGTGCACCTGCCCAAGCCACGGCAAGCCAGTTTCTCCAGGAGAATACTGTGGAAAATGGTGTCAAAAGATTTTCTAATGTCCGGGTGGACACATCCAGCCTTTCTCTGATCCTCCAAGCTGGTGTCCTTGTCACAGAAGGAGAACACATTGATCAAGCTGGAGCTGCCTTTAATAAACCCTGCTGGCTGGGCCTGATCCCCTGATTATCCTGCATGTGCTGTTTGATGGCACTCAAGGCCATCAGCTCCACAGCCCTCCTGGGCTCTGGGCTCAGGCTGATAGGACTGTAGCTCCCCAGATCCTCCTTCCAGCCCTTCTTATAGATGGGTGTTTATATTTGCTGACCCCCAGTCAGTTGGGACCTCCCTGTTGAGCCAGGATTGCTGATAAATGATGGAGAATGGCTTGGTCAGCTCTTCCACAGCTCCCCCAGCACTCTTGGGTGGATCCCATCCAGCCCCATGGACCTGTGGGTGCCAATGCTGTAGCAGCTCATTGACCATTTCCCTTGGATTCTGGGGCTTCATTCTCCTGCCTGTCCCTGTCTTCCAGAGCAAGGGTCTGAGAACAACTGGCCTCCTAAAGACTCAGGGAAAGATGGTGTTAAGTACCTCAGCCTTATCCTTTGTCACTATGTTTCCTCCCTCATCCAGTAAAGGATGGAGGTTTGCCTTCAACCCTCTTTTGTTGATGTATTTATATAAATATTTTTATTGTCTTGTACAAAAGTAGCCAGATTAAGTTTTAATTGAGCTTTGGCCCTTCTGATTTTCTCTTTGCATAACTTCATGACATCCTTGTAGTTCTCCTGAGCTGCCTGCCCCTTCTTCCAAATGCCATAAACTCTCCTTTTTTCCTACGCCCCTGACAAAACTCTTTGTTCAGTCAGGCCAGTCTCCCCCACTGGCTCATCTTTTGGCACAGGGAGATAGCCTACTTCTGCTCCTTTAAAATTTCCTTCTTGAGCCATGTCCAGCCTTCCTGGACTCCTTTGCCATTCCAGAAGTTCCTCCCAAGGGGCTCTGCCAGCCCATAAAATATAGGTTACTGACTGTCTTTGCTCTATAAAGTTCCTAAACATGAGAAAGCATGAGAAGACAATATTAACAACTCTAGTGTTCAGAGAGAGATTTTGGCTCAAGTTTAGACACTGGCAGATGTATAACACAAAGCACATAGTCACAAAGTCTAGTAAAGTCTTCAGGGTTAATCACCAGGGCCAGGTTCAAGAGGTGCCAGTTGTTTTTTTTTTCTCCAAAGATTCCTGAGAAATTTCATGCTAACTTCCCATAAAACCAATAATCTCCAGCTACAGAGTAATTAAGTTGTCTGGGTAAATGAATTTCTTAAGATACTTTTGAATTTTGGCCCCAAGTAGCTTTCCTAATTTCACCTTGTGTATTTCTGTTGGGGCTGACACGGGAATCCATATTCCTGCAGTCTCATTGTATTACCTTACAACTTCTCACCCTCCCCTTACTGTACACTGATACAAAATAGAGGCTCTTGTACCCATTCAGTATCCTTCCTGGGGCTCTGTTGCACAATGTTTGTAGGGTTCCTGGAAGATTTCTAGTTGAAAAAGCATGGTATTGGAGCTGACACCTTTTCTTCTTTTCTTCCTCTTTTTAAATTTTTTATTTATAAAAGAGTTATAAATCTGCTTGCTGGTGTTCCATCCTCCTGTGGCTTGGTCGTTGGTCTGCTCCACATCAATGTGTTCATTATATAATATGCTGATGTGGAAATTGCAGGAAATTATTGCTTCCTATTACACAACTGCTGCTGCATATCTGATGTGTTTTCTGATGCTCAGGGGAACAGAAAGCCTGGTGCCTTGAATTGCTGTTACACCTCTGCAGATCCTTGACTGTACGCCATCATTAGCCTTGAACAGTTGCTCAATATGATTTTATTGGAACGTCACAGGTTTTTCTTCCAATATCTTTATGTTTGCATGTTTCTTTGCTGTTTGTATAAACTCACAGGTGGTATTTGTGGTTTTGTACAGTTATGATGGAAGCTCTGGAGATCTAGATCCCTGCAGCACACAGGGATCTCAGGCAATGGGGTCAGACAGCTTAAATCAAGCATACACAGGGCTCAAACATGCAACAGAGATGCAGCAATTAAACCCACTGAAGTGCAGAGGCTGGGCTGATGTAGCTCTCTGCAACCCTCGGAGCACATGCTCTTGTCCGGACAATGGGGTCAAGTCTTTTATCTCAAACTTTGATAAAGAGCAATAAAGTTGCATTATATTTCCACATATCTGGAGATAAGCAATGCCCTGGACAGTCTCCAGAATTCAGCTGATCAGTGATAACTCATGAAACTACTGTTTCTCAACTGTGTGCACCAAGTTCTTGATGATATTAGTACATGATAGAGCTACTGGCTTCTGTGAAATGGCAAACCTCAAGGTTGTCACAGTGGTAGCTCATGTTCTCTCTTTTAATCCTGTAGAATGATTCTACAGCAGCATCAGACTAAAACTGTGCTGGCAGTTGCACATTCAGCAAATTCAAAGTTGTGTGAAAGGATTTGAGTCAGTTTGGGAGTCACCAACCAGTGTAAGTAATGAACCCAACCAGAGCGTATCCTATAAACTCTTGTGTCACAATGTGCTCATAGCACATTACCCAGCAAACACTGCATCAATCAAATGTGTCACGTAACAGGGGCACATAATTTTGGGAAGATGGTCACAACAGAATCAGAGTTTTCAGAGTGGCATAATGTGCTGCATCTGGAACAATATAACATGTACATTTCCAGTGAAAAGCAAGAAAAATAATTTTGTAGATTAGGAACTTTGAAATGGTCCTGGTATGTGTTGAATATTAATGAATATGCCTAGTTAAAACGTGGGACCCTTTTTAACAGGTATTTTTGAAAAGAACCATAGATAGAGGACAAAGTCTGTCTGCCTGAAGTGACATTAGGTAAGGTAAGACACAGACACAGTTCTGTTATGGGTTTGTATCCTATTGCCTTGCCCAGCCCTTACTGCTCATTGAAAAGATTCAGCCCCTACTGCCCATGGGTTTTGCAGTTTGTCTGTTCAGCAAATTCAAGGTATTTCATCTGAGACCATGCACAGGCTGAGCTTGGTGGTGCCTCAAGTGGCCCTGCTGGGTGTGTGAGTTGTTACTCAGGTAGGCGTAGAAGGGAGCACAGGATCCAGGATGGGCCAGGAGATCTGGTTTCAGTAACTCATCTATCACACTGCTACCAGATTTCCTGGATAACTCTAGGAAATCACCTGAGCCTTTCTGACTGCTGTTGGAAACACCAATGCTGGTATCAACGACACAAATGAAGTTTTTGTTTAGCATCAAATACATGTGGAAAAAAGAGATGTTATTATTTTTGTTTCTTCCAGTGAGACATAATTTTAACTGAATCATATTGCAGAATTTGGGACATCTTTGAATTAAGAATCCACTTCCAATTCTGCTGAGAATATGTTTGTCTCACTAAGATCATAAGGTCATGGGATAAATCCAGTTTGGAAAAGACCACAGAAATAATTTTTGCTCAGCCTCATACTCAAAGAACAATCAGCTGTGAAATTGGAGCTTCATTACATGGGGCTTTCAAATCCTGCAAGGATGGAGAGACCAAAGCTTCTCTGTTCTGATGCTTGGCTGTCCTCATGGTGATCTCTTACTGCCTTTTGAAAAGTGTATATCAAGGGTGTGATTCTGCTTGTTTTCTTCAGCTCAGTCAGTCCAGATACTGCACCAGTCATCTGAAAATGGTAGACAGATCCCTCAGACTTTTAGTAAGAGGTGGAAGTGTTTGGAATAAGCAGGAATAATTGGTGAGCACCTAAAGAGCCCACAGTCAATAGGGAATCAAGGATCTTAGAGTCAGGAATTAAGAAGGTGTCTGACATCATGCTTAAGTGTGTTTTGCTAGAACTAAGTGGCACCTTTTCTTAATTTTTTTCATTTTTAATGTTCATAATAAAAAAAAATCAGATTTTTAAAAGTGCTCTGTAATGTACTTTAATTTCCATTTTCTACAAACACTTGAGGACTGAATAAGAGGGTGCTGTAGCAGGGAGGGTTAACGTGTGGTTAATGTGCTAGGTCAAGTGATTCCTGTGTCAGCAGTCATTTGCTAGCAACTGTGACCAAGGAGCTGGGATCATGAGTGCCTTGATAGTGATTTCTGCAATGTCCTTAGGCATGTTTTTTAATTTCTTTTTAGTTCCTCATGCAGAAAATGATGCTGCTTATTTTGTCTCCATATTTATCATGTCTATCTAGAAAGAGAGTGTGAGGAATCTAACACAAACAACCTTGTTCTTGGAGATCCCTGTCCTACTGATGTACAAATAAGAAACAGAACAAAAAGCCATGCTAATGCTTAGCTCATGCTGAAAGAATTGTTTTAAAATAAAGATGTTTTTTGTTGTGGAATTTTTTTCTCTTTTGTCTCCTGAACTCTGTGTGCTTCAGAGGATTCCTCTACTCCTATCTAATTATCTTTTTCCTAACTGTATCGAGAGGTCTATTGTATTGCAAAGCTTCCACTCATTCACTCTCTCACAAATCTCAAATCTTTCTTCAGGAGGTGCCTTAGTGAACTGAGGAAAAGCTCACAGCTGATCTGTTTGATTTTTCTCCTCTGGATCTTTGGTTTCTTTCAGCTGTTTTTCCTGGGGTTTTCCTGGTGTACTCTGATTATATTTTATGTCAGCTGAAAAGCAGATTACTTTTTCTGACTTCTCAAAATGCTGCCAAAATCTCTGTATAGGAAGGTGGGAAAATGCCTGCCAAGGCTGACCTCATGTCCCCAGGACTTCAGGGTTCAATCCTCTGTGATATAATTTGTGAGCTGCTTTTCAGGGGATGAAAAGAGAAGAAAGAGAAGGACTCCCTACTTCTTTTATTTCTTCCTGGAATATTCCAACATCATTTCTCAGACTGGTTCCCAAGATTTCAGTGAAAGTGAAAACAACAATACAACCACAAAACCTTTAATCAGGTTTGTCTGTATAAGGAATATTGAAGTAAGTGAGTTCCCCAAACTCTCTGTGAGTGTAAGGAAAATCATCCTCTTAGGAGACTATAATTAGACAATCTTAACAGAGTATTGAATGTTCTTTTTGGCTTAGTTCCATCACTTTTTCCAGAGTCCCTCAATTTCCATCAGTTGTATTTCTTGACCAAGTCAGCAGTTTTGCAAAATAGGATCAGAGAGTGGTACTTGTACCCATGTATACCCCTGTCTGTTAAACCCCTGAGGGACAGAGATGGTGCTGCAAATTATTCAGGTGGGATTACCTACAGAAATCTTGCCTTGAATTATAATATTTTATGTCTACTGTTTCTTAACATGCATTGTATCATTTGTTCTTTCAGTGAGAATTACCCAGATAAGGATTGGTTGTTTACTGTTCTGAAATAAAAATCCTTCTGATGGTAAGTAATAGGACTCCACGCAGAATTTTTAAATCTGATAGCTACAATGCTCAAGACTTCATTTGGAACTACTGTAAATTTATACCCATATAAACCTCATGAAGGTGATGGCTTGGTGTATGGGCTAGCACCTGATACTTCATTGAATATTGAGTAATTCCTTTTTCCAGAGGATGCACAATTCCCTTCAGTCAGCTGTGAATGAGCTGAAGTGCCACATAAAGTCATGTCTTAACAGCTGCTTGTCATTGTGAATAAGGGCCTTAGCATCTTGATCTTGCTTTTCCTCTATTTATAAAATTTAGTTGTAAAGGGAGATGTTCTGTTTTGGGTTAACACAAGGAGGTTGACTCTTGGTCCTTCTAAGTACAGTCCACTGCCTGATGGAGGGAGGGAAGTAGAACCTCAGAATTCTTGTTTCTTGTGTGTTTGTCTATTGGCAAGCACAAGAGTTACCTTTTCTACAGATTCTTGGTGTATAAAATACATTTCTGCTCATCAGCCTTACTGTCAATAACAAGCCTTGTCCCATCAGTTGCCAGAACCAGAAATCCTGTAGGAATGCAGCCTCTCTGAGGTTGTTATTCCTTTGCCACATTCAGATGATGTGGATTCACATTTCCAAGCTACTGGTGAAGGATTGTCTGACAGAAGCCATCAGTATCAGGATACCATCAGTATCCTAAGCCTGATTTATTTGAGGAACCAAGTTAGAAAGAAACATAAACTTTGGGATAAGATTTTCCTGATCAAGTCTCTTAGGCCGTTTCTGCTGTAATGTCTGGTGTATGGGTGACATATCTTCTACAGGTATTCCTGATTTAAACCACAAGGATTATTACTTGATTAAAAAGAAATCCAAGGCTTTCTGGAATGTTCTACCAACAGAATACCTGGAAGCACATAGTGGGTTAGTGACACAGAACAGACTGGTTAAAAATCTTTAGATAGGACTGTGGGTCTCCTACTCTAATTTGTGTGTTCCCTTCTGCTGAAGCCCCCAGCAGGGCTGGCACAAACACAGGTGCTGTGCTCTGGTAGGAGCTGCTCTGGCCACAGACAGAGACCACATTTGGCTTTGCCTTCCCACTCCATGCACACTGTGAGCAAAGCTCAGTGTAACTCCCATAGGAAGCGCTTCTGCAGAGGCCACTGTAGTTTTGGGCTGGATATTGATGAGTCTGTTCTGTGTCAACTGATCAAGTGGTGAAATAGAGGAAAAGAGGCTCATAAGAGTAATTTCCAGGGTATTATAATGCTCATGGGTCTATCAACTAACCAGCTAATGCCTTTTCTTTGCTTTTATGCTTAACCTTTGGAGAGTTTTAGATTCACAGAGCACCAACAGCTCTCTAACAACAGAAATGTAGTCATTGACAGGACTGAGATTTTGGTCACTATCCAAATGGTTTAAGCATTTTCCTTACCTGCAGTTATCAATTTGTTGAGACTGGAATGACTCAAACATGTAAAGTTTTCTGCAATAAAATAAGGAATTAAAGCAATTGAGAGGCTCCTGTGGAATCTTTTTGACTTTATGTTCTTGTTCTTGTAGTGCCTGTCCTTTAAGGTTTAACTGTATTTTTATAGTCAATAAAGTGAGAAATCTAAGTCTTGAACACTGTGTTATTTTAACTATAGGAGGATCACAGCATAGGCAGGTCTGGAATCAAAAGGAAAAAACTAACTAGAAATACTCATAAATATATTAAACATGTATTGGGAAGTAGATGAGGCTTGTTTCACCAATATATTCTATTTATAGAGAGCTGTTCATGTGTATATATGTCAGTATGGACACATTTCTACAGATGCACCCAAACTTTGACAGAAAAGCACTGATTGCTGGGCTGTGCTGGTGTTTTCCACAAGTGGGCTACAGGCTGAGGAGTCAGAAGCAGGGCAGTGTTGAATAATGTTATTTATCACTTGCTGCAGGGATGCAGCTTACCAGAGGCCAGAAGGACCAGCTAAGCTCCATACTCTGTCTCAGGTGAAGGAGAATCTTGCTGATGACATCAAGGCTGCCTGATCTTCCTGATTTCTCTATTAGCCTCCATTGAGGTCCTAAACATACTTTGATTCTGTGTAAGACTGTCTCAAGGATTGAACAGGTGTTGAATACATGGTGTTTCAAATAACCCACCTCAGTCATCATCGGGTCTGAAAAATCCTGTAGCTTTGAGCCATGTCATTCATGGGGGTTATACTGTGTCTCTGTCTGAACTTAGAGTGTTTCATGACCAAATTCCTGCTCACAGTCATTGGTTCAGGACCTCACACAGAGACCTCACTTAAACTCTGCAGTTGCTACATTGATTTGGTGCAACAGTTTCAGATATCTGGATATTTAATTTTGTTCGGGTTTTTTTTTCAGTATTCTATGGGTTGGAATTTCATTGCATCCTTTTAGCACTTTCTCTCACAATTGCACTGTATGATTTTGCAATTTGTTCAGTTTTGCCACTCTGTTGGAGACTGGCTGGGCTTTTTCTCTTTCAAAAAGGGAACTTATGTTTAAATAGAACTTCAAATAAATGAGATAAAATAACAACACTATACAGCTCAACAAAACTAATTCTTATTTTGATAAATCTAGACTTCCTTCAGCTTTGACAGGAGGAATCTCACAATTTTGTGGAAAATATTTTTCCTTATGTATGTCCAGTGTAGCTATGACCCACCATTTCATATTCATAGTTGCTAACTGCTAATTGATATGAGCAGATGTGTTCATTGTGCTCTGGAGCATTTCCCCATCTTTCTCACAATATTGCTGAAATATTTTTCAATAGCTAGGATAATGGTTTTTTTCAGTCATGGAAGAAATACATGAAAATATATTATCAATTTTTTTGAGAGGGTTGCCAGCCTGATTAGGAACAGACCAAGGCAGCCTCTGTCAGATATTTAGAATTCACGTATATTTATGACATTATTCATGGAGGTGTAAATTTGGTTTTAATAGTGCTGTGGATATGTTTGTCTATTTGTTTGCTTTGTGATGTATGGGTTTTTTTAAAGACTATTATGAATAAGCTCAAAAATTCAAATTTTATTTTAGCAGTTTAAACAAAGAACATGTTGAGGGCAGGATTTGTATGAGAAGTGTTTTGTATAATGTCAAAATGCTTGCCTTCCTTTAATCCCATTTAAAAATCTGAAGAACCAAGTGTCTTCAACCAACCCATCATAATGCGTTTTGGGAAAATGATGAGCAAATGTTGGTCAGGCATATGTAGGTATTCACACTGATGCTTGAAGAAACAGGCAGTGGGGCTGCACTGCTATTGGGAGGGTTACAGGAACAAGTTATGGGGGCAAAAAGACTTTGCAATGAGAAATGGCTGGCCACTGAGATTGGCAAAGGAGTATTTGGAGAGTACAGCCTCATACGGACTTATGAAACAAGGTACAGCAGATTTAGATCAAGTGGAAGCTGTCTCCTTGATTTGAACCCATTCCTGGTATGATGAATTTGAAATCTGAAGTCTAGGCAAGTGGTGAAAATTGTTGCTTTGAGAGATATGTAGTGAGGGTAAAAGAAGATGTGAAGCTGGAAGGTGAGAAGGAAACTGCTGAAACCTTGTTGACTCCTGCCTTGTCTATGGTATTAAGCTCACCTATCATGAAACCATCACTCTGTCACCTGTTTGTGCCACTAGCCAGGAGTATTTTGGCACTTTAATTCATGCCCACAAGTGTTCTGGGGCAGCAGAGAGACATGGGATCCTATGGGGTCATCCCTGCCTCTCTGCTGGGTGGTTTGGTTTCCCTCCATTCTGCCAACATTCCCAGGTGTGAAAGTGTGCCCTCATTCAGAACTTGTGGAAAGAGGAAGCAATGCTTTGATTTAGAACTTTTGAGGAGACCAGTTTAGGCAGCAAATGCCTGAGCAGGTTTTGGTAGGTCAGAAGTGATTTCCAAAGGAGGGAAAGGTGACAGTGAGCTTGTCAGGGTAGGCTGGGAGAGCAACCTTCTCCAGGACTGGCCTGCAGCAGAACAGGGTGTGTTCTTCCTCCATCCTGCTTGTTTCCACTCTGCTAGGCAGCTCACAAGCCTCGACCCTGTCTGTCCGTGCAGTCCTTGGATGCTTTGACTCAGCCTGTCTGCCAGCACACTTTCCCTTCTCCCTGCTCTCTCCTGCCTTTTCTTTATTCCTTATACCCTGTGGCTTTGCAGCTCATTAGACAAAAAATAACAGTTCAGCTTGACACTGTGGGAACAGCAATTTACAATTTTTTTCAGTTGATTTCTCTGCTGCTTCTCCTGGATTCCCAATGAAGTGGAGGTTTACAGACACTTTGACCATTGGAATGGTTGGTAATGACCTCGGACTGAGGAGTACCCAAAACAAACTCCCTGAATGATGAGGCTTAGGCAATAAGCAGAGCAAGGGTCACCCAGACACAGGCATATTTTCCCCCTATTGCCTCAGGGTTAAGAGTGGGTAATTGGTATTTCCAGTTTGGCTTCTTTCTCATTTTGTGTCATCCCATCATGGCATGCCAGGATGCATTACATTAAATGGCATCAAATAGTGGGAGAGTGTGACACTATACATTATATGACATGTCATCTCACACCCTGTCATAACACAGTGTACTCAAAGATCAGTGGGGACCAAAAATTCATTTGTCTGATTCCATTTTATCAGTCAGCCCAAAGGGGGCCCAAGCATATTAATTATTTGCATCGTGGTTTGCATCCATTGCTGGTGGGAAGAGGATGAGGAATGATGGCAGAAGGACAATTTCTATGCTTCAGAACAATTTCTATGCTTCAGAACAATTTTAGATCTGCTCTCTATGCATATAATGGTGGTCAGGGGGGTGCGATAGTGAAAGATCAATCTCTAAAACTTGATGCATGATGAAAAACACAACACAAAAATAATGAGAAGAAATGCTGGTTCCTCAGTATGAGTAGGCACTGGAATATGAATTAAGTATCTGCTCTGCAAGAAAGAGTGATTGCACAAGCCCAAATTGTAAGGATGTCTAAAAAACCTTTGTTCACAGCAGATCTTAATATGTAGATTTTTGTATGCTTCAGAAAACTTGCTTCAATGTTTATAAAGTATCTGATAAATGAGTCTTCAATGGATTTAGCTGGGATGCTTTATGACATTTGTTCCTTGTTTTTAATGTCCAAACTCTGCACAGAGGCCAACAATGTTGATGTCAGCTATATCCATATGAACCTAACATGTTACCTGATACTCTCTGAAAAGTTGCCTCATGGCATGAGACTGGATATGTAGAAAAGGTGAAAGCATATGATTTGGACTCTTGAAAAGAAAAATGTTCAATTTCTAACTGATTAGCTAAACTATAAATAAGTCTGCGCTCTTCCTGAGTTCTTGATGTGCTTTTTTGTGAGTAATTGTATTCTGTTACCAGAAATTTGGAGGCCCAAACTGAGATTTGTATGAATAAATGAACAGAGGTTGTTTGAGCTCATCAAACAGGTGAATGTCACAGCAGCCGAGAAAATGTTCCTTTATAAGTTACAGGTGTCACATGAACTCACAGACATAGTGCATGACCAAAAGAAGCAGTCATGCATCTCAGTGAGTGAATTTAAATACAGGGATATGTGCTGCAAACAGTGTGAGCAATGCTTACTTCTAGAATTGCTTTTAAAGAGGGAGATGCTGGATTGTGGAGCACATCACAGGAATGTGTGTCCTAACCTTGCTGCAGGAAGTGTTGCTGGTAACTTGATTGTGTGAGGAAACCACTGGTGGTGTCTCAAACCTCTGGCTGTGGAGAGAAGCAGCTCCAGTGCATGGTTCAAATATCCCCCACATCATTCTTGCTCTGTAATGCTTTAGTGTAAGTTTTAAGGCACTCCTTGAAGTGGCTTATGCAGTATGGTGTAAGTGGTAAGCAATGTCAGCACTGGAGGAACACAGAGCTGCGTCCAGTGCCAGGGTATTTGCCCCTGGCCCACATTTCCCCCTGCTTTTCAGACCAGTTGTAGTTTGACTTGTGGATGAAGGCTCACATCAGTTCTTCCATGTGAACTTGGTAGTGCTTCCCTATTTAGCACAGATCTGCTGAGAAGAGTACACATTAAACATCTGCACTGGCAGCTCTGTTTCTTGTGGTAGGCAACTGCATTCCCCTCCTTTGGCTGCAGATATCCTTGGCAATGTCCCAGGTTTGTGGAGTGGAATGGTGGAGAGACCATAGTTTGCCTCTGGGGAACAGGATGGGAAGGCATGGCTGGTTCCAAAGATGTGTCTGCATCAGGGAAATGGATTTCACTCACACACATCCTTCAGGGAAATATCCCTGAAGTCTTTCAGCTTTATGACTTGGATCCATGCAGGCTGCACAATGGAGAGATATGTGAAATCAGAATGTCAGTGAACAGTATATCCTCATCCTGTACAAGCAGTGCTAAAATACATGGAAATGAAAAAATCTTTTCTAGTAGATGACAGCTTCAGATGAGTCATTTATTTTGGAGATGAATGCTGGAGCCATGATAGACATATGCAAAACTCCCAAAGACCAGGTCTGGTCACAAACTTGAGAGAAAAGACATTTTTGGTGGAACTTATCATTGCTTATAACTAAATCATGCTTTCATCCCCAAACCAGACCAAAAACAGTGACCCAAAACACACTGAGGATGAAGTCATCCTGTTCCTGAGTTGATAAAGCAAGTAATGAATAATGGCAGATGTACTGTGAGGGTTGTTCTCAGCTGTTTCAAAGAGACCTTTCCTCTGGATGCAACTTGCTTTGGTTCAGACATGGTGTATCATGAAAGGGAAGGAAGGAAATTAGTAGGTTTTATCAACCATGGTAGAGAATGGTCAGAATGGTCGAAAGGGAAATGATTTATATTTTCCCAAAGAAGATTCTCTGCAAACAAATGCAGAAAGTGGGAGTGAATTCCAGGAAAGGGGAGTATTTTACACAGATTATGACTTATGACTCTATGTAAAATACAGATTATGATTTATGACTCTCTTGTGGCTCAGACCACAGTACAACAGGACTGAAATCTTTGATATAAACTCCTATAGTCATTGTAAAGGAGAGAGTGGGAACGAGTGTGGCACAGACAGTTCATGATGTATAGGCTTAGAAAAGGCCAGAGGAGAGGAAGGGATTGAATGTGAGTAGAAGGAGGAGAATAAAGAAGAAAGTACACTTGGAGCTTTAAGGTATGAGTTTGAGTGACACTCCTGATGGCTGCCTGTGCTATTTCAGCTTTTGGTGGGAGAATGTATCTCTGCAAAAGCAGGCAAAGGGCTGGGGCTGTGATCGGGATGTGTTCTGTAGAATTTGTACAGAAGACAGGTCCTGGTGCTGCAAAGAAATAACTGCAGAGGACATCAGGAAAGCAGAGATTTAGGCCACCACACTGCAGCCATTCAAGTGAAGTGTCCCATTTGGGAGCCTAGCAGCTTTAGACCCCTGCAATAACCACTGAAGGCAGGGAAGGATACAGGTCTCACAGAAAATATGCATCTTTCTCCATGGCCTTAGCTTGTGCTAAGTGGGTTCAAAGCCAAGTCCATAAAGTGGATTCCAGTAGGCTCACTGCCACCTCCATTGAAAAGTGCCTTCTGAAGTCAGAAATGTGGATGGGGTTCAGTTCACTTATCATGTCCATCTCACATTTGGTGCATATATCATCAATAGAGCAAGACAGGCATCAACCTGGACACCTCTGCTGGGAGAATGAGTTATGCTAGGCTGAATCCTTCTTCTTTGACTGGATGGAGTCCAGACAAACAACTCAGACTAGACAAACAGCTGAAGATAAGGACAACAGAAAGGGTACACTAGAAGTTTTGACTTGGTGATCTGCTCAGGACTAGTCCCTGTCATGGGCAAAATGCATGGTATCCTAAATAACTGCTCAACAGATGACATCTCACTTTGCTCACCTCTGACTGCTGTGGGGAGAAAACACACCGTACTTATGGTCAAGAACTCAAGAACTAGCCAGGATCAAAGATGAATCTTTGTGCCACATGGCAAAAAGTGATTTGAAAATTTGGGCGTTTGATTTTCAAAGAGGCTTTCTCACAAGCAGCAGGGCTGGTTCCAGGAACAGTGCTGTGGTGGTGGGGTGTGGAGAAGACAATGTGGTTCTCTATGCTGGCCTCATTGTTGTTTTGCTTATGCAACATTCCCCTCTGCCCACAGTGCTTGGGTGACCAGAACTCGTGAACTGTTTTTCCTCTTGGCCACATTTTATTGCTGTTATCCCTCAAGATCGTCAATATCTAATTGAATGTGGGTTTTGTTGTATGCTCAATGAATCCCATGTGTTCATCTCTTAGAAGCAATTTGACAACAATTAAGACAAGAAAAATTGCAAAAATAGTGACAACTCCTTTTCAGGGAAAAATAATTGAAATGATAGAAACCCCAGTTGTGGTTGAATTTCTCAGTCCATGACATGGCTTGAGTAGAAGGTGCTAGAAGTTCTGGAAGGGTTTGTTCCAGAAACATATGAAAATGTCCAGAAAATCTGTATTTATCATTTAATGCCCTGTTGATTCACTAAAATGCAGATGCAGGTTTAACCTTTGTCTATTACCAAATTGAAACGATCAGAAGCGTGTAAGTGAAAGAAAGTTTAGTTTATTTATATAATGTGAAAGAATATATAACAACAAAACCCAGAACACATGGGATACCCTGATCAAAATTGGAAATTAAATAATGTACAAAACTGCGTAACTGCTTGAGCAGACTGAAAAAAGGATGAGACAATTATACCAGCCACCTTTCACAAAATACTACTTTCCATAACCTAGGATGTTATATTGCACTGATTCTGATCTTGTGTGATCACTGACCAAATCGCAGCACAAAAGAATTAACACCCACTCACACACATACACTGGGAACAAACAAACAAAGGAACAAACTAGGCAGGGGAAGAAATTACCTGAGGTGTGGTTGGGGACAGAATATATTTTGCTCTGAAGAAGAATCAGTTTTTTGTGTAAGGGATGAGAAGCTATTAGATTTACCATTTCCCTCAATTTCTTAATTAATCATGACCATACACAAGCATTTCATGCCTTTCTTCTCGCTCTGTTCTTTCCCTCTAATGGACATTTTTCCTAACGGCGTCTGGCTCATTAAACACTCAACAGCCTATTGCAGGATGTTAACCTGGTGCTATCTGACCATGGACTTTGTGTAGATTTCCAGTTTATCATATTTTTCTCTGCTTGGTGCCTGTGATCCATGCAGTAGTTCTGGTGATAGCCCATTCATTCACATTGTGTTGAAGGGCTGACTATAAAATTCTTCTTTCTTTCCCCCCTCTTCTTCTTGCAACTTAATGCCTCCTCTTGCTCTTTGATTCTGGCTGCATTCTTCTGGGATTAAGGGTTTTCTGTTTCCTAGAAGGAATAAAATATGACTATCTGAGCCAGAGGAGTAGGAAATCTCTCCGTAAAGTCCTTAATGGGGTTTTTTATGGGATATATTTTCACCTCATTTAGTTTTTATTTCAGTATGGCCCTTTCATCAGTCTGAGCATCTGAAGGAAATGACAACTTTATGGGAAGGCAAGTAAGAATCATTGGATTAAAAGGAGATATGAAAACAGAACTCAAAGAATAGAAAGGTTTAGAAAGAATAAAGGCCTAAAAAGTGATTCACTGAAGTCAAACTAAAAGGGTTTTTTTGGATGGAGAGATTCCTGAGACATTCTACATGATGACCAAGAGCAGTATGGAATGGTTAATAAAAGTGGGCAGATTATCTTTCTTCACAGCTTTTAAAACCAGTACAGAGGCTTTGATCTCCCATTCTGCTTTCTTCTCAGCAAGGGCCCTGATCATCCCCATATCAAGGTGAATACTTCCTTTAGCCAGGTCATGGCACTATGGAAGACAAACTGGCCTTTCAGATGTCATGAGATTTGCAAATCTATTGCTTTCCTAGGTAAGTTTTTTCAGTGATTATCTGAACTCATCATTAGTATATAGAAAAATGTACATTTTATCTCACCTGTGTGATTTCAAACTCTAGCTGGTCAGACATTGCATGCCTTTTGTCTGCTAAACTGAGCAACTTTTTATTGTCAGAAATATTTTCCAGTCCCAAATACAGACTGTGATTCCATTGCTTCTCATTTTGTTCTAAGAGAAGTTAAAGAGGCTGAGCTTCTTACATCTTTTGTTTTAAGGCAGAATTTCCAGACATAGAATCATTGCTGTAGCCTTTTTCTGATCACTTTCCAGTAATTCAGCTTCCTCCTCAGACTCTGCATGTTATTTGAATAATGGACTCACCAGCACTGTGTGCTGAGTTAATAACAACATTCCATTTGGCTCAACATGCTCTCTGTATATCCAAACACTGTATCTTCTGTTTTACAGGATAGTATACAGGAATCTGAGTACCTGCTTCTGAATATGCTCTTAGAGTGGCTCTCCTAGATGTAGAAATAATGTGTTTTACTGCAGGGCAATGTTGGGGATAATGGTGCCAACAAAGCTTTGAGGGCTATTGGCCCGTTCCCATTATTGTTGAGTGTTCTCTAAGCATTTGTGTCCTCTGAAAACTTCACCATCCTGGCTAAAGATGTTGAACAACTTTTGACAAAAGGAGATCTCTGTAGGATGCACAAAAAATGCCCCCCTTTGATGATGATTTCCTATTAACAATTGTTTTTAGGAGTGTAACTCTGGAAGAGACCTCCTGGGTCATTGAGTCTAATCCTCAGCTATTTCAAGTAACCACATCATACAGTTACAATTAGAAATCTAGTTCAATTTTAATCCATTTAATATGTGCTGTATTGGTTTTAATATAGTGCTGCTTTTGTGCTGAATGTCATGTGATAGTAAATCATTAAGTCATTATTTTATTTCTAGTAATGACAAAACCCAGCTGAAGTGATTTTTATACATTGCAACTTCAGTCTAGAAACAATGAAGCCCTCCCCAAAAAAAGAGCCTGAGGTTTTTCTTCTTTGCCTATTTCAAATGAAATGTTTATAAAAATTAAAATAACAACTAAGATGACACCAATTATGTGCTGAGACACATTGCTGAAAAAATAACATGTGGGAAGTTTTTAGTAGGATAGTTCAAAGTTCCAAAGGATATTGATTCATAAGAACAGGAAGATAAAACCTAGATGGCAGAGTTAATTGCCTTCCCCAGTACTTCCTTCCCTTCTTCCCCCAAAGGTTGCTCCTTTCCTTTTCCTGGAAGCTGAGTTCCATGTGAAGCAACTTTTGGATTATGGCCATTTGCATCTGCTCTGTTGAAATGACCCAGCCTGGAGATGGTTGGAGATGGTTTGGGAAGTGGAACGTGCACAGTGTGACTGTACCTCTGCAGTGCCGCAGTCTCCAGGAAGCAGGACAGGTCATTGAGGGAGGGCCCTGTTTAACCTGCTGGTTGCCACGAGCAAGCAGCCCCAGGGCCAGGCTGCTGCTGGGCTCATGGTGCAGGAGAAGGCCAGGCAGTGTCTGGCTCAGTGTCCTGCAGAAGTGATGACCTGAGGGATGAAGACCACTGTCACCTATGGCTGAGTTTAGCCACAGCTGGTGGCAGGTAGTGATGTGCTTCCTCCTCTGTGTTCCATGGCCAGCAGTGATCAAAGAAGATGCCTGTGTGTGTTTTGGGAGGAGTGAATGCAGCGCTCAAACCAGATGCCTGTGCACTCTGAGGATTTTGCTGCATAACTTCCTTTCTATTTGATAACTGGGAACTAGATGGAGCTTAGTAGTTTATGGAAATATACTTTAATTTTTTGTAAAAGTGGATTTAGGTAACATGTATATCCTTCTGACACAGTTTCATCCCAACCAGCAACTCAACATCACAGAGCCACTCACCCACACTCCCCTGGTGGGATGGGTGAGAAAATCAGAGGAGAAAAAGGGAGACAACTCACAGGTTGAAATAAAGACACCTTGGAGGCAAAACAAAAGCTGTGCATGCCAGCAAAGCAAAACAAGGAGTTGATTCACTACTTTCCCTGGGCAGGCAGGTGTTCAGCACCTCCAGGGAAGCAGGGCTCCATCAGTTGCAATGGGGACTAGGGAAGACAAATATAATCACTCCAAATGTTCCCTGCTTTCTTCTTCCCCAGGTTTATATGCTTTATAGGATGCTATATGGTGTAGAATGTCCCTTGGGTCAGCTGGGGTCAGCTGTCCTGACTGAGACCCCTCCCAGCTGCTTGTGCACCCCTGGCATCCTTGCTGGTGGGGTGGGGTGAGAAAAAAAGACCTTTAAAAGTGTCTGTATAAATACTGCTCAGCAGTAACAAAGCATGTCTCTGCTATCAGCACTGTGTCCAGAATACCTCCAAAGCACAGCCCCATTCCATTCACTGTGAAAAAAAATCACTCTACCCCAGTCAAAGCAAGAATATTTTCTTAAATGTTGGAGACTGAGCATTTCTGAGCTCATCTTCAAGAGTTGGGGACATGAGAAGAGATGGAGAAATACTGGGTCTCAGACAATATATTTTCCCTCGTTTATTTGATGAATCATACTTCTTGAAAGCAGCCCACAGTATGCAAAGCTTCCCTGCCCCACTGTCATAATCACACATGTTTACAAGAGATGTTTTCATGCCAGTGACTTGTGTCCAAACAAAGAACAGAGTTTTGGAAGCTTCTAAAGGGAGTTATTTGATCCTGCTCAATAACCTCAGAAATATCAATCTTGATACTTCTATAAATGTATTTCATCAGGGACCTGTTCAGGTTGGGCATCAGAGTGGAAAACACTTGGGTATAACTGAGGGAAGCCATTCCCTGCACAGCTGAGTGCATGGGTGTGATGAGGACACTGATGTGATGGTGTGGGACTGAGGCCAGAGCAAAACTGTAATCTCAAAACTTTTCCCCTTCCATTTAATGGGACTTCCTTTTGCTGCTCCCTGTGGACAGCTTTTACAGAGACTACTTATGCAGAATTTAGGACCCAAAGATCTTTGTGATCTGCAAAGATCACGTAGTTAAAAAAAAAAAAATCACCTGGTTTCTAAATCTATATATTTACCAACTGCATTTTACTTGAATTCTTCTGGATGGAAGGACTCTTTCATTTTGTCAATGTTCCAAAATGTGAATGTTCCAGAGAATTTAATTTTATTTTAGATTATTCTCCTTGTTCTATCCAAGGGGGCAGGCAGTCTTTCCTCTTGACAGGTTAGAAAGCTTTCCAGGTCTGGCTTTTTAAAGCACTCTGATGTGGCCAAATGCCTAATTTCTAGGCATCACAATATCCAAACTGAAGGCAGCTATGGTATTTTATTGTCCATAGCCTCCCTTATGCCTCAGCTCCCACCTCAGCACTGGGGTAGCCCATTCTCCCTTCTAAGGATGGTGTGAGGATAAATACATTAAAAAGGATGAAGTGCTCAATTATTATGGTAATAGGTCTCCTATAAATACCTAAGCTATATATGTATATTTGGATTTTAGCAGAACCTGACTTACAACTGCAGCTTAAAAAAACCTTCCATAACCCCCATATAAATTCCATCTGTGAATATTTGATCAGATGCTATGTGGGTGGAAAAGTATGTTTCATTGCTATTGTGATTGCTTTCTTTCTTTAGCTTTTCATGAGTAATAAATGTGAAGAATGTCCCAATGCTTTTATGCTCTCCCAGTCAGTAATATTTTCTCTGAACCTGTATGCGAATGTTTAATTCATTAAATGGTATCATGCAACTTTATGGTGAAATCATAAATCTGCTCTGTTGCATTGCGTATTGGAAAATCTTCTACCCCAAGCCAGCCCCTAGCACTATAGCTTGCCTCCCTTGATTACATATGGCTTTTTTGGGCTGCTTCCCACTTTCTCTTATGTTGTTTCTCCTCTGCTTCCAAACTCTTCATTTCACTTGATAGTAGTGAATCCCACACGTTTGAGAAGAGGACTTTTTTACAAGAGTGTATACCTGACAACAAGGAAGATACATCTTGTCCTTCCTTTTACTTCATAGGGATTTTGTGCTCAATACTGCCCAGATTTTCATGGTGATTGTCAGTGCAGCAGTGCTGGAAAATTCCCTAGGGGCGTGAGACACCTGTGAAGGTACTTGTGGTTAAAAAAACTCAGAAATGTTTTTTCTTTCTTTCTTGTTAGCCATTTCCAGTGTTAGCAAAACTGTGCAGGATAATGGGCCATATACAATATCATCCACTGCAATCCTTCTCAGCATCATGCTTTATTCATGGTCATGAGTAATCCTACAAGACTTTCAGGAAATGTTTTTGGAAGTCTGGAGGTGGGCATCACTAAACTAAAGAGCTCCAAGGAAAGCAGTTTGATAGCAAGAACACAGGCTGATAAATCTCTGCAGAAAAGCCCAGTGTGCAGCCTGCACAATCTGCCAGAGGGGTGCAAGTTTTGGCTATGATTATAGACCAAATACCTGTCCAGACTGAAGATAAATTAACTGTTTTTTTCTAGAGTTCTGTGGCCATACTTTTTGCCAGAATCCCAGTGAAATGCAGTCAAAGCCTGCATGGCTGTGAACGGCACCCCAAGGGACAGATGAAGGTGCTCCCTTCTTGTGGCTCCTTGCAGCTGCTTTATCTGTGAGACCATCAGCATGTGCAGCTGTGAGACAAACAGGGCAAGCTGCCCAATGCTCAGCTGTTCCAGATTCTCTTGAACACTACCTTTGAATCCTCTTCCTGAGCTGTGTTATGCTTTTTGTGGTCACGAATGAGCTACTTGTGCAGTAACTATTACTGAAGGCTTGTTGGGGGATCTTTGATGAATTCTTAGTGGTCCAATGTCCCCATCAAGAAATTGCCCAGGCAATTGGAAATAGTTGGTGGCTTCTTGGTAGTGTCAGCTGAAACACTCAAAAGAAGAGATTAAACCGTAACTCTAAAGCTGGCTCAGGGCCCATAAGTTACAAGAAAATTGCCTTCTCTTGCTATGTCTACTTCTCAGGGCTGCTACTGCCTTGGATCACTTCTGTACCCATGCTCTGATTTCCAGAATGGTCAGCAGAAAGGTTTCAATCCAGCAAGATATGATGCCACTATGGTATCATTGGGCATAACAGTACAACTCATGTCTCTGCCTAAAAGCAGCTTTCCTAAGTGCCTGGGTACTACAAAGAACCATAGGATACAATAATGTTTAGGCATCTAAAGGCACAGCATGAGACAACACTGGTTTTTAAAACCCACATGTAAGATCACACATGGTTTTATGGAATCCAAAACGCTCCTTTATTTAAGGTGGGCATGTTCTCAAGTGCTCTGGTCTATTTTTCCTTTTTCCTTTAAAGTCTCCTGTATTTTAAAAGAATGATTACATTTGCATTGAGGAATGTCTTCTGTACAAAGGGTGGGATTCCAGTATATTTTCAGGAAAGTGAACCAGGCAATTATCTTGCAGGAGCAGTGTGGGCGCCAGAATGAGGAGGTGTGGTAGAGGGGAATGTGTGATTGATTTCTCTTCTACTCTAGAGCTGGATGAAATGCCTGACACAGCTGTTAGCGTACACTGCTTACAAGAACGAGGAATCAATCTCACCAGATGTTGTTCATTTCCTCTGTTGCTGTGTGGCCAGCTCTGTTGTACAGAGGATGAGGGGGGCGGAGGGGAGGGAGGGAAAAGGGAGAAAATCTCAGTCTAAATTACACAAGAGGGCCCAGTGTGGGAATTCAGCGTAAACGAGGAACACAAGAATGAGCCATGACTGAGAAACTGGAAGCTGGAAGACAGAGCCTACTCATTTGTGAGCCTCATTCATTCTCTGGGGAGCACAGCAGACTCCTGTTCCCTGTGGGACAACACATGACCATCTCATGAGCTCTCCTGAAAGTTAATGTTTTCAATTAAAAGTATGCAGGAGGTACATGGGGAGGCTTTGGTAACAAATGATTCAAGGCCTCATCTGCCAGCTGCATCATGTGCTGTGTTGGGTGAGTCTGTGGGCTGCTTACTCACGTGTATAGAGCCTTTGAGCAATATTCAAGGAAGGGATCACAGTGCCAGTGTGATGTGCTGCTACCACAAACAAACAAACAGCCTTTGTGCTTGGGGTCCTGTGTATGCCAGCACCATTTCCAGACACCTTCTTTCCCCAGGCTGGAACATGCTCCTCTGCTAGGAGATGCAGCTGGGGAGACCAGTCCTGACATGAGAGGTACCTGGTGCTGGGAAGTAACAGAGATGTTGGTCCCCTCTTCCAGCTTTTTCACCAGAGCAGTTGTCTTCTGCAGGTACCTAAAAGGTTTCTTTGCCAGTGTGACTGGTTGACAAGGAAATAAGCAGAGGCAGAGGAAAGCACCCTCAAATTAGGAGGGCACTTAAAGCTAAGGGTAAATGTTTCAGGAAGAGAGATATGAAACGGGCAATCTTTGCAGATGAGCTGTAGAGGTGCCAGAGACCAGGAGAGGGCATGGTGATATCTGTTTCCCATGGAGAAAAGCTGTTTTAGTAAAGCAGTTGAACCCTGGCTTAATTATAATAATTTTTTCTGGAACATCCACTCCTAAGTGAATTTATTTTTGTTTTACCCTTTTTTGACGCCTTTTTCTGCACATTCTCTATTTCTTTGCTGTATGCAGCATGTAGCTTACTGCCTCTGCTTCTCTACCATCCTTAGCAGGTGTAAGGAAAAGGGGAATGATCACAGGGCTGCTGCCATGGGAGGTAAGACCAAGCAACTGCTCACAAGCTCTGGTTTGAGGTCTGTGAGGAAGGGCTACTGCCATGCTTTGTGACTTTCTGTCTAAAACACCTGAAAATAAGACCATCTCTCTCTGCTGTTTAGCATTTAATGCATTATTAGTAAAAACAAAAATCCCAAAGACTTAAAAACCAGACAAAAAAGGATACTACTGAGGAAGGGACAGCCGGCCTCCTGCTCTCTGGATGTAGGACAGATATATTCTTGCTGAGAGGAGAATTGGGATGGAAACTGGACTGTAATGCCCCCAATAACAGTGTTGTGTTGCATGATGCGTGGCCTGCAGTTATGGACCAGGATTGACCTGCTCTAAGATGTCTTCTCATGAAGCAGTTAATTCTGCCATGGGTGGGAGACTGGGTTCTATGGAGCACTCCTTTCACTGTTGTGCCAGTTCTGGTTATCAAAGGGAGTATAAATTAACTGAGAAAGCTTTGTGTTGAAAGTAATGCAAAGGTTCTGTTCTCCAGATGCAAGGATGCTAAATTCTGAATCAATCTGTTGACATCAGTGCAGATAATCTAGATTTATACCAGTGCAAAATGTGGTCATTCAGATGGATTATCTGAAATGACTCTTTATGGGTGAATAGAATGTTCTCACAGGGCACATTAGAGGCTCTGGTGAAAGGAATTATTGTATGGCTCCTGGGAATGTGGATGAGACATCCTGATGCTCTATATATAGCTACATTGATCAGATCCTCACTATTGCTCAAGGCAACCTGGGAGTTATTCCTTGAAGTCCATAAATTTCCTTTTTTGTTGCAATTACACTCAACCAACTCCTAATTTGTCACATGGCTTGAATACACAGACCACTCTAAACATCACCTTGGATATGCCTTACTGTCTGTAGTTTTGAAGTCTTTTATGCAACCCATGAAGTGTGCCAAGGGGACCCTTTCCTTCAGTACCAAAGCTGGCAGCTTCTGGTAAGTCCTTTGCTCAATGCAAACCCCCTTTGCCATTGCTGAAAGGCAGAAAATGCATGTGCAGTTTGAGGCAACGGTTAAAATTACGTGGAAAGAAAATGACAGGAGCAGCTGTCATATTTTTAACAAAACTTGGTCACTGCGGATATGAAACCTGAGAACTTGCATAAGAGAGCCGCTCCAGTGAGTGTTGGTTTAGTCCACAGAGCAGCTGCAGGAAGGGGGGCACTTCACCGCTCCTCTGGAGCTCCCTGTCTGGGGAATTGTGGCTGCAGGTTCCCGAGGGCCCCCTGGTGTTTTGCGCAATCTATCTTTAGAGAACTGCACGTTAATTTCTGAGAAGGGCCCTGGCTTCGAGCAGGGGCTACCTCCAAACTGACAAACCACTTCCTGCAATCGTTAACTGAATTAAGAACTTGCTGTCCCCTTCAGTCCCCCGAAAAGACCCCACTTCCCACCCCTTCACCACCACCACCACCCCCTTGGCTTGGCATCAGGAAATATTGGTAAAGACGAAAGAACAGAGAAGGTTGAAGTGATACTAATTCATAGATCTCCCCCTTGCCTGTGTCTTCTACAAAGAGCTCTGATATCAGTCCTGTTGGCTTTCTGCTAAAGCCATAGCAATTCCAGAGTGTTTTCAGTCAAAGGAAGGAAGGCGCCTGTGTGTTTGGTGCTTTGTTTGTATTTCTACCAGGATAACCCTTCTCTGACACTGATGCAAAAGGGTGTTGTAATTTTTGGTGAAATTGTAGGAAGGAAAAGAACACCTGCAACTCCTGGGGCAGGATTTCCTTCTGAAAATATCCCAGATCTTGTCAGTATCAGCTTCTATTAAAGGATATAGCAAAACCTTCCAATCATCAGTGTTGACTTCAATGATGTATTCTTGTAGCCATTGAGAAAAAGAACAGCAAAGCTACCCTGAATTCTTCCTGTTTGATTTTGTACTTGGTGATGATGATTGTGGGTCTTTTTTTTTGTTTTGTTTGTTCCCAGATCTGTGGTCTTTTAATATCTACTTCACTCAATTTTGGCATATGTGTGCCTCCAAATGTCTTTCTACTGGGTGATATTTACAAGTGGTTACTTAGTACACATGCTCTCTCCCTGGGTTCCTGGTTCTCCTGCTTTGAAGGTCCCCAGGCAGGCTTATTCCCTGTGGACTTACAGATGCCAATCAGAATTTTGCACATCAGTAACTGAAATGGAAATGTGAGCTCACTAACAATTTGCAGTTATGGAGAAGGTAATTTATTTGAAAACATGTTTTTCTTTTATTTTTTAAGATTCCAGCATCATTGCAGATACCAATTGCTTCTATACACATGAAACACACAGGTAGTTCTAAGACTGTAAACACACTTTAAAACATACTCTCCTACTTCATTTTTATTATATAAGCTCCATGAGAACATGACCCTTGCTTCATAACTTAATTGGTCAGGAAGGATATTCTTCCTGCATACATGTCTATCTCAAAATAGAATATAAGGGTTTTGACTGTTTTCACATACAAATATAAATAAAATTTTTTTTGCAAACAAATATTTTCTCTCCAAAATTTTTTCTCTCAGCTGCTTTCCTTCTACTTTGCCACAGATGTGATGCCAACAAGAATCAAGGAGGAACTAAATGGGAAACATATGCTCTATATTATTATCCAAAAGTGGGAAATGCATAGAGGAGTGCATAGCATGAGCAGAAGAAGCCAAAATCAGGAATATATGCAAATCTAGAAGAAGCCATTTGAATTTCTTATTAAACTTTGAAGGCTACTTCCAGGTGCTTGCTTTTTATCCTGACAACATTTGCAGGGCTGAGCACTATGTGTCAGAAGACCTTCCAGAAGTTGCTGACTTCTGTCCCAAAAATCAAACAGAAAAGGATCTGGAAGCCTCAACTTCTACTGTCTGTGCAGGATGAGCAGGAACAAATGATCAGGCACAGTTGGTCATCCCTCTCCATCTGGAATGGGGACCCACAAAGGTGCATTTTAACTCTTGAAGAAGATGGACTGAAGAAGCAGGCAATCAATACCGTATAAGAGGTCTTGATCCAGTGTTTCCTGAGTCTGTAGGGAATCTGAAAGCAAGATGAGCCTTTCAACTATCCCAAAAGACAGAACTAGTGAAAATTTTTTCAGTGGAACAGATTTTCATAGGAAAATAACATTTCTTTGGAATAAGAACTTTCCCTGGGAACGTACCAGTTGAAGTGAGACTTGTCATTGTCATAGCTGAAAAAGCTGCAAACTCCAGAGGTTTATAAAAACTGAAACTGCCTAAGAAAGACATACAGGCACGTAGCTTGAATACATTCTACAATATATGCACCCCAGGAGTCTGGAGTGTATAGAGGCAGGCATTTGCTCCCACCAAAAGCATTTGGAGTGTTTCCATCTTTCTTAATAGAAGCAAGATCAGGCCCTGAGTATGAAAAATGCAGAGGCAGATAGTGTGAGCCCAGGGGAGATGCTCATTTATTTGGCCATTGCTTCATGTCTGTTGGATGCTCATGTTAGCTGCAATATTCCTTTTTTCAGTAGGAAGCCATTGATGCCAAGGATGACATTTTTTGCACCTGTGTAAATTGCAGTTCAGTCCATAAATGCACTGAAGACTTCACTGGCTCCTTGGTGAAGCTGGGAGTGAGAGTGATATCCACTTGCACTGCTGTAAACAAGGTTTTTGAGATAAATAGATAAAATATGCTATGAACACATGCAGGATTATGTCACTGTGGTTTGCACAGGGGTTGGCTATTGAGCTGCCTCTCTCCCACGTAATTCACATGAGATCAATGGGCTGTGGCTCACAGCCACCCTGGGCCACCTGAACCCACTTCCCTCACTCTGAGAAGAGCATCCTGCCATGCATGCCCAGGGGATATTTGCAGCATGAGCAGTGCAAGTTGAATTTGGATTCTTCACTAGAGGTGGAAGGTTCTGAGAAGAGCAGGAAGTGTGAGTGAGCCTGTGCAGCCCAGGGCTGGGCTGGCTCTGGGCAGGGGGAGGCCCTGGTCCCACAGCAGTGACTGCCTGCTATTGCCCTGCATTTCCAAATTATACATTTATCATCCCTTTTTGCATTTTTAATTCTAACTTGCAGATACTCTATTTGATAATGGTGGGCTTTTAATGGTATAATTTTCAACTAAGCACTTTGTTGGTTGTCTAATGGAAAGACCTGTATTAAACTGCTTTTACAGTTTCTGACCTAGGACTACAAACCTCTGCCTCAAGAGGCAGACTAAGGTTAGACTAAATGCAGGTATGTTGTTCACAGGTCTGTGTTGTAATGTATTTTTTACCCACCCACTGCCAGAGTCTCCCACTTTGAACTTGGTGTGATTTAGTCCTTTGACTCAAATTCCTCAGCAAAAATGCATGCAGAAAATCTGCTAAGATCTACCAAAGCAAAGCACCAGTATTATGAATTTTTCTGGGCTACCACAGAGAGCAGCAGTGGCTTTTGAGAAAGATTCCTGAATCTCACGGGCCCATTTCAAGAAGCAGAGCTGATTTTCAGCCTCATTGGCCAGTTTGTCCCCACTGCAGCAGAGGTTGTCATTGCATTGAGTTACATCCCTGTGTGGCTTCTGCAATTGCCCATCCTTGGTGCTCTGCTTTCTTGGCTACTCCCCCAGCCTCTCCCCATCTCTGCTCCTATTTAAGAAAGTTCAGCTTCTCAGTGCAAAGCAATAGAAATCAGGGCCTGAAGGGATTTTGTGGGAGCTGTCTAGCCCCTCCCCTTGCCCACAGAAATTCAGCTATACCTAAATTTGTACATGAGGAAGGGGAAGAAGGGGCAGAGAGGCTGTCAGGCTCCAAGCTACTTTTGGCTTGGCTCTGATTAGCACCAAGCACAGGTGTTAAGCACCTCTTCGCTGTCAGATTTTCCATGCAGTGTGTGTCCTTAATACAGGCAGAAACTATTTTTGGTTACAACACAATCAGCTATCTTTATCAAGGGGTTTTCTACAGGACCCATCTGTATAGCAGCCAAGTAGTTCCCAGACAGATTCAGTCTTCATGGCAGGAATGAGAAAGCATTTCTCTGACAAATTATTTAAAAATAGTATGGGCAGATTTATTAACACCTTATAAAAACCCAGGCAGCTGCTGCTAAGTATAAAGTCAGGCAGCAAAATGATGGGTAAAAGCTGGTTTATGTTTTACGAGAAATTTTCTAGACATAAAAGATCACTTTTTTAAGAGTGAATTTCTTTTAGAGAAATGATGCGTTTGAAAAGTTTTGTTTGCAATTCACTTATGCATTCCAGACACACAACCCACAAAATAAGCACCTTAAACTTGAGAGACTCACTTCAGTTTACTTGATTCCAGTCACTAATTATGGATATTAAATTTCTGTAAGTAACATCTAAGCTAAGTTTACATTGTCTGCAGAAAGGTTTGCACCATTTAAATCTATTTAGAAATCTGTTAAGTAAATCTGACTTGAGTTTAGTTATAGCAAATATTTTAGCTAATAAATTTCTTGGGACTGGGTTTTATCTTTTCTGCATGCATGGATGAAATTCAAGTGCTCTCAAAACCTCAGCAGATAAATAATAAATGATGCAAAGTAGCTTTTTGATACATAATAATATCATAACTTTAAAATGGTTTTTCTTTCTAGGACTAGAAATGAGTGAATTGTGTCCCTCTGGGAAGTTATTAAATACCAAGAAAAAAGAGCTACTTCTAGTGTTGGAAGTGTGTTGATGCATGTCTCACCACACCCTGGTTCCTGGTTATCATTTACCCTCATCTCTCACACCCTTCCAAAGGGGTTGTAAACTACTGCCAGCTCTGTATGTTGCACCTACCTTATCACAGGCAAAAACAAATTTCAAAGCCATGAAGATTCCAATCTTTGGTAGGCACATGCACAGAAAAGCTGCTGCTTTGGGTTATCAGGCACCTTTATTTTGTTCTACGCCATTGTAACCTCATGTTTTATACTCTTAACCCTTTCTCAGCTGGTATTTGAGCCTGTGTATCAGAGGTCTGCTCTCTCTCATTTGTCCATAAAGCTTTCTTACTCAGATTAATCTCCATTTAGACAAAAAGTGTTTCTCAGATCATTAACCTGATGTTTAGTGATCTCTTCTGACTGCGTGGCTTATTCTCGGAGCTCTTGGGTTTTTAAGGCAATCCAAAATCTAGCCGAAGCTGAAATCACTTAACTGATGTGGTCAGGTGGAGTATAGTCAGTGTTACAGGTAAATAATATTTCTTAATCAATTTTCAATTATCTATAACTAAATTGAAAATATCTCTTAAATGACTCTATTGTAACATTAGATAATCACATAAAATGCCAAATCTTACCATCTGTGATAAGTTTAAATGGAAGTTAGGCTTAACCCTTGATTTTCCTTCCGGCAGGAGCTGAACAGGTTGAGGACATGACATCTGTTCCTCTCTTTCTCCCTCCATTTGCAGGAGCAATATCCTTCCTTTCAACACACCTGATGTCCCCACACAGCCCACTGCAGCTGCAAAGCTCCCAGGACAGTCCCTTAGCCCCTCACAGAGGTCTTGCTGCTGCTCTGCTGCTGCCATGTCCCTGCTCCTGGGACACTCTTAGGACAAAGAGGCAGATACTTGCTATCAGCTTTGACAAATGAGACCTGCCACCTCAGGCACAGGAATTCAGAAGTGTTCCTTGTAATATTTATCAAAACCTTTGTGAAAGTCTCTTTCATAAGTATTGAAAGAAGCCTGAAATGGTGGCAAACTTAAGTACTCCCAAATTAGGACATAAAGAAGATAAAATTATCTATGCAGCTCCAGCTTTATCTCTTCATATCAACAAGTCATCTTTAGTGATGTGATTGCAGACCCCTGCTCTTCCTGGGGCTCCCATGCACAGTGGTCACTTTACACTGGGCCCTTCAGTTCAGAATGCTCAGTGTGAGCCTTATCTTGCCAGGCCAACACAACTCCTGAGTGCAGCACCCCCCCTTTTCTGAGTGTTTTACCCTCCTGGTAGGAGTTAAATGTTATGCCAGCTCTAAAGGAAATATTTGCTCACTAATGCCCAAAGACTTAAGCTATCACTCTGATTTTGGTGGCAGAGAGATTCAATAGCTTTTAATACAGGTCATGATTTCTCAGGGCCCTTGGTGCATTGTGCATGCTCAGGGTATGGCTCCCTGCACCTCCAGTCACAGTTGAGGATTAAGAGTTTTATCCTTTGCTCTGAATGAACATGGGAAAAGCAGGCTGAGTATGGCAATATGGATTTGAAACACCTAGAAAAATTGCAGAAAGAGGCTGGGTATGTGGCTTTTGTTTCATCATGTATTTACTAACTTTCTAATCTAAATATTCCTTTCTATCTCTAAGTTGGAATATAGTGCATTTTTAGATTATATTTTCAACACATCCAAAAATTTGAAAATACAACATATAACATCATTAGGATCTGAGCTTGCTGTTGCATCAACCAAACACTAAATTCAGTGTATACGCCCTGTCAAGTTAATCCACAGAATTATTGTGGCCCCATGTACCTTACAGTCTTGAAGAAGATGGAACATGTGGCCTATAAGTGTCCCAGATGTTTGTGGAGAACAGAGGAATGAGGAGATTTGAAAAACAGGAGGCTCAGACCATGGAGGGGAAGTGGGTTTAAGACAGAACTAAGAAGAATTTGGGCCTGGAGTGTAGAACTGTAATGATTTTTTGATGGAATCACATCAGAAAGACTGACATTTTAGGAAAGAAGAACAGGGGATCTTTGTGTGCTGCTGAAGCCGCTGCTATCAGTGCTGGCTCCCTTGACCACTGTTTTCAACTCACAAACCATGGGAGGAATACATTGTGTTTTATCTCACACTTCCTAAAGGACCAATTACTCTAACACCTCATTCCTAGGTGGCAAATTGCCCAGAGGCAAATTAGAGATTTCTAATGAGGCATCACCAGGTTTCAACCAGTCTCTGAGCTGACCATCTCTGTCCTGTGGATGTCTGAAGCACTTCATGAGTTTTAGCTCTGCTTTGCTCAGCCTTGAAACTTCTCTTGCTTTAGCTCTCACTTCTGTTGATTTGATATCAAGAGTCCAGACTTTTTTTTATCTTCCTTTTGTTGTGGAAACTGTGGATCTGTCTCCCGTTAGTAATTACCTTGTGGGAGGGAGGCAACTTCACAAGAGGCTATTGTCCTCTGATGTTATACACTAGTCCAGCATCCTGCAGACCCATTACATTCATGTTATCCAAGATCATGATACATTTTCTGCTTCACATTTTTTGGTGAAAAGGCTCCAGCTTTTAGCATCAGCACCTAAAATAACATGCTGGTCTGGGCACAAGTGTTCTCTGCAGGTGGCAGTCCTGTTCAGAGGGTAATGCTCTGTTCCAGGTCTGGTTCTTCATCTCTTTTAAGTGTCATCCTTTTAACAGTTTCTTTTTATAGCAGCAATAAAATATAACTATCCTAGAGCTGAAATAATGCTATTTTTAAATAAAATATTTTTTTTCAAAACAGAACCATGGCATTTGTGGCCTGTGAGCCATTCCTGCTGCAGATGGTATGCTGTGGCTCACAAAAAAAGATTTTACAAGTGGGATGTCATGTTTGGGGTTATATTCTATAATAATGCTCTTTATGGGTAAAAGGGGATGATGATCTAGATTTTCTTTTTCCTCAGCAGAGCCAAATGAATTGATATCAGTCTTGGATAATATATTTAAAGTTTTTTGAGTTATCATTCTGTGCTGCTTCTGTTTGTCTATTCTGGCCCTTTTAAATGGCCTTTTCTTTACAACATTACTCAGATCATGTAATCAGTATTGTTCTGTGTATGACATTTCTCTACATCCTAGGTATATTGAGTTTTCTTTTGTAATTTCCATATTTAATCACTTCTCCCTCCCCCTCATCTCTCTTTTATTTTTTCCTTTGTCTTTTCCTATTTCCCTGCATTCCTCTTCTGATCTGTGCTCTCCCAGTTTGCTGTGCCTCAGAGGGACCTTCTGACAAAGCAATTGCAAACCTCACCTTCTAAAGATTTTGTTCTATCTCAACTTCATGTTCTCATGACAGAAAGGTTTGTTCTCTTGGTTTTCATAGGCATGCTTATGAAAGTGATCCACTTAGACTGGCTGAATATTTTCCCAATCCCTGGACACTTTCCTTCTCCTTTCCATTGGGTGCAACCCAGGGAATTAATGGATAGAGAGGCTCTGGTATTACAGAGGATGCAGCTGGACCCTGGGAGTTTGCAGCATGTGCTGGGACTGTGATGAGTTTGGTTAGGCCTCAGAAAGTCATGGAAAAACTCCCTAGAGAGCAGAGGGCACTGGACAGGGTTTGCTGCCACACAGCAGTGCTCATGCAGGCTGGAAACAAGAACCTCCAGGAGGAGCAGAGGCCATGCACAGGAGCTGGTTGTGTATAAACATTTCTTCTTCCACTTGCCTTACCAAGCTGGGTTTTCTTAATTTAAAAAGTAAAGGTTTCATTCAAAATCAAAGATATCTTTTTGGGAAGTACACTTCCCACAAGTCTCTGGGCAGTGCCACCTCTCCAGGCAGGTGGCTGTGCTAAGGTGCCACCTCTTCAGGAGTGTTGTGTCCCCTGTACGAGCTGAGCATTGCTGTAACTGATTCTGTCTTCCCAGTCTGGATTGTAAATCAGGTATCACCCTGATCTGTGTGCCCCATTTAAATTAATAAAGGATCTGCTGGTGTGTGAGGTAAAATCCACTCCACATAGGTATTGTTTAAATCTTTCCAATAAAGAATTAGGCTTGCTTGTGTACAGGTAATATAGTTTACACCCACTTGTGTAAATTCTGTTTTTATGGCCAGACTTTGAAAATTACTGTGATTGTTACAAAATATAGCAGCTCTTTACAAAGGCTAGATGTAAATTTGATTTGTGTTTTCTTCCAGTTTTTGTGCAGTTTGTCATGATCCTTCTTTCAAATTTTTTGCAGTTGTCCTATTCCTTTCTGAGCTTTTAATTTTCTTCTAGTTGCTCCTTTGATGAACCCAACCATCTGAATATGACCTGTTTTCCTTCAGAGATTTCAATCCACAAATTATGTTCTCCACTTATGGGGTAACTGCCTTTTCCAAACTGAAGTCAGAATATTTTCTGCAATCTTATTCTTGGTTTTGTCTCTCCATTGCAACTTTTGTTTCCAAATAAAGAGCCTCTTAACTCTCCAAACAACACAATTGAGGCAATATTCACAATTCTGTTCTCAAAACCTCAAAAGCCCCTTTCCCCGTCTTTTTGAGTTCTCCTGTATCTTGTCACATATTACTCTCAAAAGTTTCATTCTATCTTGAAAGGGTTTTTTTCAGTCTTGATTATAATCTCATCACTAGTTTGATCTTCACTTACATGCATATTATCAAACAAGACTTGTGATTCTCTAATGGAAAGGCTGCTTTCAGTCACCTGTTTCAGTATCTTTTTTTGCCTTCATGAAGGCTTGGTCCAATTGCTTGCTGTGGATTGACAGGGTCAAAGCTGTTCTGGCCTTCTGTGTGCCACATCCTTTGCTCTTATTTTCCCTTCTGTTTCTAGATACACTCATTTGTAGCAGCCTCCAGCTCTGCTGCCATGTAGCACTGCAATTTCAGCAAAACTGCCCAGAATTTTCTAAATAAAATGGCAAAAATCTGCTACGTCAAAAGAAAGATTCTCTTGTATTGTTTTTGTTTGTTTGTTTGTTTGTTGTTTGTTTTTGTTTTAAATTTTTTCAAAAAAGTTAAATTGGTTTTTTTAGTGTATTTTCTTACTCAGTAATTGCAATGCATTGATCAGCTTTTCCAGATTTTCATTGATTCATATCTACATGTAAAAAAAATAAGCCAAAGCAGAATGTAACCTGTGTTCATGAGGTTAAGGTTTTGCAAAGTGTATGATCACCTGAAATAGACTTTAGAGTGGGAAATATAAAGCAACTAATGTGTGCTTCCAGCCCACCATAAAGGACACCTCTCTCACAGAAAAAGGGCCTTGGGCAAGGTGTGCTGTGCTTGTTGAAATGTCAATAATGAACATATTCACCTGCAACACTTCATCTTTCCAGCTTTTTACGTTTGGACTCTTATCCTACGTCCCTGTCTTTGACTGTTAGATGCTCTGATTGCCTCACAGTATCTGTACTACATGTCTGTAATCAAAGCTGTGCTGGGCTTTATCTGCCATTAGTCAAATGTAGGAAGAGGCACCTTATTCCCCTACCTCCTGCTGAGCTGAATTGGGAATAAAAGGAATGCCACCCCTTTACTGGTCTGGCTGCAGTCCTCTAATGCTAAGGAAGTGGATATCCTTTCTAGGGGCAAAACCATCTGAGGGCTATTACAAATTAATTTTTCTCTGCTATAATTTTGTTGTTCATAGAACTGTTTTACTTTATTTTGCTCAATGCAGGCAGAACCGGGAGAGAAGGAAATGATCTCAAGAAAATATCTGTGCAGCAGGGTTAAGCGGAGACACATTTTCAGTGTGAAAGGTTGTGAGAGTTCAGATTCATTTTGAGATCTAATGCATGCATAATGCATTTATAATACTATAAATAGGTAGCAGGTCATGAGAAAAACTCCAGTGTTTAGAGCTGGCTGGACACGAAAGCTGTTTGTAAACAAGTGAAGTGAGCAAGAGTCACCATTTGCATGTGTGGGGATAAATCCAGAGCTGGTTCCCTGTGGATCACTGGACATTTCTAAATTTGTTCTGATAGGATAAAGGTGACTGTGAATCTATGGCATTTCACTCACTGAGGATAATGACCTCTTCCTATCCCCACACTGACCACAGGCTACCAGGAGATTAGGAGACAAATCTAAGTGTAAGAAAGGTATAAAATGGAATTGAATTTGTCAACTGTAACTAAAAGCCAGGACAGAAGCTCCTATTCAGAGTTTAGGTGACCTTAATTCACATTTGTCTGGCTGACTCTAAGTGCACTAACTATTGGCTCTCTTGTGCATAAGGGCATCCAGGTTCAGCTGCTTCATAAGGAATAACATACTCAGGATGTGCAAGAGAACTCCAAGTTTCCTTTTAAACAGCTGGAGTTTTACATTAATTACATCTGTCCATAAATATACTTTCTTCATCCTTCAATAAGAACAAAGAACAGCTGTACTCTTGTTAGTTGTAATGTGAGTATGCACACATCTCTAGAGATTACCCCCTCCCAGGCCTAAGTGCTCATCTCAGATCTGGCTTTGTGAGACAGTTTGCTCTGTTTTTTGTATCCAAATTTTTAAAACTTTATATATATATAGAGAGAGATATATATGGATATATATATATATATGTCGGTGTGTGTGTGGTGTTTTTGGGGATTTTTTTTAATATATCTCGATCTTTCTAGGACCACTAGAAGCATAATTTTTTTTTTTGACACAGCTGTGTGGCAAGACTATTCCTGTTCTGGTCAGTGTTGAGTTATTGTAATTCAGTATCAGCAAGGCACAGTGTAAAGAAAAGTAGTTTCTAGAAGAAAATGTCACTTTTACTTCTCACTAGCCTCCAGACAAATGAAGTGAGCCCTGATGTTGTGTATCTCATCCCCTCATCCTCAGCACTTTGCTCTGTGTTCTGACAGTGGCTTTTTGAAGCACGATCTTGTCTGAGGCAGATGCCCTCCAAAATTTATTGTAGATCAAATTTATTTCTGTCCTCTCTTTCTTACCTTTTTTCTGATAATCTTCTCCTTAACCTCTGCTTGCCATCACAGAACTTTCTAGCAGACATCTCTAACTATAACTTTAACACATGGGATTTACCACCTTACTTGCCCCAGAGGAGGTTATGGTTGGCTGATAGAGGGGGAAGCAGGTTGCTCTTCCTCTCCAGAGATGGCCCAAGGGACTGGAGGACACAAGTTTTTCAATTATTACCCAGGGTAATAACTCCCAAATGGAAGGGAGGATTGAGATCACTCTCAGTTCACAGATGACACCAAGCTGGTGGAATTTTCTGGAGGGCAGGAAGGATCTACAGAGGGATCTGGACAGGCTGGATCAAAGGGCCAAAGGCCATTTGTATGAGGGTCAACATGTTCAAGTGCCAGGTCCTGCTCTCAGGCCACAACTCACTGGAGTGCTCCAGGCTGGGGGCAGAGTGGCTGGAAAGCTGCCCTGCAGAAAAGGACCTAGGGATGCTGGTCAACAGTGGCTGAACATGAGCCAGTGTGTGCCCAGGTGGCCAAGAAGGTCAATGGCACCTGGCCTGTGTCAGCAACAGTGTCACCAGCAGGACCAGGGTTATGATTGTCCCCCTGTACTTGGTACTATAAAGCTACACCTTGAATCCTGTGCTCAGGTTTTGGCTCCTCACTTCAAGAAAGATGTGGAGGGGCTGAAGCATGTCCAGAGAAAAACAACAGAGCCAGGGGAGGGTCTGGAGCAGAGGTCATATGAGGAGCAGCTGAGGGAGATGGGGGTGTTTGGCCTGGACAAAAGGAGGCTCAGGGGAGACTACACTGCTCTCTATAACTGCCTGAAAGAAGGCTGTAGCCAGGTTGGGTTGGTCTGTTCTCTCAAGGAACAAGTAAAGAGACAAGAGGAAATGGTCTCAAGCTGCACCAAAATGGTTTAGATTGAAAGTTAGAAAGAATTTCTTCACCAAAAACATCAAGCATTTGAATGGGCTGCCCAGGGAAGTGGTTGAGTCACCATTGTTGGAGGTTTTTAAAAGATATGTAGATGTGGTGCTTAGGGACATGGTTCAGTAGTGGAGTTGGCAGTGGTGGGTTTACAGCTGGACTCAATGATCTTAAAGATCTTTTTTAACCTAAATTATTCTAAGAGTTTCCTGGAGGAGGCATGACTGGCTGGTATTGAGTGGGAACCAGGCTGGTCTTCCTCTCCAGTGATGGTCCAGAAAGCTGGTGGACACAAGTTTGGGCAGACATACTTGACTGACATCTGTATGGGGTGACACTTGGAACTTCCATTTCCCAAGAAAGGTTGAAATTGGTTTTGATTTCAAATGTGATGACAAAGTAGAAAAAAAAATGATGCATTCATATGTGCCACTGAGTTAAAGAAGATAAGCTGACTACTCTTAGTGGCTTAAAAAGCCAGACCAAAAAGTGACAATAGCTTTCAGCTTTTCTGCTGTATTGTGACAGATGAGCAGTGTATAATTTTGAAAAATTCTTTAGTGAGGGTTCAAGATTTTCCCTCAAAGTTTTTCCATGTTAAAATGTTATAACTTTAACTTTTTGTTTTTCTGCAGGAAAATGAATTCAGTTTTACATAATTTTACAAGGAAATATATTTGATTTTTATATTTTTCCTTCCCTGAAGTAAAGCTCCCAGATTGTTTTGCAGAAAATTTTCCAGTATATTTCAATCTTATAAAAATGACCAGGGATACTGCACAATTCTGATATTTGGTGTAGATGATACCACTGTTGAAGCAGAAAGCCTTAGTGCTTGCACACTCAGAGAAAATTCTTAATGCAGTTATTTGGAATAGTGTGCAGTCAATTAGATAGCAGGACTTAAACCACACAGATTTTGGAAAAAAATGTTGTGTATTACAAAAAGCTACTGGCTTTATGTGTTTGTGCTCACACTATCTCCAGGAGATTTTAATCTAAGTTAAATCAAGTGAGATAAGAGCCGGTCTCTAGGGAATAGCACAGGAGCTTCTGGAAGGGGGTGGGTGATTTAGCAAAAACATTCTTTCTGCACTGACTGGAACAGAAAGCATAAAGCTGATGGAGTTCCCAGCTAACACACCAGAGATAAAAAAGAGCCCTGAATATTTGTGTTTATGAAAGATCTCCTGGCATTTTGCAAAAAAAAAAACAACCCAGGAAGCTGAACTTCAGATCTGCATCCTGGCTGATTGCAACTTGTATTCTCCTCCCATAGACACCCTTCTTCTAGCAAGAGGAAAAGGGTGTTGTGCTTCCCATCTCCAACTTCACCTTTTACTTTATCTCAGTGGGAGTGTGCACAGGGAGAGCTGCAAAGATCCTCTGTTCTGACAGTGATGCTGTGAGCACATGGCACACTTGAATTCGGTCCTGGAATTTAGTTGACTGATTATGACAGGAGAGATGAATGTTATAGATTTACATAAATGAAAGCAGGACAGAGGTAAAATTACAGAATCACAGAATCCCAAAATAGTCGGAGTTGGAAGGGACCCACAAGGATCATTACAGTCCAACTCCTGGCCCTGCACAGGACGGCCCCAAGAATCACACCATGGGCCTGTGATTATGGGATTATCTTCTCTGCTTTTGTGTCCAGGCTCTGGCCAGGGTACATAATGCTAGTGACAATCCTGCCCAGATTATTAGTAAATCTTAATTCTTCTTGGGCCTCAAAACAAATATCTGTTTGAATTTTAATTTGTTATATACTGTGTATAGTTTTGCTGCCTTTTGTCCGTCATCATTCTGATTAAGATGAACTGCACTGAATGGCAGAGATGCTGATACTGAATATGTGTGAGACACACATTGGTAAAATCCCTGGGTTCATTGATTATGCAGACTCCTGCTGTCTTTTCCTAAACTCTACACTCCACTTCTAGAAGGCACCATGTAGTGTTTTAACCATCAGATAGTGGTTCAATTTACATCATTATGTATGAGATTTGTTTGAAGGACCAAGTTTAGATGGAACTGGCTATAGCAAGTACATATGTAAGAAGATGAGATCCTTTGCATTTGGATTGTAAACCTGTGTATGGCAGAATCTCATGCTGGAAGCAGGGGAGACTGTAGAACACCATTGATTCCACTGTTTTGTAAACCACTGAGGCACTGCAGGATCTGTGGACAGAACAGGTACAAGAATCACACAGTCTGTGGTCCTCTGGGGGAGCTGGGCCTGGTGTAATGGAATCCAGGCTTTGTTCTGTCTTGTTCTTTCTTGAGCTTGGGCAACTATTGATCTTGGGCATTAGAAATGCAAACACAGTTGGACCTCCTTTTTGGAAGGGCCACGGGGAAAGGAAAATATGGAATATTCAACCAGCATGATATAAACCAACAAGGAAATAAAATAATATTCAAGTGATGCTATCACAGAATCATGATCCTGTAATTATATGCAAGTGCCGTTTTGTTAGTCTTACCAATTTACTATGAATTTATCAAAAATCCATGCCAATCTTTCAGCTGGTTTTGTCTGTCTGATGAGTGATATTTATTTTGGGTGACTAATGGATGTGAATAAAGATAAACCACAAGAGCACGTGTTTTCACGATTATGTCTGATAAAAAAAATCCTTTGGCCAAAGATCTTTTGGAGAATCTTTTTAGAGATTCCCAATTTCAAAAATACCCATTGCAAAACCAACTGAGAAATTATAGGACATTTGTCTGAATCAATTTTAGTTTTTCATTCTCCAACTGCTTTAGAGCCTTCTTTTCTTTTTTTCCTGCTACATTTCAATTCACATTAACAAAATTTCTCTGCCTGAAGGGTGTAAAATACTGACCTTTTTTTTCTCAGCGCTCACTGCAATCCCTCCAGGGATCAGCAGGGGCTCCTCTTGGACTGTGGCTAACCAGGCTCTCTGCTTTCCTCCCTTGCCATTGACCAGCCCAGGGGGTTTCCTCACTGGCTACCTGGTGCAGATTCTGTAATGCTGGGGAAACACAGTATGCAAATATGTTTATGAATTCTCTCATTTTCCCTCTCACAGAACATCCATAAAGTGTAAATGGGTGGATCACTATAGATGTGTTTGCAAAGGAGACTGACTGCTCTCTAAAAGCTAGGCAATGAAAGGGCAGCATCACCACCACACCACATTCAGGAGATTATGATCACTGATGATGTGAACAAACTTTGATATAGTTTTTCTACACCTGCAATTAATGCATTATGAATTACAAATCTAGATAATAAAGGAAAAATCCCCACACAGATATCTTCTCTGATGATATTACATTGTCACAGCTGAATATAAGCCTACCTAGAATATAATGCTCTTGTTTGTCTGCAGTATGTTTAGTTTAGTTTCCTCTAGCTCAAGGGTATTTTTATCACTCAGCATTTGGGTTTCAGGTCCCCTGGGAGGTGAGGAGTTTGACCAGATGACAGGCAGATGCAGCTGACTGTGGTGGCCAAGGTGGCTCAGGACAGTGTGACCTGCATCCTCAGGGTGACCAAATGACTCAAGTGCTTTTTTTCACATGCTGCAAAATACAGGAACAGAAAGAACTAGCTCCACCAACAAGACTGGCCAAATGGTCCCAAACCTGTGTTACTGATAAACAAACAGACTGGACAGTTCGAAAACCATTTATTAACTGAGGTGGGGCTTAGGACAGAAGCAGCTTTCAGAAGAGAACTGATGGATGATGGAAAAGGTGAGTCTTTACCTAGTTTATGTTGAATAATTTATGTCATTACTGAAAATCTGAGAGGATAAATTATTTTTTTCAGCTACTTTCCAGCATACAGAACCCTAAATCTCATACTAAGAACCATTCATTGAAGGCCATTATGACTTATAATGAAAAAAATAGACACTAAGAGCAGTTTCTGTAAACTGAGTTGTAGATATACGGTACAATGCAAACTAACGTCTCTCCATTTTTGCTACAGAAACATGAAGAACAGTAATAATTGATGGCTCAATCTTTCCTAACCTTTAGTAATATAAAATTCTTTATTTTTTGTAGAGTGGGAGAGAAGGGAAGGAATATTTTTTTGGAACCAGTATTTATGTGATATTGCTTTCTCATTCTGCCATTCTCTATACTGTTTTTGTTCATCAAAGCTCAAATGAGAGAAGCTTTTAAGGCTGGGTTTCAAGTCTTTTAACTTCAGATGTTCACAGTGTAGGTGTCTGGATGTGAGCTGGCTGGCAGTAGATCTCTGTGACAGTCTGTGAGTCCCAATGAAGCCAGTGGAGTTCAGGGTGAGATCTGACCTCCTGAGTCCCCTGTCTGTTTGTGCTGGGGTCTGTCTGTGCTGGGGTTTGTCTGTGCTGGGGTCTGTGTGTCTTGCTCCCTAAAGGACATAGTTGCTATAGATCAGCTCTCAATGGACTTTGCAGATGTGCTCAGATTGTAAACCTATGTTATAAACTGTTAGATTTGGCACCACAGCTCTTAGGACTTGCATTCCCTGTGCCACTTTGGGACTCTGGGCTTTTTGGAGGCTGCCCAGTCTGCCAGAGTGGACATGGATACCCTGCCTGGATGAATGTCAGTGAAACCTCTGGGTAAAATTCCAGCTTTCATTACAATTCTTTATCATCTGCTTGTACTTGTAGCGAGGGTGTGATTTCATTCCATGGCTTATGCTGCTCAAGCTGACAACTATGAGCCCGACATTACCTAGGGCAAAAATAGGGGAGACTTACAAGGCACTGTACCTAAACCTGGGAATCTGGTGCATAAAATACCCCAGACAACCCAGCCTTATGCATCTACTATCAGATTACCTGAATGAAAGTGATAATTTTTTCTGGCTTGTGTAGCCTGAGATTGTATGGACCAAAAAGTGAGAAGGCTTCTCTATGGATGTAGGGGATGAGTTTGAGGTCAGGTCCAGCTTGCGCTGAAGCTCATCCCTCTTGATGTGCATGTGTGATAAAGCTGGTCAGGCACCCATCTCTAGAGAACTGCTTGTGCATCAGAGTACTCAGAGCTTGCTTTGCACACCTTCATCTTTGTTTCCTGAGACCTGGGCTTTGTCAGGAAGAGCGTGGCACCAGCTGTCTAACATGGAGAGAGAGTGGGAATTGGAATGCAACCCCACTGGATCAGACCTGGCTGACTGCTAGGACCAGCCACAGCACCTGATGTGGCTGGTTCTGTTTGTCACTGGCTGGTAGGTCAGCTGTCCCAGCTCCTGTAACATGCCTTGTGCCACAGATCTTCTGTGGACTTGGCTTCAAAACAGTTTGGAGGAGGTTCTGTCTCTTGCAGAACTCATCTGCAGTTCTGCTCCTGCTGGGACATGTAGACACTACAGCTATGCAAATAACATCTGGCTAATAAAAGCAATCCCAAATGTTGTGGTTATTGCAATGAACACAAAACTGTTGTATCCCATGTTTCTTCATACTTGCAGTATGCTAGAATGATAAACATGAATTACCAGGTAAGGATTTGTTTTGAGTACTGTTATTGAGGAATCAGCCATGCTATTCTCCTGTCAGGCAATAGGATATGCATGTCTAATTCCCTGAGAAATGAAAGGACAATGTCCTTTGTTAATATTAGATAGAAGGAAAACATTTGCATTATGAATGCAATGATTTTGTTACTGAATGTAATCAGCTTTGCTCAGTCTATTGCCCTTAAATGATTTCTCTGACTTGCATGCAGAGCAAAAAAACCATTTCACAGCTCCTCATGAAAAGTGCCCAATCATTACTGCAGCCCTTGGGACTACCCAGGCTGTGATAATATTATTCAAAATGAATTGGTGGGGCATCTATGGAACATTAATGCCTCTGGGCTGCATTTCAGACTGCTGCAGACTGGTTTATATTTTTCTCTGCATTCACAGAGAAGTTTTTCCAGTCACTAAAAGTATCTTATTCACAACATCTCACTTGACTATTTGTTACAGTACAACTGCAGATTTTTGCTTTTGTGAGGTCAGAACCATGAACTTAGCTCTTCTGATTAAAAAAATGTCTGAACCATAAGCAAACTGGAGACTATATGATCTCTGAAGAAATTAGAGCCCTGAAACAGTTCAAAAATCCTACAAGCTGTTCACTCTAAAAAAAAAAAAAAGAACAAAAGATCAAGGGGAAAACTTATCTCTTCCTGTGTGATTGATCTTTTTCTCTTCCAATTGCCCTCTGACCTACAATAAATCATTTTAGAGTGTGTCAGGAAAATCCCTTCAATAGCTTTAGAGCTGGGAGGAGAAATGTTTTGTCTCTCAAAGTATTATCACAAAAAACATCCAAACAATAGCAGCTTTTCTGTTATTTTTCCCACATCCAGTGAGATGATGAAGGAAGGTTTTTCCCCATGCTGCTGTGAGTTGATAGTGTTTAATGAAAATTCCCATCTAAAATCCATATACAATTTTAATGCTGTAGGAGATATATAGAAGCAGACTTGTATTTCCTTATGGCTAAAGAACATAAGAGGAAAAAAAACACACTGGAGGAATTATTGCCCTGCTTTACAGAGCGGGTTCTCACTTGGAAATAAGGGTATATTTGAAATAATTCCTTATTGAACAGTCAAAAGTATATCGTTGAAACCATTGTTCCACTGGTGCCAGGAGGCAGAAATGAGTATGAAGGCTGACTTTCCTCTGATCTGTTTTCAGGTAGTATGATCCCTCATGTAATTTTTGTGGCAAGTTGCTTCTAGAAAACCACTGTGTCTGCAAAGCCACCTGAGCTGTTGTGAGGGGCAGCAGTGCCTTCTAACACATGTTGACCTCATAAAACCTGAACTTGTTGGCCTCTGATGAATGCATCCTGCATAAGGCATTCATTTCACGAGTAATTTGGAGGTGGGAGATGCCTCCTGTAATGACAAAAACCTGGAAAAGACTTTCTGTAGGAAGCTGAACTAGTTCCCATTACAATACTGGTGAAAGTTGCTATTGTTATGCTGGGTTATTAAACATATTTTAGGACATTTGGGATGTGATTTCTGTGGGTAAAACAAGCATCCACTATACGTCTACCTACCTGTGGGCTAGTAACTATGCACTCTCTGTAGTCACTGCAGACCAGAGAAAAGTTTGATGATTCTGAAGAAAACATCTAAAATGGCATTCTAAAAACATCATCAAAGCACCTATTTCTTTTAATGGGCTTTTAATTTCTTTTTCTGGAGCTTTCAGAGCTAAACTCAGAGATAGATGTCAATGTTTCAGATGTGTGATGTTAGGAGAGATGGATCACTATGGATCACAAGCAAATTTATAGGCATTTTAAAAGCAGAACTCCAAGCCTAAAAACACTAATAGATTCAATAGCTCCTAAATATCGACTTGCTATATTTAATTTTACAATTATATGGATTTGTTGCATGTTATATATATTACAAAAATTTGTTAAATTGTTCTCCCATTTAAATTTAATTTCTTGTGGTTTTGCTATCCACACCCCCCATCCCTCCCTTCAAAGAGGCCTCCACATATTTACCGTAAAACACCCCAGCAATGTCATTATGTAACTCTGATACCCTCCTAATCAGTTGAGCTCTGGCTGGGTGGGTAACCCCAGAGGCAGCAAGAATCTCCTGCACCTACAGCTTGTCCAGCTTCCCGTTCTCAGAACTACCGACCACAAGAAACTCCTGTGGTTACTAACAGAAGAAACAAGTTCCCTCCAATCTCCCAGTGCACCTTGTCACTTGTGGTTTGTGAGAATTACACTCTGCTCTTATCCAAAGCAGTCAGGACCAGGGCAGGCTTTGCACCCCTTTGTGCTGCTGGTTTGGGGTCCTCAGCTCTTGGCTTCGAACTTTCCAGCACGGTGGCTCCATTCTGTGGGAAATTGTTCAAATTAGTCCCACAAAGAATGCAAATGCCTTGGGAAAACTACCTGTGCTTAATCACAACTACTCTGTGGAAATGAAACAATGCTTCCCTTGAGATTCTTTGATTTATTTTTTCAGTTATGTGTCTGCTAAAGTGTGAGATTGTTTGTGGCAAAAGATCTTGGTTCCTTCCTTCTAACACTTTCTGAGCAGCCTGTGTTCATTTGTATCATTGCCTTTGCTGTGAGAATGATAGGAAATGAACCATTCAATGGCAGTGAGATGGGAGCTGGGCGATGTGAAATGACATGTTTCCTAATTAAACCACTAATGACCATAAAATATGCCACCATGTTCTTTTATTACAACACATAGCTACAGCAGGAAAACCTTTGGAATATCATTAGTCTCTCCCTTTTCATTTCCTTGAACTTTAATGTACATTTATTTCTCAATATGATCCAAAAGATCAGGCCTTGGAAAACATCTTCCTTTGTAAAAACTACCCTGTCTCTCTCCCGTCGCTGCTCTTGTCCTGCGACTGCTTGGCTGTGATCCTGGTGGGATTACACCAGCCTCTAATGGGCATGTTTTCCCTGGTTGCTCCTGGCTATTCTGCAATAGCACCACTCAGCTCCATCAAGGAAATAACTGCAATTTCTCTTCCCTAATGAGTTTCATAATGTAATCAGTGTAAGGCTGTGACTGCGAATGAAACTAAAGTTTGATGTTATGGTCAGGCAAGAAATTTGACTTGGAGCTTTGTTTTGACTGGGTCCCAAATGAGGAGAGGCATTGCTGACAGCTCTGAATATACTCTGTGGATGGTGATGGCTCCAGTGGCAATAAAAATGTTCACAGTTTTTTTGTTTTTGTCTTGTTTTCATTACCACTGTCATGTTGCTTCTTTCTGTGAAGTTTGGGTTGCCAGCTAATGAACTGCTTCCAGGGACAGGAATGGCCTTTGGCTTCCTGCAGAGATTAATTAAAGAAAATACAATAAAATCACGTTGGGAGTTCTTGTGTGGGGGCTCAGACTCCACAGGGTGCTGGCTGAGAGCAGGTAGACAGCTGAAGATGTCACCAGGCACACAAAGGTGTCACCCAGGGGCTCTCAGAAATACTCAGATGTTGAGTGTGCTTGGGATGTTGAATATGAGTTATCAGGTGTAAAACACCAGGGACAAACCGGTGAAGGGGCACCAAGCTTCACCCACACAAGGGCACAGCTCCACATTATTTTTGTATTCTTCAGCATGACTCAGTTTAGGTTGGACCTAGTACAATGAGCAAGAAATGGTCAAAGAGTGACAAGACTGACTCCTACTCCCTTCCCCCCTTTTCCATGCATTCAGCAGCAACTGGCCATTTCAATAAGTCTGGGGGAAAATTCTGTTTGGACCTGCACATCATTTTTGGCTTTGGGACAGGACAGTTCAGGACTCCCAAGCCAAACATCTGTTGGAATTTGAAGACTTACAAAGTCCAGATCCAGAGGGTTTTAATGTAAGAAAAAATTTGGCTTAGTCAATGTGTTGGCATGGGAAACATCTGAATGATGCCAGATCAAGAGACCAATGCAGCAATGAGCAGACAAAGCAGTGTGACTTTTTCTTCAACATGTCAGCCCAGCACAGACCAGATGCCACCATAAGTGCTGCAGCTTCTCTAAGGTCCCTTGGTGAGCCTGAGCTTGGTGGTGAATCACCAGGATTGTTGTCTCTCTGAAAACACTGAATTCCCAGGAGGATGGAAAAGTATGAGATGGCTGTCTGGGAATCCTTCAATTTGCAATTGGAAGAAAAAAAGCCACCCATATTTCTGTTGTGCTCAGTTGTTGCTGCAGTTTTGGTGCCAACCTTCCTCCCTCAGAGCCTCATCCAAATGCTGTGCTTCTTTCCCCTGGGGCTGGTGGCTTGGGAGAGAAGGCAATGGGAGACTTCTGGAAAGACAGCTGGTATTTCTCATTGCTGCAGGTGAGGTGGCTGCTGCTTTTACACGACTGAGAGTGGTGGTGAAGTTTCCTGATGGGCTTTTGCTGGCTCACTGTGCTGATTGTGCAGAATCCCACACTTCTGGAGTGCTTTGGTGGGGCAGGGCAAGCTGTAGCACTTTAGGAGAAGTGCATGCAAGGCCTCACAGAGTCATGTATTACAACTGCTGTTCCACTGCCAAAATCTCTGCTATGGTCATTTGGCACCTTTTTGTGGAGCTGAGCTTAACAGAGACTATAGCCACCAACAGAGATCTGGCCCTCTCTGCTGGAAAATCCCAGCCTTCCAGGATACACTTATCTTGCTGCAGCTATTTTATTTTGTCTGCAGGAAACCTGGACAAGTGATTTGGCATTGATGGGCAAGGCTGTAGAAAGCATTCATAAATGTGAGGAATTTCATCAGTGCAGAGGACTCAGCTCCACCCCGCACTGAGGGCAGCAGTCTCACTTCAGAGAAGACAGGCAGCCAACAGTGCTGACCTCTTTGGTTTCTGAGCCCAGAAGATGGTTAATCTTCCCTGCCTCTTGTCCTAATATGATTTATTTTGGATAGGTCTGACCTGACACCTTGAGTTTCCAAATCCCATGGCTCACCTATTTGTGAGTATTTAGCATCCCCAGTGCTGTGCTGACCTGCTCTCCTCCCCTTGACTGGGACGCTCTGATGCTGTGCCCCTGGTGATGTGGCTTTCCCTTCTAGGCAGTGGCTCATGGCTCTGGGTATACCACAGGTGGCTCAGTGTATGTGTCTGCTCATAGAGGAAAGCACCATAAGGATGCTGATATTCATGAACTATTTCTGACTGGGTCCCAGGCCATCTCTTGGGTGTTTTAAACTTAGAGCTGGTCCACAGGACAGTTTGGAAAGGTGGGGTTGGGTGGAAAACACAAAGGTTTTGTGTTTTTCACCCAACACAAAGCAAAGAGAACACTCAAATTATTGTTTCTGAAATATGCAGATAATGACATACTTTAGTATGTCATGCTTTCAGTTCAGCTCCTGAACTGAAAAGTGAATATTGGTGCTAAGCTGTGTTCAGGACCGTGCTATTTTGGTTCAGTGGTCACATATGCATTCAGAGACTCACTTGGTGTTCTCTTCACTTGAGAAGGAGGGAGACTTGTGCACTGTGCAGAACTCAGTGCTCTCAGCCTGGTCAGGGTAATACTGATGTGCACTGAAGTTTCACATCTTTTTTTAGGACAAAAAAAACTGTTCAATACAATGTATGTTTGATGGAATACAGCAAATCCTATCAATAATGGCAAAGAGAGAAGCCTCATAGGGATGTCACATCCACACAAACTTTTTCCTATAAAGAGGAGAGGTGAATTGCTGAGATGAACGATTCAAAATAGCTGCAATAGTTGTGGATTGTTTTCTTGGTTTCACTTTGTGATAATGTGATTGCTTCAAGGTACACTCTGCCTTTCCTCCCAGGACTCCAGTCAAAACATGGATTGTGGAAAGCAATTCCTTTTTACACTTTGACTGCCTGGTATTTACATTCTCTGCTCATTGTTTGTTCTCACTTTCCTCTTGCCTTCATGCAAGTGCCTGCTGAGAGTTGTGCCATTTGTTAGGGACAGCCAGAAGATGTTGACTCTACTGCCTTCCCTGCAGGAGTCTTCTTTGCAGTGGTGCTCACAGCAGCTGTGTCTAATTTCCTGAATGGTGTGCAAGGCAAATGTGCAATCAATTAGGTGCACTGCACCAGTGATGGGATCACATTGCTGGGATCCGTCGATGGTAAAAGCAGAAAGGACTCTTATCACATAGCCTGACCTTGCATTTTCAAGGTTTTGTTGCACATCTTATTAAAAGCCCTCTCCCATCTTTGTTGTCTGTGGGAATAAGCAGTACTATCCACAAGGCTGATGCCCATATCCCAGTTTCCAGAGGCAAGCCCCAGGAGGAGATGTCAAGTTGGAAACCTAGTGAATCAAACTGGTATGTAGCTGCTATAGCACCTAAATGCCAATTTCAGCAACCAGTTGGAATATATGGACATCCTGTTTGGGCATGGACAGGACATCATGCACTGCAGTCTCCTAGCACTAAATTTTAAAAAATCAGGCTAGTGACTTCCTTTAGATTTTCAGTTTCAGACCAATATGTATATTGGAAAGATTATCTGTATACTCTATTGTTAAGCATTTTTTTGCAAAGATAGAAAATAACCTTTCACACACAGCAAATTAAAAAGGGGACCTTAAATAACAATCAGAAGTTTCTACACTTCTTACAAGCAAACATTCCCCCCTCCTTAATTAATGTCTCCTTAGGCATATTAATAATTTTAATTAAATGCCTGCTTTCTCAAAAATTCTGTTAGAATCATAAATCATAAAATATCCTGAGTTGGAAGGGACCCATAAGCATTATCAAAGTCCCACTCCTGGTCCTTTATGAAATTACACCATGTGCCTGAGAGTCATCCAAATCTTTCTTGAACTCTGTCAGGTTTGATGCTGTGATCACTTCCCCAGTGAGTCTGTTCTGCTGCCCAACCACTCTCTGGGTGAAGAATCTTTTCCAAAATTCCAACCTAAACCTCCATGACACAGCTCTATGCCCTTCCCTTGACCAAATCTATTAGTTAGATTTGGTCCAAGGTAGCAACCATGGGGGCTGCATGTGACTATTTTTAAACAACTTTTGATTTCTTAAATCTTTAAATCAGGCAGCAGTTGTTCAGGAAACAGAGCAGGTGGGAGACTGTGTTGTTTTGGACAGTTTGCAGGATAAATCTAGCTGGGAGGAGAGGATGGTCTCCACTACACATGGAGTGTGGACTGCCAGCACCCAAAGGGTGAAAGTGGCTGTGGTGTTCTGCCAGAGCTGCAGAGGCCAGAGCTGCAGCACTTTTGTTTCTCTTTGGTCTGGTGTGAAGGACCTCACACACCCTGCAGCAGTGCACACCACTCTGTGTAGTTCAAATTAAGCTCAGGTTACTTCCAGCACCACACTGAAGAGTGTTTCTGCGAGTTGCTCTTAAGTGTCTCTCTTTCATGACTGACTGAGCACACAATTTAAGGGGAAAAGTTTCTTGACTAAGTAATCTTAACAGAACTCCACAGGTGTGTGGGCTGATCCCAAATCTTCTAAGTGATTGCTGCCCACCATGCAGCCCTTACTAACACAGATAAAAATAATTAGTGCTATTGGGAAAGTTGATAGCTCCAGAGGCAAAAAATTCAAAATTCTTTAAGAAAAAGGAGTCTTGTAATCAACCCAAAGGTACAAGAGAGACAAAGATCAGAAATCCCTGAAATTTCTGTGCATGTGATAGAGTTCTGTGGGGCTTTCTCTATGGCTATGTGAATCAAGAGCTATTGTCAGCCCCACTCTTCCTGAGACCACCAGGAAAACTCTTGCTGATTTCTCTAGATATGAGATCAGACCTGCAAATGTTACCCTGAACAGGCAGAGATCAATGAGAGAAATAAAAAGCTGGAATGGTGTTAGGCAGCTGGGTTAAACACCAGCACAGCCTGCTCAGAAATGACCTTTTCTGACCTCAGCTGTGGCCATCCTGTGCAACCACAGGAGCACTTGACTTTCCTTCCATTTCACAGGCAGCCTTGTATAGGTGCACAGGTATCTACAAATGGTTCGTTTGCTCTGTCCCTTTACCAAAAGGGATTGCTCCAACAATACATGAAAAAAGTCAGCTGGAGCTGCCAGGGCCACAGTAAATAAAGACAGAGCATGTGTGTACCACAGCAGATCAACCCCTAATCTGTTCCTCCTGTCAAAATACTGTTTATTGCTGCTTGTCAGTAAAGACTGACCAGTAAATGGAGATGCCAGCTCCATCTGGGAGCCAGATTACCAGGAGGAGAATTTCTTCCTTTGGATCTTCCTGGCAGATTTTTAGCACTAAGCAAGGATCTCTCCTTCCCTGAGACTGAGTTCCAGCTATCATTAGAGGGAGCTGTTGCCTCAGCAAGCTCCAACCTCTGCGTTCCTCATCAGACCTGTCCGGAGCTGCTATGCTGAGGAAATTCCCTTGAATCGTGAGTTGGCACCTTTCTGTAAGCACTGTCAATCATGTCAGCTCTTGAGGGTGCCTCGCAAATAAAGACCTTCACTTTCATTTGCTTGGTTTTCTGTACACAACAGAAGAGAGACATCTGAGCTGAACCATGGAGGTGCTGGGATCTTCCAATGCTGGCTGGGCAAGATGGGGAAGCCTTTTAGCCCTTCTGTTAGCCTGCATTAACAAAAGCAGGGAGATCCTCGACATAATTTTCTGACATTTTAGTAGCCCTTTGTTTGAACTATGAGTCTTTTGCCTCATCCTGACCCTGCTCTCATTTCCATCGCAACTGGAGTAATTCAAACCAAGCCAGGAAGTTACATGAGTACAAACCAGTGTGAATGAGATCAGAGTTGGTCTTTTTGTAAAGAATAACAAAGGCCTGCGACTAAAACTTAGCAAAGTCAAGCATCTGACTCAGTGGTAAACCTTTGCTTTTAACTTGTAATGATTTTTCTTGGAAACAATCATCAGAATGGTGGCTCTGAATACTCTGTCTCCATGCATTCCTTGCTTGTTTTCCTGTTGGGGATGGGCACATTCTTAGGTTTTGTTTTCTGACCAGAAAAGCGTGGAGATTAGATACACGATGTCACTGGTGTTATTCCAGGCTGATAACATCACATTGTGTGTTTCATACTCAGAGAGGGTGTAGATTGAATTACTGCAGGCCCAGCATGGGTCGTGCAGTGAGTGTGTAAGAGAATATTTCAGCTGCATGAAGTAACACGTGGGGCATTGTTTTAAATGTGCATGGGCTAAATCAAAAATGCCTGCTATCACATGAGGTTTGTTTTTTAATGGAGAGGAACAATTGTGTAACCAGATCCCCGTGCTTATTAAGCCAAATTCAGATTGGTGGATAAAATTTAAATAGGAATTTATTTGGCTGTTTACTCCAAATATCTCCAAGCTTGGAGCTGGCTCCCTTGCTTCAATGGGACTGTGCCTTATATACCTGTAAACCACCATTCTTAAAACTGTGCTACTCGTTTGAAGCAGATAAGGTTATCTTGGTGTTTGCAATTTCCCTTCTACTCTTCTGTTTTTCCTGGGGAGAGCACTTGGCACTGTCTCTACTTTAAGGTAATACTATTTAATTTTCCACAGCAATGTGTCAGGTTTCTAAGTGTGACCATTCAGCATGTAAATTCAATGCATAATCCTTGTGCTGTCATCTTATTCACTTAAATTAACTGAATACAAGGCATATTTTTGTAATCTGTCTCTGCTCTCTTGGGACAGCTTTGTAAATGACATGTTACATTCCCAAGTCTCAGCCAGGCAAAGAGGTTTATTCAGTGCCAGTAAAGAGCAGTTATATCCTAATATGTATATTAACTGCTCAAAACGTTGTTGTGAAGATCTGAGAAAATGCTCTGAAAGCAAGTGTGAGTGAGCAGCAAGTGGCTCTGCTCAGGCTGTGTGTCCGTCAGGCTGGCAGCGTGTGTCCGTGTGTCCGTCAGGACAGTGTCCAGCACTGCTGGCAACCCGGCCTCTTTGCCTCTGTGAGGTGGCCCAAGAGATGGGCTCAGCTGTTCTGGGGTCCAAGTGCACACTGCCAAGCAGAAGGTGCCCAGGAGTCAAGTGCTGTTTCTGGGCTCTCTGTAAGCCAGCAGCAGCCACCGCTGCACTCGAAGCAGCTCTGCCTTTCCCTGCCCTTCCTGTAGCCATCACCAAGAGTAGGTTTTTCTCAGTTCTGCAGGTAACAGGGTCTTGGAAGTGACCTGGTTTAAAACTACCCAGGAAACAGCAACCAAAAATCATTTTGACTGATCTGATTTATTGGAAAGCCACAGACACTGGCCCTAAGGCGTGGTGAATAAATTGCAAAAATAAATTGCGTGGAGCAGCAACAGGACTACTCCTTCTGGTTGCAGTGCTAGTTTATGGTGGTTTAAAGAGAGCATTGAGCTCCAGGTTAAGACACCTATTGCAGCCAAAAGCTCCTACCTACCTCAGCTGAGCCATTAATTCCCTAAGTTTAAGGGCTCCAAATGGAGGTCTGCTCTGTCAGCCCCCTGGCAATACCCCTGCCCAGCTTTGTACCTCCTCTCTGTCTTGGGTAGTTTAGTTCAATCAGTGTCAGTATCTCCTCTAGTGAGTTCTCTTTGTTGCTTCTTCTTTTGCTTCCTTAGTCTGTCAAGTCATGGTCTTAAATTTCAAGCAAAGCAAAGCAAATTGTTCCACAGGGTTGAGAATTGACCAGTGGAAACCATTGCCAAGGGATATAGATGGCAAAAGCATAAGAAATTTTTTAAAGGCTTGTAACCTTATGAAGAAGGCCTATACTGAATGATTACTTATGGTGATCTTAGGAATGCTATTATTAGCTCATTCATTAGAAAAGAATCATTCTGCACATTACCTGCTCTGCTCTGTTCCTTAAACCTAATGTACCCTCTCTGTCTCCTCCTTAATGTGACAGGGGATAAGATTCAGGACAGCAAACTGGAGTGTTCAACTTCTGGTTTGATCCAGAACAGCCATTCCTACACTTCCCAATATTTTAATAATCTGTGAATGGAACTGAAGATCTGAATGTGCATTGTCACACTTAGTGCACAAATTATCACCTGCAAAAGCAGTAGCTTATCTGGCAAACTGCACAGTTGTATATTCTCAAGAATGAATAAGATATGGGTGTTAGCTTACAAACATGAAGCTTTCCAGTCCTGCACAGCAAAGATAAGACCAGTTATGTCAAACTTCCATGTTCTTACTCCAGCAGATGGTATTCTGCTATGGACACTGAGTTCCTGGGGAGAAAGAAGGAATGTGAAACCTGCTCTCTTTGGTATATAGCTTTAATGATAATCATTTATTTATCCCACAAGCAAATGTTTGTAACTGAAAATCTGCATGAACTATTTGGAGAGTTGCTTTTATTTGCAGGAGGATAAACAGAGAAGGATTTCTTTGCAGCTGTTGGATGTGGGACAGTGTGACAATGAGCAGAATCAGGCCTTTAGTATGTCATGGTGCCTTCTCTCCCTGAGTCAGATACAGCAGAGTCAGGGAGAGCTCCTCATTCCTGTCCTTTTCTTATCCCACTGGCAGTGCAGGTGTAGCTCTCAAATGGCAATTGGGAACAAATGGCACTGGAACACTGAACTAGTGTCTTTTTTTTTTGGTAAATGATCTTTAAATCTATCTCATTAAGTAAGAGGGAAAGACAAGTACTCCATCATCCCTTGCAGGTCATCTCTGGACCATGTAAGAACTTAAATCTGTGCCATTACTTATTGCTGGCCCAATGAACTAAGAAACACTGTCACCCTTAGTGACTGTGGAGCTATATCAGGTGAAAGAGGGATTCCTCCCAGCCTGTGGTAGAAATGCCAGGTGGTGTGTGAGGAAGGGAGTTCTTGCAGTTGGCTCTGGGGTTCCTTGAGTTCCTGGAGGAAAGAAGGGAACCTCTCAGGATGTGCTTCAGATATGTGACCTCAGGCACCCTTGAGGGCCTGTGGGATTTAGCAAGAAAAGGAGAGATGGTTGTATACTTTCACTGTGTGATTTGGAAACTACACCCAGCATGGCATTGCTAAGTGAACCTGTTTTCCAGTGCAGTGAACTGCACAGAGCCCATTTTTAGTAGCAAAATGCACAAAGAGCTCCAAAGTCTGCTGCCAACAGAGATGCAGGAATTTCAGGGCTGAGCTGAGCTGCAGCAGGACATGCAGCAGGGAGGGGATCCTGGCCGCCCAAACACAGCAAAGAAAGAAGTGGTTTCATTCAGAAAGGCAGTTTCTGCTTTTCATTGAGAGTGGGAAGTGTGTGACAGGATCCAGAGATGATGGAGGGAAGTAACCTGGAGGGAAGTAACCTTTACACGCAGTGGGAAAGGGAATTCATTGAAGAAATACCTCCCCATCCCTACCCATCTCCTAAACCCATCTTCTGCCCCAGGAAAGATAATTTACCAGATACTGGCCACGCTCTTGTTTTTCTCAAAGAAAAGTAGGAAGCTCTGAGCACCAGACACACAGACCCTGCTTCCTCCTGCGGGCCAGAGCAGCAGGGGCTTTCAGACCACTTCTGGGGGGGACGAAAGTGCTCTCTGGGGGGTTTGGCCTTCAGGGCGGCTACGGCTATCACTCTTGTCTGGGAGTCATGTGCCTTAATCCCCCAGAGTGGACTGCCCTGCAGTTGAACATTCCCCGCATTCCTGCCGGCTGCTGACACGCAGCCCTTTCAAAGCCAGCTCCAAGGCTGTGGGAAACCTTTGCACCGGCTCCGGGGGCGGCCGCAGCTCCCGCTCGTGTCCCCGGTGCCAGGCGAGGCCTTTCTGTGAGGGGCGGCCCGCGCTGGGCACGGACAGAGCCGCGGCAGCGCCCACGGCTGCATGCTCGCTTGCTTCCACGGACCTGTCCGTGTAAAGCCTGGCTTGCTAGAGAGAAACTGAGGCAGGGGACAAGAAGGATTTCTTGGGGAGACTGGATCTCCGATCACCAGAGCATGGAGGTTGAGCTGGGATGGAAAGAGAGGTCAGAGGAGAGGACAAGGTGTGGTGACTGTTGTACCTCCATCCCCCTAGTGAGACCTAGCAAGGTGGGAAGGGTGCTGCTTCTGTCTAGAGTGTGCTGTAGGCAAGGTCTCATAAAGCCTTAAAATTCAGAGAAAGTGACATTTCTGCTGTCTCAGATGGGTGGAAAATTTTTATCCTTGTCCTGCCTGTGTGTTTGGCAAACCTTAAATCAACCCTGGTCCAGATCAAGGCTGAAAAGGAAGGCTGACCTTCTCTTCTTTTTCTGTTTGCAAAGTAGAAACAACAATTATAATAATAATAATTAGAAGAATTAATAATTCTGTCACATAAAGAATGTTTTACATTGGCTTATAAATAATAAGGTAATGCAGGTATCTGCATCCTTTGAAAAGACTGAGAAGTCTTGAGAATATCAGTAAGATGGCTCTGCTGAGTAAGGATTGTGCTTAGGAGAAAAGGCTAAAGACCCAGGCAGTGGCAGAATAGGAAGGATCACAGTTATTTTTTCTCAGTCTGTTATGGTTTCTCATTTTCTAAGAATTTCAGTGACAGGTAGGAATATGGAAGCTTTTGTGGGCTGATAACAATGGCCGTTAGGATTTGACAAGTGTGAAAGACAGGCATATGTTGTCCCCAAAGATATGCAACACCAACCCTCAATGCATCATCTGTGGACGAGTGTTTACATTGTACAACTTTCTGAATCAACTGTCACTTTTTCTCACTCTCTCTCTCTCTCTTTTTTTTATGAATGAAGTCTGAAGCAAGCCAGACAGAAAGGAAGGCTGCAGCATGTTTTATAGCTTGTGTTTCCTTCTGGTGAGGATGTTACATTTGCTGAAGCGAATTTCTGAAAGAGATGTGGAAGGGTTTTCTGGTCAGCGTTAGGGGATATTTCATTCATGCAGGAAGTTGCAAAAGCTGAACAGAAAGTGTATATTCTAGAAGTTTCAATTTAAAAAAAAACTAGGCTGAAGGGTAAAATTGCAAAATACCAGCTGAGGCTCAGAAGTTGAGTTCAATTCATAGTCTTAGTAAAGTTTAATGTTAATAGCAATAAAAAAATGTTTTAAATCCAAGACAGAGGAATACTTTTTCTTTCAATCTTCTAGTGCAAATTTTTGAAACTGCTCTTTTCTGTGATGCATTTCCATGACAAATAATAGCTGCTTCTTATATAAACAGTTCCAGTACAGAAACCTTGGACTGAACATGGGGAATTCTTCAAAGCCAGGTTGGACGGGATGGATATAATAACACCTGAATTTGGGTTAAGGGTGTTTCAACATGTTGCTTTCAAGCAAATTACCAGAGCAGCAAGAAATTGAAATGCTGCTCTGTTGTCCAGAATGGATGCATGAGCTGATTTGAACAGGGATTGGGGTTCAAATGCCTTTAATACTCCACATACCAGTGCATCAGGGAGTGGCAGCTGATGTGTCTTAGCTTTGTTCTGTTAAGCAGTTAGCTTTTCTCATTCATTTGTCCTAGACCCATGGCACACAGCTTTACTACAGATGTGTAGCCTCAGTGGGAAAGATGCTGGGGGATGGGAAGGGAGTCTTGGTACAGGCAGTGAATTTTACCTTACTGGACCACAAGGATTCATAGTTTTACAGGTTTTGATGTCAAAAAGAGTTCACTTGGTTCACTTTGGCTATCTAGGTTGACTCTTTGTGTCACGTGGGCAAAAGAATCTCACCTCAAACTTTCTATACCATGCTTGAAATTTCTATTTGAATGTTTGTGTATTTTTAGAGAAACAAAATAAATCTCAATTTAAAAGTCTTCCAATGAATTTTCCATATCTCTTGCTAAGGTTATGCATAGATACAACTCAAGATATGTGAGCCCTTTATGCAGAGCAGTTTCAGCCAGTTCAATCCTCTCTTGCATCACTATTCCAAATGGATAATTTCCCAGGTCTAGGCACATGATGAAGAATAATTGAGTCACTGATAATGCCTATTCTATGAAACCTGCTAACTAACCATGTGCATGCCTTAAGCCTGCCCCACTGAGAAGTGTGTTAGTTTAAACTGCCTCTACAGTGGATTTCATTTTCATTAGGAGCTAAGCTGACAAAATTTACTCTGCAGCTGCATTATGCTAAGGACACATGCATGGTCAGGCACCAGCCATTACTGTGGCTTAGCTGACAATCAGTGGCTTGATTAACTTTGTGCATTCACTCATGCACCTCAGCCCAAAAGGAGTGGGTGGAAAAGACCTAATATTGATGTTGTTATCTCATTTAGTTGTCCCTGGACACTTTTTATAAGCTAGAGGAGGCCTTGAATGCACTTCAGAAGTCAGTTTACTGCACTATTTAAAAGTGAAGGGCAAACAGAGGCAAAATTTACATTTCTCCACCCAGAAACAGGACCTCTAACTTCAGCTTTTTCTGTTAGGGAAAGCAGCCTGTGAACTTCAAAGGTCACAAGTGTTCGCAACAGCAGCTTAGTGTCTCATCCAGAAAAAGGACATTTTCTGTAGCTTAGCCACCTCCTAAAATCACATGAGGCACTGCTCTGAGGGCTGTGACTGCTTTGCCTGTGTGATCTCATGGAATCAGAGCCTGGAATGGCATGTAAAGTGACAGGCTGACCCAACAGATGGTTTGATTAGTACTGCACAGGTCATGACAGCAATGCCTGCAGTAGCCCATGAGCATATTGAGAGCTGAGTGCCAGGACATTGGGAAAGCAAAGACAAGCTGACAAAATCACCAGAAGAAAAGTAGAATAAGTAGGAAAGCATATAAAACCTGCAGCCAGACCTGTTTTTCTGCTGGTGTGCACACCTGCCTCTCCAACACACCAGTGACCAAATGCCTGACATGGACTCCAACAAGTGCTCAAAATCATGAAATGTTTTGAGGTCTCTGCCTTGTATTTCCTTTGCTGTCATTCCTAAACATTTGCATGTAGTTTACAAAAAGGATATTTATTAACACCTTGGTGTCTGTCAGTGCTTTGCAGCCTGACTGAACCAGCCTCCCCAAGTCACAGCCCCATGAGCCCCATTCAGCAGGGGTCCATGATGTTTCATGGTGTGTTGTATGGAGCAGGGACTGCTCCAAGCTCTGTCTGTGCTCCAGAGGATTGCAGAAGTGGCTAATGAAAGGGAGTCTTGAAGGACAACTAGTCCTTCCTCCCAGAGGAAAGAGGAATATTTTCAAGTGGAGTGAAATGCAGAGCCACTGTATGGATGGAAGCTCAGCTCAGGGCTTGCAAGAACAGAGCATCTTAATGCAGTCAAGAAACACCAAATGGGAAAAGAAAATAAAGGAAAAGGGGAAAACCCCCATGGTTTTCCCAGGAGAAAAAAGAAACCGTGATAACACATTCTGACATCTGTCATGGACAAAATATAGGGGAAATCTTTGAACTGGAGAGAAGTAACTTTAGGTGTAATCTGGGTAAAAAAATGGAAGATTTCTACTCTCATGGGGTGAAACCCTGGGGTTCAGCAGAAATTTGTAGCAAACATCCAGTTGCACTGGAAAAAAAAATTACCCACTGCTGGTTATCAACCCAGCTAGGCCTACATGCCTAGTGGAGAAAACTAGCTCAAAAAAATAGTCTCTGGCAAGGCTTTTCCTCTGCTGAATGTGAATGCCATCGATCTGCTGAGCTTAATTAAACTGTCTGTCTGTTTCAGCTTGCACAATTTAGATAAGAAAATGACTATTCGTCCCAGACTCAGAAAGAAGCAACTCACTCTCTTCCTTATGTGGTGTGAGCCTGTCGTTGTCCTGCTGCCCAGTTTGTAACACTGAACTGCCTGTACTCAAATCGAAAGCTGCTCCCACCTCAGATCAGAATTTTGTCTTGCTTCCCCTCTAGATGGCAAACTCTCCTTAATTTTGGAAGGGGAACAGCCACAGTGATTGCTGCTGGCTTTTGCAATCATTAATTTGCAGCACAAATTTAGTTTCTAGTTTTGAATCAACCAGACCCAAGAAAATAGATCCCAGGAATGGCAAAGGAAGAGGAGGGAAAGGGGTGATCAGTGGGGACATACATGAGTTTCACAGATTCCTGGTGTGTGAAAATGGAAATTAACATTGATGCACCACATACATTAGGAAGTGCAGTCTGGCCCCTGCAGCTGGGTGCTGTGGATCTCCAGGAATTCCTTCTCCAGGAGTACTACATAGGTCTGCTTTGGTGCTTCAGTTATGATTGAAACAAGAATAAACCTGAACTTTTATTTATTCATTCATTCATTCATTCATTTTGCCAGTGAGAGGAGACTCAAGCAAGGAATCATGGATCCCATTTTCTCAGTAGACAGCAAGTTCTCCTGTTCTTCACTTGACAGCCCATCCCTATGGGTTTACCTATCATCCTCTTTCAAAGTCTATTTCTCCTTTTCAGCTGCCATCTCCTGCCAAATGTTTTCTATTCTCCTTTTTCAACCACAATCCAGCTCTGACACTCCAGGAGCTGGGCTTTGTTCCTTGTGGATACCTTCCAACTCAGGATACTCTGAAAATCTGCATGATTTTTAACCCCTGCAGCTATGCACCCCATTTCCAAACCCCACCTCCCCTCTCTGCCCAATTCCCATTTTCCCTAAACATTCAGATCTAAAACGTGGTCAGCACTTTTGCAGAGCACTTTGGCAAAGCCACAAATAACCATCTCTCAGCTGCCTCTCAATATCATATGCTGCACACGATGCAAATATTTGAAGTCCTAAGAAATGAAGAAAGTTTGTTGGGTCAATTCTTAACCATCCCCCCTTTCCCAGAAGCACAGTGCCTTGGGGGAGAGTGTGGGCTTCCAGGGAGGGATTTATCTGCCTAAAGTGATTGTCTACAGTGCAGTAATCAATATCTGAGAGAGCCACCTGGGCTGCAGTTGCAATCAGTGGAGAGTTGTCAGCAGAGTTCAGGGAATCTAGGGTACTTCCTAAAGTGGTGACCCACATTAGTTAAAAGTGTGGCACTCCCTAAACTGCCCATAAGAGAGCCTGGACACTCTGCTTACATGGAAACTCATACCACAGACAGAGTTGGGGAAGACGAATCTCATTTTTTTTGTGCCTCAAGTCAGCTGAGGTGACATTTTTATTGTATCTATTTATTGGAATTCAGAATATTTCAGACTTCCTCTTTGTGGAGGAAATGGAACAGCCTTTGGCATGACTAGTAAGACTTCCTTGTTCCTTGCTTTTAGAAATCAATTCTCAGCCCCTATAGTGGAATTTTTAAATTTAAAAAATAAAAGAAAGTGAAAAAGCCCTCTGGAAAATAAGGAAAGAAGGTAAATGTAGTATTTTCCAAATCAGAATTGGGTGAACATAATGTCTTATGTATACTCTTGATTAAAAACCTGGGCAGGAATATGAGGTTTCAGAAAGGAACTCCTTCTTCTTTCATTTTTGGTATGATGAGGGGCATGAGGAGACCCAGCTGAATATCTGTGTTTGCTGTCTTATCTAGCCCTGCAATATTTTCCTATGGCAAGTGAAACACCATTTGTCTTTTCTTAATCATCTGTTCTCAGGATAGAGAAAGAACAAGTAATTTCCAGACTATATAGAGTCAGCTTGATAAATTGCTCCCCTCCCCAGTGAAATATTTACCAGTTTCCTTTATGTTGCTATGTTGGTACCAAAGGAAGGTGCTAGGCATGTTCCTGGATGGGAACATGTTCTCAGGATAACAGGAATTTCAGAGTGCACACACAATGACTTCTCTGTTCATGACATAATTAGTGGAAGTGTCTCCATTTTCAAGCAGCTGAGCCAATGGTCTTTTATTACAGAGACTGATTTCTTATGCTTCTTGGATTCTGTTAATAAAATATTAAGTTAATAAAAGAATCAAAATTAAAACTGCTTGTGCTAACAAGTGCTACCTTCTCAGTATATTCAGGCTACAAAGAAGCCACATTCAGACCAATGGAGATTTAATACAGAGCTGTGCTGGAAAGGAAAAGGCCAAGGAATGTGAAGGTCTGGAGCTCACAATGATGCATTAGAGTGCTCCTGTTGAGGTGTTACAAAGGCAGTGAGCAACTGCTTTGCAAAATGCATGTAGGCACATCAGCTCATGGCATCTCAAATCTCTGATTTTCTGAAGGTCTTGCTCAGCTGTATGTGAGTTTTTAGTTGCAGATGATGTTTAGTTATCAGGTGATTGTTATCTAGTCTTCAAGTCATAGAAGATTTGTACTTTAAATATTTGTTAGGACTCCAAAAAGCTGGCTTATTTTTATGTAAAGAAAAATATATCAATGAAAGAAATGAAGCTGTGCAAAAAGTGCTAATGGTTGATCTCAATTTAAACAGAGACCCCCACCAGTAATTACATTACTGTGAGCACACTGCTGTAGAGCTCTGATTACTCATGGGAAACTATTATTTTTTATTAATTGATATGTACTTAATAATTTCATCCATGACTCAATGCCTGTGTCCCAGAGATTGTATGAGTGCAGAGGAAAAAGACAGAGGGAGAGAGCATAAGGCTGCCTTTTCCCAAATTTGCCTTTATATTTACAGGTGGTTGGGAATTCTCCTACTAGGATTTGCTAGTTTTGCAGAACTAAAATTTGCATTAGGCAAAACATAAGTTTTGCATGAAAATGTTGAGGGGTTTTTTGGGAACTGGAAATGTGGTGGGTACCTACTGATCTGGGAATCCAGTTACATGTCCAATTGCTCTCACTGGTACTTGCCAAGGAAGCAGCCTGTCTTACATCTGAACTAGAGGCTCAGGGTAGCAGAAGGGGTGAACAGGACAGTTGCAGATAAATCAGCTTTCTTAGACATTGTGAGGCCCAGTACCTCCACATACAATCACCTCTGGGAATAGGTGGATAAGGGAATTAGCCCTGTTAATTATATGGTGTGGTGGAGGGGTTAACTATTAATCCCACCTGACAATATTGTTTTTCTGAAACCCTGTTGTTTTCTGTGGAGCAGAAATTTCACTGATGGCCAAGTGTACAGCACAAACTTTGCTCTTTACAGTGCCAGTTACTGCTGACTGACTGTCTTGCAATGCTGGCCAGCAGGTACATGGCTTAACCATTCATGTCAATTGGTCTGTCATATCTCTGCAAACATCTCTAAATCCAAATTGATTACCTTTATTGCTATCTCAGGATAAACCCTACACAAGTTGGTCTTTCAGTGATTTGTAAATGCATACCTCTCCATAGGCTGTTTATCTGACATGTCCTATGGAATTAATGATGTTTATTCCCAGCTGACCAATTTGCATTAGTGCCACCTTTACCCAGTTGCAGGATATGCTTGAGCTGACCCTCCACAATTAATCATGCCCATCAACACTGACTGTGCAACATTCACTCAGTCCCATTAACCAGCTGGCAACTGTTGATTCCTAATAGGTGGAGGTACTCATTGGAGTCCTTGTGAAGAAAAGCAGAAATTCAGTCTCACATGATATTTTTTCTATACATGTATCTTACAAATACTCTGGGCTTAATTCTGGATTAAAAAAGGAGGTAATTTCTCATGCACACAGCACTCTCAGTTTTGACTAATAAACTCCAACATTTAGACCAATCCATGCATTTTTATTTACCTAATTCAGAGGCCAAACTAAAAGATTTTACCAGCAGAGCTGTAATAGTTGAGAGAGAGAGAGAGAGGGATGGTCTTCTCCAGGGTGTGCTTTAGCTCACTAAAAATCAAACCAAGAGAGGTACCTGTACCTTTCCACTCATGACTCTTGAGTTTAAAGAGAATAATCATGGGCCAAAATGGGTAGGAATGGCCTAAGAAAGGGCAGAATGGAAATCTCAGGAAATCTTCATAGGCATGAAGATTCCAATTGAAAGAGGATCCTGAAGGATGAGGAAAGGCAACTTTGCTAGTGAGGAAGAATCTTGCTTAGGATGGGTTTTGAGTTACCTGTATTCCACATCAATCATTAGCCTAAATACATGGTCTGGTGACATTTCAGATGCCCTGCCTTGCCCAACCTAACCTTCAGCTGCTGGAGAAGGGCACAGATTTCATGTAGTTTATATGTCACATCTAGAAGACTGACCACATCTGTCTACTTCAGATACAGAAGGGCATCTCAAATGGCATCAGATACTTGGGTTTAGGTAAACCAAATCTGCTTGAGAGTTATGTAATATCAAAAGGTTAAAGAATCCTTCAGACTAGAGGAGATGTCCTGATATTTGGGTTCTTTTGACAGGTAAATTGTTTGTGTCCATCCTCCATGCCCACAGCCCACTGTAGAGGATATACCCCTGCCATAATATTGAGTGACTGACTCATCTCTGGGCTCATCATACAGTGGTTGTGAAAGGTGTCTGCTCACATATTCAGTTCTGGGTGGGTTGAATTACTCAGGTCGCAAAGACTGATCAGAAAAGGACAAAGGGATAAATGTGTATTCTTTAAGCATGGTCCTGTGGGGTGACTTTGTTTCAGTTGCATTATTTAAAATTCGAACGGTCAAAATTTAAACCACGTCCTCCAACATAGTTAAGAAAAAGAAAAATTATTCCCTTCTTCTGATTTTATTCTTTTTTCTACATTTCCTCTCCTTTTCCTAGCAAGATCCTTTTTGCAGGGGATTGTCCTTTTTGTCAGGGTGTTGCTGCTTTTGATGGTGTAGGAACCTGTCTTTGGCTGTTGGATTAATCCAAAGTTCAGGGCCTTACTGCTCATTTCACTTAAAAGGAAAAACCAGGGATGTGTGATGTTTCTCTTTGTTGTAATCTGCTTATACCAAGGGGAGATGAGGTCCTTGTTGGTGGGATCAATGATAGCTACTGAGGATGCTCAAAACATTTCAGGCACCTGTCTTTGAAGCTGCTGTGCAGCTGCCAGCTGCAGGCACATCTGGATGGAGCCTAGACACATCTGTACAGGCAATGGTTAAGTTTCCATTGGAGAAGTTAGATTTCCAAAAATAGATTCCTAAAATCAATGGCTTGAGTAGTCTCTGTCACATACAATATCTCCTCTGACAACTTATTTCTGCATCAGCATTTTCTCCCTCTTTGCAAGCTTAGTTCCATAGTTTTCTCTGGAGTGGATCTGGCCATTTTTACTTCATTTTCTGCCAACCTTTCTCACAAAACACATTACTCAGTGAAAGCCTCCTGGTCCCCACATGCTTTAAATACACCTGTGACAGGAGCAGGCTCGTGTACCCATGAAGTGGTGGAGCTTGCAATTACTTGTCTTTTTGGTGGTGGAAGTTGCAATTACTTGTGCTGGTCCAAATCAGCACAAACTGCTCCTCTTGAGCAGTGTTTTCCACAAAAACATGGGATAAAATGTGGCTTCAGCTCTCCCTCCACCCCCTCATTAACTGTGTTGAACCTATTGGCAGTGTTTACTGTTAGTAAGGTCAGTTACAACGTGTATTAGTGTATTTTATACTCATGCATCTGTGTGTATCACATCATTCTTTCTTCACCCCAATAAGTTCACTTTCCCAAGCACACATTTAAATCCCTTGACTACAGTCTAGTATTAAGCCAAGCCTTTGAAAGTCTGAATGCAAAATTTTGAAGAAAAAAAAGATTTGCTATTTAACTAGAAAAGCAATAATTTATCTTTTTTTTTACTAAACTGTTAATTTCATGATTGCCCAAATAGTTTTTACTGGTACATGAAAATTCAACCAGAATTATTTGGTTGACAGCTACTTGGCTAGCAGGCTCCAGCAGCTTACCAAGGTTATGGGAATTGCTCTACAGAAGTGTAGCCACCTCACCATGTGAAAAAGAGTCATGCATAAAGATGGAGGAAACATGGATCTAAGAAGACTCTCATGTGTGTAAAACTGAAGTAATTAATTAGTAGATTGAGGCTGCCAGGCCAAAAGTGTGGGGTTTTTCTTTAAAGATGACTCCAAGAGCTATGTTAATTGGGTTGTGTGTGTGTGGGGAATAAACAGGTCCCTGAAGCAGTGAGGTGACATTACTGCAATGCCTACACTGCTACCCAAGTGTAGTGGTGATTATGCAACTTTTCAATCCATAATTGGTGCATTTCAGGGGTAAACATGTTCCTGTCTTATGACAAAAGCTGGATTAATCTTGCTTTGGCTTAGATGTCCATCGTGTAGAAGCCCATACATACCAGCCAGTCACCCATGGCTTTTTCCTAGTTGATGGAGAAAAATAGTACTTTTCAGAACATTATTCCTGTGATGGATTTTAGATGTCAACTTTACTGTGAGATAAATTGTGTCTCAGAAGAACCTGTTTCTCTCCACTGGTGATAAAGGAAATCTAGGTGATTAGCTCAGAAGTAAACAACTACAAGGAACTAACTGGAGTGCTATCTGACAGAATATGCAGAAAGCATGAATCTGATGGTTTCAAGCTGTGTGTGTTCTCTGCACAGCCACATTCTTCTGGCAATGGACCCCTTTCCATTTTGTTGTGATTGTGATTAATGACACATTTTCTGCCAAGTAAATTTCATCTGGGCCATTTGCTGACCTTTGCAGCTCATATTTGCACTTCAGTCTTCATTTTTAATTGGATTTATTTTGGTCTTAGTGAACTTTTCATTTGGAAAGCAGAATTTTGACTTGACCTGCAAGTATCAACCCCTTTTAGAAAGTCAGGCCCAGTGCTGCAATAACATTGATCTGACTTTGTTATCAGTTAGACTACAAATAATCTTCTAACTAATCCATTTCCTAAATAATTCATCCTCAGAAGTCTAGTTTTAGCAGCTTTCAGTAATTCTCATGCTTCTTTTGAAGTGTACTGTCAGTTTCCAGTGCCTTTGGAGCTGCCACATCCAATACTGGGGAAAATTTCAGTCTAACTTCCCTGCAGTAAGGCTTGCTTCCAGGTACAATTAGAAAAATGACAATCATTTTTTCTACTTCTGTGCCTCAAAGGAAGAACCTGAATTTGCTGCATCATGCTGTCAGAGTTATAAACGTTCACTGCTTCTGTTATGTCTGATACTTGTCGTTATACAGCATCCTCTTCAAAGTGGGTAGAAATTAATGAGTGCCAATAAATGCTAGCTATATCAGACTGGAAAGATTATGTTGATGATTCAGTTCAGACCTTGGAATCAGATGTAAGGAAGGTGCATGGAACAGCCAGTTTGCCCCATTCCTGACTGTCCACATCTATGACAACTTCCCAATGATTTTGTCTATCAATGCCCTCCAGGAAAGAAGCCTGCCAGCCATCAAAACTGGCATGATGTAGAAAGTGAGATAGAGAGGAGAACAAGAAAATGTGCAGAAGAGATCAACAACATCAATTATGTTCTGTAGCCACAGAACTGAAAAAAGGAGAGGCTGAGATGTTTGGATCACAAGATGGAGAACCAGAAATTGCTTAAGTTATCTGAGTAATGAAAAATCACTAGATATGTGAAGGTATGAAATCACTTACACAGCAATGAAAAGAAAGCATGGTAATGAAAATTGCTCAGGATATAAAAAAGAGTATTCATCTCACTAAACTGTAAGAGAAAAGTCAGCCATCAGGTGTGGCCGGCTCCCTTGTAGTCAGTGGAGAAATGATAACTAGGATTAGCAGAGTTTAGGGTGCACTACAGTATTTTCAAGGAGACTCTGATATTTGGCCAAGGGTATTTCATGTGGCCTCACTCTTTCAGGATCAAATAATTCCATGATGCCTTGGGCATTTACCAGTACAGAGCAAGCCAAATACTGTCCTCACTGTATAACCAATTTATAAATGTTTATTTCCTGCACTGTAAATGGAAACTTCACGTGTTCTTTGCCAAACACACTGACTTGAATTTCATTCAATTAGTAATGAAGAAGCATGGAATACTGAAGACCAGGAACTTTGGTGATTTTATGCACCAATGTTTGGCACTTCAACAGCAAGCAAACACTGGTTTCCTACAGACATAGTTACACACTGGTGGGGCAGAACCAAAGTCAACAAACATCTTAATTACCCTTGGTATCATATCCACAGGTATCACATTACAGCCCATGTACTTCAGAGAAAGCCGCAGCTTAGCTGCAAGGAGACCAGAGCCTTTGCATCAAGCAAGGTCAGAAGTCAAAGGAAATGCCAGTGGAAGCAGTAGTCACAGTAAAGGAGCTCAATAAACCCCTCACCTTCTTGTTTACTCTTGATTTCTCATTTATTGTATAATAAAGGCAAATCTAAATGCATAAGGCACAAGAAGCAGCTGGACTCTGTTTTTTCAGGAGGACCCAGCTGCTGAGGAGACAGGAACTGGGTTAATCAAACCACACTGCTGTTCTACTCCTCAGTGCCCTGAGGCCATGCATGCAGTAGCTGGATTAAGTCCTCACATTCAAAGTGATGGACAGGATGTCTATGAAAGCACCATGGGGGAAGGAAAGAGTTGCCACTAATATTATGTAAATAAAGCCAATGGATGAGATTAATACAATTGCATGTCTAGTGAATATGCGTGGTTTCTTTAATTGCATGTGGGATCCAGATAATGCTGGATTATTGCTTGACAGCTGCATAACCACCAGGCTGCCTTCCCACCTTCCTGTAGCCAGCTGGGACAGACTCTTGATCACAGCTATGCTGGTATAGTTTTTCTGTATTAATGGGTTTAATTCAGATCATAGATTAATGCAGCTACAATAAGGCCCAGATTTACTGGAGCAGGTCCCTGAATAGATGTGGTCGGGGCACAATTGTTGTGGCATGAGGTCTTGTGGTGTGAGTGGCTGGAGCATTGGGCAGCTGCCTTTGCAGGCTTTGTACCAAGGTCCAGCTGCCCTTAAGAAGCTGTGGCCCTCACCCTGACCATTGTTCTGGACCTCATTTGTGTGTCATCTGCTCTGATTGGTGTCTCATCCTCTGCCACCACTGCCATTGTAAACACATTATCAACAGTCTGTTTCTGTTCTGCTTGAGATGTGACCATGGACCATCCCAGGGATTGCCAGGAGGTGCATCCTGATTGTCAGAGATTTCATCATTATGGTGCTGATGTATGGTGCAAATCTAAAGCAATGGACATCCCAAATACATTTTCTTTGGGTTACAAAAGGTTATTATTTATCTGTCTCTCTGGTGATTCTTGTTTTCTTCATTCCTTGTAACTTTCCATCCTGAGTGACCCCAGGGGTAGCTTCTAGGATGGAACATGCCTGTCATGTCCTTACAGAAACCCAGAGCTCAGCAGCTGGGCAAAGAGTGGTACAGGCTCTCAGTTAAATCTGGTGCTCTGCCATAATTTCTTGTGTGGCATTGGACAGTCCCCTTAGACACCCATAAATCACAAGTATGTTGGGTGTCTGTCCATGTCTCAGACACCCTGTGCACAGCCTACTCCTCACTCCTGCTGGTGCCTCCACACTCAAGGAGTGTTGAGAGAGCTGAGATCCTGTTGCACTTGGGCAGAGCAAAGAGCAGAGAAGTGACAGCCATGATTAAAGCAGCTGCTCTGAGGAAGTGATCTGAAGATGATGTCTTAGGGACTCTGAGGTGCTCAGGTGCTGCACTGACTGGTTTTAAACACTGAGAATTTACCAAAAGCTTCACAATGGTTATGTGGATTAAATGATTAATTGTAATAGTAAAATTGCCCATTTAGCTGTGCAACCATTTCAAATAGCCTGTTATATACTAAATCACACACCTGCTTTCAAGTCAGTAACAGTTACTTCCATTTTCTGCTCTCTCAGGGAAACTCATTGGCATAAACAGATCTATTCCAATGATTAAATTTATCCTGGTACACAATCTGACTTTTCAGATTACTTAATTACTGAAAAGAAAGCTGATACTCAAACTAACTGCAGAATTATGTCCATACTCTTACAGAAGGAGATGGTGGTTTTTTATCAGTACCTCATAGAACTAAAGCTGTAGCTTATGTATTATATATTAAATACAGTAATTCAGCAAATAGTCTGGGTTTCAGAACCTGGGATGGAAGTGCTTACATGTAATGCCCACCACAGAAAAACACAGAATGGGCAAAATTACTATTTTTCTACATTCACAAAAGTTTTAAAAAATTAGCAAAGCTCCTTTGAGGTCACCTGTAACAAGCTTCAATTCCCAGAAGCATGTGGGAGAATTTTCAAAGTCAAAAATCAATGGCTATGAAATGACTCGTTAGTCTAGGGGAATGTATTTGCCTGTTTTCACAGTTAACATTCATCTTCCTATAGTAATAGTGGCATAGACAATTTGACACAGTAAAGTTGATCTATAAGTGCTTTAATTAAAGCTCTGACAGCAAATTGAATCTTATTTTACTTAAAGAGCAGACATAATTCATCTCCCTCTCACCTGAGGACTCAGGTTTAGAGGAAGACCTCAGGACTGACACAAGTCTGAGAGGTACATTAGGAAAACACACACTCATCAAACTCTAAGCTAATGCTGTTATGTTTTCTCTCCCATGATGTTGTTATGGTTTGGATGCTTCTTGGACATTAAGAATCATCACCTCTTTAGCAAAGGTCTCTGGACACTTCAAAGTGATGGTTTGTAGGAGTTGGGAGGAGATTTTTTAGCTGGCTAATACAAAGGTAAGAGATGAGAACAGCACCCGGTATGAGTAAGGCATGGAAGATGCACAGAAAGAGGATATAAAAAAGAGAAAATGTCACATCTTTAGTAAGGAATCTTTGATTTTTTTCCTCATGCTAGAATAAGGCAGTAGCCCAGAGGAAGTAGAGGGTTATCACAGGATTTGACGGACTCCAAGCCAATGCTCAGGAAAGAGAAGGAAAGTAAGGCAACATTCCATTGCAAATTTTATTGATTTCTGTGGCTCTGCTGTGCCATGTAAGACACAGCCCATGGTTGAGCTGGCTTCAGATGGAGGCCAAGGTAGCTATCCAAAGTACAGAGGTGGAAATGGCAAAACTGCAGTTAGGGGAGAGATGGCCTTGGTCTTGGAGATGCATTAGTGTCTCTGTGAGAGGCAGGTACAGCTCAGTGCAGCAGGATGGGGGGAAACCCCCAGCAGTGCTATCAAGTCCTGATGTACTTTTCCCCCAGGGCTGCCACCCTCCTGGCAGCTCCTCCTCTTCCACTGCTGATCAAAAGTCTGTGAATATTATAGAGTTGCATCTGCTGAGAAGGCAGAGTCTGGTAGCCCTGGTTCCTGGCTGCATTCCTTGCTCTTGCACCCCATGGCATGGTGGGCACACCTTCAGCTCTGCCAGAGGAACAGGCTGGGGACAGGGCATGCAGGGCCATGACAGACTGCTGCAAGAATTTTGTCTTCCTGAGTTATTTAGGTGATGCTGATGCCCAGAGGAGCTGTTCTGCTTCTTGTGCCAACATGAACTTTGCTGATGAGAAATCCTTTACTCTGTGAATTTAGAGATCCCACCTTTCACTGATTTAGGCACAAGAGGTGTCTGTCTGTTTCCATTGACTGGAGAGGGCATCTTAGAAGGGTGTGGAAAGACACTGAAGAGCTTAGAATCCTGAGAAAAAGCTAATATCAAACAAAATGAATAATCAAAACATTTGCAGTCATAGAAAGGAACATCTTAACTCCTAGGAGTTCAATGAGAGGATTAGGTAGTCTGTAAGAAGATGCAAATCAGTCTCCTACCTTATTAACTAAACTAAACTGGGATCAATGGCTATAATTCAACTTTCTCTGTTTCTAGTTTTCTGTTCCCAGTTTTCCCTATGCAAAAGCAAGTATAAAGGATATTTATTTCTTACAAAAATCTGTAATTTCTGTGTTCTTACAGCGGCAGAAACCTCTGGTGAGATGGATGCTAATATTTTAATTGAGCTTTGATTTGAGAAGTGATCTGAGAATTGGCAAACTGTAACACCATACACCTTTGCTGTCAAAAATTCCCTCTGCAGGTTAGCTCCCTCTTTCTCTCCCTCTCTCTCTCTCTCATCTATTTTTTTTTTTTCAGCCAGGGTAGAAAAACCCTGGGAAGCCACCAAGGCTCATTCCTAATTTTCACAAAGTGTGAGGCCATGGTGGTTAACCCACAAGAAGGAATCATGAATCTTTTCTAAGTCTGGCATCTCCTTTTGGGACTCACTCAGCAGCTTGGTTTTGTAATTATTTATAGAACATTAATTTTCAGTCAGGAAAGAACTAATTGTTTACTATTAGCATAACACTCAATTTGAAATAATTAACAAGAACTTTTTTTTTTGCACTAATCTTAATCTAAGTCTAAAATGTATCCCCAAAGTCCATTAAAAACCAAGAAAAATCCACTATTAATTAGCAAATTGCTCCATTACAATAGCTGTGAGTTTTAACAAGTTCAACCAAGGACTATGCAACATTATACAATAAATCTCCTGGTTTGTCACATTTGAGAGTTACTAATAAAGAGGATAATTTAGCATTATGAAAGTGCTTACTTTGTCTGGGAAGGCCTCACAGTATGTCAGTATTGTATAAATTCACATGATGGCAGATCAGAAGAGAGGTATAAATTGTCTGGTTGGGTAAATTAACTGAGGATTGATTCTCTCTGTTTTAATTTAGCATCAGAATGCTAGAAAACTTCTAAAAGCAGATGGGCTATTGATCCAACAAGAGGGTAATCAGTGCATCAAAACAGGGAGAGGACGAGAAATGGATACTCTTGAGGCTCTTCAGCAATTGCTGCTTTAGACAGAGAGGTCTTATTCACAGCAAGTAAGGAGGGGCAAGAGGAAACTGGGGGAGGAGAGGCTGCTTTGGGACAAACCTTTACCCATGTAAGTGAAGCTGAAAAAATATGTAGCAGGAGAAGAAATGTAAAATTAAGAGGGAAGATCTTAAATCATAAGAGTATGGGGGAAGGGAAAGTCTTACAATCACTCACTGAGGACACAGAATCCATCAATGTCCATCCTGTCTGCAGGGCACTAATTGCCATGTCCATGAAAGAACCTTGAAAGACCTGAGGGGATGGGCTCCCAAAAAACCAAGAATTTTCTGTTGTGTGAGGTCCAAGTCCTGGCATGAACTTCCACGACAATTTACTTGTCTCTGAAGCTTTTGAAGGTATGGAAATAATTAATGATCTGGTTGTGTCTCTTTGGCTCTGGAAGCAGAGCATTTCTGTGTCCATGTTAACCACACAGAAATGATGCTGTCTGATGGGAGGCTGTGTTACAGGCAGAGTCAGAACGTTCTGACTCCTGGCACAACACAGTTATGTGCACTGTCCTAAAATGAGCATAGGAGCATCACTTTTTGAGAAGAATAGGGAGGAGAAGAATAAAATTCTCATGTTTAGCCAGCAGTGCTTAACACAGATCCTGGAGGGAATCCAGGAGTACTTAAAGCAATATTTTTCTTTCCTTCATCTCAGTTACTTTCCCGACATAGCTTCTCTCTGGCAAAATTTGAATGACCCAGACGGGCTCTGTCTTGTGCACACCCTTGTAAATATGTAGTCCTAATACAGCACTTGGGGAATATTTGGGGAACCCTGTACCCCATTTTCAGACAGTGCACCCTATTATGTTGTGTCTGTGCTCACAGAGGGGGGCTATGGGAATGTGGTCTTTGATTGATGAACCAGAATGAGACTGGCCTATGAACCATAGATTTCCTCAGTGATTCTAAGTAAATCACTGTCTCTTTTTGATATTTACATAAAAACAGGATGAAAATTTCTTTTCCCTTAACCCTTGTGTGGCTGTTTTGATTATAAGCCTTTCTAGGAAGATAGGCTTTCTCATTATGTAGAATGCATCACACAAGAAAGTCTGTCAACACTTAGTTGTCTCTCAATTGGAGAGTCAGCACCATTTCACACATCCCTGGGTACACTGCAGACCATGGTCTGCTGGAAGTCCTGCATCAGACCTGTCAGCCCCCTGTGGACATCCTGGATGCCTTTGGGCTCCTCACAATTCTCCAACTCACGGCTTGTTTGCTGTAGTGGATCCATTAATAGTCATCAGTTCACTCATTTGTGTTTCTAAACACTTCTGAGGCATAAGTTTGGTTGAATGAAGTTGGATGTTTTATCCTTGGAAGTGCTCAAGGACAGGTTGGTTGGGGCTCTGAGCAACCTGGTATGCAAGGTGTCCCTGTCTGTGACAGGGAGTTTGGAAACAGATAATCTTTAAGGTCCCTTCCAACCCAAACCATTTTGTGATACTCAGATAAATCTTACAAGCAATAACATGGGAACTTAGTGACATTTAGCCATTTTTTATGGCATGGAACTAATTCCAAAGTTTTTACTGACTTGATGATGCGTCCAATGGGTTCCAGTGACTCGCAAAGTTTGCTCATCATGGACTTTCTTTTAATAGTGATGTATTTATACAGCTAGTAAGCCATGCCTCAGCATTGGTGTGAGCTGCTTCCCAGTTACCAGAATACTCTTGGAATGGGTGGAATGGCTGACGCTCAGAACATTGATATATTAGGAAGACTGTAGGATGTTTTTACTTGTTTTGGATTCAGGACCATCCCAACCTGGATGAGACAGTAATTGTGCCATTGGCATCAGCTCTTCCTTTTCTTCCCTCCAACACCCAGAGGAGGAGCCATCATCGTACACAGGATTAAGGTCTCTGTGAACCAAAAGCAGGTGCTCTCCTTACCACAAAATTCTGTGTTTGTGCTGGGCAGCCATAAAATGAGTACAATTTGTCCTGATCTGGGTATTCTGAACCAGCTGCTCCGATATTGCTGGTTCAGAAATGGCTATGTAAAGAACAAGTGGGCAGGGTTGGAGATGGTCCCTGTAATTCTGAGGTTTGCCCCTATCTGGGGACATTGAGTTTGTGGTATCACCAAAGGAAGCGATTTCATATCACAGGGACTCTGGGAAGGAAAACTAAAACTACTTCCTTCCTTGGGATCATGCTAAATGCTTCTGCCTGAGAGACATCAAACAGCTTTCTCTTATTTTCTTAAGTGGCAAGGGTGCAGTCCATTGAAACCAAAATACTGTGCTTGTTTATGTCTTGTGGATTTGAGTCTACAGCTGAGACACAGGCAGTAAGTATGCTTAGGAATTCCCTGAGGAGTGGAAAACATTTTTTGATTCAGCATTTTTTAATATTATAATCTCAAAATGTTAAAATGTTTTTTAGAAATTTCAAATTTCTGTGACAAAATGAAGTTGTATTTATACCTACATTAAAAATTCCAGTCTGAGTTTGCAAGGAAAATTTGAGTATTAAGAAGCTGAAAGCCAATAAATCCCTACCCTGAAGCCGAAACCTTTAGAATACCTTTTAATTTTTTATAGGATTTAGAGTTGTAATAACTTTGAAGTAGGTTGATAATGCCATGTAGACAGAATGTAAACCTCTTCCTTCTGCTGCTGGCTGACTCAGCAGCTTGTCACTCAGTGCTGGTTTCTTACACCACTCTTTTCCTTTTCACCGTGTTGACAACCTGTGTGCTCACCTGAAAACTCCATTAGCTGGCAGGGAGATGTCAGAAGAGAACACTGAAAAGTCTGTGGTCCAAATGGGGAAGGGAGATGTTATGATCTTCTAAAGGCACTGAAGCCAAAGGACAGTAAAAAATGCAGCAGATACAATGTTCAAATCCCCCTTGCACTCATTCCCCTGTTCACTGATGTCTGCATCTAAATGTTCCTGCCAAAGATGGTTGTGATGAAATTTACTTTTCAATTGTTTTAGTTGTCAATAAAAGACATTTGAAAAGGGTGAAATTGAAATGATGACTTTAAAGGGCTTTCTCTGGGGGCAAAATGTTGCTTGTGTTAATAATTATGTGTATTATAATTGTACCTTCAGCCTCCATGAAGAAGCTCCCTTTACCAGGGGAGAATTTGGAATTAACATCCTGCAGGGTGTTAATCCAAGCAGACCAGACAGACAGAGAAATGATTATCCCTTACTTATCAATGGAGATTTGAGGGATTAAACCTTGGTTCCAGAGACCCAGGTATGACCTTGATGGAACTAAACCCAAATAACCTAAAACTCTGTTCGGTGCTATTGGCTAACATTATTTCTTTGGATTTAATAGTCTGAAAACAAACAAAGAGCCAAAACAAAACATTGTACAGGTGTCCAAAAGCAGTGATAGAGCCAATTAGGGAAGCATGATGATATTGCATTGAGCACTTTGTTTCATTCCTCAGAAAATACCCCAGGGAACTGCTGTTGCCTCATTTATGGCACTGAGGAGTTGACTGTTATGGATGGGTATGAGGGATGTGAGCAGCACATTTAATAGTGAGGGGTAAAATAATTTCTTAGACCAGCTAAGATAGATAGAAGAAGCAGGCAGTATTTTAGGCAGTCAATTCCTTCCACTGGTTACCATGTCATAATTAGATGATAATGGGGTTGCTAAGTATTCTTTAATGGTTTTAAAATATCACAAGTCATTCCCTCCAAGCCAAGCAGTTTGTTTCCAGCAATTATGCAGTCTTTGTTTTGAAAGGGCAACAGAATCCCACTGCAAGGGGCTTCCTGAATACAAAACCTGTCACTGTGGCAAGGAGCACTTGTGGGTTCCACAGGATCATTGATGTGAAGATTGAAATTCTTTGGTTTTACATTCTTGGACCACAAAACAAATGAAAGCATTCTGTTTCTCTTGAGTATTTGCAAGGCTCAGTTCAGTAAATGATCTGGTTCATGTGGTGGAATCATTTGTTTAGCATAATATCCACTGGAGCAGATTAATTTATCAAGGAAGGCACATAAGCCTGAGTGTGACTGCACTGTTTCTGATCCAGCACTGGTTTAACTGTCTCCTTCCTGCTCTGCTCTGGTTCTTTAGGATGGACATGCCCTCTGAGGACCTCCTGTCAGATTCCTGAAGGCTGCCCAAGCAGGCCACATCAAACCCTCCTGAGAAGAAGACTATTTCTCTTGGGCTGGCATTATAACTAGAGGGACACAGGAACAAAACAGAGATGCAAAGCCCAATGACATTGTAGGTGGCTGAACCCTAAAGAACTCTACAGGATCAAACTGTGAACCCTAAACATGTTTACAGGATCAAACTGCCTCTTCATCAAGTCATTTTCACAGAAAATTTTGCTCTTGGAGCCGCTCTAGGTCTTATTCAGTACTGCAGGTAGGGACAGGTAAGTGTATGGATACGTACACTTTGATTACTGCACACTTCCAAGGGTCCTTTTCCCTGGTGGACACTTGACTGTGAATGCTGCCTTCTTCTTGGCCCTGCTGAAGGATGGGGTGTGCCCTGTGTTCCACAATACCAGGAGTAAAAATTTATGAATAACTTCTCAGGACTTTCCTCTTTTGCTATCTGCTATCTTGTCTCTGCTGTTGCCCTGTGAAATGAAGCTGCCTGGAAACCAGAAAGAAAAAGTAAAAGAGAGGATCTGGATCTTCCAGGGTTATAGATTTCTTTTCCAGTAAAAAATCTATAGAGACTTGTGGCCTCCAAAATGGTAGCTCCTGGTGTCTGGTGGTGTTTGAATACTCTACCCACCATGCCTGAGTGAGCAAGTATTTTCCCACTTAATTGTTTTCAGCTCTTCCCTGTTCAGTGGCTTCTGGAAATTTATGATTCTGTGATTCACAAAGGAAATAAAAATACTTCAATTGGCTTGTGCATCTAACATATAAAGTTTATAGTGATTCTTTCAGTAAGTAAAAGCATGATTTTATTGGCCAATATTGAAGTAAGTAACTGAGTTTGATTGCTAAATCATCATGCATCATTCAATTTGGTTTCTTTGAAGATGTCCTGAAAATTGCCACTGTAAAACAATGCAGAGCATTTGTGGTGCGTTGCTCACATCATAGGCCATTGTTTTAACTGACACTGTAGTCAGCTATTTAATTATACCCATATCATCACCAGGCCTTATGCTTTGAAAAAAAGCATCCTAATAGAAGTTGGATGAAGACCAGTCCACCTCTAGAAAAATTTGCTGTATGTCTTGCTAAAAAGCCATTCTGGGAGGCTCTGTTTGTGCCTTTGGGCCGTAGCTCCCAAAGAGTACCACTTTAGTGCAGGAGAGCTCTCAAGTCCTGCTCTGTCCAGCAAGGAAGGGGTTGCCAGGAGTTTTCACCATCAGCCTTCACCCAGATCTGGATTGCATTACACTCCCAGAGGTGAGGAATCTGAGAACAGAGCATAGGGGTGGGGACATATACTAGTCAGTCTCAGGTTGGCTCAAACTGATCTCCTCCAAAAAAAACCCTGAAAAAACCCAAACAAGAAACTGAATGCAATTTGTAAGGCCAACACATTTCAAGAACCAAACAAAGGTAGTGCAGTGTAGTGCTTCATATCCTTAGGGCTTTGGAAAAGCATATTGCTTTTAAAGGACAAAGACACCAGTGGAATTCCTGTTCCTTCATTCTCCTTTTCTGGGCAAGTCCAAACCTAAGAGCCTTTTACTATCCTCTTAAGGCAGGAATGTCTTGTGGGAGACGCTTGTTAAAATCTTGGCAGTGTATCATTGCAATGTACCTTTCCAAACAAACCCACAGACCTTATGATTGCTTCATGGTGTTTAATGTGTAACAAGGAGTTCTGCTGCTATTGTAAAAATACCAGTTGACTTTTAACAGGACCATTAATTGATACAGTATCTTATTAGAACTCTTGTTTAAGTGGCAGTAAAATGTTAAACATTCTTGAATGTATTAATAAAGAAAGGCAATTAGACATGCTTGTTTCAGGAGTAGTGATAAATGAATAAATCTTGAGTTAATTACAGTGCTGGGCACTGAAATTTAGCTCTCAGAGGCTACAATCAGTACATTTCAAAAAGGACTCATCATAGTTAAGTACGTGCGTGCACTAATGGTAAATCTGGCAGGAATGATTGTAAGGGATAACAATTCCATTCTCCTCATTATTTATATATATATTTTTTTTAAAGTTCAGATGAAATCCAGTTAACCCTTCAACCTGAACATCTCCAGAGGTGTGAGAGGAGCTTTGGCCACCAATTTTTCTTCAGATCCTTTGGTACCATTCATTTCCAGATCAGAACTAAGTCACATGAAATAGGGTGAACTGTACATCAACCAAAGCCATTTCCTACCCAACATTTTTATCTCACTCTGCCTTGGAGGTGGGATAAACATTAGACTCAAGGCTGAATATAGACCTGAAACATTGTCTTCTTCACCAGAACCATTTGCTCTAGAACCATATCAGTAAATGCAGGAGGTTTGCTTAAATCTTGGTATATACATGGTGACTCAGCTTTCACTTACTGTTTTCAGTAAGTACATGTATTTTTACACATAACAACTTTGATACAATACACCCTTGCTATAATTCTGAAAATCTTTGTGATGCTGTTTTTATGTCTGTTTGCCTGAACATCTGGTCTGCCATAACTGGTGACAATGTTTTACTTGATTTTTAATGGTTTTTATTGATTTAATCTATAAATTTATGGGTATCCTTTATCCAGTAGTAACATTAGTACACTTTCTACTTTTACAACTGGTTCACACTCTGTGAAATGTTTTTATCTTGAACTGTGCCTGTCCTGGCCAAGACCCAGTGGCACTATTCTGCAGAGTATAGAGTAACTAATATGTTGACTATTCATTTTTTTATTTATCTGTCTAATAAGAATCTCTATCCCTCTGGTCACCGTGAAATTCTGCAGAAACCATTGCTTTTCAGATCTTGGTTTCTTAGGTGGAATTTAAATAAAGCTTGATGGAAATGCAGAGAGGAGAGAAGCCTGGCTCCAGCTGTAGGATTCAGGAAGCCTGGACTCCATGGCATTATTCCCCAAACTCAGAGTCAAGAGAAGCAAGGTTTTGAAAAGATGTGTGTGGTTAGTAACACAACAGTTTCAACAGTGTATTTCTACATGTTGTAAACTGGAAATGACCCTGTGCTGAGAACAGCTCAGAGTGTAAAATTCAATTTAAGAATACTATTCTGCCATGGCCATGCAATTTAAATCATACATGTTGCACTGTCTTTTTTATACCAAAGATAATTTTTTTGACAGACAGAGCATGGGTTTGAAGCTGAAGAAAGGTACAAGGAGCACAACACCAACAGGATCCTTTCTTTTAAATCTGTGTGAAGAGGAACCAAAGGTTTTATTAGCTTAATGTAACTCAAGGCTCAATGAAAGCAGATAAGCTGTATTCCTCTGAAATAAGCATGGCAAAAATTGACCCACCAGCAATCACATGGAGATCACATTTTATTAATTCTGCTTTTTACTAGGCAACCAGAACATGAATGCAAAACTTTGAGTCTTTACTTCAAACATTTACTAGAAAGATAAGACTCTTAAGTGAAGTGTTATAACAAAAACACTTATGAGAGGCAATCAGAAGAAAGGTTAAAAATCTAGTTTCAAGTTTTCTTAATTTCATTTTAACCAGATAGTTATTTGCATTTCAGTTCCATCAAGCCATACACACTGTATTTTGCCCTTGGTAAGCCATTGCTTTACCTGGGTATTTTTTTATTGATTCCTTCAAGCTGGAGATTCCCTTTGCTGGATTTCTGCAGTAATTGACAGTCAAGTCTGATGACAAACTATTGGTCTGTGAGAGCTATTAATAAAGAAATGTCAACTGTTTGTGAAGTCAGCAGAGAGATTTCTGCTCTCTCTCTCTCTTAGAACACAATGACATTGCTTCAGTTTTACAGCAGTCCCCCTGCACCCTGGGATCTGTCCCAAGAAATTTACTTTTGAGAGGGGTGGATGAAGAATGATGACTATGACTCTAAATTCTAATTGTTATATCCTAGCCTAGCAGAGTGACAACTGTGGATAGCAACAGGGTCATTTCTGTAATGAGAAACCTAGTGCTATTTGTATTGTGTGGCTTTTTATGATTAGAGAAGCAAATCTAAGCAATTTGTAAGGAAGTTAATTACTTTACAAATGTGCTCAGATTTGCTTGTCTGCAAAGCTGTGTGCCAAAAGATATTTACAAAGGTTTTACTTGGATTAATGGTGGGAGGCCAGAGGGCCAGCACTGTGCAGGGCTGTGAGGGAGCTCTCCTGAGTGGGTGGCTGGGAGCACTCAGAGCAGAGTGCTCTCCTCTCTGCCTTGTGCAGGGATGTCAGAGCCCAACACAAGTGGGTGTTATTGTTCCTGTGAGCAAACACAGCCCCTGTTCCCCTGACTGTTTAAGAGGTGGGATCAGGAAACCCTTGCCTCATTTTGGGGCAGGATACACCTACTCAGTCCTGGGTTTTCTCTTTTTAAGGTGGGGACTCCCCTTCCTGCCCCAGTTATGATCTGGCTGGATAGCAAACTGGGACATACAGCTGGCCCCTGCTGCCCTGGCCTCAGAGACAACCAGATCCCTCAGGCTTAACAAATAGGAGTTATCCTGGAGCTCATCAAGCATTACCAAGTTCTGTGTGTTAACTGTTTCTGTCTGTTATTGTGGATACCTCTTTAAACACTGCTGGGAGGAGAAGTCAGTCATGATGGAGGTCACCACACATCACCTGCATTTAAAGCCATGGTACCCCACTGGAAGATCTGTGCACCCTGGTACCTCAACACCACCCACCAACCAAAGGGCTGAGCCTCTGCACAGAGCCATCCACACACTGGGGAATCTTCCTCCCTCCTTACCAAGGAAGCGTGCTCAGTGCTAACCATGGCCAGGGAGGGTTTGCCTTATTTATCAGAGGGTCTGGTGATCTGCAGTTGAGGGGAACAGAAACAATGAATATCAGAAATGTTCAGCTCAAGTGAAACCTGTTAAGGACTCTCAAAGGTCTTTACCCAATACAAGGGGTAAGTGACAACCCCTCTGTATTATGAACTCAGATTGTCCCCAACAGTGTTAGGTTTTAGGCCCATTTTGGCAGAATCCACACAGGGCATTAACCTGATCTGAGATCTTTTACCTTTCTAATGTTTTTAGCTGAAAAGATGAGAAAAGAGAAACACTGTCTTCACTACCCAATGCCAAAATTACCTGCTTTCAGAGGTGAAGTTTCCCTGACGAGCTCATTATGCCACATCACTCCTGGAGTTAAATCAACATGTCATTTTAAAATGGAAAGGGCTGAGTATTGGTTTTCTTTAAAGCCTGTATTCCTTTATGCAGACCAGTTCCCTTGTCTAAGGCTCTCTACAGCTTGGTCACTGAGGTAATGCCTCCCTGAGACAGTTCTCCAGCATGATGAAAATGCCTTTTTTAGCCATATGTCTGATTTCCAAGCCAGATCTGACAACTCTTCATTTGAGCTGAGCCATCCTGCTCATAACGGCAGAACAACCAAAGTGAAACGTCACCAACTGCATGGAGGAAAGAAGGGCTCATGTTTTAACAGCTTTCTTAAACCTTTGCTTTCTTTACCTCATTTAATCTTTGTACTGGTATGTCCTCTAAACAGATCTCACTTGGTTTTTCTCTTAAAAGGAAACTTTTTTAAGTGAAACAACTACCCAGGAAATTTTCTGACTGATATTCCCAGGCAAGATGACACTTCTTCCACCTGAAGGTAAGGTCTAAGTGGACCTGAGGTCACTGCTTTTTGTTTTATATTGAAGGGAAGATGATACAGTCTGCAGAGGCAGTGCTGTCCTGACTGCTCTCAGGTTGTCCAGACAGTGCTGCCAAAGTAAGAACTGCATGTCTATCCTGGATCTCATTTCCCACTTGTGAAAATCTGCCTTCCTCTCAGGATGTCACCCTCCTCCTCCCATGACCCCGGATTGGTCCCACCATTCTTTGGTCTGGTGTAACTTTATGTGTTTAAATAAGAATTTTGTGCTGCTTATATACCGTATATACTGCTAATAATGTATTGTGAATAATAATAATTTATCCATGAGTATTATGACACTGCCTGTGCTTTCTGCCAGGATGGTAAAAAAGGTTAAAAATTGGACCTTCAGAACTAAGATTAGTTAATTGATGGGGGTCCATGTGCAGCACTGGTGAAGGATTAAGAAAGAAAGAAAGAAAGAGTTGATAGATTTGCATGGAAGGAACCACAGAACAAGGAGGACAGGTTGCTGTTTTCAGTGAGACCTGCATGGCCACAGAACTACAGTGGACATGTGTGTACAGTGTGAACTTCCCACATTCCACATCTGGGGCTTGGGGTGAAACCTGTGCAACCTCCCCTGATCCGCCACGTCCTCTCACTGCCAGTAATAGAGCAAGACCACAAAAATGTGAGGGTCACTCTGATTTGAGTGGCATCAGCTGATGTGTGCTGCTCTGCTGTGCTGCTCCTCACCTTAAATCAGGTGCTAGGAGAAGCAGAGCTGTCACTCAGGGCCCCCTTTGCCTGGCTCTAAAGGGCAATGCCAAACAGCCACCACAGCTTCCCTTCCTGCATGTGACACCTGGCATGCACTGTGCCACATGGGGCTGAAAGATTTCTCTTTATAAAGCCTCAGCAAATCTGTTCTTTAGGAGCTGTGTGCATCCAGTCTGGAGTCTGCAAGGGAGAATGTAAAGCTTGTGCTGTGGTCAGAGATCTCCAGGTACTGCAGATGTGCCACATCTGGCAGTCAGGCTGACTTATGGGATGCTCACAAACGTATGTCTGGTTGTGTCTTCTTGTGTAAATCTTAAATGCACCAGTGCAGCTGTGAAGAGGGCTGAGAAGCTTTCTGGCACAATGAGGGAAAGTGAACCCTATGTGCTGCTTTTGCAGCAATGTAACAGAGACATTGCTTTTATCTCTGGGACCACCTATAGGACTACTCTGAATTCATCCACCTTCAAAAATTGCACTCTTGAGCAGTTTTGGAAGTATCATTTTTGCTGAACATGGAGTCCAGACTCCAAGGAAGATAAGCAATACGGCTTAATAGTTGCATCTTCAGGAAAATTGGGTGGCAAATAGGGATGTTTGTCCCCATGAAAAGATGAAACTGAGAGTTACAGAATGCTGCGGTTGACAGTGGTGTACCTGTTAAAGGAAAGATGAATTCGGACCTGGTGGAAGATGGTGTCCCCATTTATTATGGGACTGGTACCCATTTCCACAGAGTCACACTAGTTCTGCCTGGAAAAAATTTTATAGTTACAAAATGATCAAATATAATTGGAAAAAATGTCTTCATTGAGCACCCTAGAGCTACAATGGATCCTGTAAAAACAGACAGATGTCTGATGTAATAAAAGTTAAGCTGCCTTTAGCCATCTCCCTGCCTGTGAAAGGTTTCTTGCTCCATATTCTATGAGGCAGCCATTTGAGGTCTCCACTTCTAACCAGATTGAAATGTAATCTCTACCCTAGACAGCCATCAGCAGGAAGGTCTCCAGACAAAATACTGAGGTTAAAAAGGGAGAACATTCACCTTAAAGTCAAATTCACCATACACTGTTGGCCCTGCCAACAAGCTGGCCCATTTGAAATGGTAGCCAGGAGCAGGAGAATCTAGATTTATTTCAAGACATCTGGAGCTATTTGTGGTTTTATTGAGGTTGTGTTTCAGAGTTCACAGCCACTGAAACTCAGGTTTATGTATGTGGTCCATGTAAGCTGTTTTGGTCCTTACAGAGAATGAGGACCAGCCCCATACAAGGGAATAATTTTCAACCATTATCCTTTCCTGCAAAAGTCTTCTAAGATAAAAGTGCTATCAACATATTAATTATTGTTTTATATGACCTAAATATTGCCCACCACTCCTTAGAGCTGGATTTCACCTTAGATAATGGCACTGCCATTATCAACTGTATGTTAGCCAGGCAGCAAATGAAAAAGATTATTAATTTCTCTGATGCAGGTGATTATAGTTATCTAGGTGTTTAGATTAGTACCAACTCATTGATAGTCATGCACAAACAATTTAATAAGATTAAATATATGAGGAAAAATACAGTTTTGAATTCAAGGATTTCCTTTTCCTTTGAAAAAAAGGTTAGCTCTGTATTCATAGAGTTGTATAAAATTATGTGTCTGCCCTGATGTGCTGAGAACTATGAAGCAATGACATTTGCAGGGCTTTGACCCTTTCCTTCCCTGGATGGCCAAGCTGTAAATGTAAATCTTCAATTTGCCAGGCAAAGTTAATTCAAAGTTTAGAACAGAGTAAAGACGGAGACTGAGAGTTGCATTTTTAATCTTTCATTATTTCAAGCCTCAGAGATGTAAGGTTTTGATTCAAGGCCACATTGCTGATTTCATTTCTGCTGACAAGCAGCCAGGCTTTGAAAGTGAGCATCTTTTTAAAGGGTACTGTAATAATTTTATCAATATTCACCCTGACAATTTATAACTAGTTTCACAAGTTTCAAAACCTTGAAGAGTTATTTACCTTCTGCATCCTGCTTTTAAAAACCTACAAACTGCTCCAAATCTTTTAAAAAGCCCAAGCTGTTATTGGTGATTTTACACTGGCAGCAGTCAAATTCTCTGTGCCTTAAGCCTTTTGGGCACTACAAGTTAATGACTGAAACTGAGTAGCAGTAAAAGAATGATTAATGGAAAAACCTCATGTCTCCCTATCAAAGCTGTCTCAAGAGCTATGCTCATATAGCTGCAGATACAATATCTCTTAGCTTTGCAGTCTCCAGACAATGAAAAATGGCATCTTATATATTTCTAAGATAGATAGTTCCCTTAATATTGGCTCTGTTATATGAGAAAGTTATGCTTTAAGTAAGGATAAATATTGACATATTTTATTATGGAAAATAAACTCACATTTGAGTCAAAATGCCACTACTATCTTCTTCAGTGAATTATTGTTTAATCCTTATTTAAATTTTGGGTTGATTTACTCTGAGAAAAAGGCACTTCAAAAGCAGATAATTTAAGAAGCTAAAGCAGAGCAGAAATTACAAGAACCCGAACATTTAGAAAGCACAGAAAGTTAAGAGTGACATAACTGGGAAAAACACTGTGAAGGGGTTTTAATGAGAGGAAATCATGACATTTTAATACCTCTAAAAAAACCACATACTTTGGGTTTAACATGTTTCATACAGGCAGTTTTAGAAATCACGTGTGAGGTTCCCAGGAAACTACAGCAGAGGTGAGTCCTGTGAAACCCAGGGCAGGTTTGAATAGTCCAGCCCAGAAAACTTCGTGCAGCTGCCTCACAAGGTACCACAGCCTCATAACTGCTCTGCCAGGAGCTTGGTGAGCTCTGCAGTGCCACACTCTGCTGGAGACAGAGAGGGGAGTTTCTGGTGTGCGGTTTAGGGCTGTCCATGGGTCCTGGATCCAAACAAAGGACTACAAAACAGGTGGACTTAAAACTTAGGAGACACTGAATTATTGTTGAGATAAGTTTGAAACTAAGTGTAATAATGACACTGGAGGCTTTTGATTGCAGTATTGATCACTGGATTTCTCTTCTTTTACAGAAAATAAGTGTCTTGTCTTGTTCTGTCATATAAATTCATTATTTCATTATATTATATCTGATTTCATTTGTTTTCTTTAATTTGTACTAGCATTGGAATTGGGCTGGAAATGCTTCCACCACACAAAATGCTTCATTATTTTGAAAACAAATTCCCATTTAATATGGAAAATGACCCTTAATCCCTTAACTTTCTGTGTGCAAAAAGTGGGAGGTAGCTTCTGAGTTCCATGTGGATAAAAGCATTCAAAATGCAAGAGTTTGGTGCTCTTGTGATTCCTGGGAAGATGACAAATCTGAACTGGCTTTTTCCACATTATTGATTATTACTTTCAGTCTTCCACTCTTTGGGCAGAATTAGAAGCCTTGTCCTGATCTTTGCTGATAGAACTTCCCCTGAGAGATTTTTATCTTTCTGTAAAAAAGATTTCATTTCCCAGACAGGTGCTGTCATTTGGACAGCATTCTTGCACTACTCAATCTGAAAAAAAAAAAAGAAAAAGAAGTTTAATTAAAGACATTTCAAGCCCCTTGGAGAGCAGGAGTGCTCACTCTGAGCTGACAGCATCCTTAACCTCAGCAGAGATTTCTGCTAACAGGAAGAAATGGCAGCTGCAGAGCAAAAGGTGAATTTCCATGTACGGAGAACCTGACTCTGGAAGGCTTTGAACAGCAACACAAAGACAGAGACCTAGATTATCCTTAATAGTGAGAGCACCACAATATTTCATTTTTTGGACATGTTAAGATCTACAGCATTTCCTCAACAAATTGCTACGGAAACCTGGACAGAGATGTGGACTGTGGGTAAGTTCAGGTGAATTTCCAGACTACACTATCAAGTTTTGTAATTGCTACAGCCTCCAGTAAAATTAATTTGCAAGCTATTGGCTTTCTAAAGGTCACATGTCTAGAATTATTTTTTTCTCCTTTGTGCTAAGATACAGTTTTTCAAGAAAAAAATATTGCTAAGCAAAGGGCACCTGTCTAAAATTACTAAGGCTCAAGTAAGAGATTTGCAGATCAACTTCGTTGCCCTTTTCCCCTTGCAGTAAAACTATATGCTTTGCCTACAGAGAGTATGATAACAAGAGAACATGCCCTTGCCTTGATTTGTGAACTCTAAAAATGCTGAAAAAGTATTTGTGAGGAAAATGCAAAACTGGCCTTCAGATGTGAAGGATTTATTTTCCTCCTTTTTTAAAAAAGAAAATGAGTATGCCATAAACAATCTGTCTTTATTTATTCTTGTGGTCCTCTGTTTTTTCCTTGAAATAATTATTGCAAGCTTTATTTATACCATTTATTGATTTACACTCTAGGCAAAGCCAATATATTTTCAATATTTAAAAAAAATGAAAAATCCACATTTGAATTTGTTTATTTCAGTAGTTGTACTTAGACCTAGTCAGAAAATAGAATTTACCGTCTACATGGAAGTGTGGAATGTCTGTATTTCATTTTGGTCTTCAGTCAGTATAAAAAGACTAACTATCACTGGCAGAATATAATGCTGCAGAATAGTTTGATTTAGAAATAATAACAAAGCATTATTTATTCTCACATTAAAGTTCAACAGAGTTTTCTGTTGTGAAATAACCATCTGCACACCTCCTTGCTATGTCTGCCTTTTCTTGTGCAACTTTCAACTGGAAGAAGATTTGCTGTGTAACACACTTTCCCACTGAAAATAATTTTATTAAACCAGCTTCCATCAAAATACATAATTGCCAGATGATGTTTATTAAGAATCTAGTTAAATGTTAAGAATAGTAAAACTTGGGGATTTTCTGAGCTGATTTCCTACAGCTGTGTGATCACTGCATTTGCTCCTTAGGACAGGGACAGCTGTGCAGGGCCAGTGAAGGGGTTTTGTGTGCTGGATTCCTGCATCATCTTCTTCAACCTATTAGGAAAGAGTCATAAAAACAATAAAAGAGAGAGTTTAATGAGTTGACAGTATAAAAGTGATGACAAAATACCACATCCTGCTACTGATAAAACCAGTCATAAAGAAGCAAATGTTTTGGGCCCTTGCAGTGGATCTCTCATGATTCAAATGTGGCCAGGGTTAACCTTTACCTGGTGCATGAAATTCTGGTTCATGAATTCATGAAAGAGCTGGTTCCTGAAACCCTCTGCAAAGGAAGATGCTTCTGAGTAGCAATGACTTCATCTCTGCTACAGTTTATTTAGTAATAGTAAATATTATTAAGGCACTGCTTTGCTCCCATGATAATACCAGAAAAATCTGCTGTGCATTGTTGTATGTTAAAAAATTACTTTTCCAATAAAAATATATTTGCAATTGGAAATATCAGGAAAAAAAATTAAGAAGGTGCATGGCTTAGTTGTTATTAGCATATGTTAAACATTGCCACTCTATGTTGTACATGAAAATTAAATGTAGAGACCTGGGGACTGAGGGTCTGTGTGATAACTGTGCAACATTTCTCAGTCTGCAGACATCCTTCAAATCTGTGACCATAGTTCTCCAGCTGCTGTAATCAGCTTAACTGTGGCAATTGACTTTATTGCAAGATTCCTGTTCCAATTCAAACTTTTAAATTCCCCTGGGCTGAAGGTAGCTGTGGATGAGTCTCTCAGATAAATTCTTTCATGTTGCAAAATGGTGCGGCTTTATGCACACAAGTTCTTGCTCCAAACCAACTATTCCATGACAGGAAGGAAACAGCTTCAAAATAAAATTCAGAAGCTGTTTTTCTTCCCCAAAATATAAACAAGTTCTTCATACCAATGTGTATATTCACCTGAAGGAAGAACTTAGCTTCAGTTAAAATGAGTCTCATTTTTTATATGACCAAGAGGCTTCTGTGGGTAATTTTCTAGGAGTAAATGTATATGTTACTTTTGAAAAAGTGTGTGTGTCAATAGTGATGTCTATACATGTACCTACCTCTTTTTAATGCATTAGAGTGAAGGACATAAACGTGAGCAGCTTCCAGATTTTGCACAAATAGGTGTTCTCCAAGCAGCTCAGCAGACACATCAGATACATAGAAGTGGTATTAGGGCAGTGGGTTTAAATAAAAACAAAATAAAATTGCTTTGCAGGTGGTTTCTTTTTCCTTCATCTCTCTCCATTTCTGTGAAAAGTAACCAAAGAAGCAAAACCAGGCTCCAGCCACTGACATAAGAGATGACTCAAAGTGTCACAATCAGTGAAGCTGGGAAGAATTTCTCTCTTATGAAGTAATGTGTCCTGATAATCCTGGATACCCTTCAGTGGGAAGAACAGCCTTTTATAGGGCTCAATTTTCTGCTTTGAATGAAATTTGCTGAGTGTCTGGGTCACTGTGGATCACGGGAGACATTTTCAAAGTCACCTCAGGCGCCAAGGAGCTCAAATACAAAGAAATTTGGTGGTACCTGGATCCTTTATCTATTTCCAAATTGTTCTCAATAAGGAGAAAAAAATATATATAGAAAAACTTTAAAACAAATCAAAGCACTTATAAAGGACAAGTGATAGGTGGTGTGGGGACAAGAAGTGCAGCAACAGGAAATAGGTCAATGTTTTAAAGCAGAGATTCAAAGTGTCACAATATTTATTTATTTTTTTACAATGACTTTTTGAACTGGAGATAGCAAGTAATGAAATAATACTGGTAAAATAAGGTATAAAGGTTCTCTCTATGGAGAAGTCCCATGATGCTGATAGCAGGAGGCTGTGCCCAAACCTTTTCATTCCCAGGGAGCCCTGGCTCTCTTGACAATACCCTGCAAAAGATGCTGCAGGTCCATGAGCAGTTTGCATCAGGTCTCCAGGCACTTGGATTTCACTCTGTTCTCAGTGCATTAGCTCAGCTTTACAGACTTACAGAGTGCTGGTGCCTGGTGTGGTTAGGAGTGAGCTGGCACTCTCCCCCCGGCATTGAGCACTGGGCACATTGCACCCAGAAGGAGTCAGTAGCTGACCCAGCAGTTGCCTGCTGTTTATAGGAGCAGCTCAGGATCCCAAAGTAAATTGCCAGAAAGCCGCTTTCATGACAGACCACATTCCTTTCCCCCTCATCGCTCCCCTCTCCACATGACATAGCTGGATTTCCAATTATGGTTGAACACTGATGTGTCTTTATGCCCCTTTTATTTTTTTTTTCTAACCTCAGAAGCCATTGCCAACCTGCTCTTCTCTTAACTAACCATATTCTTCCCTCATCAACGTGAGCAAGTGCGGCACCATTGAGCCCTGTGTAAATAGCCACAGTGACATCTGAAACAACAGAAATGTTCGTTTTGGCTTGATGGGGGTTTTTTAACAACACGCTTGGATATGTCGAGGGTTTGCTTTACATCTGCAGCATATTCACTATGTGATCTGTTGATGGGTTGCAGATGGCATCATGAGCCACTGCTTGCAGCAGAAGTAACAACCCTGGTCACATTTTACCACATTAAACAATTTACTTGGGTGGTAATTACACAGCAATTAACTTTGCTGCCTCACAAATGCTATGTGAGCAGTCTGGCTTTTGCAGTTTTTTCTTCTCTGTCAGCCTCAGTCTTTTATCTAAGGCTGGGTACAAGTGTTCCTGCCAGAACAAGCCATTAGGAAATGAGGGCCAACCACGATCTCTGTGGGAAATAACGTCTGCTCCTCTGGGCAGGGCTGGGAGATGAGCTACCAGCCTATATTTTAGCTGCCACTGGATTACTGTTACCACTTAAAGGACAGAGTCTGTCTTGATCAAAACATCTGATGTCTACTCAAAATCTGTTGCCCAGGCTCCTTCTGCAGTCACTGGATAGAGCAGTATCTCAATGGGGGGATTCATACCCCTTGTCTACTGGTGAGGTGAATTTCTGATGCTGAACACAGACGTGATGTGCGTAAGAGGCTACTTTTTAAATAACTACATGTTAGGTGAAAGGAGCCCTGTTCAGGCTGGCTACAATCTGAAAACATTTAAATAGTGTATGGAGTGTAGACAAAGTCTTTACAAAGAGAAACAGCTTGACCTATCCATTTCAAAAACATTTACTTACAGGTGATAAGACAAAGTGGCTCTTTGGAACGTTTAAGATTTATAACCAAAAAACTTACAGTAGAAACATTTGTGTGGAACAGAGGTGTTATCAATCACTGAGACCTCTGTGGTGCTCTGTGGTAGGCTCCTGAATACTTGACATGAAGACTGGGCATCTTTCCAAAATATATGCTGTAATACATACAAATGATGTGCTACATATTAATGCGATGAGTAATGTATGGATATTTTCTCATTGGATGGCTAGTGTAATCTTTCTGGAGCAAAGTCTGTAAGAAATTTTTTACATACATACCTCCTGTTTACAAGTTTTGCTGATAACATATCTTTATTGTATTAACATATTTTAATCACTAAATTATTAATAACCACCTTTGCAAAGGAAAGGTGGTCATGGACGAAGGCATTGCACAAAAACAGAATTCATCCGGTTTCCGTTCTGCCAGTGATTTTGTCTCATTAATGTTCAGAATTTGCAATGTTTTTAATATTGCTTTTGGAATCTGTGGGAGAATGATTCATAATTGAGCTTTGGGCTATATGAGTTACATGTAGAATTTCTACAATAAGAGCACAACGATGCCACTTCTGCTTGTTTGACATCAGTGTTCAATAATTATCTACTGTGGCTGCCTCTTGTTGAAAGCTGCCAGACCTTTGCACCTTAATCAGTTGAGAGAGAACAAGTTTCAGCTCATAGTCTGGCACCTCCAGTAGCAGGTCAGAATGGGATCTTTTCTTTTTCATATCTGATTTTTTTTGGCATTCCTCTTCTTTTTAGGCAGAGGCTGTAATCACATTATGTGTAGACATTTTGAATTGCAGATACAGCTGTAAGTGCCACTTTAGCATAACTAAAAGCCAGCTACACAGGGCAGTCACACTTGATAAGTTTTTTGAAAGGCTTTGCCATTTTGAGCAGTGTTACTGGACATTGTGGAATTGCGTACATTATACAAGATGGACTGTAAAGAGAGAGATAGATTTTGCACCATAGAAGAAAGGTGGCATCTGCAGAGGCCAGGAGTTTAAAGTCCATTAAAAGTCAGTAACACTGTTGTTTTATAATCTCCTTCTGTATCTCTTACTATCTCTGACCATCTGTTCTGACAGAACTTCTCTATGTTCGGAACAAAATCCTGGTAAGATATTTTTCTAGTGCCATAAACTTAATGCAATCTAAGCTCTGATTACAGTAGGATAATGGAGTTTTTTACCTGTGTTTAGATAGTTACTATGCCAAAATTGCTGTAAAGCAAATGATGTGCTGACTGCCTAGAAAAGCTCAACAACTTCAATTTTTTTCCTTGTCTAATATTTAGCAAGTGTCATTTAGCTCTGTGGCATCTGGAAAAGAGCAGTCCAGAAAAAACTGTTAATGTTATTTTTGATGATATGTTTCCCTTCCTGACTATCTTGCTTCCTACAACAGCTGCTGCAAGCAGTAAAATGCAACTTCTACCAGTCTTTAGGTTATTTTTATTATTATTATTGTTATTATTGTTGTTATTGTTATTATTGCAATTTCCATAGTGTGACTCACACAGAAAAAGAAAGTTTTGCAACAGTCAAGTTAATCTGTGAATGGAATTTCTGTTGTGGCTCATTTCTTCTAAAATGACAAGAGTCTTCTCAGATTTATGCCAGAAACACCTGGAAAGAGGATAATATTGTTGAGATTTTTCTAAGCTATCTGAGCCATCACTACTGAGTTAGATTAGCGTTTTCCTAGTTTATATCAGACTGCCTGGAATTTTTTTGTGGAAAAAAGAGTGTTACAGAAAATCCAGTTCTAGCAAAAGGGATCTTGCTATACTTTAGGTACTGATTGGACCAACTAAATAGAAAATTCACATTTGTTAATTTGAACTGAAATTTTTACTGTTTAGATTAATCCATGTTTGCCTAATGCTGTGGCAACATTTAAAAGATGTTGTTGGAAAAGTACTTTTTGCCACTTTCTTTTTTTTTACAGATCAGTATTTGCTTGCAGGATAGCACAGATATCCTAATGTATAATAAATTAAGGTTTGTGTTGCTTTAAAATAGTCTGGATGTGTACTAGCTGAGTATCTAACCAGGGAACATCACCTAGGCCTTATAAAGTGAAAACCAAGAAATTTTCTTATCTTCTAGATACTTATGTGATCTTTGTTAATGTAGTGTAGGGTCACATCACTTCCTTCTCAACATCGATGTGTCAGAAAATTGCTAGTGTTTCTGTTTTTCATGTGCAAATGGAAGGCAGTTCACACATTTGCTCTCTGTGAACAGGAATAGCCAGGGGTCTATGCTGCATGCTCAGCTACCTGCTGGGCTGAGGGTAAAGGCACTAAAAGGAAGCTTAGGCTTAAACCTTGTCTTTCAAAATAGCTTCCAGAAGTGAGAGAAATGTAAGCTTTTTTTTTTTTTTGCCTAGGCCAAGCTACCTCTTTGTGGATGGGGAGCTTCAAATTCAACCTTTGTTTGGTTTTGAGCAGAGCTTGGGAGTAATTTTTCTTCTTCAAAAAGAATGAAAATTACAGTCTTCTTCTGGAAGAGTTACACTTTATCTAGAACCACTCTTCACCATGGCAGCATCTGGACTCCACTAATTCAATTAAGGACCATGATGGTTAGAATAAATTTCTCTTAGATTATCTCTTTTTATATAGGAAGAGAAAACAACAGTCTGGTGAGTCAAGAACTCTCCTAGAGCTGACTCATGGTATCAGGTACCTGTTTTGGTCTGGAGAATGAAAAGCCAGGTTTCTTCTGGTGCAGAGAGAGGCTGAAATAACTGGATAAAGATGGGCAGCAGTGGCACCAGCCTTGCTGTCAGACTGCTCACCACCTTGGGTGTGGGGACAGAGAGTAGCACACAAATTGTGGCTGCGGAAGAACCTCTGCAGATCACCAGGTCACTTTACATGTTTCAAGAAAAAGAAATGTCACTGCTGGAGGGGTTCCCTGAAAAAAGAAACCACTTCTGTGCTTTCAGGGTAGGCAGAAACTGAGTGGCAGGGTTGAAATTTTAGTGATACTAAAATGTTAGACTTTTCCATTTAATGGCCTGAGATCAGCCTGAAAATTTAAATCAATCTGCTTTAGAAGCAGGTTGTTTTTTATGTCGGTGGTTAATACTTTAAATGAAAAGGACCATAACACTATCCTTGTTTATGGACTCTCTGGAAACACTCCAGGATGTGACTTTGTCCCATGACTGTACTTTGGGAAACTTCCTCCTCTGCTGTGGTCTAGCTGTGCTACGTGGCTGAGATTTTCAGTCTGAGCTGAGCACAGGTGTGACAGCTGAGGTGGCAGCTCGGAGAGAGAGGCACAGAGCCATCCACAGTGCAGAGAACCTGTGCTACTCCCTGAACTGGGGGTGCCAGGGCTGCCCCAAAGATGAGCATGGGCAGCAGAAATGAGCATCTGAGAACCTGGCTCTCTTCTTGATTCTTGGCTGCTGAAAGTAGAAAATCTTTAAGTCACCCTGAGAGTTTCAGAGCAGCTGAGGGAAAGAGGATGTTACCTAACTTTCCATTTCCCATAGAACTTCTCTTCTACCTGAGAAATCCCAGTTAAGCAAACCTGCATGATTACTCTCCAGGGAAGTAGAAGAAGAAAGTGAAGAAAATAATAGGAGCCACATAAAGGAAAAAAGATATGCAAGGAAAAGCTTCACTCTTTGGTTTCATGCTGCAGTCACTGAACTTAGCTGTTTGTCCCCTAAAATAATATCATAAGTCATAATATAATTGAGGTTGGAAGGGACCTCCAGACGTCACCTGGTCCTTGTCTTATTTTTCATTCAGACATTCTCCTGACCTGAGTGTGGCAATCTATCAAATTACATTCTTGTTATAATGTGTCTCATTGTAAATATGTAACTGTGATTTGCATCTCTCCAATCTGAGATGTAATCCTAAGGATTTTCCTGCCCTGACAAAACAAATACAGCCTCAGTATTCATAAAAAGTTAGACACTGAACTAATATTGAGTAATCTTTTAACTGTAAACAATGTGTTCAAGGGGATTCAGTGTGAGAAGAGCAGGGAAAGGCAATGAGGATTCACATCCGTGTTGTGCACTCTCCCTAACGTATACAAGGCCAGAGGAGGAAAGTTGTGCATGGATGACTGCTCTGACTCAGAAACATTAAAAAAAACAGGCCTATGAACTGTAAACACATGACTAACTCTGTTTGCCTTAATCTGAATTTTCTCACTGATGCCTCCTATTGTGTCTATATAATAATTTATGCCTAATATCTTTTCATAATCTGCATATATGACAGGATATATCTAACAGAGTCAGCATGTAATTCTAAACATCTGCTAGAAGATATTACATGTTCATATATGTGTTCAAATGTTTTGTAAGCACAAGTTGCTGTGAAAATGTCTATTATTTCATTCCTTCATCTGCTGTAGAACTGAGGGTACTTCAGAGACCTAGTAATCTTACATTCATGCCATTTAAAACTGAATAAAGTCCAAGAAAATAATATAGGAAATTATGCATCACTGGAGGAAAGGGAAAGTTTGGCTGCATTCCTTATACTTATTAAGAGGCTTCTGTTCCAGATTTCAAAAGTGTAAATATGATGAGATCTCAGAGGAGTTAATGAGAGTTGAACTGCATAAGGGGTCAAAATAAAGGTCTGTCTAGCTCAGCATCCCTCTCCTCTCCATCTTGTGCTCAGTGTAGGACAAACAAGGTATTCTCGGGACCTTGCAAAAAGTTCAGGAGAAATTCCATATAAAAAGAGAAAAAGCCACTGGCTCAGTTCTCTAAAAAGTGTTTCGTGAAGGAATCAGTACATGTCATTTTGGGGCAAGGCATGGAAGGAAATAAACTTCTCTGGGATGCCTTGAGGTGAAAATAACTTCCTTGTCCTCCTGAAGCTTCCTGAACCTGGTCCTTTCCAGCCTGAACTACTCCCTGTTTTGTCAGGGGTGGATTCAGTGAGGAAAGAGGAGCAATTAGCTGTACTTGCCCTGGTTTCTGCACCTTGGGAGCAATCACTCCAGCTTGTGATTGTCATCACGTCATGCCAGAGTCTGCCATGTGGTTGCTTTCATCTGCTCAAATTAACACAGGGCTGCCTTCAGTTGGCCAGATGCTGCCACCAGCTGTATTTAGTTCTCACAGCCTTGGCAGGTGCAGTAATTCAATGAGGTTAACCACCAGCTAAGGGATGCAGAAACCACTTCTCATGTTTCAAGCTATTGTATTTTGTGTGGTAGGAAATGTCCCTTCTATCTATATGGTTATTGATCATATCATTAAAACGTAACAGTGGCTGGAAACTGGAGCTGTGCAAAAGTATCAGCGGTTTTATTTCCCAGAGATATGATCAAGAAATACCACCTCCCATGCCCTCCATCAGGCTGGTATTTAGGTGAACTCAATATTTCTAAATTTAAAAAGCAAATGTTTAACAACTAGTATGCATTGAATTTAGTGTTTTTTTCCAGGCAAAAATTTAACAAGGATGAAGAAGTCACAGATACCACAGAATAATCAGAGACAGCTTTGAACCCAGCTTATGTATCTATTATTTTTTCAAATGTTGGCCAAAGATTTGGATTGGGAATGGAATAAAAAATCAATCCAAACATCTCTATGCCATCATAAATTAATAGCAGGACTGTGCAGGGAATCACTGAGATCACTGTATAGACTCACCATTTAGCTCCCTGATCATAGGTTTGTTTCCCTACAGCACGAGCCCCCTCGATTGGTCTCACTTCTTTTTTCCTACTCCTGCTAGGGAAGAGCTGTTTTCTTGCCACTGGGTACAGCACTTTGCACATTAGTGCCTTATAATGTTCTGCTGCACATGCAGAGCACACCTCCAGCAGCCCTTTGGCTGGATTTGTAAGTTCTATGGGGTGCAGCTTTCCCAAGTTGTGTCTGATTTATATTTAATTAAGGTTTTTTTGTTTTGTTTTATTTGCTTTTTTACAGAAATATACTATGTGTAATTTCTGAAGTTATGATCAAACAAATTAATAAATGTTTAAAGCTACTAATTGCAGACTGACCCGTGGTAAGAGTCCTGATGACATGTGTGCTGTGTGTCCCCACACAAGCCAGAGCTCTCACTCCTCTCAAAATGTGCTGATTAAAACCAGCCCTATGAATCTTCATTAAGACAGAAATTATAGGCACTATCACAGATCTAATTCTGACTTTCCACATCTGTATCTGAGATTGTGCTTAACAAAGATACCCCTTCATTTCCAAATAATTTACAAAGGGTATATTTTTCCCCACTGAGAAGTTGCATTGTAACAGCAATCAGCAATTCAGAGCTTTCAATTAAACATTGTGGCAGTAAATGGCAGTAAAATGAAATGGTTGAGCAGAATAGGAAGGAATCTAAAACCAGTTGCAATTACATTCATTTTTATTTCAGACTCTTAAATTTTAATGCCTTTTACAGGCACACGAATAAATGAATTATGCAGGATTCACAACTGTTTGGAATTATTTCATACTGTTCCAGAAACCTCTAGTTCAGAAGAAGTAGAAAGTGGAATAATAGGTTCTAAATGTGCCAACTGTTGGCCATAGGTCTCCCAGTGATTCCAACTACAGGTTACAACACCTGCTGTGGGGCTTGGGATCAGGGGAAGGAATCACACCACACCCTGACAAAGTCACTCCTTATGAATATCATTGGGAGAGAGCTGGATCCTTATTTTGTCTCCCAGGAGAACAGAGGTGCTCCTTACTGCTGCCCACACTTTTCTCCTCCATCCTCAAGTAGTATTGACAATAGAAGTTATTTTCTCTTGCCCTTGTATCACTGCACACAAGGACACATAGTGATTGGACAAGGGGGAATGGCTTCAAATTGAGAGTCAGTTTAGAGTAGATATTATGAAGGAGTTTTGTTTTTTTTTTTTACTGTGAGAGTGATGAGACATTGATACAGATCACCAAGAGAGCTGTGGATGATCCATCCCTGGCAGTGCTCAGGGCCAGTTGGATGGGGCTTGGAGCAACCTGGTCTAGTGGAAGGTGGCCCTGCCCATGGCAGGGGGATTGGAAATAGATATTTAAGATCCCCTCCAATGCAAGCTATTCTATGACTCTAAAATACAAGCACAGTCTCCTGTACTTTGGACATTGGTAGCTGTGATTATAAGCTCAGTGGCCTGTCATGAAGGCCCAAACATCAATTTGTATTTAGATTTACACTGTGTAATTTTTCTGTAAATTGGGACAGCATAATTCTATCTGTAACTTGGGACCTTTTCACTTAGGCTCCTTGTGGGCTGCAAATTTCCTTCAATTCAAGGCTATTTATTAAATATTAAGCCCTGAATGTTTCGGGGTGTGTCCTGCCTGGCTTCGTCTGGCCTTGCTGCTGGACCAAAGGCGGCAGCTGTGGCGTTTTTCACCCCAGAGATGCCTTTGGCTGGCTAGGTGCTGCAGCTGGGAGCTCAGAACAAGTCCAGGCAAAATAGGAACTCAGTTTACCTTTGGTAGAAAAGGTTCAGACGGTGAAGAGAAAAGGAGCGGGTTCTGCCGTGTAGCTTAGATCCAGAGTTTATTGTAGCATGGCAGACCTCTGAATGTGGTATCAGCTCCAGCCAGATGGCAGAGACCACGGCAGAGACCCCGACCGCATGGTCTCGTGTCCTTTTAAGCCCTGGGGACAGGGGGAGGGGAGGGACAGGTGAGGGCCAAGCAGGTGTGAGCAGGGGAAGGGTCAGGGGATGTGGACGCTAGGACAAACCAATGAGCCCAGACCTGGGGGGCATCTGCCAATCACACGACGCCTTGCTGGAAGGCGCCAGGCAGGAGGGCACAGGAGGAGGGGGAAAGATTGGCATCCTTGAGGGGGTTGGGATAGGTGAGACAGGAAATGGCGACACACTGCAACAGCTATTAACACCTAATGGGATTTACAATTGCTAATTATAATTCAGGAGCTGAGGCTACTGCTCTGCTCAAAGAGAGTTTGAAAGTTCCTCAGAGGATCTTACTGTCTGAAGTCTGATGATATGAATACTCCTCCTTTATCTGTCAAAGGCAAAGGTCTGAAATCACAGCTCCAAAATAAATCACTGACTTGCTTAAACAAGAAATTAATTTCTCTTATCCATGAAAGAACTGGAATAGGGCTTGACCTGAGTTATTTTATCATTTTGGGCAGGAATTCAACCCTTTATAAATGTCAGAGAACATCAGTGGCTGACCTGAATCTTACCAAGCCCATTTTGCCATGTTTTGAGTGCTCTGTGTTCTCAACACTCAGTAGAAGTGAAAGAATATGAGGAGCTCAGGTGGGATTTTCTGAACCTTGCAAAACCAGGAGTCTATTAAAGGACCATTCCCTGCCAATTTCTGCATACAGCTGTGACTTCCCAGGCTGCCTTTCTACAGCACTTCTCCTCTGAAGTGAGCCAGGGTTGTCAAAACAAAAACCTGTTTTCCAGGTCTGGAAAACAAGATACCCCCTTGTATTTGAGTATCTTTTCTCATATGGGAAGTAGCAATGAAAGGTCAGATGGCCACAACACTGGTTTGCAGTGTGATATTTGTACCAGACATGAGATGCTGCTATATGTCTCTTGCTCAGCAGCCATCACCCTCATGGAATCATAGAACAGAATAATAAAATACGCTGCGTTGGAGGGGACCAACAAGGATCATCAAGTCCAACTTGACTCCCAAGGATCATCGAGTCCAGCTCCTGGTCCTGCACAGGACCACCCCAAGAATCACATCATGTACTTGACAGCATTGTCTAAATGCTTCTGGAGCTCTGTCAGACTTGGTGCTGTGATCACCTTCCTGGGGAGCTTGTTCCAGTGCCCAACCACCCTCTGGGTGAAGAATCTTTTTCTAATATCCAACCTGAACCCCCCCTGATGCAGCTTCAGGCCATTCCTTTGAGCCTATCGCTGGTCACCACAGAAAAGGATCAGTGTCTGCCCTTCCTCTTCCCTCACAAGGAGGCTGCAATGAAATGTCCTTTCAGTCTCTTCTTCTCAAAGCTGAAGAGACCAAGTGACCTCAGCTGCTCCTCATATGGCTTCCCCCTCAGACTCTTCACCATTTTTGTCCTCCAATTCCATAGTACCTCCACATCTATATGAAGGTTGGGTCACACTATGGACCTGGAACATGAAGAGGGCCCCAGAATGCCCATTAAATTCTGCTGAAGCTGCAAAAGTGTGTGAAGAGGGAACACAGTCTCAGACACAAATGCAGCTGCTTTGTGCAGCTGATGGGTTCAGTATCTGGTCATCTTGGCTTGTGTTATAAGGTTCACACAAGAACAAACAGGAACAGAAAAAGGAACTTTGCTGTTCAGCTTTACCTACACACACTAAAAAAGTAACTTTTTGGTCTCATTACCCTCATGACCTCCCCTCCCTACCCTGCCCCAGCACTGCATTTCTTAGCATTACTGTACTATTCTAAACTTTTGTTATTTTTCTTCAGAGCATTACACTGACATCATTGCTACTCCCATCACATCAGGGCAAACTGGCTAGATAAAAAGGTGAACCTGTCTGTCCTCTGTCTGCACTAAAGACAACTGTTTTAGTGAGGAATTGCAATATGAGGCTATTAGGAGTATCAGGTTCTAACTTTGCTAACAGCAGGGTAACTTCACTCCCTTTTTCCATGGTGCTTTGTAATTTATTCTCTTCTGAGAATATCCTTGATTCTGGGGCTAGGAACACACATGGAGTTTGCAAAATTTGTCTTTGAATTAAATTTGCTGCATCTCAGATAAAGAACTGAGATAGCATTAGGAGGAACATGGAGTCCTCCCAGTTCTTCCCTCCCTTCCATCCCTTGCAGTGAGATCAAAGATCCCTGGAGTATAAGAGTAGTTTTTAAAGGGAAAGGCAAATCTTCACCCCTCTCCTGCTGAGGCCTTTCCCTGATTTCAGGCTGCTCTCTGTGTGCAATGTGATATGTAGAGTAGGGTGCTCCCAGAGAAGTCCTAAGCTCTTTAACCCCCAACTACTCTGGCCTGGCATTTTTGACAACCTTGAAAAGTGCATTTGCAGCCACAGGACTATGTACCACCTTTAACAGGAGACTGGCTGATGCCTCTGGAGTTGTTTTCACACTGATAAGGATTCAGTTAAGGTAAATATAAACAAGGAAGATTTTCTTGAGTGCTAAAGGACCAGTGGCAGCCGGGGAGGCAGCTTCTTGTTGGTCGATCATTGGAACATATGCAATGGGATCTCCTGGAAGTGGTTCTGTCCCTCAGTCAGCTGATCCACAGCACCTTTGTCCTTTGTGTGCATTAGCAAAAGGGATAAAAGCAAACCCTCCTTCGTTCCAGAGGACAAACCACTCATCTGTGTCAGCTTACTGTCACTTCTCTTGCAGTTAAGCTCCTTTAGCAAAGGAATAACAAACTCTGGCTCGGACTTTCTCTCCCAGCTCCTCCCCACCACCCATCTGCACTGTCCAGGGAGAGCTCTGCCAGTTCTTGCACAGCCCAGTGATAGATCCAACCTGCCCTGGGAACCTGTGACCCCAACACCCAACACTTCTGTCAGGGTAGGTAAGGAGGAGTCTGCTGATCTGCTCTGCTCTGCCCTCTGGGGCCAGGACTGCATTCCCTCTGTGTAGAGACCTTAGGTGTCCTTAGCTCCACTGGGAAAGAAAAGTGCTCTGAACAGAGGCTGAAGACCTGCTTGGGTAAAACAGATGAGCATAAGCTCAGCTAATGTATTTTCTGTCAGCATTTTTCAAGTGTGAGACTCAAATGAGTGTATTTTTGTAAATTGCAAGGTACACATTTTGTGAGCCACCACCTGTGGAAATCCTTCAGCTCAATTATATTCTGGTGTTTTTCTCAGAGGGCTAAAAGTGCTGGAGTTAGTAAAGATTTCTCTTTTTTTATGTCATCACACTGCTGACCTGATGTCAGAACCATATTATATTTTCTAATGCATCTAAGTCACAAAGATTTTATTTATTAGATATTAGCTCCCTTCATGGTAACAGTAATTTTAAAATGTCCAATTTTTGGAAGCACTAAAAAAAATTAGCGAGTTGACTCTGTGGACTCTTTAAGAATAGCTCTTTCTAGAAAAACAAATCATCTGAAAGGAAGATTTTATAGAAATCTGATTTAAATAGTTTTACTTGGTTGGTAGCTTATCAACCAGTGATGGCACATAATTCTCATCAACATTCATTAAATGGCTGTAAAAATAGAGAAATGAAACAAACACCTCATTCCCACAGCTGCAAACAAAATAGGAGAAGCAATAGTGCTTTCAGTAGAAGCAATAGTGCTTTCAGTGTTCAGCCTGGACCTTATTTGCTTTTAATGACACGCCACTGGGGCAGCATTGCAGAAAATTGTCCTAAGATTTCCTGCAAAAGGTGGCATTTTTTGATTCAAAACAGTTGGAAAAACACATGTTTAAATGAAAGTGCATTCAGAGGACCAGCTGTTGAGATGACTGTACCACTTGAAGTCTTGGAGAATATAGTGGAAAACTGTCTCAGAACTGGCAAAGAAACAAGCTCAGGACTGATGTTCCCACCAGACATCAGAGTGCCAACAGGAGTGCCGATACAAGGGTGGGCAAAAACTTGGATGTGAAGCCACAGCCACAGCCACAGCCACATCAAAGCAACAAAGACCTATAAATGGGATTATTTCTTGAAACAGTCTGGGTTTTGTGCTTCTTTCAATATGGAAAATTTCACCAGGCTATGACTGCCTTACTAAGGGAGGTACTAGAAAACGACAATTCAAGGAAGAACCATCAATGGCAAGAAGAATGACTTCAGAGACATGACACAGATTCATTATGCAACTATTAAACTCCACTGATTTATATGGGAAGTCATGTAAACTATCTCTGACCAGAAGTGTACAATTGCCAGCCTCTAATGGACATAAAATTAAAAAAAAATAGTGAGTGGAGGTTATGAACTAACAGTAAAGAAAGAAAGAAATCCCTCTTTTTACAGTTTTTGAAGGTAAGAGCAGACATTAAAAAAAACACCTGAAAATGAAGTACTATGTTAGTTGTTGACTAGTCTCAGAGGAAAATCTCTGAAAACCAGAGAAGTGGGAACACTGGCCCATGTTTGATCACTTATGGAGGTCTGCCCCTGACACGCTCCAATCTAACATCCAAATTTCAAATCTCTGAGTGATGATATGCACCTACATGGTGGGCAAGGGAGGGGAGGGAGCGTTCTGCAGCCATCTCTTCTGAGAGAGCAGAAAAGCAGTGCTAAATAAGCAGGGGGAGAAACAGCAGCAGTGTCTGGGCATAAAAGCAGAAAGTCACCATGTCACTATTTCAGCTGTGCTCTGCACACCAAAGAGCTGGGACTGCTAGCTCTGAGAGGAGGAGGCAGTGAGACGTGGAGGAATTCAGCTGATTCAGTATGAAATAACCAGATGTGGAATTTTAAGGCATGAACAGGTGTAGACATCTCTGAATGCACTTTTGTCTGGATAAGTGACCTGCAGAGCCACAAGATCAAAGTTAGGCTCTGGTGGGGGAAGAGAGGTTTGTCTTTTGAAGAACTAGGGGAAAGCTCATTTTGTGAGCAGACGGTAAGTGAATAAATGCTAGCCAGGAGTATTCAGGGCTGAGAAAATCAGAACAATGAAAAGTTTGCCAGGACTAAAAGCATCATCCTCTGCAAGTTTCCTCATTATGCTCTTTCACTCAACTGGCTGTGATCCAGCATATGCTTGGGTAGAGCCCATGGTTACATAAAGGGAAACACCTGAACTTTTTCATATGTGCACCCACACACGTACGGGTACATAACCTCCAGATTTAAAACTTGTCCTACTGGGAAATGAAGAATTGCCACTGGACTTGCTTGTGAGGCATCACTCCTGCCTTCATCTCTATCCAATTGCTTTGTCTGCAGCATAACTGAGGTTGCAGAGGGCCTCACACATTTGTGTGTCTGCCACTAGAAACAAACACAAAATTAAAAAATTTGGTAGAAGGAAAACAATGGGCTTTATTCAACTCCCAGAGTCTCTGTTTTACTGCTGACCACATGCGTGGGCTTTGCTGCTAATCTGATTTTCATCAAGTCAGTTCTGTATTGGACCCTTCTTGCCTGGATAAAACTTACCAAGTCCATACCTGCCTTTCTGCACATTCATTCCCTGGTGGTTTCTGCATGGACACAGATTTGCTTGATATATAACATATTAAAGCTTTGCATTTCATCCCACTCTTATTACTATTGTGATGGCTAAGCATGGCTGCAGTTCCAAGCACTGCACAAGCACAGACCATTAAAAAGGCCCTGCTTAGAAGAATTTGAAGACAGACATCAGCAACCACCATCACCACAACAACAACAACAACAAAACAATCAGAAACTGAGAGAGCAGAGATTTTTTCCCCTTTTCTCTTGCCTTTTGCTAACCACCCCTCTCATCTCTGTCCAGCAGTGAAGGCACGTGCTCCACCCTGCTTTGTCCATGCAGAATACTGCCCTCTGGCACAAAGGGGCCTCCTGCCACATCTGCATTGTGCAGGGAAGGCAGAGGGAACTGAACAAGCTGGAATGCTGCTGAGTGACCCATGCCATTGGTGTGGGTAACACCAGCACACAGAACCCCAGCAGGCAGCATGGCTCAGATGCATATTTGCACACAGATGAGGCTGCACTGCTGCTGCTCCCAGCTCTGCTCAGCAGTGATTTATGTTGGCACAAGCACAGTAAATGCATATCTTGAAAGGGGGAAAAAAATGGAAGAGGAATCCCCAACCTGATGTCTCCAGGCTCGCTCATCCCCAACGTTCTTCCCTGTAGTAGCTCTCAGAATGGCAGACCTGGGAGCTCCCAACTTTCATCCCTCTGTCATGAAACCCACACATTAGAGCTGAACGAGTGCTGGCATGTCTGACCAGAAGCTGTTCTGTGTGTATGGGAGAGCCTGCAATCTGAAGAGCAACTCCCAGCTCTTAGATGAGGGACAGTGACAGCTTTCACCTCCTCCATGCAATGGATGTGGATAATATGATGACAGACAGATAGGAATAATTTAGATTTGAGGAAGTCAGTCCCTGGCTGCTGATGTTCATGTCACATCCAACATGGGTTTTACTGTCCTTGCACTGCCATTTTCCAATGTGCCACAGAGTTTGGACTGACAGATTTTAAACTGCATCAAAGGAAAGGTCAGAAGTGAAGCTACATGTTTCAACAGCTGGAGAGTGGACAGCTGATGCTTTAGACACCTGGAGAGGCCTTGGGGTCAGTTTGAAGCTCTAGGATAAGCACATTAAGTGGCTGTATTGGCAAAGTAACAAAGTTATTTAGAATGGTGGGATTTAAACTGTCATTATAAAACCTTTACCATCCTGACTTGCACTCCATTCTCGTTTTCTGGGCTACCTGTGTAGGCACACACTGTTTCTTAGTGCTTGGTGATTTCCACAGTGGTGGAGTCCAGCATTATCATTGGAAGCATGTCGCTGACCTGCTTCATCTGTGCTCCCAGTAATTACAACTGGCCTGGATTTTATACTTTTTAGCAGGTGAAAGTTGGAAGGGTCTCACTTTGTCTTCTTCCTCAGCTGGTTTTCTTCCCTGATCACGCAGGGTCATTCTTCTCTGACTAGCCTGCAGACCTGTTTTGCAAAGACTGAGTGTAATAAAAGAAGATGATTTGAAGCAGTTGGAGATCTTGTTACCAGTCTACTTCACCGGATTTGAAAATTCAGTACTAAATCTCCACTACCAAGCCTTTTTTGCTGGGCTATGACAAACCCTTAGAGTTCCTACCTGAAATACATAACATTTGTTGCACAGATGTCAGAAATATATCTGTGGTGACACATACACACACAACCCAAACTCATTTGCAGAGCAATCCATCATCTTAGTGATTATTTTCCTTTCCTTGTTTTCCCATGGATATGATTAATTCACTTCAAAACTCATTCCTTCATCTTGAGGGCTAATGCAAGGCTTGTTTAGGACTAGGTCTGACCAAGATATGAGAGGACATTTGTAGCTGAGCCAAGAGGCCCTGTTCCAGATCCAGCTGACATGCAGCCCCAACAGCTGATCCAGACATCTACCAAACAGCTGGCAGGATGCAGCCCACAGCTGTTGGAAAAAAACAACGAGGAACAGTGTCTGTTTAAAGAGGCAGAAGAGATAGTTTAAATACTATGACCCAGGGACTAGCAATACACAAAAAAAAGATCCTTTCAACCACCCAGTGTTGTACGCATGGATGTGTGTGTATGCAGACATGCTTAATTGCAGTAGGCTGCAATAAAGTACAGTGGGATAATTGCAGCCTCAGTGCAGCTAGTCATGGCAGGGCTGCATCGTTCAACAAGGCTGTGTTGTTTAACTCCCAACAAGAGTAACCCCATGGAATCATGCCTCCATGTGAGGGAGATAAAAACTGGGGGGGAATGGCAGGCTGTGTGAGTGGGGTGCTCTAGATTCTAGGGGTGAGGAGTTGCAGTAGTGAAATCATTCCATTGCTGCCATGTCATGCAAAGCTATGCCAAGTGTTTTGATAGGTTCTGTGTATATCAGGGAGCAAAAAAGGCTGAGGCCATCTGTCTTGCTGCTCAATGAGATCACTGTTTAGATGTCAGAGTGGCTTAAGGTCAGATTTGAAAAGTTTAGGAGTCTAGAAGTAAAGTGCTGTAATGTTTGACATTTAGGAGCCAGGTCTGTGGAATAGGATCCAGAAGTTGAATTGCTCCTCACATGGTGCCTGAGGAGCACTGGTGTCTCCAAGCTGCTGCTCAGAGAGGAAGAATATGCAGTTACAGATACTGGGGAAACACTGGTGACAGTTATGTGGGTAGAGTCCAATCCCTCCAAATGCCTCATTCCAGATAACAGGGAAAAGGCAAGAAAAATATTGTACTGACCTGACCTGGTACCTGAGTTGATTATCTCCAAGTGAGGTCTCACCATAGTCTGCATTGGGCTGACATGGGGTTGTACACAGGCCATGTGTGAAGATGCACCCATTCACAGCTTGCAGTCTCCTGTATTTTGTCACATAAAAGCTTGAGGATTAACTGTAGTCAGGGAGGGAAAAGCTCCCTTAGCTGCTGAGCCCCAGCCCCCTGCAGTATGGGATTATCCTCTTGGATAGCTCAGTCAACAGGGGAAACAGAAAACCAAATGAAATTAGATATTTGGCTTCACAGAACTCAGTTTGGAAGCTTCACTTTTATGAACATCTGGTAATGTTGCCTCCCACTCATAAATGTCAAATGCAGGACCCTCCGTGTCCCTTTGGTCAAGATCTTCCCCTTCTGCTGCAGTACTTTATCCAGGGAGGAATTTAGAACATTTCCTCCTTCCCAGCAGGTTGGAAAGTAGAGGCCTTAAGGTAAAAAATTGTCTCCCACTGCTTCATTTTTGCTTTGGGATCAGAAGGGACCATTTTATATCTTCTCATTAATTAAAAGTCCTCACACATTTTCTTTGTGTCCAAACCAGTAAGCAACTGTCAGAGCTTTTAATTCATTATATAACAATCATTTATTTAACAATAGGTTTTTGAAAGGTCTTAATTTGGAAGTGGGGGTGCTGGGGTAGGCTCTGGGATGTGGACCAATGTCCCACAGAGGTGACAGGGACATCTGTTTTGACAGTGACTATGCTGACATAACTGCAGCTAGTCCAGTGCCAGCCCTTGGTTCACACGTAAGGCCAGACACCACAGCTGGGGACATGGGAGCACACAAGGACCCTGAGTATGAGATGAGCTCTGGACCACATCCCTAATTTCACCTCCCAAAGAGAGTAATTTAACTAGGATTTAGTTCCTGTGGTGGGCAGTTGGATGTTCTAGGTTAAATTATTTCTCATCTTAAATACAACGAAAAATTTAACTGTTGTCACATGGGTCATATTTGAAACAGAGCATGGGCTTGAATACTTAGGCTACAATGGATGAAAGTTAAGTATTTGTAAACCATTTCCAGCTTCAGGGTAGCCTCTTCCCCCACTATGCTTTGTTCTGCCCACATGTACATAAGATCAACGAGATTTCCATGTCAGCACAGGAGCAGCAAAGAGTATGTGCCCCTTGGTCTCTTGTTGGGATAGACAGTTGGCATCAGCCCCAAATTTACTGAAATCAATGTTTATTGTCTTCCAGATGTGTTGGTTTAAAAGTGATTAAAAACGAAAATATTGTTTGGGGAAAAAAAAAAGCCTCCATTGACTTCTCCTCAAAGGTAAAGAGCAATAAAACCATGTCAGTGTGAACAGACAATGAGTTAGAGTTCCTAGCTTGATGCTAGTACAAAGATTCCAGGCTGCGGAGGATTGCTGTTCCCAAAGGGGTTATCCTTCCTTTCTCACCATGATCAGTCATCCTCTAAGACCCTAATTAACTGTCTTGTGAGGTCCCTAATGGAGTGGGAAGAGAAGAAACAAATCCATGTGACTAGACTCTGCACAAGGGTTTAGCTTCACATTTAACATTACTCCTGTTACACCAGACACTTGGGTGGTGCCTCTGGTTGCTGTCTGGACGTTTTACATTGATGGTGGTGTGGGCCTCCACTGGAGGAGCACAACTTCCATTAATGAGCTCCTGCGTTTGAAAAAGGAAGACATTCCAAAGGATAAAATGTTAACTTTCCTACTAACACATTCATGCACATAGCCCACATGAAATGACTACAAATCAGTTTATCCAAAATCAGCATCCTTTGCATTTTTAATTTTGTCACTTGTCTTAAAAATAGCATTCAGTGGTCCAAGCCCAGAAGGTGTAGTATTTAATTAGAGACTGCCCTTGACTTAAAAAACTTGTAGACTAAGTTCAGATGCAGTGTAATATAAGAAAACCACTAGAGGGGTCTAGTAAGAAAACATTGCTGAAATTCTATAACTTAAAAAACTGTGGAGCAATTTCTGTGTTCCTTATTTCTGTCTTCATGAGGAACACTCTTCAGAATCCCACTAGCCAATGTTCATAGAATCATGGGATATCCTGAGTTAGAAGGGACCCACAAGGATCATTTGTTTTGGTTAAATTTCATATGCATGATGATTGCCCAGCCCCCCAGTTTGTCAGGGTCTCTTTTCAGGGCCTTTCTGCCTTCATGTCGCTACTCTTTCCCTCTTCATATTGTATCTGTTGCTTGTATCTGTCTAAAAACTGTCTTAGGAAGAAGATATGCTCATCCTGCATCTTTCTGTCAAACAGTATACAACCCTGAATTACCCCTCACAAGTATGTAACTTAAATGAAATTTCTCACTTTTTGTTGTCTTTTGCTTGCAAAAAACATAGACCAGAACACACAATTGCATGTTGCTAAATTTTAATGGAAAATATTAAATTTTTAGATAAATATTTCAGCAGAGTATAGTGTTTAAATTTACAGAGCTCTGTAGAAATATTTTATTCATTAATTCAACAGTTCTTTTCTTGACCTTTCTTAGTGACTTCAAGAAATTTCATTTAGTCTTTTCCCAGAATAACCCATCCCAGGACTGCAGTAGGGAATAGAGTTAAGCCCTGCTCATCACATTCATCTTAACTATGCAGCCTGTGTTCTGCCATGGACCATTTATAAATCTGTTTCCATGGGTTTATTCATCCTCCAACCACACCACGGCACCACTTTTTAATGGTGGCCAGTACAGCCCATGACACAGCTTCAAAAACCATCATGTCAGCAATACCTATTTCTTCAAGGCATTTTTGCCAAATAAAATCTTAAATGACAAAAGCAAATTTGTAGTTCTGGTGTAGTTTATGTGTTGTCATGCCTACATCTGTGTGCCTTCAGCCTTCTGATTTATTTTGTTACTTCTTTGGGATCTGGACCATCTATTTATTTCCTTCCATAGCATAGTCATGACGAAGTCCAGGATGCTTAAGCACATACAAGTATTTAACTAAAAGCAGCACAGAAATTGCCCATGTTCCTAGACATCTAGACATCCTAGAAGAGAATAGGAGATTCTCAAATTTTTTGTGGCAGCCAGTGAAAAATCAGGCTGTTAAAAAGTACTGTGAATGACACCTTTTGAAATACAGTTAGAATTTGTCTAACAGTCATCCGTTCCCTCCAAATGCCTATGGCAAAATACTAGTAATGACATAAATGTAAAAGATATAAATGTATCTTCATGTAAGCCTTCATTATATAATTATTGATCAACATCCACAAGGACAAAATAATTTTTGTACACAGGCTGGTGTGAGACAGCATTGAGATGTGACAATCTCCACTTGATGTTGCTTCCTTGCTACCAAAAAATCAGCCCCTAAAAGGTTTATCCTTCTGCACAGCATGGTGCATCCATAATACCTCAGCCTTCAAGACTTAGGTGCATATTCCTATTAAGTAAGTCAAAGCTGTGTCAGTTTAAGATCACAATCTGCTAATGGAAAGACATGGTGTTGATCAGAACTGACAATATTTTTATGGAATATAATTTCCATTAAATCATAAGCAATTTCCTGGTATCATTTGGATAAAATTTATACTATCTAGATTTCCTTTCCAAACTGTAAGTTAGCAGGGAATTATTTATCTAGGCTGATTCAGGATGTGGGAAAATGATAATGTAAAATACTAGACTTTCACTGGAAGGGAAATGGCATGCTCACACTCTCGGGAGTAGCTCAGGTTCCTGGGCTAGAGAACACTCATTAAATACAAATAAACAATTGAGTGGTTAAAGATTTGTTATTAATTTTTTTATTTAATTTGGACCTTACACTGGCCTCTTGCAGCTAAGAGCTGAACACATACCCAACAGCTTGTGACCAGAGGATAAGCTAAAAACCAGCACATGAATACAGATAGAGCGTAAGACAGAGGCAGTGAAAGTTATAGAACTAGACATAGTAGGTGACTTTGTGCCATTTCAGTGTCAGATTCTTAAAAAAGTATTTCTATGATTATTTTGATGATTTCTGTGATTATTTTGATGGAAGGTAGCAAGGTCCCTTTTCTCCCTTCTTCTCTCAATATTGATTTAGAAGACCTGTGTATTTCTTCTTCTAGTCCCAGTGGAAGCCAGACCATGAAGACTTGCAGAGAGAAATTTAGAATAGTATCAGTTTTATTACTTCCATAAAACAATCAAAACTAGAGTGAATTCTGTGGGAAGATTTGGTCTCCTGGAACTCTTCCTGTCAGAGTTGATCTGGCCATACAGTCTAAACATAATCTGCAAGATCACATCCTCAGCCACACAAGAGCACCAGGTTGGAGAAAGGGTGATAGAATGCATGGACAACTCCTGTTGGGTAAATACTAAGTGATTATGATTCTTCAACCCAGAGAAGAGACAGTAATGATAGAAGTCTGTAAAATCATAAACAATGCAGGGAAAGTGCCTCTTAGAGAACAGGGGTATGTCATGTAAAAGTATTAGGAAGCAAGTCCAGAGACAACTCTTCAAACAACACACTGGTAAGCTGTAGGACTGCTCCCTGCAGGATGTGGGGGATCTAGGTTTAGGAAGGAACTGGACCACTTTATGAAGGAAAAATCCACTGAGGGCTATTAAATACAAAAAAATTATGTCTGCTTTAGAACATCACAAAAGCACAAATTATTGGCAGCTGGGACTCTTTTCTGGGAAAGTATACCTGCATGCTTTCCCTAGCTCTTCCATGGGGTGCTACAATGGAGCTAAACTGACCTTTGATGTGAGATAGTGTAGTTGCTCTTGTGTACTTACATCACAGGATTACTTTAGATCTAAAGGAAAAAATGCCCAGCTTGTACAATTGTAAAACTGTACATTTCAGGATTTGTCTCCTGCTTCAGAAAGCAAGTCAAGCCTCTAAGGCAGCTTGCCACATACATTTAGCTCCAATGAAACTAATGCCAAGCATAAGGCCCACACTTAAGCTAAACTGGAACACAAGATGAAGGTTCAAGGACACAGGAGGAAGAGTCTGTGATGGGAAATATCCACATTCTAAGTGTGGATGTTTCCAAGACTCTGTTGATACGACTACATAAAAATTAAAGTATGACCTTGCTTCAGCCCTGCATATTCGTTTTGAAACTTAGAAAGCTGTTTTGAACAATGAACCTGGAAGATAATGTGGTTAATAGCTGAGTTATATCAATGTCCCAGGCTAAACTTCCCATGTGACAAAGCATCAGCGGGTTTCTCTTCTTTAACTGAAAACTCAACCATGAAACCCAGAGCAATTCATCATCAAACAGATTTTTCACACCTGTTCGGAAAAGGTAAAAACCACCAAGGAACCATCTGGTGTCAGAAGCAGCATCTGGAGTTGTGGGGACAGCCAGCACCCAGCTAGGAAGCAGAGGTGTTATTTTTTCCCTGGGGTACTGACCTGTGTTCCACCACCCTTTTCTCGCATAGCTGAGAGATTAGTCTCCCTCTGCCCTCTACTACATCTACAAGGAAGAGGCCTCTGTGATGTGCAATGACCTGGTTGCATTAGTGTTATTTGAAGATGACGGCAAACAGGCAGATTGTTATCGCTGGAGACTGAAGACAAATGTTTCCTTCCCCTTGAAGCCAGAGCTTCTTAACTTTTGGACAAGTGTAAATAAACAGATTCACCTTAGGAAAAACAAAGATGAACTTTTTTACTATTGCTTTATTTATTGCTTTATTTATTTAATGCATTTTGAACAATGGAAACCTGTATTTCATATGCTGTTTAATCTCTCTTCAATTGAGATGTTGACACTTTTGATTAGATCTTTGATTGACCCAAACCTGAACCCATTTTCTCAAGCGTGGAACAAGGAAATACTTTTTTTTCCCATACCTTTTAGGATGACTGGTAATTTTCTGTCATTACTGTAACATTTCTCAGCATGTGCAATCTTGCAATATCACCTCAAGCTTTTAATTCCATCCAGAAAAAAAGCTTCAACTCAGTGCAAATTATGCCAGATAATGTCTTTTTTCACACAGGATAAAAGAATAGCAAGTGCAAACTACAAGAATTTAGATTATTTATTTAGCCTTCACAGTGTTTAAGGCTACAGTGCTCATTATAATGAGATCCTGCAGACAAAAACATCACTGGATTTTGAAGAAATGAATGGAAGGTATCAGATTTAGGAAAAAGTCAGGAGCAGTCAATCAGTGCTCTCCATGCAGAGTTGTTTGGAAGGTGTGACTGTAGTTATCAAATAGTCTATCTAGTATAAAGACCATTAATTTAGGTGCCTAACCTCAAGAAGAGAGGTAGAAAAAAATTATCTCTCTTAACTCTCGGTATTGGGAGTTCCAAATTTTAGGGGGTTGGTTAAATAAGCTTAGGGATTTTCCTTGAACCTTATGGGAAAAGGGATACTCTCACTGGAATCTGCAATGTAAGATATTCTGCTGTGAAATAATAACCAAAAAAAGCACACAACACTGGAGTTTCAATCCACTTGCTATTGTTATAAATCCACCACCTCTTGTCATCAATCCAACCTTTAATTACTTATTAATACTTCATTACTTGCCTAGATTTTATGGGCATGGGCTGTCTGATGAAACCTTCAAGAAAAGTTGGGTGGTTTCTGGAAGTTTGTTAACAGCACAGGAAGTAGGACTCAACATACCAGAGAAGTTGAGGATGATATATATTGGATTGTTATGATATAATGTATTCATTTGCATATTTTGTACTTGTCAGAATAGATCAACTAATAATGATCCTGCCAGGCCTATTTACTACAGTGTCTCTGTGGAACATTATTAATGTAATTTCAGTCTTTTGAATCTAAATTTTGGGCAGCCAACATTGTGAATTTAGTCCAATGCTTTTTTCTTTTCCTCCCTCTAGGTATTTTTAGAGCAAATAGTGCTGCTTTTGTTGTTTCACTGGCTTTTTTAAAAGCCTTTTATTTGCATGCTGAAAAAAAAGCTCTGCTTGCATCTTTTCCCTGCAGAACCAGCCACGCCGTGTTGTAATAATAACCAAATCCCTCCCCACATCAATGTCACAATGTTTGTTTTAGCAATCTTAAGTTCAGCTGCCAGCTGTTCTGTTCTTTGGATTTTATTGCAGGAAGTATAAATTCCCCTAGGTTTGGCTGGAGGTGATTTTAGAAGCCTTCGAGTGAGGGGGAAGGGTAACGGAGGAGGGATGGCAGAGCAGGAACAGCGTGTCTATTTTTGTTGGGGCGGGGTGACAATCAGTTAAGGACTATTAAGCTTAATGGCCTTGATGTTATAGCATTGCATCTCTTTTTACCATTTCTTAATCACTACAGAGTAATAACATCTTTAAAATTTATTGGGGCAATTAGAAGAAAGCGCAGTTCCTTTGACCCCAGCTGTTTCAAAGACTTCTATGGTTTTCTCTTCTTTCTCGCTCTCTTTTTTCTTTTTTTTTTTTAAGGAAAAATAATCACTGAATCACTGGATTGAACTTCTTCTTGAGCAGTTTCTACCTTGAGATTTATGTCAAGTTCCAAGTTGCTGATCAGATGATAATTAAACTCAAAAAGAGAAGGAATGTATTAATGAATAACATAGCTACCTTCATGAATTTAAAATTGTGCGATGAAGATCTCACTTGGGTAAAGAAAAAAGTCCCTCCAGTTCTTTGCCTGAAATTTGAGGCAAATACTTTTTTAAGAGGTTGGAAGAAAGGGATGGAAATTGAGTTAACACTTCCCTTTGTTTACATTCCTGGTGGCACTTGAAGTCAAGTGATACTGAAACACAGTAACAAAGATTGCTTCTTGTCTTTTATCAGTCTAAATGTACTGTCCCATGTCCATTCATCATCTCATTTCCTCCTCCCAGTTCAGCTTTTCTCCTCTTCAATGCACTCTCTTCCATTTTGTTAGAAATCTGTGAATTTTGTGGCTCTGAATTCCTCTCTCATTTTCTTTTCTTTCCCCCCACCATGCCCCATGTAAAGATAATTGCCATTGTTTGTTTTGTCTTCGTTGCCCACCCTAAAAGATAGTTTGCTTATTGCTCTGATACCAATGGAGAAACAATTGCATCTATCATCAGGTTTTTGATCATTTTCACATTGATTTTTTATAGCTTCCATGTCAGGAAGAGGAAGAATTACACATTTTAAAAGAAGAGATGAAAATCATGGATTAGAACATTAATGTAGTTAATGCTGCTTCAAGTAAATAGCTATCAGAAAAAATAATTATCTCCAGAGTACTACTCAACTCAGATAAATCTTAATCCAAGCTTTCAACTACTATCTGTTTCTACCATCTACATAAAAATTCCCATAGGAAAAAAAAAACAAACCAAAAACCCAAAAAACCCCAAACAAAAAAAAAACAAAAAACCAAAAAAACTCCAAAAAAAACCCCCAAAAAACCCCGAGATGGTATTTGAACTCAGATAATCCAAAAACAATGACCTGGACACATGCCAAACTGTCATAGTGAAAATTGTGTCAGGATGCAAGTTTTGTTCAAAGTGAAACATCCTGGATAACCTTTATGGCTTTTTCAGAACAGACAAGTGAACTTTGAGTTCTCACTTTGCATGTAAGCATCCTAGTAGGTGACAGGGCATCACCCCCTCTTTAGGGGTATGCTCTATTTGGAGAAATAATTCCAATTAGGTCATAGTCAGACAGACTGCACAGCCCCATGAACCACACCTGGAGACCCTGTGTGTTCATTCACTCCCAGGGAACCCCTCCTGGGTATTGGCATCAGAAGAGGTGTCCTGATGAACATCATCCTTCAACCTATTTGATGATAGAGTGATCTTGTTTTTCCCTACAGTATGTTATGAAAAAAATATTCTGAAGCAATATGGAAACAAATGTTAAAATAGCAGCAGTTTGCCAAATACACTTTTTTATCCAGCTTTGTCCTTATATTTCTGCTTTAATCACTGCCCAGCTTTCTTCCACTAGAGTCCTAGAAGTAGTATTATAGGGCTGTCATCCTTTTATGACCTTCAAGACTGAAATCATATAATGCCACATTGTTTGAGAAATGCCATATATTTCACAATATAATACACATTGTATCATCTCCTAGGTTTGATAACGCTGAGGCCCAATTTATTAATCACCTCCAATAAGAATCTAAGCAGTTACCTGAAATGATACACTATATTGATTATGTAGTTGAAAGCATGGAACACGAAGGACCAGAGCTTTTCCTGTGATCCTGTGTTGAGAGATCTAGCTCAGTACTGTGAGATCAGGATTCACGCATAAACATTTTAACATCTATATATTGCCCCAAAAGTCTGAGCAGATACAGTCAGTAGTCAGCCAGTAGTTGAAGCTGGGCAAGCACTGGCTGATCAGAGCTTCCTCCATTCATTATTTTTTTCCATAATGTACCCAGATATTGTATTACCTAATAATCCAGCTTCAATCCATAATAATATTAATTTTAGACTAGAGTTAATGTCATAGCCTGGCAACAAAAAATTCCAACAGGATTTTGTTCTCTTTTTGTCTTTTTGAAGGCTATAAACTCATCTCTTTCTACTGAAATCAAACTGTAGACAGAATGTCACAAATATAGGAATAGATCTGAAATATCTCTCTTTTAAGAAAAGAAACACTTGAAAGTTTTGAGCAGCAACATTTGATGAATTTGAGTTGCTCTAATTTCAGCTTTCTTTTTTCCCTTCCTCTCAGAAGACTCATGATCTTCTGGCATAAGTCAGGGTCCTAATCAGCTAGTTACATGTTATGGATTCAATAAGGCTGCATAAACAGGCACTATCAAAATGTCATATAGAGAGCTGGAAGATCAGCAGTATAAATAGGCACTCTTACAGTAATTATGTAGGAAGCACATAGATGTGTCCATGTGCATTTATTTATATATAATGTGAACAGTATTTTGTTATTGTTATGCTTTATTGAACCCATTGATTGCATTTACATAATATCATTAAATATCTCCGCAGAGGCTCATCTGCATCAATATTGTTATAGCTCTAAATCACCAATGGATTGGGCTTCACAGTCATGGTAAATAGCTCCCTCTAAGATATGCTACAGAGAAACAAAACCAAACTGTGAAAAACTGCAAGACATTGCTGTCCTACTAATTTAGTAGTTTGGTTACTGCTGAGAGCTGAAGTCTGTCTAACTGTACAGGCAAAGAAGTTAATTATAGGGAAGGAAAAAATACTGGTTATTAATAGTCATGAAATCCTGGAAGACCAATGGAGATCTCTGAATATTCATTCAGCAATAAATTAAAGAGAAAGAGCCTTGAAGGAAAGCAAAGACTTCCATGAGCATGGAAATGAACTAGAAAGACCATGATATCAAATAATAGAGTGTATAAACGGTCATTCCAAAGGCAGCAGTGAAAACCTCTGTTTATGTAATTTACCAGAATGAATGCATGTGTTAATCTCAAGACCCTGAGTGCATCTCCTTTCCAGAGTTAAGGGGTTAATCAGGCTGTATCTACCTTTGTTGGTAACAGGTTTTGTGAAGAAAGCTGAAGAGAGAAGGTACAAGGCCAGGCAGAGACACAGCTGTGATGCCACTGCAATCTCAGCACAGGTGAGAGCCTGTGACAAAGCCTCAGTTTAAATGCAAATCCCAAGGTTAGAGAAGGACAGGCTATTTACTCCTAGCTCTAAAGAGGTGTGCTCAGGGCCCTGACACTAAGGGAAACATGGCATGAAGAGAAGAAAGCCCTATATGTGCTGTCAGCTCTTGGTCCACATTCAGAGATGTTGAACTAAGCTTGTATGTGATGTTTGGTGAGCTTCACATTAGAAATGGAAGGGCCATTCCCAGCTCTGAATCTCATTATTTTCAACATCTGAAATTGAAAAGGGTGGTAAGTGGTACTTCTTCTAGAGAAGTGGTCCAAAATGTTGTAAAGGCTATAATTTTCAATGGAAATATAAGCTTAAAATACTACAGCTTCTGTAAGACGAATTCAATAGTGGCTCCCTATACATTTGCAGAAACCAGGGCCATTTTTGTGGCAATTTGTTGAAAGGACATTCATGGTTCCTTCCTGCAGATCATTGCTGTAAAGCTATGCAAATGTCACATGAAGCAGCTGTCTGCAGCATTCTGTAAGTGCTGGAAACTCTATTTTCTGCTCCTTGAAACTCAGAAAACATGGAGAAAAATGATCAAGTGAAATCTAAACACATAAGTTAATGTGTAAGTGTAATTGTGTATGGGTTCAATAGCGTTGGGTGTATTTTATGGGGTGTAAAGGACTGGTTGTTTGAAAATAAATGGTAATGTTTGTCTGACATTTTACACTGACTCTGATTTCAGTACTTTATCTTTACCAATCATGAACAACTTTATTTATATTTTTGGACAATTCTCTATTTCAGTAGATTCTTTTTGTGCATATGCCTGAGAGGGATTTACTTACAAGTTTTAGCAAAAAAGTTCAGTTATTTTAATGAAAAAGATTAGGGGGAAAAATATGAAGTTTTGTTACTATTGAACCACATTTTATGAAAACCATGTTTTGAAGCAAGTGTTTAAAATTTAGAGGTTTGTGAACTTTATTAGTGATAGATCTCTTGCTGATGTCATGTTGGAAATCCCAGCATAAGTAGCTAAGCTATAAAAAAGGGAAAAACCTTTATTAACAGTTGCTGGACTATTCTATTTTGGACAGATGACCTTCAAATCCTCTCTCCTCGTGGATATCAGGCTAAGATGGATGAATACACTTCTCCCCACAACTTCTGATCCAGACTGTGTTGGTGTAATCCTCCCTCCTCTGGCCTGATACCCAAATCCTGGTGTGGTGACAGGAGGGTCTCTTCCCTCACCTTCAGATTGGATAAAAGCCAGACCAAAGAGAGAGAAGGTGGCAACACACAGGTACAACAAACGTGTCTGCATGTACCAAAACAACACAGGCAGTAGCTGAATTTAGCTGACTAATGAGTTTTGTTAGTTTCTTTGCCAGGACTTGTTTCTTACTGTTCTTATTGACATGAGGCACTGCAGTGTATCAACACTGTTCTCAACTGGGAAGAAACCTGTAGTGCTGGTTTTGTGCTGGGTAAATGACCCAGGGGACTTTGGGATAAATGAGATGGTTAATCTTGATATTCATGCAAAGGGCGAATAGGGCTCATTAAGAGATTGTCAAGTAAGAGCAAACCTGGCAGGAAAGAAGACTGAAACCATGAAAAGTCCAATGTTTTGGTCCAGGCTCCCCTACTTTACTGTCCAGGTGAGCAGTCCATTCTGAGTACCTCGCAATTATCTTCTGGCCTAAAACTTGATCTTTCCTTCCATGGAAACCTGTCATGGAAAAGTGAGAAGCTGCAGAATGTGCAGACAACTGATGTTCTCTGCTGTGTCATCTCAATTTGGAGTGGGAGCATGAACAAGATATGAAACCAACACTCCTGGGAGTGATCTGAAATTGAAATTGGTTTTCAGAGACCGGGAGAGATGGTGCATAAAAAAAATCTGGGCTCCAGGAGCTTGATAAATCATAATGATTATTTTCACTTTCTCTTCTTGTAGAAGGAGAATAACAGCTTCTTCTCTGAACAGCTGCCAAATGAATCAAAATTTGTAGCTTTGTTTAATTTGGTATTTAGTCTAAGTGTTCAAAGGATGTCAATCCACAACTTGGGATACTCCTTCTAAAAAGCATCACAAAAATAATAGTGTTCCAATGTCTGTGAAGAAATGAGATAAAAGCCAGAGAAGTTATATTTGGAGCAGTGTTGGTAGACAGTATGCTAAACAAACATGAAAGCAGACACTTAAATTAGTGAGGTTGGAGGTTGAAAATGCAAGATGTAAATTCAATGCATATAATTGCTTTTGCATAGTAAAGAGGGCACATAAAAAAATCTGTCATTCTCCAATTAAAGGATATTTGATAAAACATGCATATAAGGTATAACTGAAGTTGTATATTCATCCTTAATGATGGCATTTCCTAACTGATGATTACTTGATCTTACTACCTTATTGCTCTTTAAACAAAAGGGTTGGATTTAATGTATTTATACACTCCAAAATATGCATATTCCTCTGAACCAGATAGCCTTCTGTATATAGACTGTGTACAGATATACTTGAATTATAATTAAGTAAAAAGTGTAGGGAATCAGGTATTTTTAAATATTTTAAATTATATTTAAAGTAAAGCTTAAACCCCACAAAACATCATGGACCAGAAATAAAGAGGAGACCGACAGTGTGTATGATAAAATAAAATTTTGTCTATGAGAGTTCAAATGGCTAATGACTTTCAGTCAGGAAGGAAGGCAAAAGAATTTTGAATAAACAAGTTTAATTACTAATGTGATAATGGTACAGTAATAGCACGGAAAAAGCTGATGACATATTGGAATTGTTTTCTAAATTGAAGTTTGTTATAATACTGTTTACACTGAAGGTGTCTGGTTATCAACAGGATGTGGAATCATGCTTCAAGTCAAGCATGTGTTCAAGTGTTTTTCTGCATCCTTGAGACAGTGAGAGTGTGAGCACACAGCTCCTCATCTCTCCATGGGGAACAAGTGAGCAGCACCACGCTGCTTGCAAAGGCTGCTGTTCAGCTGGGCCAAAGGAGTAAGACCAGGGATAATCACTTGGTGGGAATAATTAGCATTTTAAAAGAGAGAAAAAAAAGAAAGTGTAGGGTTTATTTTTCTTCCCTAAAATTGGTGCAAACCAACCATGCCAAGGAAAGATACATTTAGACATACTATGGAAGTATCAGAAGTAAAATTAAGTTCTAAATCTAGTGAGACATGAAATGCAAGGCCCCTATCTGTAGAGTAAGCCCATAGTACCTCGTATTAAGAAGATTATGTGGGGATTAGTTCCAGTGTAACTGCCATATTAAAATATATGGTGACAGGTGTTTCTAAATTACTGTAACAAGGTGGAACCTTCTCTCATACCCAAAAATTCTGGCAACAAAAGAAAGTGGGTTTTAAGGATAAGAAGCTGCAGACAACTGGAACAAAGAGAAATCTATTGACAACAAGTGGAAGACTCTGGTGTATATTTATCACAGAGACTTGAGTGTTTTCCTTAAACTTGGCCATGCACTGTCAAAAATTAAAGAAAAGAAATTCCACTGAAAAATTCCCCCCTACTCAGTTGAAAGTTCTCCTAGCAGCACATTTCCAACCAGCTTTCCTGAGATAATTTAACATTTCTATGCTGTCTGGTGAGGAGTCACAAACAAAAAAAGGGACAAGAAGCCTCAGATGTGAGCTCTACATCAAGTTTAAGAATTTTGATCAGGATGCAACAGCTGAAATCCAACTCTAGAGATAAACAGTATCCAATGAGTGGCAAAAATCTGTGCCTGACTTAATGTGTCACTGGGCTACTGCCCTTAAGGCATTTATAAGTCACTGGCCCATAAAGGAGTGACCTGACTTGTGTGATCTCTTTCCCACATGGAAGGATGGGTCCACGTCTAAGTGGCTCAATCCAGAGAGAGCTCTGAAATCCTCATTCTTAAACCTATGAGACTGAACATACAGTTCTTTGGAGACCTACTGTGATTCAGGAGAAAAGGAAAAAAACAGCAAAACTGGTTAGGATTATTTTTGTTGACTTTCAACTAAGTTGATGACTTTAAGTTTTACAGTGTGAATCAGAATCACCACTGCAGCAAATGAGGGAAGGAAATGGACAGTTTAGGTGGTTTATCCCTAAGGCCCCATCTTGATATAGTAGTGGAATAATGAGAACTGGGAAGCAAAGGTGGAATCAAAATTACTCATAAACAATCTATTGCTGCACTAGTAGATTACAGACACCTCTGTAATCAATCACACATTTGCCTGAACTCTGAGACTATAGGCAAAAAGGCTTTCATCCCTCTATGGTACAGGTATTTAAGGTCTCCTTTAGTATATTAATATATGCTTAGTAAATACAGCTTAGTTTATGTGTCTAAACCATGGGCCTTTGCCCATCTGAGCTACCTGCTTGACTCCTGCTAAAGCTCAGTAAGGTGTAATCACTAAGAGCCAGTGGAGGCTGATTTGCACTCATTTGCTCTCACAGCACCTATTTAAACTGAGATAGTTTCATACATTTCAGTGGCAGGCTCTTTACTGACTATAATGGCACCCAAGATGATTTTCTCAGCTGTGAATACCTAAATTGTGGGCATTCTTAGGGGAATCCCACAATGTCATTTTTTATTTCTTACTTCACAGGTATGCAGACTTCTTGACTTTCCTGTTGTGGTGCATGACTCAGGCCATGTGCGAGTTTACAAGGCAATGAAAGAGGAACTGGCTGTTCCCTGCATTGTTGTGCCCTTCTTGGCAGGGATGCTCTGCATCCCTTCCTCCCCCAGACTCTATTGATCCTGGGACGGGTCCTTTAACTTGGCCTTGCTGAACTTTTCCCAGGCTGAGTGGAGCATCCCACTTCAATGGAATATTTCTTAAGTATAGACTACAAATGTTGTTTTCAGTCCAGAGTAGATATCTTCATGTGGCTCTCAAAAAATCTGCAAAATGCTGGTAGTTCAGAACTTCTTTGCAGGAGATGGGTTTATAAATGTTCTTGAGCATTTTTTCAGCTGCCCTGTGTCCAAGAGAGGTACCTCTTCCCACCTTCATAGTACAATGAAGCATTCCAGGAAAGGTCCCCCTGAGTATTCGTGCTGCTCCAGTAGTAGTAACAATCACACAGTGTAAGTCATCACACTCTTTAGACAATAGCTGAAAGAAGGCTGTCTCAGCAGAGCTTGACTCCAGCACAGATACAGGTGCCTGGTCTGGAGGTATTTACCAGAGCACAGCCCAAATTAGCCCAGGCTGATGTTGCTTTGCTGAGGCCAGCAGAGGCATTGGATTTAGACTGCTTGAGGGTCTGTCTCACTAGTTTTACTACACTTTAAACATTTGTATTTATACATGTGGATTCTTTTGATTTTTAACACTTTTTGGCATTGCTAACCTCCTGCAGATGAATAGTTAATTACCCTCCCCCCTGTGCACTTAATAGTAAAAGTGGCATTTGCAGGGTTTTTAAGAGCATGTGCCAAGCAAAAGAACTTTCAACAGCCACAAGAAAGTGAGTTCTTATGATCCCCTGGCTGGAAGTGTATGCAGGGCCCTTGAGTGGTGGCACTGCAGTCTGCAAATCCTGGCACCGTTTGGTTTTACATGTGCCGAGGAATGCCTGCCCTTCCTCTGCATTCAATTTCCCTGTCTCCAGCTTTATTTGGTTAGATGTTTCTCTTGTGCATCCAGTAAAACTCGACCACAAGAATGAGTAGTTGCTGTTTATAAAATCAGCACATTGTTATGTAATCCAGATGACAGGAGAAGTGTGAAATGCTGTTAAATACTCGACTACAACCACAGCTCAGTCAGATCTAGACAGTTAAAGTGCACTGGCGTCTAGGTTTCCTGAAGGGTTGACTCTAGAAGTGGGAGGCCCACTTCACTTTCAGGGTGTAGGAAACAGAACAGCTTTCACTGAAGTGTACACACTTATTCTGACTTTTTCCTGGTATAAATGAAGGAGCAAGGCTACCAGTGTGACAGAAAATAATAGATACATCCATAATTTCTCTTAAAATATTAAACTTCTGGGAAACTCCAGAATATTTCCATTCACTTAGAGAATGATCACACTGATAAAATGGCCGGTTTGTTAACAGAAAAGTTTTGACAAAATTCTTTAATCTCCTTATTCTAATGGGGAAAAATAACAACTAAGGAGTTCTGGACACTGGGTTTAGGGTCTGGTGTTCTGTTCAGGAACACCAGTTACTAAATATGCAAGTATCTTCTTGTTCACAAATGATTTTTTTTCAGTGCTATTAGCATGGACTGGAAGAAATTTTGGTTTTTCTTTACAAATGTGACTCTTATGATGCCTTATAAGTTAGCCAGTATATTTGACTCTGTATCCAAGTAAGATATTTAAGGCCAAAAATAAACCAGAATTGCTGAAGGAAGACACCTCCCTGCTCCAATTCTATTGCCTGCCCACTGACCCCACCAAAATATAGGGAGGAGTGGTGAAACAGCTGGGTGACAACCCTCTGTCATTCTCCACAAACCTCTCCATTCTCCTAATTTGAGTCCCACACTACCTGGTGGAAAGTACAACCTGCCATGACCCACTGTTGATGTCAACAACCCCAATAAACTTACACTTACCAACATTGCAATGTGTTAATGTGAATGAGTTCCTATTGAATGATGTTTCCTATTAACTCCACACCCAGACATATTTTTGTAACTGGCAATGTATTATTGAAAGCAAGAGGAGATGAATGTTAAACATCTTCATTTCTTTGTAAAACAGAGAAATACTGCTAGCTTGAACCTCACTCCCAGAAACACATGATAAAGAAATACCTCCCCCACATTCTCTTCAGAAGTGGTGTTTCTGTAACTATAGGAACAGGAATTCTGTATAGAACAAAGAAATACTTTATAAATGAGAATGACCTTAGGATTTGGGAGAAAAAATCCAAACACAAGGTGATACTCAGACATTATCTCATTTCCCTGTCCAAAGCTGTGAATTTCCTAAAAGAAAAAACCCAGTCATTTCCTTTTCTTGCTCTGCCACATTCATCTCACAGTTTTGGAGGTGGATCTCAGCATGGTTCAAGTACACAGAGTCTGTCTTCAGTCTCTAAAATTGTTTCTTGCATCACTGTGAAAAACATTTGCACTGAATTTAGTTTTACTGATACTGATTGAATTATTACCTGGATTTACTCAATTTTCTTGCAGTCATCTGTAACAAGAAACATCTTTGATGCTGCCTCCTGCTGCCCGACCATCTTTAGAAAATCCCATTACAAAACTCTCAGGGGGTGATGTGTCAAAAGCATAATTTGTCACAGAATTGCCAACAGAGCTGGTTCCTACAACAAGATGTGAATTCTGGCTTCTCTTTTACCTTGCCTTGCTCAGTCCTGCTACCTCCCAGTTTCTGTCTGTTCTGAGAGCTCCTCAGGTTATCAGTCAAGGTAGAAGAGAGGTAAATTCCATCTCTTAGCTGCAATTTCTGCTGTCCCCATGTGGAGTGGCAAACAACTCATTCCAATGTGCAGCTGCTGTCCATTGCTCCCTCTCTCCCTCAGAGGATTGTGGCAAGCTCAGCATTTTATGCATTACAAGGACATAGAGTTAAGCCCAGAAAAATCCTATTTGAAAGGTATTATTCCCAAGATCATGCAGTGGAATTACAATTTTTATCTGTCCATAGCAGCCATTTCCCAGGGAAGAGTTAATGTTCAATATTAAATTCTACACCAAACAAATATAGGACAATGCTGAGCTTTTTTACTTAAAAAGGGAGCAAACTTTATCTGCTCAGATGTAGCAGTGAAGAGAGAGCAGACACTGGTGCCCATGGACACCAGGAGTGTGAACAGATGTGTGAGCTGCCCACTTTCTCTTGCTTTCTCCAGCTTTCATCCAGGGAAAATGGTTCCCTGTGTATATGGCAGCCTCTTTTTTCCTTCTGAGAGCTGAACCTGGTCTACTTCAAAGATTGTCTATGGTCTACCAAAAAGTTTAACAAAGTGGGTGCTTCATGTAGCAGTGAACAAGGACTGCATATTTCTGAAACGGGCCAATATCTGCTTTAACGATCTCCCAGAAGCTGCTGCAGATTGTATTTGATCTGTTCACTATCTTTCCATTATTCTTCCTCCAGTTATGCTCACAAGGAGCTCATCTCCCCCTCCCTCTCTCTCCCCCTCTCCCTCTTTGGGATACCCACCTAACTGCTCCCATCCTTTGCCCTAGCAGCAGTCAAACTGCTTTTAGAGACAGAAGGGATCAAATGTTTTCTCAATTTTAATTTTTGCATAAGTGCATTATCAGGGCATGCATCATGAACAGGGATTACTTTCATTAAAATGTAAAAAAAAAAAAAAAAAAATCAAAAAAATCTCAGAAGAACATTCTGATGTACGATTGATTCCCCAGCAAATTATGACTCAATATTTTGAGTAAATGAGTAGATCAAATTAATGAAACAGACCTTTGAAAGGTAAAAGGTAGGAAATTAGGGACCTGCATGAATTTGTGTCACAGGCTCCATTTTATGAGCTACATTTTATCATTCACAGTACAAAATGAAAGTAAAGACCTCTGTTTCATCAGTACTCATATCCAGCTGCTATGAAAATAATGTTCGATATAATTCATTTGACATTTGATGGGTTTAAGGTTCCTCTGACAAGATATAATCAACTCATTATGGAGAAACAGAAACCTTCCTTGTTACAAATAAATTATTCCTAGTCATGATTGAATTACTGTGTATTCAATGAAAATGGGATGGAGGGGTTTCCAGTAGAAGTGGATATTTTATCATCAGGCCTGTGTGATAAAAGCCAACTCAAGCTACTTTATGTTTTCTCTCTTCAGTGCTCTGATTAATGAGTGGCATTACTTTTCCAAACCAACAAATTAGGTCTTTCCTCTCCATTTTTTCACATTAAAGCTGTTAGATCAAAGTATAAAAACTGTGTCTTTCCTTTTTATGCACAAAGCCTGGATAAACAGCTTGAACAGAGTGTTCTTTTACATTACTTTGTTAGTTTATTTTTAAAAATCTCTATGGTGTTTGTGAAGCAAAGCTAGCTTTATGGGTGGGGTGTGAACTGTCTGTTTTAAGTCAGAACATGTGATTAATTGAATTTTGGTCTTAACATCAAATGTGTTGCATGCTGTGTTCTGCACCATTACTTTGTAGGAGCAGGAGAAAGCTGTATCATTTTGCTGGAATTAATTAATTAAAAATGCATCTCCAGAGGCAGCTGAGGCAGTGCAACCATCCAGGACTACAGAGCTGAGCATGTTTGGGACTGAAGGAACGGCACAGTGTGCACCAGTCTGTGAGATCATCTTCCATGATTTCAAAGGAATTTGCACATGCACAATCTTTTTACAGTTTTTATGGCCTGTAAAATCGATCAAAATAATGTTACATGATGGAAACATAAAAACAGCAATGAAAATAAATCTGGGATGACAAGTTTGGGGAGCAGATCAACATGTGAAGTGGAACCCTGCAAACACCACCAGAAGACCAGGTTGCTTGCTTCAAAAGCTTCTAATTATAACTGTGCTTCTTAGATACTAGAACAAAAAGCACTAGGGCCATTTTGAAGCAAAGGCACATAAATTACCCAGCAGCTACTGATTGTTTCTCTAGACTTCCAGAAATATTGCCTCTCATAGGAGCCACTTATTATTTCTGCGTATCTAAAGCATAAAAAAGGTTTCATGTACAGTTAAAAGGAAGAAGAACAGACCTGAGAGCTATGCACCATTTCCCCTGTTCTTTATTGTTCATCTTTGGCAGGAAAGAAAGAAAAAAAAAATTATTTCTTTGCTCTTTGCCATTACTATAGCATAAAATGTATGATATGTGTGTGGCTTCATAGCTCATAAAAAATTTCCTGTACTGTGCTTAATTAATATTACCACAATGGGTCATCCAAAGTGCAAAAAGATCTCAACAAAACAAAACTGAAAATGAACAACTGACACCACTAATGCTGTAGAAAACTAGAATGATGCAATATGCATAAAGTCACTCTAAGTCTCACTAATTCCACATGTGCCAGTCCTGACTCGGCTCTGTACTGCCAGTTACAAGCAGTGCAATTCACCATGACACAGAGGCATTTAAAAATTAACCTCCAGCTATTCCACTAAGTACCATTCACTAGAACGTGATGATCGCTCACGGGAAAGTTTGCAAGGTCTTGCAAACTGCCTATTGAGACTGAATGGTAAAGCAATATACTCTCAGGAGTCCCTGCTGCTTTTCAAAGTGCAGCTCTGTAACCCTTGCCAAAAGTCAGAATAATCTCATGTTGCCATACTTTTAACTCTCTTAGGTGGCTTTGAAAGCCGTAGCATCCAAGGTCTCCATCATGCTGACAGGTTTGAATCTGCAGTTTCTTCTTGGGGGCTGGAATTCTTTGTAATTTTTCAACTCTATTGCTCAAAGTAACTTTGACATCTTTCATTTGGTCTTTGTTTCCTTCTGCATTTTGTCCCCTTTTTTTCCTGGAGCTGTGAATCACATTTCTCACTTATTTACAAATGTTTTATAAGGGTTTTTCCTTGCCATGGGTCAGCTGACCACGCTTGCTTTTCAGAGGGATGTGAAAAAAAAGATGGAAGAGACCTATATACATAATTAATATACAGATAATTTATAGCACTGGTTTCCCCATTTAGACAAAATTAGGTAACTTTCTCTATGGGAAAACGCATGACTGCAGTTTATGGAGAGCAGAGACTTTAATATATGTGCAGCTAGCCAGGATTTCTTCAGTTTATGCTTTTGTTTCTGCTGTTGTTTGTAACCACACATGACAATTGTGTCTCTCTCACTGAGTTAATTACATGTGATAACTATTTTCTGGAATTCAAGCTCCTCTGAAACATAAAGGTTTCTTGGCTGTCATGCAGCTGTACTGTTCACACATGTACATAGGCAGAGGATATTAATTGTAATACAGGTGTTTTAACTAAGACATGGAAGTGGGAATCTCCATTTTTAAAGTGGGCATTTCAGTCTTCTACACTATCAAGTAGCCATAATTTAGTTAGCAGCCATAGCCTTTGTCAGTGAAATTAAAACAGTTCCTGCACAGCTGGGAGAGGATTTGAGAGCAAGATCTGTGTGGATACTCTGGGGGGATGAATAGCCAGGCCAGTAGTGGGAGGGAGTAAGAGTTGATGGAGAAAAGAAGAAAAACTCATGGGAGGGGTAGAATTTATCTGCTGTTGATGGTAAATATGTTCATAGAAGAAATTTGTATTAAAACTAGAAGAAATAAAGACTATCCTCCCACCATCCTCTCTCAACAGGAAAGGGAGTTGAATTTGCTAAGAAAGAAAAAAATAATCTTAGCAGTGAGTGCCTGGAAATACAGGAAATTTAAAATCTAAGGAAGTTAGACCTGCCACATTGCAAGAATCTATCTACATTGCAGGAATTGCTAAGAGGAAGGCTGCTTGGGGTGATTCCTTTTGTTACCATGGGAATAGAAACAACTGATTTAGCAGCACAACAACCAGTCAGATTGGGTTAATTCATGTGTATTTCACAAAAAGATTTTTTTTAACTTCATGATCCTAATTTTCATAAATATTAATCTGTTTATTTGGCAATATTCAACAAAAAAAAAAAAAACCAACCCAAAACTGCACACCTTAAAAATTATGTGACATCAGGATTTGAACAAATTATTTTGTGGAGTGTGAGCCTGAAAAGTTTTTTTCCTTTTTTTTTTTTTTTTTAGAAAATAAATTAGGAACAAAGCAAAGCAAGGCTGGTTGATTGATATAGATTTTTAACTGCTTCTTGCTAAAATCTATTGTATAGACAAGCTGATGCCAATAGCTAAACTGTTTCCTCCTATCAGCAATAAAAAAATTATTAGGGATTGGCAAATGGATTCACTAAGATAATTTAAATAATCATTATTTTATAAGTGATGTTTTAACTGTCCTCAATAACTGCAGAATGTGATTAGCATAGTTCCCTTTAATCAAGGCTTACTCTGTTTTCCCCTCTTAAGACATGAGCAGATTCTTTCTCAAATCAGAAATTACCTAGAATTACAGAGCCTCATATTTCTATTCTCTGAATTAGCTTCCACTGTAGAAATGGGTTATAATTGAAAAACTGAATTTTAAATTTCCTCAAATTCAATTCTGAGAGAAAAAGAAATCAACCACCTCAAATGCAGAGATTTGGATTGTAAATAATGGAATTGCTACTGACATCATTTTGTCTATGCAATGAGTTTTAACAAGGGCATTTAAGAAGACTGGGGACCTAAAAATATTAAATCTTGAGTTTTCCATTTGAGACAGAATCCTTTCTATTATTTTATACAGAAAATATGAGTCAATTGCTGAATGCCTTTGCAAGGATATTCTGGATGAAAAATCTGGCTAAAGAATCTGGATGGCAAACTGGATTCTGGGTGGTAAACTCATGAATTCCTTAAAAATTCAACTAGAATTTCATAGAAGAAAAGGGACCCAAACAGCTATAGGAGGCAAAGCTGTGGTCTCTGTTTCAGAGAGCCTTTAAGCCACAGACTTCAGAAGAAAAGTCCCTATCTCAACTCTACATGAAGTCCCTAATCCAAAGAGGGACAGGAACCATTCAGGTGTGGAAGTTTTGCTGTGCCTCTCCTGCTGCAGGCATTGCCATGGTTTGTTAGTCTGTGTCTCCTAATAGCAGTGGGTATGAAGCCTTCTGAATTAAAAAAACAATTTTTCTTGAAACTGAAATTCTTTCGAAATAATTTTTTTTGGCATTCAGCTTGTAACATTTGTCATTTTATGTCACTTACAGCTTCATATTACAATGACAGATTAAATTTTTTTTAAATTTTATTTCAGAATCACTAGGGAATTGCCACTTCTGTTTTAATAATTGTCCTAGACCAAACTATTTCCTTTTTATTAAATTGTAGAAAACTCCATGCATAGAAATTAAACAAAAGGGACATGGGAATAAATATTTTTCCAGTTTGAATAACTGTCATTAAATAGAAATTTCTTGTAATTATGTTATAATAAAGGAATATTAATAACATTAAACTTGAATAAAATTCTAGATTTAAAATATTTTGTAATTAAAACATCTGATTATATCTCACATCTCATAATGACGGAATTTCTTCAGAAAACTGGAAATTCCCATTTATCGCCAGTTTCATTTTGTAAGCTCTTGCTCAGCATCAGTTTTACATCTAAATCTCCTAGCTGACATGGAACTTATTTAAAATATAACTCTGAGGGATAAGCTTTTGAGATACACATCTCATTTCCGAGATGGGCACAGTGGGATGGCAATTAAGCAATCATCTTCCAACCCAGTTCAATAATGGCAAATAAAGGCTTGAAAATCAACCAAAACACTACTTGAACATATATTAGTGTTGTTTATGATTAAATAAAGTTGTCATTTATAATTTTCTCCTGCCTTTTAGTTATTCCACAAAGCCCCAACACAATGCCTGGAGCACTGTTTTTATTAATACCTTCCTCAGGCAGAAGGCTGTAAATTTTTCTGCATTGTAGAAAATGCATTGTGAAGAACTTCAGTGAAATAAAAATCCTTACTGGGATATTTTAAGTCATATCATACTTATTTTTGCTGTTTTTGTTGTTTGGCAATAGCAGTGGAGTCTTACTAAGTCCTGTGAATGCCCTCAAGTCCCATGAGTAACTTGCCAAGGGAATTCATGTTGTTTCCATCAATAGCAATATTCCAAGACCATCCAGGAGTGCAGCTAAAGCAGCCTGGAGACCTCCTTGGCTGACTGAAGTGGGGTCATCTTGATCTGCATGGACAGTTCCTGTGCTCAGATGGTTTTGCTTTCAGCCACATCCATTTTCTCCCTTTAATTCTGATTCCTTAGGCATTCAGCCCCTCACCAAGCACAGCCAGGGAAATTCCCAGGAGGATCAGTCTGTTGGCTGCACATCCCCTCTGTGCTGCTGCTGGGCGTGGTGTGGACACCGCGGTGTTCTGCTGGAGGACAGGGAACAGCTGCAAAGCTCCTTTCCAACCAGTTGCTCTTGATACTTATTTCTTTCTTGTCTGGCTCCTGAAGAAGGAGAACATAATTTTATGGACTGTACAGAATTTTTCCACTGGGAAAAGAAAAAAAAAATATTACCACCAAGGGAAAAAGACAGGAAAAAGATTTCAGTATCTTCGTCCTTATGTTCTTTCCCAGCAGCAGTGACAGTGAGAGAGACAGAAATGCTTTTCTTACTAAACTGGATGTTTCAGAGAAATACATTGATTTTCCAAATAGTTTTGCACAGGATTCTTTTTTTTTTTTTTTAGGAAGAAAAGAGAAAACATTGAAAAATATTTCACCATTTAGGAAAGGTTCTATCAAGACTTTATGAATAAAATTAGCGAATTTTTCATCCTTTATGAATGAATGGCATTTAAGTCTTCCAAAGAATAACAACAATGTCTGTTTCATTCATAATTCACAAGAAATGAGAAAAATGACACCATTTTGCTCACTGGGTTTTCTAACACAGAACTGTATCACTTCATTTAGTGAAATATACAGTAAGACAGATTAGTGCAATTAGAGTAAAACCAGGAATCTTAAGAATTGTTCCAGCATCTTTAGAGTTAACCATCTGCATTCCCTAAAGGCTTTTCTCACAAATGTTGTACCCTGTGCATCAGATGTGACCAGCCAAAGAGCTACTTATTGATCCAGAAGCCTCATTACAACTTGTACAATGTGAACTTACCATCACTGGTCATGCCATTAGTGTAATTATCTTATTTCATTAGCGATAATGCCATTTCACATTACAGTATATTGGCTCACTTAAAAAGTAATAAAGATTTGCAACCCAGAGATGTATTTGTTAACTTCAGAGCATGCCTCTGAACTTGTCCTTGCCCATGCTAACTACCAGGATGTGCAGCAGTGCCCAAGGCTGTGTGGTTCTGAGGGTGGCAGCCCTCCTACACCGGTGGTGTAATGAAATTTAAATGAGTGTAAGGCATGGTTGTCCACACCTGGCTTCCTGGAGTTTAGGAGAGACAACTGCATCTCTGGGATCCTGAAAGGCAGTTTATTTCTCATTAATGTGCCAATAATTATAAGCCAGACCCACTGAGGAAGCATTTTTGCTCTCAACATCACAGTTTCTGTCAGGATTTGACCTTTCCCAGTGGCTTCTGAGCAGGATGCAAACACCAGTGAGTGATACACCCAAATCTAATGTATGTGAGTATTTTTGAGGGATTTCCTCTTCTCCTTCCTTTCACATACTGACTAGTAGAGAAAAATGTAAGTTTCTGTGGAGATTACCAAAACTCATCACCTGCTTGGGTTTAGAAAAGTTAACTTGAGGCTGTGCCTGGGGTGTATTTGCTAATTTAAGTAGGCAAACCCCCATTCTCAGTCAAGCAGAGGCTGTCAGATGTTTTCTACTTCTCCTTGGCCTCCTTTTTTGTGTCCCATCTGTGAGTTCAGCAAGGAAGTAAGTTCTGGGGTGGCTCCATCTCACTCATTTGCTCTCTAAGCTTTTAGTGAATGAGCAGAACATCCTCTTCCAGGACTTGCTTCTGCAGTGACAGAAAGGCTCTTTCTCACCAGAGGCCTGCAGCACTTGGGCTTTGAATCACAGATCACAAAGCCCACTCAGATTTGGCACTGGAATTGTTACATTTGTTAATAAATCAATTTCAGTTTCATGTACTTAAGTCACACTTATGCATTTTAACAGAGGACAAGCTGATCAGTGTTTTTCAGCCAAGTAAAAAGCTGAAGTATATGGAGATTAGACTGGAAAACTGTTCAGAAGAAAAGCAGAAATCTAGCATGATAAAAGAAAACATGCTTTCACTGTCTTGTCCTTGCTTTCATTTCTAAAAATGTCCCATGGTCCTTCTCTATCACAGATGAGAAGTGACTTTTCTTAGTAAAGAAGTTTTTTAGAGTGGACAAAGCCTGAGTTCTCTCTGGCAGATACACACAAAAACGATTCACATTTTATGCAGTTGGTGTGGTCTCTACTTTTATTTCTTCTAACTAGTTAGTATTAATGGAATCTGCTGCCTTGGCACTTTTCTTCTTAAACTTTATGACAGCATGAATAAAACAACATTTCAGATTACTTATTTCTGGCCAGTCCTTGGAAACACACTGACACTAGTGTGTTGTTTTCTTTCACTGGGCTTTTGTTCCTAAAGGATTGCCATTAAAACCACAGTTAGGAGACTGGGGTATCTCAGTTTGCCACTTTGGTCAGTCTCAGGGATTTGGCATGGCATGTAAGGGATGCAAGAATTGCCATCTTCAGTGTCAGCTCTGAACTGGGTCTTGTCCTATGTCCAAGAATATTGAACCCAGGAATTTTGGAAAAAAAACATAAGTTCAAAAAATAAGATTTATCATATGTAATTAGGGAATCATGCTCAACTGTGACACCAGTCTGAAGCTGGAACAGTATTTAGTAGTAAAATAACATTTGAAAGATGCTTTTCATCTTAGTAGAACTATAAATCATTTTATTGTCATGGAAAAATTGAAATTTACTCTTTTCTCTTAATACTCTACCACTATGATAGACGAGACAAATTTGTACATAAAAAAAAGACATTGAGAGGCTCAGAAGTGAAAAAGGGTTTATTAAAATTAATATCTAATAAAGTATTTTAAAATGATAATAACATGAACAAGGATGACTTGGGACTTTCCTTTCTCAACAGTGTTCAAAAATAGCTGCCATTTCATGGCAACTTAACTTCTCAAAACCAATGAGCCTCATTATCCTACCATAAGGCTGTAGATGCTGGTGATGAATCTCCTCTAACAGTTGGCAATACAGGTCTTTAAATGTAAACAGATGCTGTTCTCTCACAGCAGATGGATGCAGTAAACTCACATTCTAGCTCCTTGACTCCAGGACACAAGTCAAGAAACATGCATGTTCAAGTGTTTGCAGTGAAACATAAAATAAGAAACCTGAACATCTAAATCTTTTTGCTTATCCAAAACTGTCACCTTATCATGTTCTTGTCATTCAAAGAAATTGTTTTCACTGAGAAAACACATGGGGTAAATACCAGAAATCATCCTGCTTTTGACACATAGAGACAAACACACTCACAAAATGGTCTCAGCTCTGCACAGCTGATCATTTAATTCTGTACGTCTAGACAGTATCAGAGCACTGCACACTGCCAGAAATAATCTCACATAGTCAAAGTGATGGATTAGCAAATTTCATCACTCTTTTCTAGTACTGAGATTTTATGAATTGTGCATTGTGGGTTTTGATTTGATGTTATGAAAGATGGACTTGATAAATGCCTTGCTTCTGTGTATTTAATTCTTCACTATAGTTCTAGCTGAAACATTGATGATTTCTTCAGAGTACACATGAAGATAGCACTGTTGAGGGTAAATAATGGTGTGATATATATGCAAAGTGTCTAATTGAGGGGGTGTGGGAGGGAGAGAACAGCTGCTCCTTTCAAGATCAATCTCAGGTATCAAGAGTGTGAATTACTACTTTCTAATCTCCTCAGTCATGCCCTGAGACTGTAAAACCAAAGGCTTTATTGCAGAATTACTACTAGAAAACCATCTTAAAATTATCTGATCTTTGAAATGGATACAAACTCACCATATCTTTGGGAGCAGCAGGTAAAGGTCACACACTAAAATTGCTACGAGTACAGACAACCAGACATTCTGGCTTTTGCTGGCTTAAAGATAATTGTAATAACAAATCTTACCATGCCATCAAAAAAATGTAAAATATAATGGTTAGACCCTGGTCAGGAACATATTGCAAATAACCCTGATCATTACAAGAAGAGGACGCTATTCTGTAAATACTTCCCTAAAATATTTTATTGCATCTTTGCCTCTAGAATTCCTCTGTATTCAAAGGAAAGAGTGAGGTTCCAGTAGAAAATTATTCAAAGCAAGAACCTTCCTTTGATTCTTTGAATATGTTTGAGGAGCCCTTCCCTCTGCAGAAGATAGTGTTGAGTAATGAATATTTTGTGGAGTGTCCTGCAAAGCCCTGGTGCTGGTGCCCACGCACACCAAAGGGCAGCCAGTGCTTTGTGAATCCACACCCTGCTTCTCCAGTGAGAACTTCTCCCTGAATCTGGCATAAACATTTCCAGTGAAGACAAAGCCCCATTTTGCTCTTGTAGGGCTGAGGTTCAGACCTGTCAAGAAGAGACCAGCCCTTCCCATTGCCCCTGCCAGAGGTGTCATCCCAAATTTCATACATTGTGTAGATACAGCTGTTTCAGACACTCCCATACATATTCTCAGACTGATGTCTCTATGTCCTGACAGCTGCTCAGCTTTGCCAGTCCTGTTTGACAGAATGCTTTCCTTGAAAATCTGTGGAGCAGAGCTGTGCCTTTCTGTTTTATAAAAATCCATCCAAAGACAATGGGAGAAATAGTTCAGTAGATTACTAGAGCCATGGCTGAAATTACCTGACTAGTGATGAGTGCCTCTTCCTCTGCAGATTTTCTGGTGTTTGGGAAGAGGGTATTACTGGAAGAAAAAGATCCACCTGACTATAAGATTATGGTAATTTTTTTCTCATTAAATTCTTCCTCTGAATTTTGATTAATAGAAAATACAGCCACTCCAAAACAGAAAAGAAAAAAAATAAAAGGAGTGTATAAGAGATAACATAATAATGCAAAACCTACACAAGAAACTTGTCAGAGGAGTTTAAAGTTTTGCTGTGGTGATGCTGGCTTTGTTTGGAGTGATGCAATACATGAGTAGGAACTTTACTTCTGAGCATCTCTGTCTATAGGAGAATTACCTAAAATCTGTGTGATAGCAAGAGGAGGCATGGTGGAAAGGGAAAAGTGGGGCAAGACACCTAAAACAAAGGGCCAGATGATAAAGTGGGGCAAGACAGCTAAAACAAAGGGTCAGATGATAAAGTAATCATTAGCTCACACCTGCAGGAGATCTATGGCAGTGCTTGTCTCCTGAACAGAAAATACACTGTGATGGTCTTCTCACTGTCTGAGGTTTCCAAAGGATTCATGAGCAAGCAACCATGGGTAGTTCAACATCCTAATTATAGCCTGCTCACCCTCCATTCTTGAAGTGTTGCTGAGTTCTCTGGCACAACATTTGTTTGAGTGTGTTTCCCAGAAGTCTTGGGCTCCCTGCCATGTTAACACACTTGATTTATATCAGACTTTTACCAGGGGACCTAGGGGAGACCTGATTGTGGAGTTGATGATTTTTTCTTCAGAGCTGGGAGCCAAGAGCAGTCCACGCCTGTAGGTGTCCAGATCAAAGGCCCTGGAGTCATCTGCTCCCTCATGTTCTCCCTGGAGAAGTGAAATCTCCCTCTGTGTGGGATGAAGAGGCTTTTTCTTCTCGTGCTTGTACACTTGACAAAGTACTAGACTTTTTTCCTTTTTTCTTGGGTTACTGGAAGGTTTAAAGCTTCCTAGCACAAATCACTTTTTTTTTTTTAATTGTTTAAAGAAAAAAGTGAGAACATGGGGCCTAAACACCTCTCAGCTCCCCAGGGTGCAAGTCCCTGGCTTCAGTCCCTCCACACTGGCAGCAGGAGGATTAAGAACAGTGAGTCTTGGCCCTATGTACAGAGCAGGCCCTGTGCTCTCCACATAGCACAGAGCCAGCCTATTGAAAAGGTTTACAGCTAGGAGGAAGCTGGCAAGGCAGGATTTGTCCTTTTTGTATATGGAGTATCCCTTAAGTTTCCACTGTGTCAAGATTATTTGTTTCTTGGAGACATGGAAACGTGTTCGACAAATAGTGCAGGCAAATCACATCACTTGAAACCTTCTTGGCTGGAAGGTCCAGAGTGGGACTGTAGCTGATTATAATTCCTTTTATATTCTGAGAAGGCTCAACAATCCTTATCTGAGCTGCATAAATAAGAATTGATCCTTACTTCCCAGTAAATAAAACTGATTTTAAAGTTGTGACTTCCAAGATTCTAGTGACCATAGCTTATTTATGAACACATCATGGGCTAAATGCTTCCCTGCAAAGGATATACATAGAATAAGTACTTAAACTGTGAATGAACAGTGATTGCTAAGTACCATGACCATCAAGGCTAAGTGCTCTTCTGAGTTAAGCACTGTTCAATTGTTTGCTTCTGCACTACACAAGAGGAGGTGGAAACTGCAGTGATGATGTAGGAATAAGAAAAAAAATCTTGACAGTGGCGATGTAGCGGCGCTCAAAAGTAAGAGCTGGTCATGATATACAGCAAAACCCAAGAGACAAGGAGCTTCAGATTCATGTTTTTCTTTCAGAAACAGACACCAATAATATCCACAGCTGAAAACACAAGATCTGAGGGCTACTGGCCAAATTTCTAAAAGTCACAACTAACTTTGGAGGTGTAACTTGGGAATATTTGACAGCTTGATTTGGAGAAGGGAAATATTAAATGCCAGCTAGAAAATCAAATGCAAGGTAAACCATCCAGACCTGCATAAGTATCCAGTGAAATTATGGCACAGCTGGCAACAATCTGCCCCAGCATATGTAAGATGTCCAATATCTTTATCTCCAACCCCACCCAAATAACTTGTTCTTTGGTGTAGTATAAACATGGACTTTTCCACAAAACTGTCATCATGAGAGATTCAGTCTGATTAGAGAAAATGCTACTTCTGGATAAGTTATTTCAGTATACTGGATTCTTATCCTTGGATAATATCAGCAAAACTTTCTTTGTCTTCTTTGTCTGTACACAGAGAAGGAAGAAGTTTCTTTCAGAATAAACCTTAATAATTAATTCAGAGCCTTTATTTAAATTCCAAATGTATGCAAATATTAATACACATTATATTGTGTACTAATTGTACATCTCTAAATAGTGCTAAAAGTCAGCACTGGCACCTCCATCACCAGCAGGTTATGTCTAACACTCCTTTCCTAATGTGAAAATGGATGTTGAAAGACAGATGAGACCTGCTCATTTCAGTCACCTGAACATACCCTTGTGAACAGACCTAAAAAGTCAATGAGAATAATGGAAAAGGACAGTGCTTGAATGAAAATAAGTATGAACTTTTCTTGACATTCTATAACTTCACAGCTGAAGAGTAGAAAGAATTTGAATCCTGCAGGGATTACTCTACGCTGTTTTGGATGATGGTAAATTGAATCACTAACAGGGTATTACATTACCAGCATTTTTCATAGTGCTAACATTTCAAATGCCCCTGAAGCACCAGGTATAGACTGTTACTGAAAGGAAGGAGACCTACAGTCATTGGTCTGTACCAGTATGGTCTCTACTTTCTTGAGTGTGCAAAATGAATCATTAATCTAGGATCATATGGCTGAATATTCTGAAAATAGAAATAAACAGAGGTCAAGCACTATAATCTGAAGGAGGGCAAATGAAAAAAAAACCTATTAGCTATAAGAATTTCACCCAATTTTAACATAGATCATGGCTTTTCATGTCTAAAAATTGCTAGACATGTAAAAAGCTTCAAAATGCCTAGAAGAATCTACCATGGAATGCAATTTAAGGGTGTTACTGGTTAATTTTTGGCATTTACAGATAATTAATGATTTTCCTCAGATAGATCTATCTTTCTTTAGTGAACCTTTGTTCCCAGAATAATGTTGAAAGCACCATTTTTGTGCCTTTCATCACCAGCTGGTCTGTATAGATGTTTATAAGGCCCTGTTGCCATCCATCCCAGAAATAATCCAGGTGGAAGGCAATCAATAGGTTTGACCACTGCATGGTTCCAATCCTCTGTGCTGCTTTTATGAAATCACAGCAGATACATCTCTGTGTTTTGTCAGTTTGCATGAGCCAAGTTTTCTGAATTGTCAGGTCAGATCATGCTATTTTGTGAGTTCTTACAGTTTATTTGATAACATTTTCTCTGCTTTAGTCAAGGCTAGTAAAATTATCTAAAGAACAATTGAGGGTAGGAACATTTTTTCTCAGGCTGTGTATTTTGTCATCAAATTGGTTTTGGCTAGTGAAGGTCAGTGCAGAATAATGATCCCACATTTGGTGGAGAGAGAAAAAAAATATCCTTTTTGCATTTAGCCACAGGTAAATTTCAGCTGGGAGAGATTAATCACCTTTGCACCTGGGTGATGGCCACCCAGGTAAATGCTAGATAAAAACTTTGTCACAAAAGGATTTCCTCCTAAGGTAGATTTGATATCACCATCCTGGATTTTGCATGTTATTTAATATATTGCATGGTTGAAGTCAAGTGGAGAGAGTCAAAATGTTCTGTTCCCTGATTCCAGTGAGGTAGATGACCTCTCTGAACTCCTGGTAGTCTTTGGAGAAGGATCAGGCTTAGGGCTGAAGCTGAAGTCAAGGCCAGGAATAGCAAAGAGTTTCAAACTGATCTCTTGGTCTTCAAAAAGTTGAAAAAAACCTCTTTTGCTGATGTATTCAATCCGATTGCAAGGGAGAAAATTATTTATATCAGAGCTTCAGTTATCCAAGTTCTGAGTCAGGTGAGTAGCAATTTATTCATGTTAATTCAATGAATGCATCAGCTTCAAAGACAATGCTCATATGACTCCAGATTTGGAGATCAGGTCTTATTTATGTAATAGCTTGAAGAGTGAGAAAACCAAGAGCTGTCTTTTCTAATATTCCCTCCTTGTATAATTTATTTACATTTTTTGTAAACATTGATTAGCACAGATGGTCCTAATAAGATTTTTACATCTGATCTGAATACATTTTGCTATTATTTTGCCCTTGAGAAGCTAGAAAAGAGGCAAAACCCCAATTCCCTGCTCCTCAACTTCCTTTAAGGAAAAAGAGAGGATTTGTTTATTGTATGAACAAAAAGAAAATCTATTTGTGGGTAGTTCTTGTGTGTATTCTTTGGCTGAAATACCTTTTAGTCAGAAACAAAGATGTAATTCCAGAAACCAAATCTTAATCAACACATGTATAGCATTACTTTACCAAGTTATTTTCATTATGTATGAGATGGAATAAATATTAATACTAACCCTGGGCAAGAGACTTTAAAATAATTTCAGAAATCATAGTGTAAGTAGGCACAATGACAATGAGCTCATTGTCTTGCCTTAAGTATCTTTTAAGAGCCAGCTTAATCAGGAAATGCTAGCAGGCTTTCCCATAAAGAAACAATCCAAGGACCACTAGTGCAGCACTGCAGACTCCTCTCCTACACAGATACTGGCTCACTGTGACAGACTTCCCTCTGTGACTGGGCTCTAGCAAACACATGGTAAAATGGCCAGTCAATCTAGCTTCATTTGCATACTTACAGATTTAAAAAATAAGGAAAACATTTTAAAAAAAATTACTTTTACTTCCTCGACATGATTAACTCACTAATTTACAGGATATTTTTTTTTTCCTGTGGACTATGTTAACCAGAATTAAGGAAAAAAGATTCAAAGGAAGTTATAGCACTTGGGTTTCATTTCTAGCAGGGAAGGGAAGTATCCTCTACAGCGTAAAATCTTTTTTCTGTGTCTGAAAACATATCTGGAATCCAACTAGGTTCAGATGCTGAACTGCAATTTTGAGCATTTATTTCTGAGAGGCAAAGAGTAAAACCTATCACAATGACCACTACTTAGATTATTAGCCTTTTATTGGAAACATCTGCTTAACTGCCAAATATCTGATATGCAGGAAAAAAGATTTAATTGCAGAAACAGTGGAAAGCCTGTTTCAGAACAAGCCTTTAAGCAGCTGTTTTACCACTAATTTGGGTAGAAGAACATCCAAACTAAGGTGAGGTCTGAACCATGGTTCCTCAGGACAGGCAAACTAAAATGTCTTTGCCCCTGAGATTAAGTCATATGCACTGAGAGTCAACAGTAGCTCAGATTTGATCCTTAAGGTCTTTTGTGGGGCAACAGAGCATCTGGACTCCATGTCCTGCCCTAGTGAAGGGTTAATTATTCACTCAGTGGAGGGGGCAAGTTAAACAACAGTGAGCATCAGTTCTCCTCCTTCTACCCCCACATTACACTGGTGCTTGAAATAGAAAAATGGAAATTGAAGTCTGTATCCACCTTCTGTCTATAACAAGCTGAAATCACTTCAGGATGTAGAATGAAATTAAGGAAGTTTTCCTACATCCAAGGAAAATATCCTAACCAGTCATTTGAGTGAAAATAAAAGGATAAAATCTTCATTGTGCATATTTCATTGGTCTGACTGAAGAAGGATTTAAGAAATCTTTGGTGAATTCATAATGAATAATTATTTTTTTTTTTTCTGTATTGCAACCACTGCATAGAAATGATAAAGGAGAAAACCATATATTTTTAATACAAAAATACAGAGGTATTGTTACATTAGTCCCAGTAAAGTCAAGTCTTATAATGAAGTAGTAGTTTTCATAGAGTATTAGGCAGTACAATTTTATCTCCTCAAAATGCAATTATCAAAATAAAATTAACATATCTTTCAGATTACAAGGAATCCATTTAGAATAATGAGAATTTGTGTAGAGTTTAAGCTTTTAAACTCCTTTGTCTGGCACTGTTTTTATATACTCTAGAAGGGTCTTGCCAGCCATTCTGGATTTGCTGAGCAATGGCTCAATAGCAGGATTAAATGAGCAGCTGTGACTCTCACTGTTGATGTCCGTTTTACCAGGCTGGCATTGACTGCGTGGCCATGGGATCATGGTGGTATTAATGGCATTGAGATCTATACACAACAGAGAGCAGTCACGAGCCTAGTGAGTTTAAAAAAGAGAAAGATGACTTAACATTTACTTGAACAGGAACTTTCATTCAAAGTCTGTATTTTTTATTTGAAACATTGCGCTCAGCTCCAAATCACATGCAGTAACATGTGAAGCCAAAATTCAGCCTGTTTTAGTTTTACTGGGACACAACTTGTGCAGCAACAGTTTGAAGTCTTCATTCAAAAATCTGATGATTAGAAGAACTTGCTGAAACAATATATTTTATACATCATTGTACTTAAATTGCTTCAGGAATACAACAGGCTTCCAGGCTTGCTAAACAGAGTGAAAAACTATTATGCAACTGTAGGCAATGACAAATTTACCTAACTTTAACCAGAGAGAAGAAGCAATATTTAAAATTTGAAAAAGACTCAAGATATACACTTCAAACTTTAGTGTTAGGGTGTTTCGTTCCTCAGAAACAAAATTATTAAGCTTTCTGGTTGTCTTAATATTAGACGGTAAGATTCACCCTCTGTTCCCATTTGAATGCAATTTTTCATGTTAATAGCCTGTTTGGGAAATTCAGTGTCCTGCTTCCCAAGAAGAATGTGGAACTAAGAACAAAAGTCTCTGTATAATAAATACTAGAGAAAATGTGAATGGCATAGAATTTCATGAGTATTTCTCCAACTTATTATATTAAGAAGGTGAGGTCATGCTCAAAGAAACAACTGTGGTGTCTGTCTCTGCAAAACTATGCTGCTGCCAGAAGCTCTGGCCTAAAGGAGTCATGGAACAGAGACCTGCTAGGAAATGGGGATGGAGGAATTAACTCCTAACAGCTGAGAAATACATATTGAGTCCAAAGTCCCTGGAGGATGGGACATCAGGGTAGGTTAGTACCAGTGTAATTTGTTGTTTGTTTATTTAATATTCCAAAAGGCACAAGAAATTTTGTTTGTCACAAAGCCCACCACAGACAAACTACAGTGTGTGGAAGCCCACCACAGACAAACTACAGTCTAACAGAAAAAACTGAGCAAGATAAATGTGGCAATTATTTAGAACAATGCAGTCAGATGAGGAATAGGGAAGTCTTTGTCCAGGCTCAAGATTTTCCCATTTTCCATGCATACATCTTAATTTCTTTTCTTTTAAAGTTTTTATAGCAAGACCTGAAGTCCAACTACAATAATGGAAACAAAATGTTTAGCAATTATTTTAAATTTCACTTACTGCATATGATGGCAGAGCAGTTTATCTTTATGATTGAGGGACGACCACAAAATTCACAAGTGGTGAAGTGCAGAGAAACCATAAGTGCCAATTACACAAGGCTATATCCCTTGAGTGAAAATAAATTGGTTATTCTGACCTCCGCACACTGCATGTTTGATTTATATTGTTTCATACACTCTCTTTATATTTATTATAATAGTTTCAATACTTTCAATTACCAGTGCTGGCTACTGTCCTTGGGTTGGCACCTGAAATAATTTTGTATCTAACTGATAAAGCATTGACAGGAGAGATTTACAATATTAGTAATAATAAGTATTTGTGCATAGTCTTGTAGCTGTTTCACTCTCAAAACTCTGAAAAACTCAAAGCACTTTATAAACGGTGATTAAGCTCTATAACTGGGTCCTTTGTGAGGCAGCAAAATTTATCTCACACTCCTTTACACTGCAAGATTAACAAACAGCATTTGATCCTTGCTAGTATAAGGATCTCAGATAAAAGGAGGAAGCAGACGGACTCTGAGATCTAGCTGCTGTAAGAAAACTGATATGGATTTGTGGTTAGAGTTGTTTAAGATCTTAGGTCATGACAAAATTCAAGTGACTTTTGTAAGGTGGTAGTGCAACTGAAATCACTGTGGAAAAACTAGAAAAAATATATTTATTTTTCATATAAAATACAAAGATATTATTATGCTATTCCCAGTAAAAGGCAATCATACCCTGTCAATTCTTTAGAGCATCACAATATGAAAGAAGACAGTCCTGAATCACAGGGAACAGGGAAGATCTCTTTTAGCCTCTACCTCAACTACCAGGCAAGAAAGATGAATAGAAATTGAAATACCACATGGGTATTCTCTCCTTATTCTCAAAGAAAGGCTGGGGCTTCTGTCTTAAAATACTACACAAAGCATAAACCACCTTGGAAGTTTCTCTGAGGTCTCAGTTTTGGGACAGTTAACTTTTCTTCTGATTTCTGAAAATATCCCAAGTAGGAATGTAAGACTGCTACATGTTACAGGGCATGTGCCTGCAAATCTCATCTGCCACTGGGACAGCAACACCAAATTTCTCACCAGTGCTAATGCTCAGCTGCATGGCTTCTACTATGCTGAGTATTGTGCATGGACTTGTTATGATACACCAACACTTTCTCCAGGAGGACTGCACAGCTACGCAAATTCAAAGTAAAAATGATCTTAGGAAAATACTTGGCAAAAAATAAAATTAAATACTATTTGAGCATAAAGAGAAAATTATTACATATTTTCACCAAATTTGCCTTCAAAAGAGTAAGATGAAGTTTTCTGAATAGTACTGTTTTTATTTTGTGCTATTTGTCAGCATTAATATCTTGTGAATTAGCATCAAATGAAACAAGAAAAACATTTTGTGTAATTGGAATACATCCCATTAAATGAGAGTCAACAGAGATACATCAGAGAAGGGATTAAGCTGTTTAAGTGGCATTAAAGATTAAACAAACCCCATGGCAAAACGGTGCTTGTTTTCCATGTGAGTTTGAATATGAAGGGTTTCAAACAAAAGCAGTATGGCTGGTGCATGGTTTGAAGCATCTCTTGTCATCAGTGAGGTTGCACTAAGTCAGGGTTGGGGTTAGGATTTGTGTTAGGGTTAAAATTACATCTGTTCCTTAGCCCAACATCCTTGCATAGAAATTAGAGCTGTGAAAACTTGCAACAAGCCTTAAAGCAGGTGAAGGGAAAATGGCTTAAGTGAACAGTTGGTGCACTGATATATGTTCTTGTCTCCTCGGTGTCAGTGGGATTTTGCCATTGATCTCAGTGATGCCAGGAGTTGTCTCATCTTAATTTGTTTTCTAATTTTTATCTACAGTTTCCATTAGGCTGGCTGCAGTTCAGGAAAATTATTGAACCAGTGGATGGTTTCTCATATTTTTGCCTTCCTCATTCATCTCAGTAAGACCGTTCTTAATGAAAAACTATTGCAACCACCTCAGTGGAGAGCAATACCTATTACTAAAGCATATTTGTAAAAAGAGACGTATTCCAGCTAGGATAAAATCCTTTTCCTCCTGAATAAACCTTTACACCTTCCCTTAAAGTTTATTCCCCTCTTACACTAGTCCCCAGTCTCACTCACACTCCTGACTGAGAATGCTGTTTTTCTTTAGGAAAGTGGAAAAAAAAAGAGTCAAGTTCTCTTTAGAGTTGGGTCTCTTTATAAAGGGTTGGCTGAACTTTGCAAACTTTACCGAAGGGGGAACCCTTTCCCACAATCCATTTCAAGACCAACCCCTTTGATGTCACAGCTGGCTCAAGTAAACTCATTTCCTTCTTCCCTAATGTGCATCTGATGCAATTTTGGCAAGCCATCTCTCCCTGCTGTTACTGCTGCCTGTTTTGAAAGGAGGCCAAGTGCAATGTTTAATGTGAATGTTTGGTTTGGCCTAATCATCTGTGCTTTGTTTCACTGGTACTCCATATATATATTTATATATCCAGATCTGTCTATAGAGATCTATAGGCATTTCTTTCCCTCTTTCTCTCCTCCTTTGCAAATAATTCACACCACATGTTTTCATTTTATTCCTTTGTGGTCTACTCCACCCAGTTCCTAAATCAGTAAATCATCTTCATGCTTCTTCCCACACTGAATGAAAGTAAGTTCTCAATTACAGAGACAGAATTGATTTTTCAAGCCTTTGTGGTAGATGTTGATTAGTTTCTTGCTGAAACTTGAAGGTGCTTGAAAACAGTAGAGAAGGTTTTGGAATGCAAGGTTTGCCCAATATTATACATACTGCTTTAATGTCAGTGGCAGTTTGAAGATGTGAGGGGCATGTCAGGAGCAGCTTGTGAAGGAAATGACATAGTGCAGCAAAACTGTGGGGATCATTTGCTTCTCCTGACAAGAAGATATTGATAGTAGGGGGAACTCACCTACTGCAAGAAATGACCTGAACAGACTCAGAGCAGGAGCTGTGAGCCTGCAGAGCAGTGTGTGTTGAGGGCCATCTGTGGATTCCCACCTTTTTAACCTTCTGCAAAACCTCTTTGTCTTAACACACTTATTCAAATTTGTTTCAGGGATTAAATTTGACTCTAAAGTTGAACCTCTATTAGGGAGTCAAACAGTATCAGGAGTCATTCCCATGCTCTGGGACTTGATTGCTTATATTGCTGTACTATTAGAAGGGCCCTTGGCATTGCTTTGTTCCCAGACAACCTTGTAGACAATTCTGTGTATTGTTCAGGAAACAGTAGGGCCAAAGGTCATTCATGGTAAACAAAAAGAATACAGACCCTGCTGTTTTAAAAGATAATGGAATTTAAAACAACCTCTTATATTGCTCAATATCTGTGCCAGAGAAGGTGCTGGAAATAATGTGCCAGAGAGGGTACTGGGAAATGGTGAATTTCCCAACACAGTTATCACATAGGAGACGATATTTTTTTTTAACTGTACCTGGCATTAAATACCTTCTTTGCAGCTTAAATGCAGGAATGAATGTTTCCTTCTGCCTGAAATTCAGAGAAATGTATTCTCTGTCCCTTCCTCTCCTCTGAGAGCAGCTCCAGTGTATCTGAGATAGGCTGCATTGAATCACCAAATCCATTCTAGAGGACCCTTCTCCTCTCATTGACTGTAGAGAAGAAGCAGGGTCCAGCTCTCAGACAGTAACTTTGGGATCTAAAAGACATGCTGCAACTGAACTCTTTGGCAAAACAATAATGAGACAGAAACTAAGAATGTTCCTGAATATGGACAAATAGTATTTCAATAAACCAATGTGGCAGGTTAACCTTGGAAGGCTTCCAGATGCCTGACCAGCTGCTCTCTCAACAGGGTGGGGGACAAAAAAGATGGAAAAGCTCCTTCATCAACATAAAGACAGGGAAATCACCTGCCAGTTCCCATCACAGGCAAAATACACTCAATTTGGAAAAAATCAATTTAATCATTACCAATTAAGATAAATTTGGATTGTGAGAAAAAACAACCAAAAAATCCACAACTTCTCCCCACACTTTATTCCCCCAGGGGATGTAAGGGTGGGGAATGGGCTCTGGTCAGTCCCTCCCAGCCCTCTCAGTTGCTCCCTCCAGTCCCTATGTCCAGCTACCACTGCATGGACACATAAATGGGGTAAATTGGCACTCAAGAAAAGATGGAATGGGAAGAGAGCTTTTTAGACTCCTATATTACAACTTGCTTTTTTTTCTGGAAGTCAAGTGAGACTTGACAACAAGTTCAATACCCCACACAATTGAATAGAAATAGCAAGACCTCACCCTGATTTCAGGTAAATGGGAAGGACTTACAAGATTCAGGTAATAAACAAGAACTTATCAAAATTGCAAGTCTTTGATACAAAGGTCATGAGCTAGAGCCCTAAGTTTAGTAGTTGGGTTTAAATTCTTCTAGTTTTCCTTTTTTCAAATGATCACCTTTGAAGACAACAATTGCACAGTAGTGCATTACAGAACATATGCAGACCACAGGCCCAAGCTCTTCTGGATAACAGGAGAAAAAGGAGTGAGAAAGGAAGGTGAGAATCTCAGAGTTGACAAAAACTTATTCCAAAATTAGATGGTCAGCATGTTTACATGGTGCTAAGTGTTTGTTCTTATAATAAAACAAAAAATCACAGACCCCTGCATCCCAAAGAACTGTAATGGAGCAAGGCACTACTGTTCTACCTCTGCTCAACCAACCAGATTCATTTTCTGATATCTTCAAAATTATTCTATTATCTGTTTACACTCGTACACACTCACCATCTTCAGTCAACATCAGGAGGGGATTAGTGTGGGAGGAAATGTGATCTCAGAGTGAGGTCCTCAGCTCTGAATGAAGAACATCAGTGCATAGGTGTACACGGAATAGGAGAACAAAAATTTCCAAAGCAATAGTACAATAATAGTCACTTTTATTTGGCTAATTACATCCAACTGATTATTTTTGGTGATTCAGTTCTGCCTGCTTGTCTCACTTACATTTTATCAGTTATATTAGAATATAAAGAGACACAATCAATTATTTTACTAGACTCTGCAGGAAAAAATCATTTTAATAAAAATCATGGCATGTAATTGGACAATATCAATTTTGGTGGTTAGAAGTAGAAACCATTATTAAAGAGAATTGGCTTTTTCATTTTAATAAGGTGACTGTTTCTTTCTGATTTGTGCACAGAGTATATTTTGTGTGTTTTAAATAATTTTAATTTTATTCTGACATTAGGACACCAACTGCAATAGTAAGATAGCAATTTTCTTATATTGAAGATTTGAATTTGACTAGACGAATAGTACCAAAGAAGAAAGGTGTCCTGAATTAGTTTCTATTTGCAGCTATATTTTAGATTTTAGCTTTAATTCAGACAAAAAATTACTGAATTTTGGAATATACTGCAGAATAGATATTTCTGCTTTTGACTAAGCATACTGGAAAACAGTTCAAAACAGCATTGTTAATTTATAGAAGATATTCTTAGCACACAGTGACTGCAGTCATACTGATCACTAGGAGTGATTGGAATGGATATAGATCAAATAAGAGCTTATGAATTGGGTAAATGTTCAGGAGATATGATACCTGATGATTTTAATTACCTGCTGTAGTTCTTATATCTCCTATAAGTCAGTGACTATGTCATCCTTATTGTCTATTGAGCATGAGGCATTTTAAAGAGACTTACAGAAAGCAAAGCATATAAGACTTTGTGATGATGTTACCTATGTTTGTGAGTCTGTGAAACAGAAATTTTCTTCTTCCCACAGTAAGGAGACCACACAAATGTGATCTCCTTATGGTGGGAAGTAAAAAATTACAGTAATGTCATTCTTATGCTGACATTAATCTTATTTGTTGTTATAGATACTGACCACAGCAAAACTGAGCTAAATCTCTGTGTTTGAAAGAATTTAAGATTTTCTAATGAATTATATTATAGATACAAGAATAAGCTGTCCAATTTTAAAGCAAGCAAGCAAGCAAACAAACAAATAAAATAAACCTCACAGAAATTTAGAGAGATTCAAACTTGGTGAAGCCATGTATTCTTCAAAGAACTTGAGCCCCACAATCAAAGAGAAAAAGACGAATCAAAGTTCCTGAGACTATCTGCAAATGTGATAGAAGAAAAATCAAAAAATATTAGAAAAGGCAAAAATTAGATCAAATGGTAAATGAATACAGCACAATATTCCATAGTGCATTACTGTAAGAGGATGGAATAAGATTGGCATGATTCTTCATAGAGAGGGAAAATGATTGGTAGAAAGAGCTGAAAGGACTTAAGTCTTTTTTGCAAATTCTGACACTGGATGAACTTGCTGGGCTGACATATGTAAGTTTGATACCTCTTATCCATACCTTAAGAAAATTCTTCCTAGCATGCTCAGGTGACTGGCCAAAGAGATTTCCAAGGACACCTCAAGGAAGCTGAAAAAATTTCATATTGTTTTGTCAAGAATTAATAATAATTTAGACCTACCCACTTTCATCTTGCATCAGGAAAGAAATAAATTATTGCTGTTGCTCAGTAGGGATGGTGCAAAAAGCTTTTGTCTTAAATCACAGAGGGGATGACTTATGTTTGGCAATAGAAAAAATCTTAGTAAAAGAAGTAAAGTTCTGGAATAACTTGCCTAGGGAAATGCTGAAGTTTGTACCACAAGGAAGTTTTAAAGAATACAATAAATAAATATAATGAGATATTCAGGAACAGTTAATCTGGCCCTTGGAATACACCTGGCTGAATAATTTATAGTAACTTTTCATCTCTACACTTGGTCAAAATGTTTTACTTTGTGTACTGCTGGGGAACTGTCAGGGTACAGATCTCCTCTGCCTTTTTTTGAATGTATATTCCTATACAGATATATAGAAATAGTACTGAAGGGAAATTTGCCAGAATATTGCTATTTCCACATATACACATAAATCTATATATATATACGTTTCCATTTATATGTAAACAGCAATATCATAACACAGTAATAAATTTACATGGAAATGGAAGAGACTATAGCCTACAAGAGAAATGTTTAGCAGGGCTTTCTTGATGTACATGTATATAAAATGAACTTCTAATAACTCTGTTACTAAGCTTAAACAGCTTGGTTTCTTTCTGCTATCAGGCATGGCTTTCATAGTTTCATCATCTTTCTTTCCTTTTCACCTAAATAAATAGTGATTATTTTTGAAAATAACACTCTGTCAAATCTACTTTTTCTTTTAAACTTCTGTTAAGATCTAAACGCCCACCTTTTGCAGTGACTGAAGTCCTACTGTGTACAGAAGCTGAGCACATGAAAATCTCCAGTAGCAGCAAGAAATTCACACATGTATTGAGAAGAAGATTTGATAATTTTGTAGCTTTGTCCTAGGTGGATAAATTGATTTGGAAAAACTAGAACAGGTCTGAATTTTCATCCCTTTAAATTTTAATCAGACTGGGTCTTTCAGTAATAAGTTCTAGTAAATTTCAGACTCTTCATTCACCAGAAACTTTGAATTACCTGGGCAGAATTAGTGTCATGTCTGAGCACCACCTAGTAACAATGCAAAGAAATAAGGGAATTGCAAAATTCTGAGTAAAAATAATTGTTGACATTAATAGTGGAGTCGAGCTATGAAGAGAAAACCTGAAATATGATTTAGGTAACGAAAGTATGATCCAGGCAGACTGTGGCCACTAACTTCAGAAAATTCACCTCTGAATATGCAAGTCCACTACAGCTTCCACAAATGTGATCTAGGAGAGTCCAGCTGGGAGCTGAGCTGAGCACAAGAACACCAAAGCACAGTCGTCCCTGTGAGCACCCATATCTGCCTCCACTCTCTTGTCCTTCCAGTGGGGAAGCTGGATCCAAAGCTGTTGATGGAGCTGAGCACCAGGAGGTCTCAGCACAGAGTTTATAACCTGGCTGTGCCCTTCACTCCACAAGAATTCCTGCAGACCCACCCACTGCTCAGCTTCCTGACCTCACTGCCATGTTGCAGTACACTGTATAGATGCTTGCTGTGTTTTCCAAGCTGTATCCCAGATTCTGCCAATATCTGGCTGGATGTCTTGAGGAAGCTGAAGACACATCTCTATATCTCTTCCTTTATCTTTTGCAAATAACAGTACTGAAAGAACTCACCCACTTCACAGCACCATTGTGAGACTGAAGTCATTGTTGCATTGTGACTTTGAAGAGGTAAATGGTAAGTATTATTATTTGATCATCACTCTTGAGCTATTAAAAAAAAAAAAAAAAACAAAAAAAAACCAAAAAACCAAACCCCTTCTACAGTCAGGTTGCTCAAAAGAAGAGATAAATGCTGTGATGAAAGAAAGGCCTTGAGCACAGATGTGAAGTATCTCTTGAAACCCGTGTGATCTCCCCACCTGCACATCTCTCTCCACCTGTTCAGCAGCCCCTGCTGTCACTGAACGGAAAACATTTGGGTTTTTTGCGAGTGCAACAAAGGGAAACGGTGTACACTGAATATTCTCAAGCCCTCCTCTACATCTGTCCTTACAACCTCAGATATATAGACTACGTGATCCTCTCTGAGAACATTTTTCTGACCTCCTGAATAGGTGCTTTAAGAAATACTATGTGATCCATCACCTTGTGAGTCTTCTTGGTATCTCCAAGGGGGACAGCAACATCAACATTTTGATTATCACTGTGAAAGCAAAAGGAATCTCTACTAATTGTCAACAGGATTTGGACACCTTATGGAGTTGTGAGATCATTTTAATCCATCAGTATTAAGAAAGTAGTGACCAAGAAACAGACAGGTGGCCATACACATGCACGTGTTCCCCAGGGAGTACACCTGCTTGGGCTGAGATTGTCAAGGACTACAAATACATTGAGACTTTGGCCACCTGTGATGCACAGTGAAGAGTCTACAGCCTCTCTGTGGCCAAGTGCTTCAAAAAGAGAACCATCTTTTGTCACACGTATGGTACATTGCTTTATACTAACATATATTCCCACTAAGTGTGGGAATATATCACCACCCCCAGGGAAACAGATCCATGGAAAAGCAATACTGCTCTCTGAGTTCCTGTGCTGTTAGACCATGACCTCAGCCCTCTCCCTCTTATGTGGTTATAACTCGATTAGTCCTCCATCACCAGAGTGCCTTTTAAGGTAGAGAAGACAGGACTTTAATTGGCGAGACAAAACATTTGTGTTTCCTCATCTCATATGATAGAAGACTAGAACAAAACAGGGCAGGACTTTAATTGATGAGACAAAACATTTGTGTTTCCTCATCTCATATGATAGAAGACTAGAACAAAATCACACCATTTTTTCTTCCTTTGCAAGTCAAAATTTATAAGTGTTCAGAAATGAAGAAATATCTTCACCTCTTTGTTCAGGAAATAAGAAATTAAGGTTCTTTCTAGTATTTGTAACTGTAAGATTAACTCAGTAATCTGGTTTCTGATCTGGCTCCTACCTGCTATGCCTATCTCTTGTACATGGGAGAAGTCAATAGCACTTAACTTCTCTAATTGAAATCAGCCTGCTGACTGAGTCTGCCCATAGATACAGAAGCTGGACTGTAATAACCTGTTCTGCAGAGAATTAATCTCCTGGGAGTGAGGCAGACCTAATTACCAACCTCAGTGAAAAGTCTGGATTTGCTATTGCTGCTTGTGGGCCCAGCTGGAGGAAAAAGCCCAGCATCCAATTTAACTAATCTCTTCCTGAAATGTTTGAAACATGCCTAATACTGCATCTTGTGCAATGGTTTTTCATAGCTCCAGTAACAGAATAGAGACTCTTTTTCAATCACACTTTAACATTAAAACAATCTGGGCCTTACATCTGGCTCAGGGCAATGACCTGAAAGTCTCTAGAACTTATGAGTAACCCCTGGCTTGCAAATGGCATTTTGACCATGTGTTTTGCAATTACAAGTCAGCATTTATGTAGGCCACAGCTATTTTGCTAGAAAGAAGAGTCTCTGCTAATGGCAAACTGAGAGCATAAATATTTCCCTTGTATGAACAGTGTATCAGCATATCTTTTCAGCTTTGTTCAAGGGATATACCCCACAGGATAAAACATGAGGAGGTTGCAGCCAGCAACCAGCATTAGCTGGGGTATTTGTCATGAAAGACTCATTTTTTCATTAATTTTCTTCCATATTTGTCCAGCATAGGCTGCTGAGAACTCTGAAGATTAATTGATAATGCTAAAAAAGAGTATTAAATCTAGTTTCCTAAGTGTAAAATGAGAATCCTGTCAGGGGAGGGAGTCCTGTGAGAGAGAAGTCAGATGCAAAGTCCAGTTAATGATAGATACTCCAGGAAATAAAACTAACTTGTATGCTCTTGTATGAGCTACCCCACATCTTTTAGAAAGTATTTTCTTGATGTTAAGAGCCTAAATTTGAACTTTAGAAGAAACACTCATAAGCCAAATGCCTTTTAAAGCTGCAATAATGGTAGAGATTGTATCAAATGTCTCATATATCATAACATATAATTCTTCATGCAAATATGAAATCCATGCAGGATTTATTTGCCCTTTGTGGACTATGAGAACCATGTCATTAAACACCCAACAGTGTTTCAATATTTTTAGCCTGTTCTCACTTCATCAAATTCAGAGACCTAATTTTGCAACATAATATGGTGGTTCAAATGCAGCAGATGCAGGTGGAAGTGGAGCAGCACATCCACAGTCCTTACCTATGCTGACTTTAGTTAGATTCTGGGAAGTTTCTGTAGGAGAGGAACTTTTTTCATTGCAAACCTTCAGAGTCAAGACACAATAAAAAAAGCAATAGTTTTATTGATGAAACTGGGGCCTGGCTGATGTTGGACAGTGTGGACAGTGGCATCAGAAGCAGTGACAGATGTCAGCCAAGCAGGGTGTCTTGGATGTGCTTGTCCAAGTATAGATGAACCTTTTTTACTGCAGAGCACTACTGTATGGATGAACTGACAGCAACCAAAGCCAATGTTTTGGAATTGCATGGTAATTCAGACCACATTTTCTGCTGCACTTTCCCCAGTTGTGAAATTGCCCTCTATTCTCCCTTTGAGGTTCAAAATCTCACAGCCTCCCTATTAGAACCAGGAACTCTGTGTGTGAATGGAAATCAGAGACTTGAATCCTGCTGTGTCCATGCAGATATATCGGCTGAAAGCAACAGCAACAAAATGTGCAAGAGAAGGCAGCTTGCAAAGTGAGGAAACAGGAAGGAGAAGGAAGAGAGTCTGAATAATCTCTTTAAGTGATTGGCTTAACTAGTATGAACCCATTAGGCAGAGGCACTGCTGAACCTAAAGGCTAGAAACTCCCTGAGACCACTGTATGCCACGTCTGGTACTGGAGTTCCTTCTCCATGTTTTGCCACGATGACTAACTTTTGTGGGGATTGTAATTTTATTTCCCTTAATGGGAATTTGCAAAACATCCACAGAAGACAGCCTTGAACCACAAACTGAACTAGTGGGCTCATTCTGTTGAGCTCAGAATCAGCAAGTGTCAGCAATACAATAGACTCAGTAATGCTTTACCTTCCCCAACAGACATGTCTGTAAGAATAGTCTTTTATATTTCCCTTTGTGTACAAATACTGCTTTTGCATACATATTTTATTTAGTTTGTTTTACTTGGTTGTATGCAAAGCAAACCTCAGCCACCTTTAGTGCCAACTCTCATTTTCCAGTCTGCTCTCCCATGTGCAATTATGTGACTCCAGGTATCAGACAAAAGTAATTGGTTTTAATATTTCACTTTATCAATAGAAAGATGACATCCCTTGTCACATGAGAACGTCATAATTCATTCTGGATTGCTTTATTACTGTGTCAACACTCAGGCATCTGAAATAAGCTTTAAATGCCTTATTTATGAACCAGGAGAGACTCACTTCAAATTTTAGATTGGAGTTAGAAGTCTCAAGGCTATAGGGCTTTGTCCAAGGTGAATCAAGACAGTTCATTGATCAGTCTTGAAGTCCCAGTCCTTAAGACAGGGCCTGTAGGGCTGAGAAATGAAAGAGATCTTCTTTCCATTAAGAGCATCCTTGTAAGTCACTAAATGGCAGAAGAAGGCATCCCAGAGGGTAGCCATTGGTAGCTTATGCCCAGCTGGTAGAGCTCACTCGAGAAATATGAGGACAAAGAGGCACAAGGCCAGGGCAGGGCGCTTTTCTAGAATAACAGCATTATCTGAAACAGCAATGACTCAAATTTTACCCTGATTCATGATGGTTAGATCTTGTTAAGTTCACTGATAGGGCTTCATTTTATTGAGGGTACAGTGATACCTCAGTTCTCTTCTCTTTATGCTAGTTCACAAAAGTGCTATGAATTTGCAGAGACTGTCAAAACAGAGGCAGACAATCCTGTACATATCCCAAGATTATATTGCAGCCTCTTCAGCCTCCTTCTCCTACATAGAGACACTTCTCTGGACACATCCCTAATATTTCCAAGAAGCTATTCAAATATCATTAACAAAATGATCTTTTAAAGCAAAACTGAGTATTAATTTTCTTCATGTAAGAATATATAGTCCTAATAAACAGCTTTTAATCATGCTGTTAGGCACAGTTGCAACACAAGTGATAGAAATGAACCAGAAAAAATATAATTTATTTTCTCTGGCTTCAGGGGAAATTGCTTGTATGCTTTGGAAATAAATCCCTCACTGTGCTGAAACTTGAACATTACTTAGCCAGAGGAGACCATGGGAGAACATGCTAGAGTTTTATTGTGGGTTCCCTCTGTTGAAGCCCTTCCAAAATTTAAGTAAAATAAAAGCATATTGCTGTGTTCTGGCAAAAAAAAAAAGAAATAATAAAAAGTGCAAATAACACGGCTATGACTGAAACCAGGAGAGAGCTGACAGAGTTGCTCTTTGGAGGGTAAGCATATTTGTGATGAAAGAAAAATTATCCTGTAGGATTTTCAGCTAAAAATAATCTTAATTATCAGGGTTGATAATAAAAACAAAAACTAGTTTTCAATAACTACCTGAACAGACAAATAGAGCTCTTCTGGGGGAAAAAAACACAGATTCTTCACATCTTCACATTCTTCTTTTACAAAGACATACATATTAAATCCTGATTTTATCAGAGTGAGGCTGAAATAGAATCAAATGGGTCAATCAGTGCTACTGCTCAAGTACTAAAAACTAGTGCTGCAGCAATTCATAAAGTAATTACACAGATGTAGAAATATTAAAAGATTAAGGGGGTGTAAATGGGGCACATTGCTATACCAGTTATTTAAAAAAATGGATTTTTAAGTAAAATATTGTAAACCTAAAAACATAGAAAACAACCCAAGAAGATATAGATGTGGATTTTTAGAAACAACAATAATTGCTTTATGTTGATTCAGAAAGGATTATTTTATCCAAGCACTTTGGCCCTTGCTTTCTTTCCCTAGCAAAATCTTCCTCTCCCAGAAAAAAAACCAAACCCAGCAAAAAAAGAAAAATAGTCTTAAATTAAATCCCAATAAAAACAATGTATAAAAACAAAGAAGTTCTGAAATGAAAAATTAAAAGGCGATTAAAAATTGTGAATAGAAATTAGTAATTATCTTGAAGGCCATTTCTCTATCCCCTATTTCCACAGTTCATTTCTTCTCCTTTTTTATGGCAGAAACCACTCACCATTTCCTAATTGCTTCAGTGACCTCCAGAAACTGCATTTTTCTGTCAATTTACTATTCAGTGAAATGATACCACCAAACTAATTATAAAAGCATTTACTAATGTCATCTTGATTGTTTCATTACATCATTTTTAATTGTAAGGTCTTTGTGGCAGAGACCACTTCTCAGCACATGCAGCTGAGTTCCCAAGATCAGGATGGCACCCAAGGCTCCCAGTTTGGAGACTTCGGGTATGGCTGCACAGATGGCAGAAATATCGTCTCATCTCTCTTTCTCTGTGGATTCCTCCATCAGCCTTGCAAGGGGCTCTGGTTGTGATTAGACCTTCCACCTATTGACCTCTTTCTGGTGTAGGCAGGAGAATTAGGGTAAAAGATTTGAATTTAGTCTTGCCCTTTTCTAAGCACACACTAATCATTGCTTAGTTACCTTTGGTTTTACCCAGTGACCCAGGTGTGCATCCACCCTTTGCCCCAAAGCAGGCAGTAACTTCTTGCTGCTTAAGCACCTCTATGATGTGCTTAACAGTACAACAGTAGAATATTTTTGGTAGCAGTTAGAAAACTGGCTAAATAAGAGCTGAGAAAGAGGGGGAAGAGAGTCCCCTGCTTCCCTAGTCCTTATCTCTGCTGGAGGGTGGGGCCGTGTTTTATATATTTTAAACAATCTAGCTACAGCTGTGAAACTGGTGATAGAAATGCTTATCAAAGTGACTTGAAAATGCTTGCAATTTGTGCAAGTCTCCCCCAGAAGAGGAGGGGGAGGAAGGAATTCCATGGTAATCCATGTTATAGAAAATGCTCAAATGTATGTAATGCTGATTATTGCCACCTGCTCAGCCTCTTCTATGTTACAACCCTCCTGGGAGAATCATACTTTAGGGTCTTGTCAAAAAATGTCAGCTTTATTTTTTTGACCAGATGCAATAACTTTCCTTGAAGACCGCCTGCTTTGGATCCCACGTGAAAATACCATTAAGCCTTTGGAGAATGTGTTTGGGGATGGCAATCGATTTGGGACTAGTTTATGGCTGTTGCAGGGCTCTGAAAGGCCCATTGCACCCCCCTGCCCCTTACTGAAAAGGCAAGGCTGAGGGAAATTCTGTCTGTGTCATTCCTTCTTTATTAAATAAAATACAAATAGGAAGCACTTGATTTGACTGTCTATGATTTCTTTTAATTAGAGCCCTGAAGCCATCCTTTTCCCAGAGGCTAATGTTGTTAGATAATCTTGAACAATGTGTGTATGCATTACAAACCCAGCAATTCAACCCCCTTTTGACTACAGTTACGTGTCACAAATGAGTTGACAGCAGGCATTAGGAGGTGCCTCCCATGAGCCAGGAACAAGGATGTTAGACGTTTGTACATAAAAAGCTCAGGCAAGCTTTTCCTGACCTCAGTAGCTTGCAAACAAAGAGTCTGTGTTACCAGGATTTCCACACCTATAAAACAGTCCTTTCACCTTTGTGCCTTAAAATGGTGCTGTCAGTGATATTCACAGTGGAAACTGTTCCTCCATAACCCCTTGTTTTCCTTTATTTTATTGCTTGGTAGCTCCTTTTGCTTTCTGTAGCAGTTCAGGGAAAGAAATTTGAAGTGGGATATATCTGTTTTAAAGGGTTTCAAGCTGTAGCCAAATGCCAAAAAATAGATCAGACAAGAGCATCTCTGGTGATTGCTTGTCTGTCTCTAGCACATCGCATGCTATTGCTGATCCGTGCTTCAGAGCGGCCCCTTGCAAGGTTTTAGTTCTTTCACAGGTTAATAATTAATGTTACAAGCATTTGAAACGAGGGTCAGGGTGCGGTCATTGCTGGTAACTAATTGGGTTTTCTTCAGACTTGTGGTGAGTTCACGGTGTTGAGCTTTGAACAGTCCTTTCCTTGAACAGAGCCTGGAGGAGCCAGCTGCAAGTGGAAGGCTTAGGTCAACATACCTGGGGGCCTGGTGCCCAAATCCTGACACTGATGATGACTCTCTGTGTGGCCTAAGGCAGACATCCTACTGTCTGAGGCTCATGCACATAAAAATCCAGCAGTTTTTATTTCTTGTCTTTTATATTTTTTGTGACCAGTTACAGCATCGCCCTCTCAGGTCTCGCATGCAGACCTTGAAGTTAGTTTCAGCATGTTATGCACCATTGCAATCAAATAGCAAATGGAAAGACAAGAACTCATAGACTTTGAAGCAGTTAAACAAATTCTTCCATCTGTAACCAGTCAGGGCAATTTTTGGCTTTCTTTTCAGTCTTGAGGGCCAATGTGATTTCTGTAAACTGTTAAAGAACATTTGTCAAGACAGTTACATCTTGACAGATGGAGAGAAGGAAAAGTAATTTCTACATGAATGACACATGTAAGAGGTCTTGATAGAGCCATAATTGTCAACTACCTGGTACAAAGCTATGCTTATCTTTATGGTAGAAGATGGAAATAGAGTCTGTGATGTGCTCCTGGTCACTGATCCAATCCCAATAAAAAGGTATTCTGTACTAGCTTCTGCTAAGTTTGAAGTTTCACCAGTGAAATCAGGTGAATCTTGATGTGTAATACTGAGAAGGTGTAAAGCTTTCAATGAACTGGGTCATTGCAAGTCAGAGCTTGTCAAAGTCCCTCCATGCATCTACAGAGCAGTTTTGTGTGCGTCCTCCAGACCTAGCCACAAATGCTTGGGAGGAACTTGGATGCATTGTCCATTTGTTTCCCCATCACCACCCTGTACTCTTAGTTCAAGGGTAGCTGCCTTTTGACAATAAGTCTTTCCTTTTTTATCAGGAATCCTGTAAACTGTGACACTTCTGTGCAAGTCTTGTTAATAACTTTTTCAATTTTGGTCGATTGTTTGCATTGTTGACAGTCCTTTTTAGAAAGGAAAAAATTAAAAGCAAAATCACTCTTCCTTCATATATCATGACTTTTTGTACTACTAAATAACTACCAGAAGCTGATTTTCTTGAATGCAAAATAGAGTCTGATGCAAGTGTATGCTTGGGTGACTATCAGGGATTGGCTGTGCTCTTTGAGAAAGGAAGGAAGGATACATACAGTGTGTTTTTCAGCTGTTGAAAGAGGCGGGGGAAATTTAATTCAATCCTTCCCATAGGACATCTCTGTGATCATCCCAAATGGCATGTGGCTAAGTTGCTATGGGAATTACTGGAATTCTCTGTGAGTCTGGTGCCAAGCTGAATGTATTTGCTCCCCTTGACAAAACAGGGAAAGAACTTTTCAACTGAGAATCCATCAGAAAAGGTTTTGTAGTTTTGAGACAAATAAGAGAAAAACAGACATCACTCAGAAGAAATCAGAGAGACGTGTTCATGCTAACGGTGCATAGCACAATCCCACATGATCAAGTCCAAGGCTATTTCACTCAGTGCTGGAACTGGAGACCATTACATATAGGAAAGTTAACTTGGCAAAAAAAATGATCCTGTGGATATGGCATGATAGGAAAGAAATGCTCGTAGTGTATGAACTCTTTGTTGGTGATCCAGGATACTTTCAGTCTTAGTCCATAGATACCCAAATGAAGACTATGAATATCTGTATAATTTCATTTTATTCACTGTAGAAGGATTGAAGAACAATCTTGTGGTTATAGCACAGACCTGGAAGAGAGGAGATCTGGGCTGAAGCCAGACCACAATTGAAAACTTCAGAAAATAATTCCAAGTACTTACATGAGGCATCCAGAAACAGAAGTATCCCAAATTAAGTATCTCTTTTCTAACTGCTTACTTAACTTCTTTTTAACTCCATTTTTTCCCCTGTCCCCTGTAAATGAGGTTAATAGTAAGGAGGACAATTTTCTTCCTTTTTAAAAAATTGCTTCTTTATGGAAAGGAGATCATAATACTCTCAGCACACTACCCCACAATAATATTAAATCACTTGTTCCTTATTTGTTATCTATTGCAAGTTTAAGATATGCTGGGATGCAGAAGGAACAGCCTAACCAAATACATCTTTTCACAAGAAAAAAATTTATAAAAATACTTTGAAGAATTTGAAATAAATATTTTCTTCAGCTCTCATATTTTTGAACAATTTTGCTCACACAAAAATCTTCTCTATTTGATGTTAGTTTTAACTTCATTAAGGTAACTTGGTCTTGCTGTTGTAATGCCTTGGCTTCTGCCACGTTACAAATGTTGAATGTTAAATAGAATTGATGGGGGCTATTCTTACTAATTGCCACTTGTGAAAAGATAATTATATTCTCTATCTTGGATAATATACTGTGGCATTTGGGACTAGCTAGGCATGACCTACCTGACCTTTCCTGTTGTCAGTTTTGGAATGAATGGTGTGGAAAACAAAGGCTAGTTGAGACGAGAAAAAGTGACTGCAGGTCTTCAACCTACCGTAATTCATTTGAAGGAAATATGTTTAAAGTTAACTTAATCAATAAAAAATGATGATCTGTGTTGCCAGGAGTGACTGGGAGATGTTAGCATCAAAAGCAGTTCTATTTTATTTTGTGGTGTAGTTCCAGTATCTTTTTGAAGTCCAAAACATGAAATTTATATGCCCATGTTGCACAAAAATTTTTATCAATAAAATAGTGCTAACAGAAAAAATTGATGCCAACTTGCACAGCATCATGACAAACAAGGACTCAGAGCAGGAGCAAAATCTTTTATTTTTTACAGAACAGTTACCTGGTGAAAAGCGTCACTTCATGAAAGCTAAAATGTCCCATCAGCTCTGTGGGCTGTTTTTTGCAGCTCTAGGATGACACTTCAAACACAGATGAACTGATGCAGAGTTTCAGGCCTTCATTGGTGGCACAATTCTAATTCAAGTCCCCTCTTGTTTTCTGGAACATCTGTGAGCCTGATCTCCTACAACACATGAAAGTACCTATTACCAGGTCTTCCTGAGCTTCCTGTTCACTTTTCTCCTCCTAGAAATTCTGTAAAGTTTTGTTTTACTTCTTTATAGCAATGAAAATGCATTTGAAGCTTGGAGGTATTTTATAAAACACAAGTGCTGTTTTCTGCTCCTCCACGCTTTGAATGTTCTTGCTGTGCTTCCAAGGCACCCATCACTTCTGCATCCTTGATTGTGACTTTTGAACTCTAAAGGACCTTAGTGCTCCATCTATACACTAGGGATAATTCAGTGCTCTATTTCTAAACTGGAGAGACTGTCCCTTCCTTCTCATTTTTATTTGACCTGTTGTTGTTTTCTTTCTTCATTTTGATTTTTTGGGTTTTTTTAGTGTTTTGGACACTTACTAGTATTGTGCAATGGACTTAAGTGAGAGTAACCCTTTCACATTCCCTATTCTATTATTGGAATACCAATAATTAGCAAGATGCAGAAAAATAATTGCAAAACTCCGGGGATCACAAAAAAGAACTAAATAAAAATAAATTAATTACCAGATATTTATTACCATTACACCATTTTTAAAGTACTGTAGGTGAAAGGAAGATGACAATTTTTCAGTCATTCACTGGGCTTTTTGTTATAAAAATTGGCACTTTTCTCAGAGCCTTGCAAGTTTATGGTCTATTTACTTTTGATTAATTTCTGCACTGTTCAACTTGTTGCTCTAATGTCTTGTCATTAGACTCCAGGCAAAATTTTGGTTCTAACACTTCAGCAAATTTACCCTGTTTAATTATTTTTTTCAGTAAAGCTGCACAGATCTACCAGCACTACTTTTCTTTGCCTCTCCCAGAAGTCTTCACTGATGAGTAGCATACATTTATAAAATATTTTTGCTAAATTACACTAAAGTCCATAAAGCCCTACAATGAAGGAAACTCAAAATTTTACCTTTTGTAGTCAGAATGAACTAGTATCTTCTGACAGGGTCCTGATATCTCCCCATAATCAATTTAACAATGCTACATTTCATCCCTTCAAAACCCATCAAATTCCTAAAAGCCAAGCTAGCCAAAGACATGAGTCATCATTTTCTTCATTTGCTTGGCTTCTATTGCTTTCTAGAGCAATGACTATTTCCAGCTGTGCCTTGCTCCCCTCTCAGTTAAATGTGGGTGGCAACATGTACCAGTGCTGACTGGTTTATGGGCCCAAGCCAATGCTGAAAGACACCACTTCAAAAGATGGTACCACAATAACTAAGTGATATCAGATGGACTCAAATTTGGTCTATTTCGAAACAGTTCCCAAAAATGCTACCATTTTCCAGGTCTAAGCATGGTGTTCTTTTTTACAGCTAAATTGGGTAATTATAGGGGACATGTATCTCACAGATATATTCAACCAAAAGACTTTCTTGCCTTTATTTTAACAGAACAAGAATGTCTGAGCAGCTCAGGGCCCTGATTGCCTGGATGCTGAATACTCCCTGTTCACTGTCATATTCGTGTGAGAGGGGGGAATGGTTCCTGCAAGGATCCAGCTCTGAAGGTGTGTGCACTATGGACAAGATCATTGTGTTGGGCTCTGCAGACTCCCAGTGAATATGGACACTAATAACAAGTCATACAAACCAGACAAAAAGGTCCCACTGATGTCAAAGGCTGAGTAAAATCTTGAATTGTTGTCCAACCAGTTTGCCTCCTCTTTATTTTGGCTTAAGAAAACTCATATGGTAGGATGCACAACCAAAGTGGCATACAGCTTCAGTAAGCAAAAAGAAGAGACCTCCTTAGTGTTTTCCAAGTCCTCAGGCTGTTACAAAGGATGTTCTGGGAAAGGATTAGTTGCAAGAGTTGGACAACCTGCCTTGGCACCAGAACATCAAACTACTTGTCTCTGGCCAAATATATGAAGACAGGAAGCAGGTTGGCACATTGAATTCCAGTTTTCCAAAGGTGTCTTTCTGCCTGCCTGAGCTCATTGTTGTTGTTCAAGGGAGAGACAGTATTTTTCACATAAACCCTCAAGTGTTTGCTGTTGAATGTCTGGTGCCAGGCACCAATATCTCATGAGACAGTGCAAACAGAACTTAGATTTCTTTTTCAGTCATTTGAGTTTTACTTCCCCACCCTGTAGCTCCAAATATTGTGAAATCTATACTCTCATATTATGAAGTCTAACTGCCTCCCTCCCTGCCATCTTTGGCCATCCTGCATGGTTTGTTTTTTTTTTTTTTTTTGTATTAGGAGAAGGCACAAGGACTTTGGGAGAAGAACAAAGTAAGTTACACTTAATAACCTTCACATGCATTATTAATAGAAGAATGAATTGGAAATAAAATCGCTAGTAACTGAGTCAATAGGAATCAGATACAGAGGGAGAGAAAAAACATTAAGGTTAAGATCAAAGAGGAGAGCATAAATGGGAAAGATTTGAGAGAAACAGCAAAGTAAAGAAAGACAGTCAAACAGAATGAAAAACAATAGGTAATAAGGTGAATCATAAAACTATATGCATAAAATAAGACAAAGTCATGCTAAGGAATAAATGTCACAAGTGAGCCTAAGATGGGCTCTTTTGGAAGTCTGCCCCCTGCTCCAGATGCTTGTAAATTTAGCCTGAGCTCTCTCGATAGTTTGACCTCACTTGTCTGAAGTGAAACCCTTTCTTATTACTATAGACTACTTTATAGATAGATGCAAGACCATTTATTGGAATATTTGTGACTTTTCCCTTTGCCCACTCTCCTAATTTGTGAACTTAAGACTTTTTAGCTGCATCTGCATAAAATCCCAATGCTGACTGAATCAAACTTATCTGAGAATCTCATATGTCATTTTAGCTCTTTCAGCAGGTAACTAATGCATTTCAAAGCATGATTTTTAATTTGAGTCATACTCAGAACATGACGAGTGTTTATATCTTTCTTTTCCAAGTACATGAGAATATAAGCAGAGAGGCAGCTGACCTGCTGCTTGGCTGTGCTCCTCTGTGCCCACTAAATGTGCTGCTGTAATTTATAGCCCTCCTTGTTCGTGTCTCCTCACAGTAACCTCAGCTCTACCATCTTGGAAAGTGATGTATGTGAATCAATTACTAACTGAGGTTACTAGGATAGCAACACCTGAGAAAATGCTTTGTCTGAAGCTGGGAGCTGAGTGTCTTGAGACCTGACCAGAGAGCAAATAAAATAAAATTAATGAGATAGAGAGGAAGCAACAAAAAAAGTAAATGGAAATAAATAATGCTGTCTAATAGCCTGGGCAAGTCTTCAGCCTTTCACTGTGAACTTGCAAAGTTAACCAATAATTATGTAAAATTCCTCTTATAAAACTGATGGTGACAATCACTTGGACCTGAGTGATCAGTTTTGTTATGTGGCAATGGTGGGCCTTAATTCCAGATTCCATTTTCTTTCAGCAGCCCATTTCAATGGTGGCCTAAAGTCACGTATTCTGAAGTCCTAGTGGTAAGCCCCAAAGATTTCACAGCTTTTACCCTTTGCAAAAAGCAAAAGAAGGATTCTATCCAGGTTTACTCATCCCTTTAGTCTTAATTTTAAAATGGAAGAATAGGGAACATCTGGACAAATATCTTGGCATCAAAGTTTGACTTTCAATAATGCCTTGTAGCATCCAGTCATAAGGCACAGAGTGACTTTAGGTCCTTAGAACTGAAAGATTTTGGAAAATTCCTTACAAATGAGGCCCAGACATATAAGTCTTAGAAGCAATTGTGTTTCTTTCCACTTAGCTTTGAATTAACATTTGTTTGAAATACAAAGGAGTTTTATTTTTCCCTCTAACCCTGTTCCTTTTTTTTTTCTTCTGATTTTTGAAGACATTTTCTTTTTTTTTATTTTTTATTCAGGATATCAGATTTTGACTGTTTATGATTTTGTGAGAGAGCACTATTGCTTCTTTTGACTTGTGTACCTTAACCCTGTAGTGAATTTTGTCAAAGTCAAAGCAAATAGATAGAAACATGAAATGTGGAAAAAAAAATCTTAACAGAAGCAGCCTCAGTCTAAATCAGCAACAAAAATATCTCTGCAATATAGGTGCGTTGCTTTGTTATTATTTTTTTTGTTGTACATGAATTAATTAATTGACCTCTGCATTCATACGCTGGTGGAATGGAATTTACTATGACTTTTATTCTTATTTCCCATAAAGAGCTGAGTGAACAGATTACAAAACTCTTTTTGAACTGCTGTGGAATAGGTAGTAGCAAATAATTTCTTGTTGAAAGCAAGTTTCCGTTCTCAGCTTATAAGGGTGGAGATACTTCTGCTTGGTTCCCAGAGGTGAAATTCTGCCTCATTGAAGCTTTGCCATTAATTTCAGTTGGGCCAGAATTTTGCCCCAGGTCTTCAAAACCAGCTTCCATATGTACAATAAAATACCTGAGTTTTGGCCAGCTTCCCTCCTCTCTTTGCCAGCCTCATGCAAAGAACAAATGCATATAGAAAAGAAATCTTATAGAGAGTCTCACAGAGCTTAACACAATTTAAGCACAAGGGATTTAAAGAAATGTGAAGGGATTCTATATATAAGAATCCCTTCACATATATATATATGTGAAATATATATTTTAAAAAACCCCCTTCATATATATGAAAAGAAAATTTTTTAAGATTACTTGAAGTATAGGTCACCAAGCAGACATTCAGGACATCTAAATCTTCTCCCAGTTCTGCCACTTGTGTGTCTGGTGACTTTGAATGAATCACCTCAGTTTACTGAGATGATCTTCTTGCATGTAAAAAAGTGAGTAATACTTGATTTTCTCTAGAAAGTACTTAAAGAATTACAGAATAATCTCACTGTATAGTTTGGCTTGTTTTTTTTCCTCCCGTCTAGTGAAAAAGGTTTAGCCTTTTGCAACATGTAAATTAAAGGATTGGCTTTATCATGCATAAGGCAAAAAAGTTATTTATTAGGTATCTACATGATGCAGTGCAGAGATCCAGTTCCTTGCAGTATTCCATCCAAAATGTCCTTGGGAGATTTATTCCACAAAAGCTGTTTTTTCCCCATAAGAAAATAGACACTTTTTGTGGAAAAAAAAAAAAAAAAAAGCTGTGGGGCATGCGTGTACATCCCAGTAGACTGTGAAGAACCCAAAAAGTGAAGAGGGCTCAGACCCACAGTTTTTATCTGATTTTATGTTCCCTGGAAGTTTTTCAACAGATTTAAATGCAGAAAATACTTTATGAGAAGTATAAAATAACACTTAAAAATAATTGTTTCACTTTTTTTTCCTACTCTGCAGTAGAAGCAGCCATTTACAATTGTAGTTTGCAATCTGGAATATGAATGAAAGATTTTCAGTCACCAATCATATGAAGTTCAAGAAGGGGAAAGTTCTGGATTCTGCACCTGGGATGGGGCAATCCTGAAAGTGTGTATGGACTGAGGAATGAAGGGTGAGAAGCAGCACCAGAGAAAGGGATTTGGGGTCCTGGTCTCTGAACAGTTGAACATGAGCCAGCAGTGTCCTGGCAGCCAGGAGGGCCAGCCCTGTCCTGGGGACATCAGGGACAGCATGGCCAGCTGGGAAAGGGAGGGGATTGTTCTGCTCTGCTCTGCACTGGGGCAGCCTCACCTCGAGTGCTGGGGGAGATTTTGGGTGACACAAGGTAAGAAAGACATGAAGCTGCCAGAGAGTGTCCAAAGGAGGCAACAACAACAGTGAAGGGCCTCGAGGGGAAGGGAAGCCCTATAAGGAGAAGCTGAGGTCACTTGGTTTGTTCAGCCTGGAAGAATCTGAGGAGAGACCTCATTGCAGTTACTGCCCCACAGAAGGGCAAGCAGAGCTTCTCTCTGTTGACCAAAGACAGGAGCCAATGGAATGGCATGAAGTTGTTTGAGAGGAGATCTAGGGTGGATATCAGGAAAACGTTCTTCACCCAGAGGGTGGTTGGGCACTGGAACAGGCTCTCCAAGAAGTGATCATAGCACCAAGGCTTACAGAGTTCAAGAAGAGCTTGGACAATGCTCTCAAGCAAATGGTGTGACTTAAAGATGTTGCTGTGCAGGGCTAAGAGTTGACTTTGATGATGCTTGTGTATTCCTTCCAACTCAGCATATTTGGCATGATTCTGTGTGAGTGAATCTGCCTTGTGTATTTACTTTTTTTCTTTTTTATCAGTTTCACCTTTTTTATTTGATTTTTTCTTTTTTTGAATGGTGTGTATTTTTAACAACAACCTATTTTATGTGAAGGAAATAAATATATGCGTCATGAATGGAAATTATTTACCAGAGTTTACAGCCAAGAGTTACAATAGACTATTTACCTAGGACTCTGATATATTAGAGTCCTTTAAATATCACCTACTTATTCTTTTGAAAGCTATATCTGCTTCTACTTCATCTTAATGTTGCATTCTAGAAAGACAATCCATCTGTGTTGCCAGTGGTTTGTTGTACTGGTTAACAGCTCTCACTGTTAGATATTTGCCCAGTGTTTCTTGTAATACATGATGCCTTTCTCTCTTAGATCAAAGCACTTCTTAGTATCCAGTCTCTTCTTCCTGGGAAAAGGATTCATACTTGTAAACTCTCCCTCTCTTCTTCTGATCAGATAAACAGATAAAGACCTTTTAAGTGTCTCCAGAGACAAAAAATTAATCATCAAAACATTTTACATTTTAAACTTTTTTCTGAATGCTTTCCAGCATTTCTGCAACAATTAAAAGGTGTAGAGTGCCAGTGAAGTGTGCAGCTTTCTTCCATAGAGGGTAGCAGGGGACTGTGCTGTGCACAGGGCATGGTCTCCTCTCCCTGTTGGTTCAGTACTCTTCCACTTGCATGCTAAAGATGACATTGATCTCTTTTGTCACAGTATATATGTTGTGTTTGCACCCAATGTACCTCAGGTCCTCTTCAGACTCCTGGTGCTTAGGAGATTAGCTGGAATGTTGAACAAGGGTAATCATCACACCAAAAGCTGCAGTTTCATGGTTGCATGTTTATCTACCACAGTTCAAGTCAAATAATGGGAATGGTTACACAGGGTAGGTATAACAGGTACAGTTAATAATTTCTACTGCAATAAAAATTGGAAGGAAAAAACAGTATTCATTATCACAGCCCAAATAATCTACAGATTTTCTATAGGTTATACGTTCCAGAGTACCTAGATGTCTCAGAAAGTTCTTGGGGTACTCTGGCACTGTTACAGAGGTTGAAAGAATTATTTGTACCATCTTCTTGACCAAATTTCTGCCAACTTCTGCTGGAATTCTATGATTTTCCTGTTTGATGTTGGTGCTGCTTTAACCAGATGTGTATGGGGCATTCTTAGAATTGAGAGGTTCAGAGATGGGCTTGCATTCAGACCAATCTTCAGTGGTCACTTGCCTTGTTTGCCTTCCTGCAATGTTTCCCCAGAAGATTGCTCACCCTGGGCCACCACACTAGCTTTGCACCTGTACTCCTCAAGAGACATTTCCTTCAAAGAAAACATCAAAGCTCTGAGAAATAACCATGAGAAACATTTCTCTGAGCATCATTCTAGCTATTATCTTGACACAACCGCTGTGTTCTGGGCACTTAACCCAGGAGATTAAATCTTTATGCACCAGTGCAAAAAGATCATATCCCTGTAATTTTTCATATATATAATTTCTCAGCTGCCTTAGTTTAAACTTGTCATATTTATGGCACAACTATAATTTAGGTGAACACTTTAAAATGCCATTCTCAAGGGACAATTCTCTGGAACCACTACAACAAATGCCTTTCCTTGTCAGTATATTGGGTGGTGGAACTTATCATGGCAGTCAGTTATATTTCTGAGCCAGTGACTGCTTAATATTGTCTAAGAGAAAAATCATTAGGAAATCTGTACTAATAAATTACAGTACAGTGTAATTGAAGTAGGAACAAAACATAAGATCCTGTATGTAACTGCATTTGCTGCAGAAGTGAGTTATACAGGAGTAATCTACCTAGGGTACTTAGAAAAAACTGGGCTGGAAGAGGTATAGATAAAAATTGATTTAGCAACACTATCTGATTTTGGTGATCCTATACCTACTTTCCAAACTATCTCTGCTTGTCTGGTGATAAGTTAGTAATTTCCATGTCTCCTATCAATCATTACAACATTTCTTGCCTACTGGTAAGAACCTTTCTGTACCTGGAGGATCATTAAACAGAACACATTTTTTGGATTTTCAAATTGTGGTCAAACCTATATCATGGTAACTGAAAGTGGCTGGGATGACTAATGTGGCTAAAGGCAGATGACAAGAGCCTGTGCTTAAATCTTACTAAATTTTGTGTGATTTAGGCATTTAATTACTTGCAGTAACAGACTGGGGTGGTTGTATTCCTGTCAACACTGAATTCTGCATTGAGCTGATTCTGTTCATCAGTCCTGAAGGACCACAGTGGTCAGGAAACCACAAGACTTTGGGCACACTGAGAAACACAGTCTCAAAAGTCAACTGCTGTTAAGCACTGAAGGTGATGTGGGTAGCTAGCAGGCAGCAAAATGCACTTCTGGAAGAATACTGTTGATTTATAGAATGCTTCTGGTTACCCTCTTAAAAAAAAAAAAAAGGAATTTCCAAGAATACAAGAGAATAAGGAAAGCATAGACAGTTTTGGAGCAACAGAGAGGGTACACCACATCACAAAAACCTCCAGCACCACTGACATTCTTGCTGTTGGCCTTGGATGGCAGCCCAAGGACTGAACAGGCAAATGAATCTTCACTCCTTCCTGTGACCCCTCACCAGGCTTGGAGCCCATGTGGAGAGGAAGCTCTCACTGAAATTGCTGCTCAGGCTGCTTTTGAAAAGCTCAGTCTCCATGGTTGTTGATTGGTTTCTGTATCCACAAGCTTACCTAGATGAAGACAGTCATCTTTTTGCACAGGCTGCTCTGCAGGACAGCTCTGTGAGCCTGAGTTAGTTTCCTATTCTTGTTGTGGAGCTTTCCCCTCCATGCAAGGCTCTGCAGACTTGCAGCTTAAGATAACTTACTCACCAAAAGTAAAAACTTAAAGCAGAAGTAGATCTTCAAGGACTTGGATGGAAAGACAACTTATTTCCTGTTTAGGTCACTAAAATCATTAAACTCCTTCTTATTGGAGGTTAGCAATTTTAATTAAGGATATACTGCTATATTTTCTGATCAAAAAATCATGGAGTCTGTGCAGAAAGAGTATATATGGGCTTTACAAGGCAAGATTTGGTTCAGTATTTTCTGAGACCAAAAATAGAGAGAAAACTAAACAATTAAAGAACAAATAAAAGAACAGTGAACCACTGTATTAGCTGTGGTATATCATGAGCAGTGGGTTGGGAATGGAGAGCTTGACCAATACAGTGCTAAGAGAAGCACTGTAAGTTCTTTAATATTGATGAGAAGCTTAATTATAGTGTTAAAGTATAGTTAAAGTGTTGTTCACAGCAAATATTCTGAAGCAGACATTCTCTATATGCTGCCTCCACATCTGCAAGGAGAGCTATCAAAACAGCTACATCGGACTTGTCACTGGCCTAAAAAACATTTTTTGATACAAGGCAGTTTCGGGGAAGAACCTGTCTAGTCTGAAGGGCTAAGAAAGGGTTGTCCTTCAGACTTGCTCTTTCAGTATTGTCCCCTATGAATTTTATGTCTACTGTGATTTCAATGTGACTTGCACTGCATACAGATTGTATTTCAGGTGCGGATCTGAAGCTGGGACTGTTTAGAGGTTACACTGTTGAAATGGGTACTGGACCTAAGTTTCTTAGCTCAAGAAGCAGCTGAGGCAGCAGGGCCTCCATCATTACATCTTGGTGCAGCTCTACACTCACCAGAATGTTTGTTTCTAAGTGAAGAAAAGGCATCACATTTTCAGCTCTCAAATAATAGAAGCACTCTCACTGATGATCAGCTTTTCTAGGTTTGCATCATAGGCTTTGTTACCATGTAAAGCTTGCATTTCCAGCTTGCTAGGTCAGCAGGAATGCCTTCCTTTGAAGTTGTCAAGGAACTCGCAGCTTTGTAGAAAGCAATATTTGGAATCCTTCTGGGATGCTTCTAAAAGAGATACCTGTAGATATAACCTGCCAGCATAACCTCTTAGAATACTGCTGAGCTCAAAGGCAAATATTCATATACAAAAAACCCACTAAAAAATCCTGTTGAGTCAGAAAAAAATTATATATCTGTGGTATGTAAATGACCATACCACTGAGTTCAAGTTTGATTTTTGGTGATAGTTTTAGCAGTCTGCACTCTGTTTTGTCTGCCTTCTGAATATATTACATGCTAACTTTCAGTAGCTTTCTTTATTCTCTGCAGGACTGTTGAGAAAAATTCTCTTGAGGTTCAAAAGCCTGGACTTCTACATTACTCTTCTGCAAAATCAATTAATGATGATTAGAGCAAGTTAATTAGGATGAGAGATTTTGCAGGTAGCTAAGTTAAATATTCAGGCTAAGTCAGTCACCCAGGCTCTCTCTACACTCGCTGGGGTGAGATTTTGTACAGCCATGGGAGCGTGGAGGTCTTTGGGAGTTATTCCTAAACTTGCTGGAGCTTTCTGCCTCTGTGACTAGATAATTTCCATTACCTATTTAGTTTCTGCAAGTTACCTGAAGTATGACAGATTTTCTATCTTCTACATCTGTAAATACCTCCCAAAAGACCATGAACACATAAATATTGCTCAGGCACCTGGTGCTGTAACCTCACGTGGTTGTGATAGTTATATAGCCATCACCTTGTGTCCATGGCAAAACAAAAGCCAAATCAAAACAAAACAAAACCTCCACCAAAACTAGGGGTGGGGGGAGGGAAAGATGAATTTAGGCTGGCTAATTAGAACTAGTTTGGTCACGCTAAAGTGCCATGGAAATATGGAGCAAGTCTAAGGTGAAGAGTTGAAGGTTCTTTCCACTGATGTTGAAGCTTTGCTGTCCTGGTTTAGGGGAAATTTTAGTACTTTGAAATAAATCCCTAACTTTATGGATATTCTACTGACCTTTGGTTAGACAGACAGAATATCTTTATGCAGTTTCATCATTACTTTAGGTGGAAAGCAGAAATTATAGAAATGTTTCAGACAACGAAAAATGCAAATAGAGATACATGTAAAAGGAAAGATGAATGAGTTGCCCTTATGAAGAAGAAAAGAAAAATCCTAGCTTGTGTGGTGATGAGACCATTGTAAAAGGAAAAATCTTGGTCCTGTAAGTTTTAGACAACATTGATTTTAGTGGACTTCTTTAATATTGATGAGAGCTTAATTATAGTTATTCAGCTCTTACAAGCATTGAAAAATTTACCCAAGATTTGAGTATTTTCTCTTTTCAGAATGAGCTAAAAATTCCGCTCTCTTTTTAACTGATATAGGGCACCATGGATTTTGCTTAGGCAGCACAGGTGTAGCTGGAAGATGAATTTGGCCCAGAATGATTTCCCACATTAACAATCCATTTGACATTTAAAATGAGCTACACAAAGGCAACAGATTAATCAAGCCAGATATTGTAGATATGCCTGGAGCACAAAGGAAAACAACCCCACTGAGCTCAGAGCTGCATTGCCTGAACTATAAAGCAGGTTTTCATTAAGTGTGTATGATTCAGACAAATTAGGACCTAAGTACAAGGGAAAAATAAAACCAAACTATAATAATCCCTGCACACTAAATTAAGATTTAAAACAATAGAGCCATTTGACACACTGCTGATCACGCAAACTAGTCTGTGTCTAAATGCTTATATTATTTTGTGTCCACCAGAATGTGCCAAAGTTTTTTTGTTGTTGGATTTTCCTCCCACTCTTCTACTGAATTGCCAAAGATTCTTCTTTGGCTCACAGAGTTCAGGCAAAAACTAGGATCCCTCATAAAGCAGTCACTAAATCACCATGATTTCCCACATGCCTGCATTTTAAAATGTGTGCATTACTTTCAGATGTGGCTGAAAATGACATCTCCTGAAGATGCTGTTATTTCATATGACACTGAGAAAAAAAAATAGTAGTAATGTTTGTTCCAAATTTAAGAACTTTGTAGTAACATAGCTACATATTAATATACTTTTGAATATATTTTTCTAAATACCATTGGATTTTACCACCATAGCTGTTAAAGTGAAAGATGTTCTACTGAATATAGGACTAGCTTATTTCAGGTCTGCATTATGTTACAAAAGCTTTTCACCTTGGTTAAAACATTTAGAAATCAATAGGTTACAGAAGCCTAAATTTCACTGAAAATCTGGAGCTTTTTATCCATCTGTGTTCTTGTTTTCCTTCTTTACAATTAGGTTTAATAACATATCTCTACTTCCAAATATCTTGAAAAAGATAACTGAGCTATAAGAAATAATTAGCTTTTTTTTTTTTTACTTTACGAAATAAATTAAGAAAATTAGAAAATTTGGCTTTTGATTTTTTAAAATGCTTCTTTTTCAGTGAAAACAATCCTATCCACAAATTATTAGTCAGACAGACTACACCAGAGATACCATGATACCATGTGTGGTCAGTAATGTGCGTCACTCCATTTTTTCTGATGAGAGTTACACCAAGAAGAAAGTGATTAAGTAAAATATTGTTCCTTGTGTTTGTCCTATTTACAAAATTAAATATTTCTTTCTTTCTTTCTTTCTTTCTTTCTTTCTTTCTTTCTTTCTTTCTTTCTTTCTTTCTTTCTTTCTTTCTTTCTTTCTTTCTCTTCTTTCTTCTCTTTCTTCTCTTTCTTTCTTTCTCTCTTTCTTCCTTCCTTCCTTCCTTCCTTCCTTCCTTCCTTCCTTCCTTCCTTCCTTCCTTCCTTCCTTCCTTCCTTCCTTCCTTCCTTCCTTCCTTCCTTCCTTCCTTCCTTCCTTCCTTCCTTCCTTCCTTCCTTCCTTCCTTCCTTCCTTCCTTCCTTCCTTCCTTCCTTCCTTCCTTCCTTCCTTCCTTCCTTCCTTCCCCCTCTTTTTTTTTTTTCAGGTGCCAACTATTGCCTTTCTGCAGGAGATTTTTTTCTGCATAGTTCACAAATTGTTTTGGTCACTCAAACTGTTTGATTCTAAAAACCCTGTCCTACTGTGAGTGGCATACTTCTTTGGAAGAGGTTACTTTTTCTTTCCAGAGATGCAAGACTGTAGGTGTAAGTCTGCACATTTAAACAGAAATATTTTTTGAGGCCTTGAAGCAAAAATAAGTTATTTAGATCTTAACTGCAACACCATGGAGCTGCAATATGCCTTATCCTTTCTGGTTTCACAGAATCCATTAGCTGGAGATCTCATGGATGTGGGATCAGTGGATGTATTCCACCACTTCCACTGAAGGCACACTTCCATAAATGCAGATGCAGCAGCAGTGGTTAGGTCCAAAGAGATTACTATTGGAAAATAATTGAGGGTGAAGCACCACACTGTATTCTCTTTCTGAAGACTTTTAGAATACTTCAGATGAACTTAGCAACAGCAATAGCAGATTACTCTTAATAGAGTAATAAATTACTCTTTCAACCAGAATGCAAGGCTGAAATAAGCTGTTGGACCTCTGTATCCAGAATCCAAGCATCCAAGCGAGTTACTAAGTGAGTAAATTACTTGGCAGGATCTGCAGAACCCTGGCTCCATGAACCTATTCAAACACCTGTCACAAAATGCTTCTAACAAAAATAGACTACAAAACATTTCCCAACTCTCTAAGGCAAATCAAATGCTACATAACTGCAATAAATCTAACACTGTCTTGGGTCTTTGAAGTATAAACCTTTTAACTTATGGCAACAATTTTACAAAATATTGCAGGGTATTGCAGAATGAAAATCACCTCAATCATTAGGAAAAGGTGTAAATTATGGTGGAATATTTGTTTATTTAATCACTACAGTAGGCAGTGACTGGCAGCAGATCTTGATGATACATCATAGAAGTAAAGCTGCTAATTTTAAAATGACAATTGTTGTGCAAATGCTAATCAATATCACTGAAACTTGCAGTTATTATTATTATGGTTTTATTGAAGAGATAAGATGACACAAGTAACAATCATTCACTTAAAACTCCTTCAAGCTCTAATAAAAAAAGCATACTGCAGAATATCACTGTAGAAATGGCTTCATGTCTGAAGCAACTGTATTCAAAAACACAGAAATAAGAGCTTCAGCTTTCTCTGTCATGGACGGTGTTTGAAGCACGGACAGTGGGAGAGAGCTCTCCTTTGCCTCCTTTGCTTTTAGTTATTTTTTTTAGCTAGTTGAGGAAGAGACATTCCCCAGACTGTGGCTTTTCTTCTTCTTGGAACAGATCAGCCTTGCTCTGGACTGAAAGCCCAGAAGAACACCAGGAGCTCACGCCTGTGGCCCACTAGGGCCCAGGATGTGGCACCTTCTAGTGCATGAGGGACTGATAAGAGACTGAGTGAGCTGAGCTATAGCCCACAACAAGGGCTCTCCCTCTGGATTTGCCATCTCTTCAGAGCAACGGGAGGTTCCACTGTTTGATAGTATTCATTTTTCCATGTTTGGAAGTACTTTTCTTGATAAATAAACAGTTTTTTTCCACTTTTCTCTGAGCGGATTTTTGTCTCCTGAACCAGGTGGAGAAAGGGCCACTTAAATTTACTTTCTAGAAGGACCCCTTTGGAAATTTCCTCCCTAAATTTGCCCTAAACCAAGACACTTCTACTATTTTTTGTCATGTCACAGCCCTCTGGTGCAATCTTGTTCTGGAGCAGTTGGCCACAGCAAACACAAGAGCCGCAGCCATCTGAGAAGAGGACGCACTGAGGGCAGATGGAGGTCAGCTGTGATATTTCAGGAAGAAGTCTGAGCCACAGTGCTCAGATACCAATTCAGTCTTCCCCAAATTACAGAGGTTTCCAGACCCAAAGGTTGGCTTCAGGCTCAAATTTTATGATTTTGCATTTTTAAAAACACAGTTTAGTATTTAATGCAGAGTTTAGTGCTCACAGCTTGTGTTGGTCTCATGGGAATACTCAGAGGAGAGCACATAGAGAGAGTTTGCAGTGCAACTGTTTTGTTTCTTCTCCTGCCACATTCACTTAGGAAACTTCCCTAATATTAACAAACTTAATAGTTCTGAATGTGAAACTGGAGTAAGTTGAGGGTGTGAGGATAGGTGATTATAAGCAAACATGTCTGCTTTTTCCTTCACCTTTAAGAGAAAATGATGGTATTTTTCATTTGTGCATCTTTATGAGGCTGCATTTCAGAACCACATGGTTTTGGCAAAGAAAACTGACAAAGAAAACAAAGAAAATTGCTACTGTTGTATGAGCTGAGAAGGTCTAGTCCCAGTCAGAACCCATTAGGAGCCCAAACATCTACAAAATATGTGTGTTGAGGGGCATCACGTATACAAATATTTTTTCCTTTAATGCACTTGGAAAACATTCACAACCCACTTTAAGAAAGGTTATTGATGATTAGAAAGTGCATATCTTCTCCACTGTTTTTTTATGTGTAGATCTCTAGACTGCCTAGTTGATGTTCATTATCTTTGACTGCCCCTTTCACCTTTCCATGTGGCTTATCTCAGTCCTCTCTTTGATGAGTTTAGTGAAATAAACTATCTTGACTAACTGTGATGTGAACCATGTGCATTTGAAAAAGGAGAGTAAAACAGGGCTTAAAAAGGACCATTCAGCAATCTGACAGTGATGCCTGATCTGAAGTGCTCAAATTTGGCTGCTGTTGTGAAAATCTGGAGCCCATTGCTAATATTATTGCTTGAGCAGAGCCTTTACCACAAAGGGCTTTCTCAGGGTGTCAAATCTTATCTGGGCTGTGTGCAGAAGGAGCCCAGGTTCTTTCTTTTCTCCTTCACCTGGGGGAAGTAAATGTCTATAGTAAAACACAAGTCACTAGCTCTATACTAAGCACTGTTTTTTTACTAAGCTGTATTTCCTCTTGACACTGGCCTGATTTGTAAGATTATTTACAAAAGATTACATTGTGGTTTGAACTTTACATGCTACCCTAGGTGAGGAATCAACTCTGTGAACCAGCTGAACACATCTCTGTCCAACAGGACAGGAACTTCTCATGAAAGGTGAGGAAGGAAGGCCAGGCATCTCATGAGAGAACCACCATTTTCAGAGTAAGTATCTTTCCAGTTCAGGGCAGGGATTTCAGCTACAGTGTAGGATTATGTACAACCTCATTAGCCCATTTTAACTAGGTTCAATCCCTCTTCTGAGGTCTTGTCCTATATACAAACCTTTGAAATTTCCACTCCAAAAATCTATTTTCATCTTCTCTGTGCCACAGAAACAGCAAAATACACAAGTAAATATTGAGGCTGTAGCTCTCAGAAGAAGTAAACTGCTGAGAAAAGTAGTAATTTTTACAAAGATGCTAATGTGACCACATTTTCTTCAGTTTTCCAGAAGAATTTTCTTCCCTAACTATAACACATTATAAAAAAAAAAGATATTACTTCCTTTTTGTAGGTGAGGCTTCATTACAGTTCTGAGAGAGAGATGAATAAAAAAAGTGCATACCTTCTCCAATCATTAGGATATATTAAAAAGGATATATATATAAGAAGTTCAATCCTTAAATATCAGATGTTTCCCCTGAAAACACTTATTAATGCAAAGTATCTCCAAAGGTAATTGAGACAGTTTGCATGCAAGAACTCTTGGCTTTCCATTCCAATGTGTGAATGATTTCTTTTTCCCCAAAGAGGGCTAATGGCTGCTTTTTTTTTTTTTAATTGGAAGATTCTTTGGCTTTTTGACTAGTACTAATGTACACATTAGTCCTGGAATACTCATTCTGACTCCTCACATTTCCAGAGGATACAAACTAAGGTGAACAAACTTAGTTGGTATTATTGCTGAAACTCAGTTTGAAATACTAGAATTTAGATATATTGGCAAAAAAAAAAATCAAATATTACATTCTGGGGTTTTTAGGTCCTTACTTATAAAGCACAGTATACAGTAAAATGTTAAAAATATCACTAAATAATTTAAAGAACAGTCATACTCAGAAAAGTGAGTATAAAAGAGCTTCATAGGTACTGTGCTTATATTGTCTTATAAATTCACTTTGTCTCAAAGATTAAGACATTAGATAGATACACTTCAGAAGATGCAAACTTCTCCAACTTATCTAGAGTCCACTTGCACATTTAAAACCAGAATTGTGAGACAAGACTTTTTTCCATAGCTGAGAGCTCTGCAGGAAGAAAGGGAAGGTGATACAAGCTCCTGTGTCTCAGCTCTGTAAGCCTGAGGGTGCAGCACAACCCCAGTGCAGAACCTGCTCAAATTCAAGGGCAGCAGAGACACACTCAAGGGACTCAGCATTACCAGCAGGGCATGATGCCCAAGCTGATCAGCCTGAAGGCTCTCCTGCTTTCTGGACTTGAAATCCTGTTCCAGAAGAGCACTGGACCATGGCCTGGGGAGGCACAAACCTGTGAGGAGCTTGGGTGGATATTTCTGCACCTCACACCTGGTGAACAGGTGTGACCATGTTCATAGGGGTCCGAGGATGAGGGAAGAGACAAGAATCTGACTCCATGTTTCAGAAGGCTTGATTTATAATTTTATGATATATATTATATTAAAACTATACTAAAAGAATAGAAGAAAGGATTTCATCAGAAGGCTATCTAAGAATAGAAAAAGAAAGAATCAATACCAAAGGCCTATGTCTCGGACAGAGAGTCCGAGCCAGCTGACTGTGATTGGCCATTAGTTAGAAACAACCACATGAGACCAATCACAGATCCACCTGTTGCATTCCACAGCAGCAGATAATCATTGTTTACAATTTGTTCCTGAGGCCTCTCAGCTTCTCAAGAGGAAAAATCCTAAAGAAAAGATTTTTCATAAAAGATGTCTGTGACAAACATGGACCCACTGCTACATCTGCAAGGTGCATTAGTGGAGAATAGCAGTGCTGTCCTGGAGCACTCACAGTCAGTCCCTGCACACGAGAGGATGACATGTGCAGAAGGGAATGGACATGCAGCATTTTTACATCCAGTCAGTTATTTTTGCAATATATGACCCATTCATTGTCATTTGAGCTTGTAGCAGCTCTTAGACAAGAATGTTCCTGAATTAAACATGAAGTTTTGTGAGCTGAATTTGCAATTTTATGTAAATTACATTTACATAATTAAGAGTCCAATTTTTAAATTAATTTGTATTTGTACCTGCATATGCAGAAACATGTGTGCTGTTGCACATGTACTTCTTCCTTTAATTATCTTTGTCTTGCCCATTTCCATACTAATTTTTTCCAGCTGAGGCAATTATTTTTAGCCTCCTATTAAAAAATTGAAACACTAGGTAGAGAGGCAATGAGCTGAACATCCTTCAGTCTTTTTCAACATGAGAACAAGTCTGACAAAGGAGAAGGTCTGATCCCTCTTGAACTTAGAATGTGCAGAAGCTCAGGATAAGGCATGAGTCTCCAGAAAGCTATGCACCCATTCATTCATTGAAAGACCAGACCCAAAATAGATTTGAAATCCTATTTGTACATACCATATATGAAAGCTTTGTTTGTACTTCCTTCCATTTTTAAATGCAATTAAAAATAAAAGACACTCTTCAGAGAAATGCATACCAGTCTGCAAAATTCCCCCTTTCCCAGGGCAGAGGCCAAGAAAGAGACAATGTTTCTTTTCCCCAAAATAGGTTCTGGTTGCACTAAAACAAATCCAGCAAGAGAAATAATTGCCTGTGGTCATAGACAGATCAGGACTCTCTTTTGTCAATTTGGCTCAAGATACAGGCAGACAAATTTACTAAATGGAATTTTAGTGCACACATTTTAAAAGTAAAAACTCGGCAAAGTACAGAGTTGAAAGTGGTATTAATTACACAGAATGAAAGAGTCAAAAAACATACACATACAATAAATGTACCTTGTGCAATCTATTTTGTGGGAAGTTACAACTTTGCAGTCACAGATATTTCAAATGCTAAATTAAAATGCTAAATTAACAACAAACATCTATTTTCCCAAGAGGAAACAAACAAATTTTAAAGTTGGAGCATAAAGTGATTAACAAATGATGATGGAAAAACAAGCTGAGGTGTGGGGATTCAGGTCATGTTTCTTGAAATAGTACATAAAGAGGATTCAGAGTTAGAAGTTAGCTGCTGAAAGTAGAGGGAGAGTGTGAGAGGAACTTTTTGGCAGTAGTTTATGCTTACCATAGAGACAAATATGGCTGTAGGCTTAACTTAATGGCTTGACAACCAAAGGAATAATGTTGAACAATGGAGTCCCTCTTCTTTGTGAGAGAAGAAAAGCTGTTGACCAGCTGATAGCTGGAGTCATGCATTACAAGGAGCTAAATGCTCTTAGCTTACGGATTCCTTCCCACAGGGAGCTGGGACATCCCCCACTGTCTCCATCTGTGCGCTGTGGCAAGCATGAAAACAGTTCTCTGAAGCTCCAGCCACTATGCTGAGCCTTCTCAGACTCTTTCCATCACCACTTGAAATAAGAGTATGCTTTTCCCTTGTTAAAGAAGATTAATCTGCCATGATGTCAGTGACTGAGTGGACTTCATGTATTTGGTCTCAGTCATGGTATTTTCACCCTAATTGGAGACAATGTTGCTGATTTAGACCATCTGCTGAAAGATGACATCCTTTTGAGGCACTCACAGACCATAAACAATAACCTCTCAACATGTATAGAGATGTTTTACATGTCTATCCAGCTCTCTGCATTGCAGTATGTCCAGCTTCCCAGAGACTTCAAGCAGTGGACAATACTCCTGCTTCACACATGGCAAGATGAAACCCTGAAGAAGTCAAAGAACCTGAATTTGAGATCACCCAGTAAATCTTTATCAGGATGTGGAATAGAAACCAGGTCACCTTACATGTGGTTCTGCACTTTATTCATCCGCTGGTGCTCTGACCTCACCATGCTCCATGAACCTCGTCACAACTATGTGGGAAATGCAGCTGTTAGTTCAAACATTACCTGTTTAAACTAAAACCACACCAGGAGATGGAAATACAGTAGGTCAATAGCTATTCCAAGAAGCAATCATTTAAGGTACCAAGAAATTGCTTCTTTTAACCTTTTCCCTTTGTGACATTTGACCAGTATATGTGCAGGTTACAAAGGTCACCCATTATCACCGTTTTATGAGACTTGGATTGCCTCTGATCTTTCTCCTCATTTTGCATTCAATAGCCTTTACCCGATCCAGAAAATGGTAATATTAACCAGCTACAATATGTTTTTTTCTTTATGACCCAGGGTCCATGGTCGTAGAGAAAGTATAATGTAGCTTTCTTTGCAGTTAGATACTTGTTCTTAGAATCTTATACCAATTTCATAGCAAAATCTTCTTCCCCTACATCTTTGATCTGGCCTCAATTTCATATGCATTTTTAGAGTTTGAAATTACATTATTAAATATTTTTTTGATGTTCTTTATTTTTTTCCAGGTATGCATGTTTTGCTGATATCGTTTCACTGTCAAACTAACCTGCTGTGCTCCTTGTGTTAGTACCTAGGCTTTTACAGCTTCTCCTTCATAAGATGCTTAGCATAGGTCTGTGTGCTATCTAATGGAGTTGTAAAATATTGGTGTGTGTCTGGCTTATCAAGTCCTTTGGAGGTTCAGGCAATCGGCACTGCTAATGTCCCAGCCTGATCTGTATGCCTTCAAGGACAAGAGTAATTCCTGAAATAATTTTCCAATGTGACATAAGAAAGAACCCTTAGGGGAGAAAGTGGGTGTTTTGATCTAAATTCACATCATACAGGAAGTTTTACAGAGAAAAAGAAATGTGGTGATGATTTAATTATGCTCTTCAAAGCAAAAAGCATGTTATTAGCAAGAGGCTGTGACTCAGAGGTTTATACTTGGTTTAAGTTCTTATTAACAGTTTCGAAACAAGGGAGATTGATTGATTCTTGTTCACTCATTAAACTTGTTAATTTACTAAGATTCATTGCACTCTTGTTAATTTGAGAGTTTCAGGAAGTTGCAGAAAGAAATTGAATATAGTGCAGACAATGTTATTTTTTAAAGGATGATCATCTATTCCCTGTAAGGCATCCTTTAAACCCCATTTTGGAGGCTTCTTTTCTGTTCTATTAACATGTCTAAATAATGGAGGGGGACAGACATGGGTACTCACCTCCTGACCCAAAGCATTTTGTAGAATTTGCTCCAGCAGCAGTTACTTCAAGAAATAACATTTTGATGTCTTGAAGTTTTATTGCTGTTATTTCTGCCATGGAAAAACAAGCACAAGACTTTGAATCATGAACTGTTCCAGCATTAACAATGCAACCTATGGATCTTGTGGGATTATCTTTCTCTGAGTTAGGCCATACCCAATACAATTTCTTTGTGAAATGTCTTATCAGCAATAAAAGATGTGAATAGAGGGTCTGTCATGGAGGAAGATATTGAGCTCCTTCACAAGGCTAAAGCAAACAAAAGTGTGAACTAAAGGAGATGAAAATAAAAACATTATTTCAGTTTCTACCCTAAATCAAAACCAAACAGAATCAGCAAGTGTGTATGGCAAAACACATCAAGTTAAACCACCTCCTCATTGACAACTGCTTGTAATTTATTACAGCCTTGCTTTGCACTGTTTAGTACAAACTATCAGGATTTAAGCAATGGGCAGTGATTACGAATATCCCGGTTGAAATCTGTTTGCCAGAAAACGAGTGCTTAGTACTTTAGATAAAAATGTAACACCTTTAAAATATCTCAGTCTGGTAACAAAACAGCAAATATCCCCCCTTCCCTACTAAGGTTTGTTTTGGGAAATATTGGCTGTGGTGTGACAGTTAAGATGCCCATGATGAAAAGAGTCTGTTCTCTGTTACACTCTGAATGGATTAGTATCTTGTTGGTTCAGGCAACACTTCTCCTTTCCAGTCCTTGATGCCGAAAGGTTAGGTAGGAGCACAGGAGGTCAACTCTGTTTCTTTTTATGGAGGCAGAAAATGGCATAAAATGAAAATAATTTCCTGTGAAAGCTGAGGACATTCCTTCATTAGATTTGTTTCCTGTGCTAGGTCATATGGCTTTTTTTTCCTTTCTTTCTTTCTTTTATTTTTTTTTTAACATGCATTTGCTGGTTTCCTGTGCCCCGAGGTCCTTAGTGATCTGCTTTTATGAGACCAGGCCCACCAATGCTGTTTTGTATGGTAAAAAATGAATGAACTAAGTGAATCAAAACCATCAGAGGCATGCTTGATAAGGAACAACAGGTGATATGTATTTGATAGAGGCTAAGTTACTTAGGCTATAAAAAACTGAGTTATTACAAACCCACATTCTAAATAGCCACCTCACCTCAGTACCTCACAACTACAGGTGACACATCCTCTTCCAAACAGCACCAGCTGGACTTCAAACAGTCCTGGTTAGTCACCTCCCTCTTTTTTCACTGTTGAACATAAAATGCCTAGCAATAATAAGATCCAGAGATCTTTTATATTTTTTTCACCCTCATAAAAGCTGCTGTTGCCTGGCAGGAAGGAACAGCTGGTCACCTCTTTCCCTGGCTCTGGTGGAATGCAGAGTGAAATGGAGTCCTTCGTTCCCACTGCCAACAGCCCTGAATCCAGCAAACTCTCAGGAGGGTCCCAGAGGTTCACACTAAACACAGCATGTGCTAGACCAGCACAAAGGAAGGAGATGAGACAGTATGACAGATCATGCTGATTAGCTGATTTCTCTGCAATATCACAGCTAAAGATCACTTTTTCCTTTTTTTATTTTTTTTTTAATTTTTGTGACTTTAAGAAAAAACACAGCAAAGACAAACAAGTAAAAATGTGTGAAAGGGCATTACCTCCAAGAGAAAAAATCTTGTGGTTATAATAAATGGTTAGTTCCTTACTTAGTGACCCTCAGAAAGGCAAATTGAACATTAAGCTGTATTCAGAAAGGAATAGGGAGCAATCCATTCCTGCTGTAAAATACATGTACACCTGCATTCTAGTGATAGGGCTCAACTTAGGATGCTTTCCTTCTCCCTCTCCCCCCACCTTCAGGAAGAATGTAATAGAACTGGGAAAGTTTTTAAGGACAAGGGTAATCAGAGGTATGAAATATTTTCCATATGAGGAACAAATAAATAGACCGGGACTTTTCAGCCTGGAAAAAGATGATGAGTGAAAGGAGATATGCAAAAGCATGAATGACATGGAGAAGGTGAATAAGAAATTATTGTTCACTGTCTTTTCCAGTACAAGAACTACTACATCAACCAACCAGGCAGCAGGTTCATGGACCAAAAGGTGATATTTCTTCAACCAGACATGAAGAACTCTTTGTCCCTTGAAATTGTAGATTTAGGAGCTTTCATGGTTTCCAAAACTGATTGGAAACAATCACGAGAAGAAAAAGGAACAGAGAAATTTTTATTAAGCACAAAGACATGACTATTCATCTCAGCCACAGAGTTGATCTAACCTGATTCAGCTGTTCGTGGGCTCTCATGCTGTGTTCTCCAAGAGGGGATTATGGGATTTCTTGTAGCTCACCTCTAAGTACAGACTATTTTGATTCTGACTGGTTTTTAAGCTCAAAAAACCTTTGCTCAGTTCAAGTAGGAATTTTGTCTGAATATGTGTTTATTAAAGACTGGAAAAGGAAAGACATCCCCAGGAATTCATGTGGAGAGAAATGCTCTGTCAATGCAAGTGGCTGTAGGTAATCTTGAAACCTTGAGTAATTACACCAAGAGTTTGTGTATAAGACTTCATTGATTTTAGTGCATGAATACATACAGAACTTCTTCCTAAGAATTTTAAATTGATTGTGTCAGGCAGATCATACAGAACCCAAGGACTTTGGGAAATGTTTGCCTTATTCATTTTTTCTTGCTCAGTAGGCTAAAAATACACTGTCTGAAGTAGTGCCTCTGAGGCATTTCATTCCTTTTAACTTCAGACACCTTACCCACCATCTGAACTCTTGAACAAAAGCTGCTGTAGAGCTCAGATCATTATTTTGTATCCTACTGTACATTAAGTTCACCTCTTACTCAAGGAATACAAGGCCTGAAAATTTGTCACTATTTTTGTTTAGTAGCTCTTTTTCTTCCCTCTGAGTGTTTTAGTGTTATATAGAAAATATTTTACAACAGGGCCTAATGAACTGGTTTCCTTTAATAATTTTGATGGACAGGCCTTAAGGACACAGAGTGGTCAGCAAGAGAGGAGTTTGTATGTTGACTGTAGCTGACAAATACTAAGAGCCCCCACAAGAAATTTTAATATGACATATTAGTTTGTTATCCAAGGAAGAGGCCTCAAAGGGCAATGCATTTTGTTGCTAACAGATCACCTCTAATCCTTACCACTCCATTTCAAGTTATTTCTTTACAGTGGTCAGCTGTTTGTGTTATTTTTGACTGCAATTTGTAATACCTTAATTTTCTAGAATTGTTGTCCTGAAGGGAGTTGATGTTGAAATACAAATTATATTACAAGCTGAACAGGGGACCACAAAAAACATTGAGAGTTAAAGCAAAGTGAAAATATATTAAACAACAACTCAGATACTGCTATAATGATGTTAACCACTACCTTCCAGAGAGTATTCAGAGTGGGCCAAAAGAAGTGAGTAAACAAACACATGGCTAAACTGAATATGATTAAAAATTCTGGATATTAGTAAACAGCAAATTTATAACAAGAAAAGAATGATTTTGATGTGATGCTAATATAAGGCTATGATGCAGAAGATCAGTTGTTTAAACAGGTCCATTTATGTCTAAAAAGAATGGAATTCCAGTGGAAAGAGCAGCCAGGGAGATGATGGAACTGAGCAGAGATATGAAACCAAGTACTTCATGGCACACCGCATTCAAGTAATGAAAGAAAACCTGTGAAATATAGAGACACAAATCTCCATTTAGAGATTTAATCATCGGTGGGGAAGAGTTACCAGGACACAATAAAGAAGACAAATATGGTGAAGCAGTTATTATCCTTCCCAGTCCCAGAAGTGGACCTACAGGTTCCCTCTTAACTGGAATTTTCATTTAACCATAAACAACTTCAATGTGACCTATTCTACAGCTTTTTCCTACAGAAAACATTAGGGTTTTGCTTCCAAAATGTGGTGAATGGAATTTGTAGCTATATTACGTGTTATTGACAAAAATAATCAACATCTCAAGCAATCTGCACTTCTCTAAAGATAGAATTTCATGAATGTAACCACACACATATATCTGTGGATAATTTACATCATCAGGTAGTTCACCACAAAAATTCCTTAAAGAAATAATTGTACTATGAGGTAATATTAGCATATTTAAAATAATTGCTTGATGAATAAATAGTTCCATAATTTAACATAATTTTAGAAAATGACAGAGCAATCCAAAATTTCAACCCTACTTATCAAAATAGAGTCAATTCTCTTGCTTCAAAGCATATGCTGGATTTTGTCATTGCAAAGAGCACTGCCTTTGGCATCTGCGTCATACTCACAGTTGGCATTTGGAGATAGAGCAAAGTTTCATCAGTTTAATTTATTTGCTGAAGTGTTGGCATGATCTTCGATTTTGAATTCAGCCTGCAAGAATTCAGGGGAAGTTTTTTTTGTTTTGTTTTGTTTTGGATTTTTTCTTTTTGTTGTTGTTTCTTGTTTTTTGTTTGTTTTTTTTTTAACAGACAGATATTTAATCTCTGACAACAAAAGTTTTCTGCAAATTCTCTCCTAATTTTATGCTGCAACATTTCTTTGTTGGTTCTTCTCATTTTTCATTAAAAATGATTGAAAGCTATAATTACTGGTTATGACGTGGCTGTAGTAATTTTATCTGGCCTCTAGAATTGGCGAGTCTAATTCCAGTTTAGAGAGACTTTCTGTCATTTTTTCACCATTTCATTTTTTTGGGATAACTGTAAAAAAATCCTTTTGGCAAAGTTTCAAGAGGCATCACTTCATGCTTTTGAAGATTTTGTTGGTTTTTTTTTTATTAGAACAACTTGAAACAAACGGTTTTCTGATGAATGGTGGTAGAATCATTCCCTTTGCATCTGCTTCATCAGCTGCTTTTTACAGGGTTGTCAAACACAGGGGAATTCATCAATGAGGTACAAACTGCTTTCTGCAAGATCTGAGTTCATTGCTAGTTCAGTGATATATGAAGAAAAGCTCATCATTTTTCCAAGGAGATATCAGGCATCTCCTTGCCCGAGGTTTTACAGGTATTCTTGGATGACTTCAGTTTCATCAGCATATGCACTAATTTGGGCCACCTTTAAAGTTGCTGATTTGTAATTTTTTAGGCACTTATCAGAACAGCTGCTGTTACAATTCAAGTATTGTTCAGCAGAATTGTAGCTACAAACCTCTTTATCTGAAAGGTGAAAATGTCTCCAAAGTACTTTTCTGGCAGAAACATTTTCCTGGGATGTATACAAAGAAGTTTTTTCTTTCTAGTCTCTGCAGTGAGAACACCGCTTGCCTATGTTAAATTCACTTTTTTTTTTTTTTATTGCAAGGCACAGGCTACAACTTCTATCTTGAATTCAGCTGTAAAAATTTAGCCTGTTGTTTCTAATGTCACCAAAACCACTGCATTCTGCTCTCAAAAATCTGGATGCTATTCATTAACTTGTGTGTCTCTCTAAAGTTGCCACTTTCCCTGGGTAAGATAACGTGTAGTATATTTCAGCAATAAGAGGCAGGAATACAGTGCAAGGAAGGGCTCAAACAGAGAAAAATTATCCATCTCTTGTGGAAATCCTTCCTTCCTTCCTTGGGCAGCTGCTATGTCAGGGTCGTTCATTTTATCTTGGAGTTTCTGTGCTACAGGGAAAGAGAAAAATATAATGGTGGATCTCAGGGGTGGAGAAGAAAGTTACATGGAGTAAGAGGTGAGAGGCAACTAATGGCTGTGCTTAGCCTCCTTTTGTTCCATCGTCCTGTTCCACAGAAACATTGACTGGCTTTGATTTTTATAATCCTTTTATTTTTATATTACATGTTGTAATCTTGAAAGTACGTTATGTGTGAAAGAGGTTCTCCCTTTGTTTGTTTTAGAAACAATGCTGTTATCAATGCACTGCACTGTAAACCCTTGGTTTCTTCACTATGAGACAGACTAATTGCTCCGCACCCACCTTCTTCATCAGTCAGTTCTTTGTAGGTCACCTTGTAAAAGGTTTCTGTGCTGTTATCATGCTCAGACAAGCTTTTTCTTGCTGGACTTGAGGTAGGTGGACTTTACTCAACCAATGGGTGGTGTGGGGAAACTGCCACACGCTCACACGTATCCCTGCACAAGGAATAGATTAAGCATGTCAAATCAATTATTCCTCACCTATTATTCCTCAACTCTTTGGACCTTCTCAAAAGGTTGAGGGATTCTAGAAGCCATGGTGGGATTTAGATTTCTCCTCTTAAGCAATTTGCCCACTTCTCATGTGAGGCCCAGAAGAAGGAGGAAACATTTTGTTGGAGGGTAAACAATAATTCCACTGTCTACAATAAATGACTCCAGTCAGCAGTGCCAAGGTTCATTCCTGATCCTGTAATGAGAAGTGCTTGAAACTCTGGCAGTGGAAATTGCAAAATGTTATTTTTACCTCAGGCTTGTAAGGAAATGAGGCTTGTTTGATCATTCTCTGTGTGCATGCGTCTATCTATCCATCTGACCTTTCCTAATAATGTTTGAGGTCTTTGTCTAATTTTAAGAAAATCTGTTAGAAAGAGATAGAAAGAAGAGATAGAAAGAAGGGTTAGAAATCACAAGCAGTGTTAAGTACCAAAAAGCATCAAAAAAGTAAGTCATTCTGTAAAAAAGGGATTTTTGGTGTCTCCATTAAGGAAAAGGCAAATATATTTTACAAGCTATCAGAAAGGGCTGTCAAAAGCCTATATTAACTCTTTTCTACCTTGAATGACTGCTTTTAGTTCAGTTTTCTTTTTCCACTTAATTTTTGCCCATAGGCTTTTCTTGTAACCATTACACGTAAGGGTGGTAGCTAATATCTTGTTGAAGAGGTTGAGCCCGGTAAATGCTAAGGGAAAGACATGACACTGTTGCTAAATGAAAATTTTCAAATGTCAAAAGTTGGGCCATCAAAAAATATGAGATTTGTTTAAGTATCTCAAGGCTATGTTGCATTTTGCCTTCTTATACTTGTGATTTGGCATAGCACACTGAAAATAAAATACACACCACACAAAGTGGATAACCAGAATATATCTATCTATCTATATCTATATCTACATCTACATCTCTGTCATCTATATTGATATCATACCTATCTATCTATCTATCTATCTATCTATCTATCTATCTATCTATCTATCTATCTCTATATCATCTATCCATATCTATATCTAATCTATAACTATATCTACATAGCAATGCCAGCTGAATGGTTAGGCAGGGGGGATTTTCCCAATATCATTTTTGTTAAAGTTTATGAAATTTAATCTAAAAACTCTGAAGGTTTCTGTTGTAGCAGTTTTACTCCAGAAGATCTGGAAGGAAATCCATTGCTGGCATCAGAAGCATTCCACTCTGCTGAGTAGTTTGTTCCTTAAAACTGTTTAGCTTACTTCTGATAACTTGCGAATCAGTGCTACATTGTTATTGATATCAAGACCAAATAAACCACATTAACGTATTTGGATCCACTTAGAAGTATTACTGTTAAACAGAAACTAAATTAGCAAAATATCATGAAATACAAATATGAACAAAAGTATCTTATTAACTAGAACAAAGTAAATCATTACAATACATTGATAAGAAAAGGTTAGGGTGCTAATTGTAAAAATACGGAATGGTTTGAAACAGTAATATAGGAACTGTTGTAAAAGGTCTGAAGTATTTAGAGCAGTTAAAAGACCACACTTCAGAGTAAACACCTACATTTAAAATGGGAAGTGTGGAGAAGAAAATAGTTGGAAAATTCACCTTTGAAAACTCTTTTGTCTGTAATGAATAAATACTTTGTAAATCTTACTGATTTCTACAGTATTTATTTTAAATCAATTTAAAAAACAGACTTAAAAAGTAGATTTACTTATTTTAAAAGGAAAATGAAAGGTCTGCCTGCGACAATATTTTCAGTTTATTGGAATAAAGATTTCTCACTGACCTGAAGTGAAGACAGGTTTTATTTTGCATGTTATTCCATTAAAGAATTTTGTGAGATTCTGTTTTGTTTCTATTTTCCCCTTGGTTGGAAAATCCATTTGCTGACCAGCTGTACAAAATAGTCACGAAAGCAACATTTTTCTGTCAAGCAAATTCTTACCTGTATTTTGAGCAATGATATACTAATCTTTGGTCTTATGGAGATGATGCATAAAATATTTACTATGCACTTAGTGCACATCATTTCTTACAACTCAGAATGTGTGGGTACCTCAAACTTTGATTGCTTCAGTCTAGAACCCACTGTGGATTAGTGAGAAATTTGCAAAGTGGGAGTCAGCAGGTAATTCAGTTACTCTGTTTAGGAGTAACCAAAGTAAAAGCGTGTCCTGCTCCAATTCAATCTGCTGGGAAGGCTGGACAAGTCCTTTTGCTAATCTTTGCGCAGTCTCTGCCTCAAATCTGGAAAACAAAAATAATGCAACCTTGTTAGCAATGTAATTTGAAATTGATAGGTAAAAATGTTACCTAGGAGCTAGATAATAATAACAACTGTTTATCATTTTTATTTAGAAAATGTGGGAAATACACCAGAGTGCCTGTGGTCACAAAGTGGGATACAGGTTGGGATTGGCGTGTAAGATTTGTACTTCTAATACCCTATTTTAAATTTTCTCTCATTTTGAAAGAACAATATCATATTTATATCATATTTTAATATTCTAGCAAATGTAAATACTTTCTTGGATCATAAAAATAATTACTTTTTTCCTATCTGGTCTCATAGCCTTCCTGTATGAGCTTCAAATTCACATTGTTTTTTCTTCCTGTCTTCATCCATGTCATGAGATTTAATAATAATGTGTCTATCAAGAAAAACAATGATGCAATCTGGAGCATCCATATTCTGTGGTGGTCTGGAGGTTAACTCTGGCAAATGAATCTAAATGCCTCAGCATGGTGAACATAAGGGGCCCCACAGTTCAGCTGTAAGTGGGATCCATGTGCTATGATAGGTGAAATGGAGGTGTACAAAGAAGAACAGAAGGAGTTGTGAGTGATCTTATCCTTTCATGGACTTTCCCTCAGATAAAACCACTGGTCAGGAAGCATTTACATCACCAGATATAACTGCCTTTTCTCCCTCTATAGTTAATGGATCAAAGCAGAGACTCTTCCAGAAGGTGATTTTAAGCAGCTGTTAGATTTAGGTGCCCTGAATTGTCTTCCAGGGATGTTCTGTTTTTGCTGACCAGAGACAAGTCAGATGGAGGAATGAGACATCTGTGATGTCAAAATTCAAGAAAATACCTTTTCCCCCCACATTTCTTTTCTCTGGAAATCATAGTTAATTCACAGTGCTGACACAATCCTTCCCATGCAACACCATCTACGAATAGACTAAGCAACTCCTATGGAAGAGAACAGAAATTAGCAATTTTAGTATTCCCTGCATGAGCACTTACTGGGAATGGCCATGACAATGAATACCTAAAGCAGCATGACCTCTTTGCAGAAAAAGCAACATGCATCTTCATTTGCAATGCAACCAGAATCTTTAAAAACATTTATAATTATTTTTTTATCATTATAAGCTGAAATGGTTGGTTCACCTAGTTGGTTTCCCATCTAGAGGACATATTATTTTGACAAAACAAGTTTGAAAGGACTGGTGTTTGATTTCAGTTCAGATTCAACCTTGTGGAAGGGTCCAAGAAAACCACATGGAATAGCTGGCACTCATCTTCACTCAGCACTCTTGGAGTGTAACCCTTCTAAGGATGATCAAATCATCCAGTAAAGGGAAACAGAAGACAGATGGGGGTTTTCTTTCCACCAAAATGAGAGATGACTCTGAATGCTGGGAACATCTCATCAGTGACGCTTGCTCCGACCCCAGCCTGCAGCTTTGATATGAATATCTCAGCTATTCCTTCCTGCAGGGAGCAAGAGATAAAATTTGCAAGCTGGGAAGAGGGTGGTGTGTGGTCTGACCTTGAAAAAATAACTGAAAACAACTTTTCCTTTTGTTGCAATGAAGATACATTACAAGACAGGATGTGCCTGTATGCCTTGTACACATACCTTAAATCTCTTCCCCCTCCTATAGTTTTCCCAAACTGAGCATTGGCTTCAAGAATTATCTTCTCAGCTTTCCAGAATTTGCGGTGTGTTTCATGTTGTTTAAAAAACTAGGGCAAACCCAGGGAAATGACTTCAGCTGTGTGGTGAGAATTGCTAGCTGCTAACTGAACCACAGAGTACTGCTGGGAAACTTCATGCTTGCATCTGATAACTATTTTATGGGAATGTGTGCTGACCCACAGCTGTGGTTCTCCACAAAATACTGGGAGCATGAGTCCTCTTCTACCAAACATACTTTAGGGTCTATTCTTAGCCTCCTTTTCTCTTTTTCTTTTTTTTTTTTTTTTTTTTTTTTTTTTCTTGCAGCAGAGTCTTTCTTTTCTAAACACTAAGTTTAAATGGAAGGAAAAAAAAATCCTTGACAACGTTTCTTGTGTTAAATTGTGTCTTTAAATGGTTTGTAAATGGAGGTAGCTCCATTAACCACAGGTCTGGTGTGAGTTGGTTAAGTACTGAACTAATTATATTTATTGATTTATATTTACACACCTGTAGCTTCTAGAGAATCGCTATTAATTTCAGTTATGGCATTTATCAACTCAGATTGTACAGGAATTTAAGGAAAGAGAAACCTATCCTGCCTCTAGCAGAAATATCTCAGTGATATTAGGACAGATGTTCCTCAGTTTTCCTTTTCTCCAGGACACAATTCTCTGGAGGTATATATATGTATATGTATATATGTATATGTGAAATAAAGAAAATTTATGGGTAGTTAATGAGACAGTAGGCAACCAAGCTATGGTGAAGCTAAGATTTTATGCTTGACTTCTCTGGGGCAAAAATTGTATATTGAGTTTTCCTAGTGCATTCTTCTGTGTGATTTTTGGAAAGATTTCAGTGTTCCAGCTGAAAATAATCTTATACTTGAATACTTCAAAATAGATGAGTCACAAGTTTTCTAAATCAGGCCTAAATGCATTAGTGTGTCAGGTAAGACCCTATAAAGCCCCATCAAAGTAAAGTTTCTGAGAGAAATCTTCACCATGAACAGACCTTCCTATCATTTATCAGGTAGGAGAGACCAAAGCAAAATGCCACATTTTGAATTTTTCTGAATGATGAGGGTCCCAAAAATCCTTTGAACATATGTAATCTACCTGAGGATGGAGGCTTCTTGTTTTCCAGCTGTGAAAACAGTTGTGTCTCTTGTTTTCAGATTAGTTTGGATGAGATTTATTGGTTTAGTCATGGACTATTCCTATGAGCAAAGATAATCAGCATTAAAACCAGAGCAAACTGGGTGTACAAATGCAATCTCACCACACATGCAGTGTCCCATGCACAAGCACACACACACACACATTTATACAAGTTACTATATATTAATCTGGCAAAGTAAAACAATGTGCAGAAGAAGGCAATTAAATTCTACTTAAAGGATCTGTTCTTTCTTCCTCCTTTTATTGCCTCTAGCAGTTACTTGGCTGCCTTTATAAACAATTAATCTCAGGTCTGATAGCATTGAGCACAGCAAACTGGAGCAAACTATTCAACTAGAGTGAAGACAGCTATAAAGTTTCCCTCCTGAGCCTCCATCTGACCTAGGAAAGCTCCTGCCTGAAAACTGACCAAGGTCTTATCAGACATCTTCAGTCCCTGTATCTCATGGGATTGGAAACTGCCCTGCAATGCCCCTCCTTTTCTCTATTGCCCTGTTTGTCACGTCTTAAATACCTTGAGGTTATTGCCATGCATTCTGTTAAACAAAGCTAGCATTGTGGAAATAGTGTGGGGATGACTACTGGCAAGAGACACGTGCTGCTTTCAAGGAATGCTGGTTTGGGACAAAAAAGAAAGCCCCCAGTGTGTGTCAAGGCAGCCTCCTGAGATTCAGATCTTTCTTCCTTGCCTCACTCCTCTGGAAAGGAAGAGCCTCCCATAGGAAACTGAGGCACAGTGGCTCTGCCAGAAACCAGCACTTCCTTCAAGAAACTGTTCTATACTGGAAAAACAATTACAGTGAAGATTAAAGGTGCTCGTGTACCATGGTGAGAGGAAAAACATGCAACAGTGCAACTTTCTTGCAAACATTTTGGATTCTACACAAATTGTGAACACAGACCTGCTCTTCCCTTCGTGTGCTGGGCTAATGTCCACACTGCTGGCATGCAAGCTGGAGACCTGAGGAGCTCTGTCTATCTGCACCATTTACTGCCTTCCAACTGAGTCACTGCAGAGAGCTTGGGCTGCCTTACTCTGAGAATGGTGTAGGTAGAGCAGGGATGAGTCTGGACCCAGCCTGCCTGCACAGCAGCAGTGGCAAAGGAAACTTCTTCCCATGGTTTCTTCCCCTGACTCCTCTCAGGGCACTTAAAGCAAGAAAAGTTTGCCGATTTGTCTGCTTTGGAGTCAGCAATTTCACTTGCATGACAGTCTAGTTCAGTGAACAAATGAAATGGTTTATTTATAAGCTTGCTTCTCACCAGGGAGCCAATTTATGCTTAAAATTAGCTAATTGTCCCTTTGATGGATTTCTACTTGAGTAAATAGGGGTCATTAAGTTTTTCTGTTAGGTTGCATTCAGAAAATAGCTATCTGACAAGAGGTTGACCTTACTGAGAAATCCCAGGTAAAGTTAGCTCTTTGGAACTGCTATTTAGCTTTACATGTTAGCAAAGTGCCCAGGGAGGATGTCATTACCCTGACAGTCTCCTCATACCTCATGCCTTTTATGACTGGAGGTACAAGTTAGAATAACTTGAGATACACTTATAAAAAGTCACTTTTTGAAGTACAGAATGATTTTAATTTCCCTCCATGGAAACACTAGTACCCCATTAATGACTTATCAGACCTCCCAAAAGACTGTTGACTTCTCTTGAGAAGAAGCAGAAGTGCTAATAAAACATTAGGCATTCTCCCAAAGTCAAACAGTTGGCTCAATCTGTACTTTCCAAGCTCTGCCAAACCCATTAATACATCTCCTCTGTTTACTGAGATATAGTACACCTGCATTTCAAGCTCCAAATGTACAAGAAAACTTTGGAAATATAGTTTATTTAAATCTAAGATATCAGAATATTCTAGTCCATGTTATCTATGATTTTACAGCACATCTTCAGCACTGGGGATGCACAATGCAAAGGAGCACTCACTGAGGTATAATTTAAAGAGAAATGCATCTTGTTGTAGGGAAGTGCTGTGGCAAGGAGAATTTGGCCCAGCATTATTCTACATTTTTAGTAATGTCACTGAAGAAGAAGCATACACCACATTTGTTAAAACTGAAGATCTAAATTAGGAGGTGCTGCAGTCTCTGGGGAGGATGAGAAAGTAGCAGAGAAGGAACCAGAGTTGTCAGATATATGGGCTGGGAATACGTAGCTGAAATCCATCCTGGACACAAGGCAAGTAGAAAATTATAGTAAAACACTTCAGCCTGTATTAAGCAGAAGGGAAAGGCTGAAGAGCTGGAGAATGAGAGAAGATAATAGTTGGTTAGATAAAAATGTCTGAATCTGATACAGATCAGTGAAATATGAAATCCCAGCACCGACAGTGGCTCTCTGTGACCATTGTCTTTTTGTCAGAGACCAAGAAATTCTTCCTACATGACACAATGAAACATCTCTGAGAGTGATCTTATGAAAAAAATATAGTGGTCCATGTAGTCTAAATTCCTGTCTTCAAAAGGGACTAATCCTACATAAATGAGGATAAGGTATAAGGAATTCTGGAGCAAAGGGTTGTTGAAAGGATGAAGAAGTTGTGTGCCCAGAAATGCAGAAAAAGTCTCATATAAACTCTTTCAGGGACTGGGAAGACCTCAGTCCCAGTGAGACTGTCAAGTGGGAGCACTGGTGCAGGAATATTTGTCCTGCTGAAGAACAGAGTCAGTCTCTCAATGTGGCTCCACACTTGGGCACAGGGCCTGGAGCTCTACCACATCATAAATGACCTTCCCTCAGGGAGAATTCCCTACCCAACTGCACTTGTTGGATGCCCCTCAGTGTCCTGAAGAATGATGGTTTACATCCAGTTCAAAACTCCTTAGGTAAAATATCAGTCACTTGGAAATTATCAGTAAACTACTCAGTTCAGTGGAAAGGAGGATTTCTTCCAATGGATAGATATTATATAGCAAAGTCTGTGGAGGAATTGAACTGTCTGTATAGCAGCCTGCTTAGATTCTTTCTCTTATAAATCTGCTATCTCCCTCTTGCTACTCCTGTAACAACTTACTCTTCCCAAAGGTAATGTCTGAAAGATACCAGATATCCATGAAAAATTGTAAACTAATTATCCAGGAAACTGGCCATGGGAATCTTTCATAGAACTCTCTGAATATTTTGAAATCTAAGTAGAGAAGCAGTTTTGTGGAGAATGAAACAAAGACATAGGAAATTAAATTTTATTATTTGATCACTTTTGTTTTAAAATACACAGAGGATTGTCAAAGTTATCTTAAACAGAACAAAAATATGAATAGACATTTGTGATTCTTCTCTCCCATCCTTTGATTTAACTGCTACTGACAAATACAGTTGCCAAATTTACTTTTTACTACACTGAGGAGAAAGGCAGGGGGAGGTGCATTAGATGAGCAATTTCCTCTGAACACTTAGTTTTAGGATGCTGTGTTTTCCCCAAAAGCATGTTTTTCTGTGTTCTACCCCACAGCAGCTGAAAGGTACAACAAAGCTACAAAGAAGGGAGCAAGCTTCCTGTTAAACTTCATTGCTGCAGAAGGTTGTGTCATGAGAAGAGGACAGCAGTGCTGGGACAGCCTTCTGACACTGGCACTGTCACTGTCACTGACTGCAAAAGCAGCTTTCTGTGCATCCTACAGCCACACTGAGATCACTGAGCTCCAAAGTCTTCTTCTCTCCTTTTTTTTTCTCTTTTCATTATTTATCAAAAAACTTTGACATGCTAGGAATTTGTTAGAGTAATAAGGCTGTAAAACTCACCAGACTGACCCTTCAATAATCTACTGCTACACAGCTTTCTTCACAGTCTTGCTCTCTCTGCTTTTGTGATACTACTGTATCATATGTATGGACACTGCATGAAAATAAACACTGCTTTTGAAGTGTATCCTCTATAGAGATTTTATTTAGCACATTTAAGCAATAACTATTATTTGATTTCCATCAGACAATGATTTCTTGTGGCAACATTCCAGCTTCTAAATTGGCCAATTGTGATTTCTTCCTTTACAGAAGGATGAACTAACTTCAAATCTATTGTGTGGAGCTTAGATAGAACTGTTCTGATCACTTCTAGAACCAATGTAAAGTGAAAGACATCAGCTTAGTTTCATCTTATTTTGCTTTTAAACTTAATATTATAATTTATTTTAAAATTGAGAAGGAACATTTATTTTTAAGCTTTAATTTAAATGCAGACAGTTTTATTCAATACTATTATGTTGGAAACCAAGAAATGCACAGGAAATGTTTCTTCATACCAAATTATTACAAAATTATTAACACAGGTCACTACCATAAAGCAGCAGAGTAGAGATTTAGGAAGTATATCTAGGATTTACCGCTACTAATGACATTTAAAATTTTTGCTAAGTGAGACATATAAACTAAAATATATCTTGGTTTCCTCATTCATAAAACTCCAGTAATTACAGTTTCTTTCCTTATGCATGTGGTAGGAATTTACTTTTCTGGCTATTTTAATGTGCAGCAGGTTATTAATTATTTCTACATACAGATTGAACTCTTGGACTCCCATTTTCTGTCTGATTTTGTTTATGTATAGCTTCATATTTTCTCTAACAATATATTTTCTCTAAAAATAACATATTCTCTAACATATTTTCTCTAACAATGTATTTTCTCTAACAATAACAGGACTCTGCAGAGAGTGGCATTGGGCTCCAATGTTTTCTGGTGAAGAGTTAGTACTTGATTAGCTGACTCTCATTGAGGAAGGTGGACTCACAGCTTGCAAAGCATGGTGCTCTCTGGAGGAAGCCCAGATCCATGGACCTCAGAATCCTCTGGATGGAGGCACTCCCAGTCTCACCTGTTGAAATTGCTGCACCTTTCCACTGAATATTCAAACCCCCACTGGATATTTTAAAAAACGTTCCCCCAGGTGTCTCTCCTCTTGACACCCTACCTTTTCTGAAACTTTCTTTGTCACCAGCTTTTCTGGGTGTTGAATGAGTGAGCACATGCAGCTGCTGCAATTCTCTGGACTCCATCCCAAGGCAGAACAACCCTTATCTAATCCTTGAGAGCCCTGGGGATACATCTCTTACAATACATGGAACAAATGGCTACTTTTAACTGTTATTATGGAAAATAACATTATACACAGTGGTCGTTGAAACAGTTTTTACTCCAAGGGGTCAAATTATTGTTTTGGAAAATACTGTTTTTCCATTGATTTTTATCACATTATGGTAATTTCCATCTTCTCAGGCTGATTGGCAGATTGAGGTTTTGTGGAAACAGTGAGAGATGAAAACTGCAGCTAAAGAGAAGCAGCAGATAAACTCCATAAGAATGCTGGCAGGTAGAAAGCAATAAAAACCTATATACCTATGAAGTGTGAGTCTGCTTAGTAGCTAAGAACAGTTTATTTTCCTAAATATTTTATTTTTATTATGTCTTTAATTCTATAAACAAGCAAACAAACAATAGCTGTCTGTTGTATTGAATCAGCAGCAACAACAAAACATCGAGAAGGAATTAGATATTTCTAATTTTCTCCTTATGGGAGTGTAAGAGTCCAGCAGCTGCTGCAACTGGCAGTAAAGTCACCATTTCAAAGAACTTATTGAGCAGTAACTGTTAAAAGATCCAGGTTGCCCCTAAATCACAGTTCTCCACTTGGTTCCCACACTACTGCAATGCCTTAAGCTATACACAGCTGCCACACATCTCCCCAGAGGTGGCTGCATTTCAGTGGCACGCAAAAGAACACCCAAATTACACCAACAGGCAGATTAATCCACTCTCTAATTCTACATGACAAGCAATAAACAAATGCAAACTATCATTTTATTCAATAGGTGACAGAATTCCTTCTTGGACAATAGAAGCTAGTGTCCCAGCATACTGCTAGAAAATACTGAATGGTTATAAATATCTGGCTACAAATATTTGGCCACCTCTCCAGCCTCACTGCACTGTGTGTGGTCACTTAGAACTATTTTGATGCAGTCTTGTAATGCTGCAAAATCAGCATGGTAACTTTCTATATAACTTCATTTTGATTTCCACAGAGGCAAATAGTCATGAGATGTAAAATGCAATGTTGAATGAAGTTCAATCTTATTGAAAATCCCCAAATATCAAATGTGAATGCAGGGCAAAATTCTAAGAGGGCTACTTGGACTGGAAAGGAGAATTATGTATATTAGAAATATGGTAGGGTTAAAGGTGCATTAGAAATAGCATGAAAAGTGAATTTTATGAACATCATTGAAGGATTCTTCTGATGTATACGTACATCCTCTAAATACAAAAGCAAGTCAATAAGTAAAAATGAAGATTAATAAATATACAAAAAAGTTCCAATAACTTATTTTGTTGTAATAAAATTATTCTTACATAATTATTTATCAAATTCCTTTTCTGTGCCTGGAAAAGCAAACAGTAAGCAGCACTTGACTTTCCAGCAGATACAATTTTCCCATGATAATTGATATGCAAGTGTTTGTGATAAATCAGAAACTCAATGACATAAAGGGAAAAGAGTTCCTAAAAGCAGAGGTAAGATGCCAAAGGCAGCTGAAGAGAAAATGAAAATCAAGTTTTTGTACCATAAATAAAAAGTACCCTTAAATATCTCCATTATTACAAAGTGCCAGTGTACTTAACAAGTCCTGTAACTGCTCTGAAAAGGAATAAGAACTTATATAAGATATTTCAAAAAGCCCTGACTGTCTTCAAAAATAATTTCACAGCAACCCTGGTATCATCCCTCCTGTTTTTCTACATTGGTTTTATTAACTCCATATTAGATTACCAGAGCTCCAGTCTTCAGGACAATTTTTCAAAAGGAGGTGGTGTTTAACCTCACAATTTACCTCTTCCAGAAACCTAAAATTCCCTACATTATCAACAAGTTCACTATAAATTGGAAAAGCCCCACTCCTCTAGCTTCTCTTAAATCAAAGCAGAGATTCAAGCTCTAAACTACAGCTGCAAGCTCAGTAGGAGTGATTTATTTGAGCTGCTGCCATCAAGAACATATTCTTTTAGTAGTGCTGTGTGTTTAAATTGTTTATATAATCTCAGTTTGTAATTTTTAGAAGGGTTTTTTTTGCATCTGTGCATTTGAAGTGAATATCTGGAAGGACCTGCCTCCTCTTGAACTGCATTTCATGATTCGTGCTGTAATAAAGTAACTTGCCTTGCTCTGTTTCGACAATTGTGATAGCCAACAAACAGGAGAAGTTTAATGTTGATTGCACAGAGTCAAGGCCATATATTCACCAATACACTCTTTTTTTCACCCCAGACTTTCTTTCTTTCTTTGCAATATGGGGTGAAGAAGGGTTGTCTCCAAGGTTAATCTGAGTTGACAAGCTTCCTTCATATTTTATATGTGCCTGAAACTCATACAGGCACAAAGCAGCTGCTCTCTGCTTACAGTGCCAATGCACAAATGTCTGCCCCAGTCACTGACCATGGGTAACACAACTGGGAAACTGAGGAACAGCAGCAAAAAACTAAATACTAAAACTTTCTTCAAGGCTGGACATGTAAGGAAAAGGTGCAGAGGGTTTTGTAGTGCTGGTCAGGGAAGTCCGTGCTACCATAATCTACCCTCTTTGGTCACACATTTGGTGGTCATATTTTACCCAGTGTTCATTCCAGGTTTCCAACCATGAAAAAGATGTGTTCATTTTTTCTTAGACGTCTGGGCTAAGTCCTAAATGTGTCCTTAGAGGCTGTAACCAGGACTGGCTACTCTTCTGAATATAATAAAAATGTTAATAAGGTTGGAATAATGAAGGGGAGATATGAATCATAAGGAGGGTAATTGGTGAATTTGAAATAGTAGAAATATTATTAGCCAAAAAGATTCAGTATTTTAAAACCAATGATTGATCACTTGCAAGGTCCTGGTTAACCCTGGCATTAGTAGAGTAGTTTTATGTTGCCTGTGTAATTCAATATGCTCACACAGCCATTATACTTTCATGTTTTTTTCTGTATTTGACTGTCCTAGTTTGCTTCAACCACACACTGGAAAATGTACAAGAACATGTGGTATTGCACCATTATTTCTTATTTATATCACCAGGCCACATTAAGACAGTTCAAATCAATTCAAAATTCCAGATGTTGCAGTTTAAAAAAAATTTCAGGGGAAGCAGGTGAAAGGAGTAAAAGCATGTGCAAGATAAATATAAGAGAATTCTATTTGGAAAGTCTTAAATTACAATTTTGTAAGAGAAAAAGCATTTGAATTTGGATGATTTGACAATGTGTAGTTGTGAGCCATTTCATTTCTTATAATCATTTTTATATAATTCATTTTTCATAATCCCTTCTCTGTCCAGGCTCATGGCATGTGTAGTCATTCCTATTGCATGTGCACACTTCCACAAATACACATGGAAATTTTAGTCTCTAAGGAAAGAATATATTAGGAGCTTCTTCATTCATAACTGTCTTTGGGTGTCGGGTGTATGTCCTTTTGTGGTTGAATTTTGTGATCTGACACTCTTCAGCCTGATATTTTTACTGCCCTTTTGACAGCTCCAGCTTGCTGCTTACAAAAAACATGCTTATTTAAATGATCTGAATCAGAATGAACCAGGCCAGCAAAATCTGTTTTAAACAGCTTCAGCTAGCTGAAGTCTTCTGCAGCTGAGTTAGGTTAGGGGGCATTCAGAGGAGCAAATTGGCTGACAGACCTACAAGGGCTGTAGTGTCCTGCAGCCCTGTCACTAGCAGCAGGGAGCAGAAGGAAAGGTCTTCTGCTTGCCTGGAGTCTGGAGAGTGTCTGGACAGTTCTCAGCCTAAGCCAAAACTTGCCTGTTCTTAAGCCATCCTCACTAGCACCTTGTCAGTAGGCAGAGACCCTGAATCTGATAAAAAAAAAATGTTTAGGTCAAAAAATCTTTTCCCATATCCAGCCTCCTTACAGCTCTCTGCAGTCTAATCTATGTTTTCTGTCCTCAGATACTGCCAAACACACACATTTTGTCTTGCTTTTAACTTGCAGATTTCTCACCATCCTCAGTTTCTCCAGAACCCTCCTCAGACATACAAATACTGAGTCCTTCAAGCAGCTCTCCATGGTTGGTCAAAAACTGAGCCCAGGGACTGGCACAACCTCCCCAGTGGTGCTTGAAGGAAATTCTTCTTGTCTTGGGCATACAAAAAATGAGAAGCATCTTAAAATTTTAGGTTGTGCTGACTTCCGTGCCTATTGCTACAGCATTTATTACTGCAGTTGCCAGGATCCATACAGAGATTGCCTTCATGTAGAAGCCTCTTCCCACTGCTATGGAGATGGTGGAGATGCTGAGGCTGAGGAGATCTGCACATTCACCTGATGCCAGAGCAGAAGCAGTGCTCTATTCCACTGCTAGACAGTTATAGCCTGCTAGAGGTTTCATGAGTGGCTCAGAGCAAAGCTTGGTGACTCTCTGAATGTCTCACTGGCAGGAGGGAAGTAATTTCTCCAGCTTCAGCACACGATGAGCTTGTTGTGGCTGGGGTGAGGAGGTGGCTGGAGGTGAGCTGCCAGGAAGGTGTGCAGCAGAGGGCAGCAGCTCACAAGCACACACACACCTGCACCCACAGCTGCCACACCTAACACACACCCCAACAACACTTCTTCCCAACAGACACGGACTGGCAAGTTTTGGATCTCTGTAGGTAAGTGAATCAGTCTGAATGTGTGAGCTCATAAAAATAAGTTCCTCATACTGGGCAGAGGATCAGGGCTGTTTGCTGTGTTTTGCTTCTGTGATGTAACCTGAATCCACAGATGTGCTCAAGAGCTCTGTGCTGGCTTTAGGGCAATAAAGGATACACTTTTACAAAAGAAGCAGAGGTATTTATTCTGAGAGTTTACATGCGTGCCTTGATCAACTTTTAAACAACCAACTCTAACAAGACCAAGAGATCAGAAAGTGTTTGTAGACCAGAAAACTGATCATGATGCTGGACTCACTAATCAGTTCATTTGTCTTCCTGTTTGGTGGATTTTCTCAGTCTGCCTTTCTGAGGCTACCCTAATAATCACAACAACACACTGCATTGAGGAGGGAGACATTACTTTAGGTATGGGTCAGGTTCTCTTTGTACAGGAAATCATAAATACGATTTCTTTCTATGAAACAGAGACAGAAGTGTAGGGGGAAAATTATGGGCCATTTCACCAGTTCTGAGGTTTTCAAAAGGTTTGTGGGAGCCTTCCTCCCAAGAGTGTTCTTGAAGTATGTACTCCCATGTCAATAATATATTGACAGTATATTCTGTTATCATTGATGAGAATGATTCTGGTGTTTGAAATCCATCCAAGCAAAATGGTTCTGTGCCTAAGAGTGAAAGTCAGGCTCAGATATCAAGTTTCTTCAAACTTGATGCTGGTTGCATTTAGTACTGTTTGATAATAGAGGTTGCAGTCAGCTGGAATCAAGTAAATGCATATAACTTTTCCCTTAATCTGCAAATGATTTGGATCCAGCATTTCAGCCTGTGTCTGCCTGATAAAAAAAAAATATTTAGTGCATTTAGAATTGTTACAGTGCATTGTGGAACCCAAGAAAAATTCTCTTGCCCAAAGTGACTAAAGTAATCTCTGAATAGTTAAAGGAGAATAGTCTACTTATAGAGAAATTATTTCTAAATATCTAGTGACTGATTTATATATTTCCTTCAAATTGTTCCAGCAGCAACATTACTATCCAGCTCCCTATCTTATCCTTACTCATATGGAATTACTACTCTCCATGTTACTTCTCAGAAGTAAGATTTTTCTGGGTACTTGCATGTAACAAAATTAATTCATTTTTCAATTATGTAATTTTAATAACTGATTACAAATATAGAGGAGCTAAAAAAACCCCTTTAATTTCTATGGCACCAGAAACCTTTTAGAATATCACTGCATTGTTACAGGGAAAAGCTTTAAAATACCAATCAATAAGTCTAACAAAACAGAATACAAAACAGTATTTTTTTTTAGTATTATAAGACATAATTTAGTAATACAATCTCTTGATTTTAAACTTGTATCAGGATCCTTGATTAAAAACTGCAGTGCAGCCATTCACAATTTAGGACTCGAGCAAGCAACAGCTACACAGGAAAGAAATGAGTTACTGCTGGCTCTGACCCAAATAATTTTCATGGACACCCAGGCAGGATTACAATAAATGGTGGTTTTAATGCAACCAGGAAGTGACAAGCAGCAACAAAAACTGAATCCAATTTTTCTGTGGGAATTTCCCACTGGGTTCTCAGACACAATTCCATCAATTTTGCACTGCAAAATTCTGGCACTGCATTGAGATTCATTCCAGTTTACTCAATTCCTTCACCTCATTCCTCTGTGTGGGGAGACTTCTGTAGAATTCTAAATCATTTGAACAATGTCAGATACATGCAAACCTGGCAGAGTGAGCAGTCCAAAAAAGGACAAAGGTTTAATCCATAACCTTCTGCTCTTTTTGGCTGTATCACTCACTTTCATCAAAACTTTTTCCCAGTGAGATTTCAAAACATCTTTTAGAAAAAGTTGTCCTACCACTCATTTACCAGTACTTTCTAAAGTTTGTGTTCATCAATACTTATCAGGCATAACAGAGATCAGAGTTTAGCCTGATACATAAAACCAGTTAGTTGAAATTTTCTTTTTTCAGAACAAACTTTTATCCTTTGGACTGAATCATTACAATGAGTAAAAATCTTCTGTCTCCTAGAGTTATGGAATGGTTTGTGTTGCGCAGGACCTAAATATCCTCTTGTACCACCCCTCCTGCCATGGGCAGGGAGTCCTTCCACTAGACCAGGTTGCTCAAAGCCTCATCCAACACAATCTTGAACAACTCCAGAGGTGGAGTACCAACAGCTTCTCTGGGCAAACTGTTCCATTGCTTCACCACTCTCATAGGGAAGAATTTAATTTAAACTTACCTTCCTTTACTTTAAGGCCCTTCTCCCTTGTCCTGTGCCCTTGTGAAAAGTACCTCTCCAGCTTCCTTTAGGTGCTGAAATAAATAGTCCTAACTATTGTTTGAAAGGCATTATTTATTTGACAATACCAGTGGCCTAATTGCAAGTAAAGCATTTGATCCTTATAGCTCAACCATCAAATCTGATCTTGATTGAAGTGGGTTCATGACTGTTGAACTGCAGGAATCTATACTGGTTTTATGATTTTATGCCCTTTGCATAGGAGAGATGCCTCTTCCATCAAAATATTAAATCTGCTGCAGACAGAATAGTTTGAATAGCTCTGAACCAGCAGAATGAGTTTATAGCATATTTGAACTTTCTTATATACCTGCAGCATTTTTCACTTGGCAGTAGTGGAACCTGATTATTCCACAGATAGTCAAGAAAGCAAATCTTCAACCCACGACAACCCTTCACACCTGCTTTGATTATCTTTTTGCCAACACTCACCCTCTGAGATACTTGGCAATTCAGTTATTTTAAATAACAGGATTCTTTTCAAATCATGATTTCATGAAATCATGTCACTGCAACAGCTCAGAGCACTATTGTGGACTCACTGACAGAAAACTGTGTCTCTACTTCAAAAGAACAGTCAATGTGGAATACAATAGAAAAAAAAAAAGATAAGCTAAAAAGGGTTCAGTATATTACCCAGAAAAGAAAGACATTTCCAATGTATTATTTTAGAGTGGTATTAGAGTAAGATAAATAAATATATATATATGAAAATAGATAATTCAGTTCAGATTCTCTTTCTTCACCAAAGTTCATAAAAATAAATTAGCAATTATTCTCTAGAGTGAATTTCTTCTTTCTATTTTATGTTTTGTCTTCCTGTTTCCTTATTTATTTATAAAGTTTAATCTTAATCTTAATCTTAATTAAAACAAATAATATCCTGCACCTCTTCTATGTCCCATTGGGGAAGTGGATAAACTTGGATTCATAAGTGTCAACACTCTTCCCCTTCAGAAAAGTTGAACAGATTGGCTTGGTCCATCATATGAACAACCCTTGTCTTGTCCCATCCTGCACTGTCCCATCCCATCTCACAAGCTGGGCCCAGGCACTGTCTGGCAGATTTTTGGTTGGCCCAGGCCAACACTTCCAAGAAAAGGGATCAGGTTCTCTGGTTTCCCTGATCACTAATCCATGGGCATGATGGCGCCCTGGGCCAGTTTAGTGCAGATGTAGAAGATTTCCAACTCTCAGATTTCCCCAGAAATCTCCATTTTTTATTTACTGAGATCAGATTCTCATGGAAGTTAAAGGAGAACCACAGCCAAGTATCTCAGAAAAGTTTATGACTCTCATAAAGACAATTAATAGCAGACATCTGAGTAAGAACAGACAGAGCATGGGTTATAATACAAGCTAATAAAAAATACCCCATATATCACATGAAAACAAAGAGTGAATAAAGCCCCAGATCATGCCCTGTGAAAAACATCACATCAAGAGTAGAACAAAAGTATTGATGGCAAGAAAATGAGAAAAATAAGTAGCAAGTTAAGCCATAGCCCAAAGGTTTTAATTTCATGCTTTGAAAGCCTCTTGCCTCTCCCTTTCCAATTGTTATTTCAGGTTCCAATATCCAATCATAAATTAACACTGCCCTTGTCACTCAATAGCTACTCTGGATGAATTAAATGTAGGGAGAAATGCCAATCCTTGGCAAAAGCTGAAGTTCAGTTTAGAATTCAACAACCAAAAAATATTGTGAATTAGGCTAATGAAGAAAATGTAGCTGAGAATGTCTGGATAATCACACAAAAACAATAAAAAATAAACAAACCCAGAGATCATTCATAGGATGTGTACAATTTTACCCATTATAAAACACACTACCAGAACTGTAGATTCAAAACCAGAGCTCTGATCTGCTTTATTCACTCTCTTAACCATAACAGCAGCCATGAACCATCACTTCCAAAAGATATAAAAAGACATTGCCTTCAGCAAGCAGGGAGTGGGGGCTCTGAAAGAATGAAGCCAGCCAACAAGCTGTATTTACCTCCACCTTCTCCCATCCCTGTTTCTGGCACCTGATATTCTCCAGACACCATGCAGGATGCCATCACTGGAACGTGATCTGTGTGAATGCTGTTCCTTCACTTCCATGAATTATGTGAAGCTTGTGTGAACACACAAGCCAAACCTGTCATGAAAACAGGGAGGGCACAAGGAAGGGTATGAATCTATGTGTTGGTTACCTTATAGAGTGCACAGTGTTCACATCTATACTCTTTGGATCATCTACCCTGAGGAAAAATGTCTGTAGAGATACCATTTTTACTTCCCTCCAGGATGCTGTTGCAGTCAGAATATTTGCAGTGTCAGAGAGTTTTGGATAAGCTCTTCTCACCAGTGAAGAAATTACACACTCATACACTGCAAGGTTCAGAAACCAGTGAGGGGTGTGATTTATCCAAGAAAATCATAAAATGTTAGCCTGAGGATCCAACTGTGTCACTCTTTAAGCATGCTCTTCATAATCTAGGAGCATTTGCTTTTTGTTAAATAAAAGAACCTAAACCAGTCATAAATGGCCTTGTGTCTTTTGGTAAAATCCAATGTCAGTAAAACAGGATCCTCTTTTTTTTTTTAATTGCTGACTGAACTGTCCAGTAGCCAGCAGTGGAAAAGAGGTATTGAAACATAATGAAATGACCTATTAATATTATACTGCAATCACTGGAGGCACACATCTCCAAATGATGAATCATTTGAAAATCTGGGATTCAGGGAACCTCGGCAGCTTGATAAATGTAAAGCCTGATCTCAAATACAGCTTATATCCAAGAAGCATTAAAAAACATTTTTTAATTGTATTTTTAACCAAAACTATCAGGAAAATCTGAAGAAAATCTAAAAATTGGATCAAGAAAATAAATATTTTTTTAGTTGTTTTGAGATTTTTTTCATCAGCTAAAATAATAACTACAATGACAGTCATCATGCTGTCAGTAAGGCTGCTACTGGGATAAATGGATCATTCCTTGTCTGTATTGCTTTGCTTCAGCACAGTAGGAGTATTTTATCTGCTTCCAGAATTATTTCATACAGGGAACAATGATTACCCAAAAAAATGTTTGACTTGAAAGTAGAACCCAAAGCATTTAATGAAAATTTCCATGTTTTATCTGACAAATAATCATGAGGCCAATCAAGCAGAGAGTGGTGGAGGTTCTTCAGTCTATGACACAGAGTAAAAATACACAGATAATTTCACTAAATGTTATTATCACTTAAAGTTTTTCTTCTGCAAAGGTTTGACCTACTCCAACCAGCTAGTTTTACATTGAGCCTGTGAACAGCTAATTATAAGATCAGTTTTACAGATGGAAAACAGATATCCACAGTCTAAGGGATCTGCCAGAAGTCACAGAATGCTTGACCCACATCCTCATGAAGCTGGTAGTAGTCTCCACATTCATTCTGTAGTTATGCTTAACCCCATGGGGAGCTGTGAGTAGAGCTCAGTTAATTGCAGGCTCCTGTACGAGCGTGTAACTATTGCCATTACAGGAAACCCAGGTCATTTGTTACGCCACTGGAGCGTCCAACTGATCCTGTCATTAATCACTGTGACATCACAGGACAGCTACCATATGGTGCAAAACAATCCCCTCCCTTGCTACAGAAATTAGATATTTTTAAAGACAAAATCATCTTTATACTGATTGGAAAGTACATTAGACTTTTGCTTCCTTCTAGAACTTTGTCTTAAAATACTGGTTAAGACAATTTGTGAAGGAAAAGTGAGACCTTCAAACACTTTCTGCAAATTAAAAGAGGGTCAGCCAGTGCAACTCTTGCTATATGCAAGTCTAACCTATCCATAACCCTAACAATCTCAATCTGATCATTAAAAATCCATCCCTTCTAATGCACTGGCAGACTCTTGGTCAGAAGCAATCATTCACACATTCTCACACACACAGCCTCCTATTCACATCTTTCCTTCATATGTGAAAAGTTCTCCAGTGGTGGCTACAATGATTCTTCATACATGGGCCTGTTGCAATGAGCAAGATGATTTCCCACCGTATGTTACTTAGTTAGAGCTTTACTCCCAATTCAAGCCCATTAGTTACATAGTTTTAGTTTTGATGTTATATTTCAGTTATCTTAATCAGTGGCCTGGATGATAGCACATTCTGGTTTCATTGCATTTCAAGCAGTAAGGACTTTAGCAGCTTTCAAGGCCTGACAAGTCTTCCCTCACTAAAAATCTTTTCCCTTTACACAGGGAAAGTTGTGCCAAGTCTACATATTGCAATACCCTACTTTGGTGCTAAGTTTTTGCAGCAGAATCAAGGACAGCAAGTACCTTTGTATAGCATGTTCAAAATATCCAACTTACTCAAGGAGGAGGTGCCGACATCATCCAGAGCAAAACATTAAGCATGCCCTGGTACTTAGATTAATTAGAGACATGGTTAAATACCAGAGGCTTGTTTCCATTTCTCATTAGTCCCCATAACTTTTTTCTTTTTTCTTCAATAGGTTGCTAATAACTCACTTACTTGCAGGCTTTATGTACCCCTTCAAGCATTGCACTGTGTTGCAGTTTGGGATTTTGGCACCTATATTTTTCTGAATTCAGCCTTTAGTCTCCATGTAAAGGAGTGAGAATGTGGCAATAGAGGGAAGCACACCTGTAAAGGAGTGAGAATGTGGCAATAGAGGGAAGCACACGTGTTGCCAGTGATCTCCGTGCTCGTATAGGAATATCACCAGTTTTCAGAAACCAAGTATGATAAGCTTCCTTTGTATGCACACATCCTGGATGGATTCTGGCTTGGAAAGACTTGTAACTTAAACAGAAAATGGGAAAGCAAAGGGTTTAATCACTTCTTTTCTAATGGGAAACTGAGGCACAGAGAAATTAAATTCATATAAAACATCAGATCGTTCAAACCAAGGAAGAATTTGGATCAAGACCTGAATCAAATATGTTAACCACAGGATCATTCTTTTTTCCTCAATCTTTTGTGAAAATCTTGATGACCATAGTGAGTTTATTTCTTCCTTCTTCATCTTCCACAAGAGATTTGAAGCATAACTGGAATTCCTAAAGTTCTATTTGATAAGACTCAATTTGGTATAATTATGAGCACAAATGTTTCAATAATTTATTCTTATTTCTCCAACACAATAAGTCAAATACAAAAAATCTTTAAGTACTTTGTTTTGAAAGAGAAAGCTTGTAGGAGAAATAATGCAAACCTGTGTGACGTTTCTTCTCTGTTTACAATCTTGCTGAAAACACTATTTCCCAAGAAAGGAGGGTTCCTCATGTATAACCAAGTCCAGATTCTTATTTCATTTGGTTCAAATATATTGTTAACATCCTGAAGTATTTCATATACATTTTGCATACATACATATGGCTCCAAGTTAAAAAAATTTCTCCACATCTATGGCTGTAATTGCATTTGACTTAGAGGGAATATTCATAATATCTCTCCTAAATCTGTATCAGCAGAAATGACACTCAGCTGAATAATGGTAACCTGTTTAGATGTTTAGATATTACTGGTGGGCATTGCATTAGTATTTTAAGGTGATAGAAATGAAGCCAAATATGTCAGACTAATAAGGACTACTTTGTAAAGCAGATAAAATATCATGGGACTTTTCTGCACTTGTAGTTAAAGAAACAGACAGGAGCTCCTGTTGCAGTGATGTGTTGCTGTGTCTTCTTCTGCTTGAGAATCTCAAAAAACAGATAACTTCTGCTGTCTTTCCTCTGATCCACAAAACAGATTTTAAAATTACATCTTATAGGAGTAATTATGATGTTGATTTAACATCTATGAAAATATGTTATACAGAGGTGAACCTGTCAGTTGGAGCAATGGTGCATATTCATGACTATTTACATCCTTGGCACCTCTTTAGGGTAACAGAGGGTATACCCAAAGGGAGCAAGAGAAGTGTTTTGACAGGGAGCAGATGTGTCCCCACAGAGCAGAATCATGACCTGAAAACCTTTCTGACATGCACTAAGTCCTCAGGAAGCTGAAAGTTTTCAGAGCATTTGTCAAAAACCTGTTTTCACAGAATCACAGAATGGGTCAGGCTGTAAGAGATCACAGTGGGTTGTCTGGTCCAGCTCAAGCAGAATCATCCCAGAGCACATGGTACAGATGTTTCTTGAATACCTCCAGTGAGGAGACTTCACACCCCCTCTGGGCAATCTGTGCCAGTGCTGAGTCACTGCACAGTAAAGAAATTCTTCCTCATTTTCAGGTGGAACTTCCTGGGCGTCAGTTTATGACCATTGCCTCTTGTCCTGTTGCTGGGCACCACTGAGCAGAGCCTGGTTCATCCTCTGACACCTCCCTACAGACACTGACAGACATTGATGAGGTCCCTTCCCAGCTGTCTCTTCCCAAAGCTGAACAGGCCCAGCTCCCTCATCCTTTCCTCATAAGAGAGATTCTCCAGTCCCTTAACCATCTTTTTTCCTCCACTGGACTCACTCCAGGAGTGTCTGCCTTGTGCTGAGGAGCTGCACAGATCACTCCAGGCGAGGCCTTGCCAGGGCTGAGCAGAGGGGCAGGATCACCTCCCTCCTTCTGATGGCAATGCTCTTCCTGATGCACTCCAGGATGCCACTGGCCTTCTGCAGGCTCTGAGAAGTGCTTTGTCTGAGTATACTGAGGAAATCCATTTAATCTCTCATGTCCAGCGAATTTTTTATTTTACTGATCTCCCATCTCCCAGGAATTTTGGTTCAGGAATAGGTGACTGAAATGGTTTGGGGGAAGTGCAATTTTTTTGTTACATATTTGTAATAAGCCTAAGTGGTCTAAAGCACTCAAAACAAGATGGTTTCTCAAATTTAAAAACACTTCCTTTCATTTTTATAGAAAGGTAACTGTAGCTTACACAGCTATATAAACATGCAGTAGGCACATAAAGGTATATAAATATAACAGCCATTAGATAAATTTTAAAAAATAATAAATATTTTAATTTGAGAAATCAAATATTAACTTGGGATCAAAATTTTGATGTGCTTCATTCTGTCATTTTCCTATCAGCATTTTTTTAAAATAATGCTCACTTCAGTCAGTTAGACTTACCAGAAATAGCAATTTTCTCATGTTAATCAACTGTTTTTCTTTTCCTGCTTGAAGAGTGTGTAACCCAGGTAACAAATTGCTTGCCTTTTTTTTTTTTTGTAAGCCTTCTACAGTACTCATAAGCTTTAGTTATTTCAGTAAGTAAAATTCTGTATTACTCCAGCTGAGATAACATTCTTTGAGTTCAGCACTGATGTAACATCTGGATAATGAATTCATTCTACATTAATAGTAACTTGTAGTCTAGCTCTTCAGGTCCTAAGCATATTGGTTATGGAGAAGAAATTCTCACTACTTATGCATTTTTCAGATGATTCCATCTTAAAACAATCAATGACATCATCTTCCTCTCTTTAAGGCAATTAAATCTCCATATCCTCTGTAACTGATTAATTGAATAACCCAGAGATAGTATTAGAATACAGTGCTATGAACAACAACATAGAAATGGCCAGGCTGGGTCAGAAGTCTTGCTGTACTGCCTCTAATGGCAAACAGAAGCAATGGCAAGCAGGGCAGAAGAAGCAACATGAAAATGAACTTCTAGTGGAAAAGAAATCTGGCCTACAGAGTTTGACCTGCAGTCATTCTTTAGACTGTTTGAACTTGCAGTTTTTTCCAGAAAGTGTATCGGACCTGAAACATACTCAATGGAAATAGAAGGGTTCATGATATATAGATGTATTTGTGAAAGAAGGGGAGTAAAGGGAATTTTAGGAGTACTAATGGCAGTTAATTGCCTTGGAGTAAACTAACTTGAACATCTGAAAATCCTTCCCCAGTCCATATGCCACAAATCACTAAACAAGTGTTGATTTTCAGCAGTGATTAAATTTCACTTGTGATGACCAGCACCTCTGGAAACCAGGCCAGCTTTTCCTGTCAAAGACAGATGACATTTATCTCAACCAAACATTTAATATATATTAAAGAATGCTTGCCAACATGTCTAAAAGTACAAACTAAGGAAGGTCTACATGCTACATGTAGGATGTTAGCACTAGTTGAGTAAATCTAGGTCTAGAACTGAGAGCCTGGGAAGCCCAGTTTAGCTGATGAGTGTGATGTCTGAGGGCTGCTCCTGTTTCAGCTGTACATATTTACAGGTAGCTGATGTCCTGCAGCTGCATGTACCCAGCAAAATATTGGTTTTGTAGACAAAGATGAGTTTAAGCCAGCTACTCTGTGGCCAAGTCAAATGCCTTGATGGTAAGGCCACTTCCTTTTTGGATTAAAGCTGTGCTTAAGTAGTAGGAAGGTACCTGGGCTGCTTCCATGCACATGCTGAAAACTAAATTAATGCAGCTTAGGAAACAACGAGTTAAAGAAGAAAGTACCCAATTTCCTAAGCTGTTGGTTACTGAAATTAGATATAAAACACAAGGGAGCCTGGACGTCAACACAGGATATGGATAATACAAAGATTCTTGACTGAGAACTTGTATTACGTCTAATTTCTTAAAGGAAAAATAGAAATAGTGAGTCATTTGCAGAATTTTTTCAGATAAGCATGAACTGCATCCAACAAATAGTAGCATAGCCAGGTGCTACATCCTGTGTTATGTCCGTCAAGTCCACAGCCAGCTCCTTGTGGGCAGGGGAATGTGTCCAAAAACTCCATGTGAAAGGTTGGTGTGATATATAAAAGCTTGAGATGCACTATTTCTCTATATTAAAAATAAGTTTGTGATGCAGCATGATTCACCTCTTAGGTGTACGGCCAGGTCAGTTCCACTAGTTCAGCACCATTATCACAGCCAGCACCTGCCATGCTCATTTCCCTGGGATCAGAAATCCAAACGTAGAAGTTGCTGTGACTTCAGTTTAAATAAAGCTTCTTCATTTATTTTTTTTAATTGTTCTACAAGACTCCAAAGTATAAATTTGCATTTGGCTACCAGAAATATCCTGCTTCCTAGAAAAGTGGATAAGCATGCTTAATCTATGAGGTCTCTCCCCACAGCATTCTCTGGTTTTGTCTAATAACTGTGAGGAACAGCAGAGGGATTCCTGACAGGATTTCAGATATGTAAGCAAAAGTAAGGCTGGAACAAGCCAGCTCTGCTGCAAAAAAAAAAAAAAAAAACCACAAACCTTTTCTTGTAGCTCTCCTATTTGAACTTTGTGAACCCCAGATAGCCCAGCTGATTCCTCCAAATGCCAAGTATAGTTGTCATTGTTCAAGTCTATTTCCAGAGAACACCACATGAGGCATTAAAGTACAGCACACATATTTATCGTGTTACACACTGTTGGATGAAAGCCCACATCTGTTCCTTGAGCTGACTAGACAAAAATGGGTCAGAGTGAAGGGAATAAAATCACTAATACAGACCTCTCACATGTAAAACAAAAATCTAGAAAACTTTTGACCTTTAACTGGAGCATTTCTAGTTCCTCCTTCCTGTGCCTCCATGAGAACACGAGCGCTGAAGCAGCACACAGAATGCTGGCTGTTTCTAAGAACTGAGAAAGTTCTTCTCAGAAGAGAAGAAGGTTGATGCAATTTGGAGGCCGCAGATCAAAATACATTTTCAAGGAAAGCGTTTTGTAATCATCACAGCTTCCTATGCTTAGCTCAAATTCTACTGCACACAGAGAAAACTGAGAGGATGAGCACTTCTCAGCCAGATCGTTTGCCTAGGAGAACACCTTTGTCTGCTGATGGCAGCAGATGGGAGCTCTGGCAGGGATCCTCATCCCTTTTTCCTGACAATAGGAGGTTGTTAAGGCCTCATTTACATCCATTTCAAAATGTTTCAGCAAGGGAAAAATAATGTATCATTTCCCACCTGTAGTGGGGGAAACCAAAGCATGAGATTATGTGCTTTACATCATTACAAAAGTCCAGCCTCAGATCTTGTGTCACAAACCCATTTGCTTGCTTCAAAGGTGATACAGCTGCTTTTAGTCTGAACAGAGCTTTGTACGCTCTTGTTCTCACAGAATACTTGGGAGAGGTTCTTCATAGATACCTCACTCTATTCTTGATTTGTGATCATTTTATGAACATCTCTGATTCTCTTTTGCTTTGCTTTTTAAGGCTATTGGAAAGATGATCAGTCATCCTCGGTGCTGGCTACTACACAGGTCAGTGTTTGAAATCAGTGGTGAATACTTGGATAAATCACAAGTCAGGCAGCTGATAAGCTTACTTGCATGTCCACAGGACCATTTGGGATCACATTTAATGAGCAATGTTGAAGACAATACCAGAAAAAAACCCCAAAAATAATAGGTCAAGTAAATATTAAAACATAATTTTGATACCCAAAACACTGTTCTTTGCCTGAAAATAAATTTTTTTCTCTACAAAAGCCCATCATTGAAAATTTTAGTGAAAAGATAATTTTAAAAGCAATAAAGGTCACTGGAAGGTGTAAATATAGGATTTTAAATTAAAAAGAAAAAAAAGATACCACAATTTACACTTTCTGTTTAACAAAACCTGGTAAGATTCATTAAAACTAAATTAACTGCTTCTTGGAATAATACTTGCTTTTATGTTGAAAACACAAGAATTTAGAAGAAAGAGCAAAAATACTATCTTCAGAAGATTACAAGGTAATCTCATAATTGAAATACGTAAAAGGAACAACTCAGTGAAAAACATATTCACGGTGCTGTCACTGCACCCCTGCATAAGTTTTCAGTGTCTCAGTTTCCCCACGCAACGCTCACATTTTCCTCTGCTCTGCCATCATTCACTCACCTTCACAGGACACTGAAAAAACTCCTCTTTGTGAGTGAAGGTCAGAGGTCTGGTTATCCTGGGCATGTGCAATGACAATGGATAGTGTTTCAACTGCCAGATGATCACAGAATAATGGCATTTTTCTGACAGTTTACGAAGATGAACCTTAATATTTGGATTTTTCTAAGTAGCGAGGAAAAGTTACACTAATTTTCTTTGCAGGAAAACCAAAGTAAATCTCCCCTAAAGGAGGACCAAAATCCACATTCTTTCTGTGGGAGATAGAAAATTAAGTACCACAGAGGACGGGGCCAAAGAATTTTTTGCAAAATCTCTCCTGTGGTGAGAAACCTGTGGTGAACCATCCCTGAACTCAAGGGTTGCAAGTCCCTATCTTAATTTGGACTCAGGGCTGTCAAGGCTCTCTGGATGTGAATGCCAAGGTGGTAACCTCTAATTATGAGTTGTAGGCAGTTGCAGCTCACACATTCCTTTGGTTTAGGTTCATGAGAGACACCATATGCATTCATTCTGCCCTTCAGAGATGAACAAGAGAAAAGTGAGAACAATGCCAACTTTTAAAATAATAATTATACATATGACATTAAGACTTGTTAAAATACAACACTACTTCAAGTAATAATGCAGAAATAAAAAGCATGGAGCAATCTGTGTGAACCATGTTATGGAAAGACAGTCATTATTCAATTTTAGGAAAAGAATAAAAATAGCTATAGTGGATTGATGATGTCTAGTTTTCCAAAGGTAACTCTGAAATCAGTGCATATTTGTCTGGATCTCTTTGTGCTAGGGACCACTCCTGGGTTAGGACTGAGGCTAGCCTGTGTCTGGAGCCAGAGCTGCCACAGCAGAATCCAGGAAACAGCAAAGGCTCTGGGTGAGCAGAGGGAGTGAGTATGGGCAGACACAGCACATCATGAGTTGCTTGCATTTGCATTCTGATGTGACAAAGGGGGATTACCCAGCTGAGTCTAAAAGCTGCTGATTTAGTAGAATGAGGAGACACCTTTGCTTGGGATTTTCTCTGCTCAGAGTAAACAGTTTTATGAAAGGGGCCCCCAAAAGCCATTGAATGCAACAGAGAGGATCCAGTTGATATCACTGGTCGTGGATAAGCAGTAAAACTAAATTTGTGTAAAACTCACATCTTCCAGGGCTACATATCAGGGACCCTTACCAGAAAGCAAAAGGGAAAATACCTGTCACAGCCACAACACTGCTGACTAGAGATGGTGAGAAAATGAATCATCAGTATTATCCGTATGCCATCAGTCTCTGGAAATTTTCAGTGAAAATGAAAATAATGAAACAATAACTGCATAGAGAAATCCAGAGAAGAGCCAGTCTCCCACACTCAGAAAGGGACAAGGTAGTGGCACAAGAATGCAGCACAGTTTCAAAGACTGTAAAAAATATACCAGTATTTTCTCAGGAGAGCTCACAATTTTAGCAAAGAACTCAAAACTGAAGTGTTCTGACTGTGAGTGCCATTGTTTCTTGTAAATCCTGGAATGCTTTCCTTAGTAAGTTAACTCTCTTGGTCAGTGGCCTGTGCTCTAATGAACCATGGTCTTTTTGTTAATAAGTGGGAAGGATGAAATGGAGACAGTCTTTGTGGTGAAGTATGCAAGTCATGGGACACATAATATGTCTTAGAAGAATATATAAAAGAACAAGGAGGTGAAGAAATGTGCAGAATATTGGCCAGGAAACTCAAAAGAATTGTTTCAATCTCTTATCTGACAAATATTTTGGTGTCTGTGGTACCATTCTGTTTATAATTAAGGAAGTCCAGCATGTCCAACAAAAATATGCTGTAAGAGGAAAAATACTTTCTTGCAAAAAAAAAAGAAAAGAAATTTCTTAATTGGAAAGAAGTTTCAGTACTATTTTAGTCTGAGAAAGTCAAGATAGACTACTGTTGACATACTTTTTTCTCTACATTTAGCAGGATAAGATCAGAACCTTTCTTCCCTCCAAAATTAGGGCTTCCAGTTGCTATCTTTGTGCTTTTAGGTGGTGAAAGCTGCCAGCTGGATTTCGAGGCTCTGTAATTTTTTCTCCAGGTATAAACATGCAGCATGAAATGTTTCTTGTCTCAGATGAATATGGGGCAGTGATATACACTGATACATATACAGTGATATCCATTCCTGTGAAGGGTAAGAAACCTGATAGCAGGGCTAGAGAAGGAGGGACCCTATCAGAGGCTTGGATCTAGTTATATGTGAGTATTTGAAATGAGATTAAAATCAGTGGACGGATAATATCTCTGTGTTTGAATCTTGCTGAAAAAGCAGCCTTTTCCTCTCCCTTTACGTCACAGGCAGTGTCACAACTGTGAGTGCAACCACATGAAGAGAATGCAGACTGCCAGCTTTGATGGCTGCACTCCGCTTCCCGCGGCACCGCGTAGGAAAGTACGTGGGACGCTCGGCCCAGCCAGCAGGCACACAAGCAGCACTCTGTCCTGAAGTGTCACCTGTGCAGGGGACACTGCTTTCGTGCTGCTTCTTTGTCATGGCAGAGTCAGAGCCATGGTGAAAGGGCTGCACGGTCCCACGTTTCTCTCTCACACATCCTAACACAGTGCTTACGAGGCGAGCGTAGAAGAGTGCTGGTATTAGTAACCCATCATCTCTACTGGTGAATTAGCAGCAAAAATAATGAATAAACAGCAGAAATATAGTCAGCTTGTTTCCTTTAAGATATGCAAAATAACCTTAAAGATAATTTAATGTTAGCATTCAAAGCCTTTCACATATCTGACTTAGAGGGGTATGGTTAGCAAACACTTTCAGTTAAGTCTCAGAATTGGTGACCTAAAGGAAGAATGATGTGGGACAGACACTACTGGGAATGGCTCTTCCAGAGTTCAGAGAAGTGCAGATGCTGAAGCAGTGACACACCAGCCACTCATTAAGTGCAGCAATTTAAAGCATCGAGTTTCAGGTCAGACACGTGTGCTGGGAACAGGGGCACACAGCAGCTCATACACAGTGTGAGCTCCAGGGGAAGCTGAACAGCTAATTACTTCAAAAAAGATTAGTAGCCTAGGTCCCTAACTAAATATTTCATTGGTAAGGAAATAAACCAAAAATCTCTGTGTACAGCCAGTCACAAATCACCAAAACTTCCTGTTAATCTTCTCATGGTCTTGTTGCAGTTATTTATCAGCTTCTTAGATCTCAGAACGAGCCAGACTGTGATGTTTATAGGAGAGTGATTACTTCATATATGCTAATATACCAGTAAGCATTGTGGGACCATAATTCTTAACATAAGTCTAGGTACAATATAATTCTCAGTAGAGGACATATGTACCCATTGCAGCTTATTTCCTTGGGCTTAATAGTGATCAAATATTAAGGAACTTTCCAATTTAGATTGGACTGATCTCTCAAAATATCACACTGACATTTTTCTTCTCTTTTAGTTTCCTAGACCTGCTTTTAATTTTCACTCTTAGTCCACAAGAAGTCATGGAAATGTTGTGAGGAAATTCAGATTCTCCAAGCATTTTTTCTAGCCAGATAAAGACATACAGTAGACCTGCAATATTCAGTTCTATTGGGTTTTTACATATGGTTTCCACAAATCTTAAATTCAAATGAACTTTCAAGACACATCTAAATTTCTAGATGCTTATCTGACCTGTATCTAACCTCCCAACCTTTCGTGGCTGACACCATCACTTAATATCATCTGTGCATGTGTATGCACACCAGAGATGGATGCATACACTGCTAGGACACCATTCACTTTTAGGTGTTTTTTTTTTTCCTTTGAGCTTCATTTACTCTTCATGGAGAAGTTTATTCTCTGCATCATCAGTTTCTGGGGCTCCCTGCCCTCCAAGGATGACAGGTTGAGGAGTATAATCAGCTTGGTTATATGCCAGGAAGAAAAAGAATCTAATTTTAGCAAACAAGTGTTGATACAAAAGGTCACCAAAGTCTGTCATCCCTTACGTGGGAATTGGGAATGAAGCATTTTAAAGTGGGGATGTTGCCAAGAACATGACTCTAATGGCTTTACATACTGCCAGTGACATGTGGGAGGGGCAGAGGCAAGTGGATGGAATCCTTGAAGGACAGGGGGTATTGCTGACCTGGAGAAAAAGATAATACATATATATAATATATAGTGATCTTTACCAGAGAGCTAATAAAAGCAAAAGATGGGTTCCAATAATCTGAAGGAATAAATACTGTTGGCCAGATGGTAATGAAAAAGTTTTTTCTTTCAAAAAAGCTCTTTTTTTTAATTTCAAAGGTGAAATTTCTCATGAAGATATAGCTTTCTGAAAAAATTCTCTATCCTTAAAGTTTTCTGCATTTTTTCATTTGTCCTATCCCCATTTGCCTAGGCCAGCATGGCTGGCAGTTGGAGAACTCTTCCAATATCTACAGTAAGAACTGCTCTGTTTGTTTAAGAGATTGGTGAAGGGGATGAGGAATGGAAGAATTTCAAATTCTGCAGCATGAAATCAATACCAAACATTTTCTTTTTTAAATGTTTCTTTAAAAAAATTAAAAAAAGAAGAAAGAAAACCCAACATGTTGCTTGTTATAGCATTTTCCTTCTCAAATAGGGTCTTTAATGAATTTGACCTCACCAACTCCCACTAGGAGGCAAACAAGACCAAGGTCAGTTACTATGCTCTTTCTTTCAATGGGGCATCACCCTGCTTGATCCTTAAGATCCTACAGAATTCAGCTATTTTGGCTAAGTCTACACCAGTAAATTAACTGTTACACCCGTATTGGTCTAACAATGTTAGTGCATGGACAGCCTCATTCCTGTGCCCAGGAAGATTTTCTGGCACAGAAAATGAACATTTAGTAGTTAATTAAAAATATCCTGAGCCCTCCTTGAATGAAAGTACTTAGTCACTGCCCAGTCAACATACTCTCACAATCTCCATTATTTCAGATGTACATCTGCTGATAACAGGTTTGATTGCTTTTACTTACTTCTGGGGGACCTCTTAGAAAAGATTCAGGGATTAGTGTTTGAAAAGCACCATGAGACCCACTCCAGTCTGTAACCCTGCACTCAGGGTGCCCCAAATATTTTTTCTCAAATTCCCAGAAAAATACAGTTGTTTTCATCCCCTGAACTGCTAAGGATTAAATGCAGTTTGTATATAGTCTATCCTGAGACTTAGACCATGGGAGAGTTTAGAAAAATGCTTTAAATTTGTCCAAAATAGAGAGTGAGAAAATTCAAAGTAAGCAAGGATAAGAGAACAAGAAAGGAGAGGGGAAAACCCAAAACACACTTCTGATAAGAAATATCAGGTGAAATTTATGCTGAATGATAAACCTGACAGCAACTGGGATCTATTGCCCTATGTCCACTGAAGTCAGAGATACCACTTAAGATTTTAATATTAGACATAATTTTTTTCCTGATTCCTTTCCTTATCACAATCTTTAAATTGCTTGCAGAATTCTAGGAGAAGCCAGTACGAGCACTGTTTTAATAGAAATTTCTCTGGTGACTTCCCCTCTTCTCTCCTTTTGTGCACACGCACACATTTGCTATATATATAAAACTAGCTTGGTTAAACTGATAGAGCCAAGGTCATAGTTTCTCAGGGAAATGGCAGACTAATGGAAAAAAGATTATAAATATAATAAAACATGAGTCCTGTGACATTTACCAAGGACAATAGTTTCATAATAAACTATTGGGCACTTTGAAGCCTTCAATTAGGCCCCTAAAAGACATCCTGAATCATCAGAGAGGATGGGGGTGGGAGCAGGAGATGGAGGGGAAACCAAGAAAACTTTGAAACAGCCAGGGGAAAATATGCCTCTGGTTTCCAAAGTGATCTGAGCTACTAATGCTCTCTGACGAGTTGAAGGATTAGAAGTTCAAAAGGGCAGGTCACATCAGGGCACCAAGGTCATGCAGTGCTGTGACCTAGGAAATACTGACTGGTCAGAGAGTGAACCCTTCCACAGCATGTTACCAATTAGTGTTTAATGACCAAATGTGGAATGCATTAGTGCTTCTGAGAACTGAATATGTTTTCAAAGGGTCCAAGATGTTCTTTACAAACATTCCTGTGTGGTTTGATTCACACTGTGTTTGGGGAAATCTTCAAGCTTTGTCCAGACTACAAAGCAGATATGTTGCGAATTCCAGTGGATGTAAGAATGGAACAAACATGGTTTAAATTTCTAAAGAGACAAAAAAGTTTCAGCTCAAGGACCCAGGAAGGGCCTCTAGGAGTTAAAAAGGAGATTCTCCTGTCATTATTCAGTGAATAATATGCTTGGTACTTAATTCAAGACTAAAGAGTATGCAGATTCAATGGAGCTCTCTCAGTTTATACCAGCTGACAAACTAGTCTGTGCTCTAAGACCTTGCTGTTATAGAGGTCTGATGTTGCAAACTCTTCCTACCATACACATTGCTTTTACACCACATCACAGTTGCAAATTACACAGATTTTAGGAGGCATACAGGGGAAGAAAGGAAGGAAAATTCACTAGAAACCAAGGCTCTGGCTATACCTTCCTAAAGTCCAAAGAAAAGGGCAAAGAATTGGCCAGAATCAGTATGCTTCACTGATCCTTAATCTTCCACTTCTCCCCCCATTCTAACCTGACCCTCAGTTGATCTTCTCCCTTCCTTTAATCCTTTTCAATCCATACCATTTACTACTCGCAACATTTTTTTCAGGCCTCTCTTTTTCAGCCTTCTGCCTCATTTTCAAAATTTCATCTTGCTTTTCTCTTCAACTCTTCTATCTTCTGAGAAATCTTTGCTCCTACTTGCTTCCTAGATTACTACACATAAGACTGACTCACCTCCAGGTCATATTTCAAGCTAAATTTTGTACCCACTGCATTTTAAATGCATTTTTTCAACAGGCATTCTGTCTGAATGTCTATTTCTTGTGAGCCAGCCTACAGAGAGAGATCAGGAAGTCCAGTCTTAACTAGTGATGGGCAAAAGGCAAAGGATAGGGCTTCTTCCTTCTGGGTTCATTCTGTTCCATTTTCTTTATGTCATCTGAAAGTGGTGTAAGGTATTTCCAAATATCTCTATCTCCTAGAGGGTTGATTCTCTCAGTGTGTATGCTACAGAAAATAAAGACAAGACTGCTTTCATTGGGACATCCTCAAAAATCTTGATAAGGGTCAGAATGGGGGAGTGATGGACCCATTCTTGTAGCGTAGGTAATGATGTTTGGCTGGACTTGGAATAGGCAGTTAGTTTGGAACTGCCTCTAGGAGGTCCCAGGAACAAGAAGCAACAATCACTTAAAGTCATGATGGCATCTCTCTCTTGGTTCAGGAAAAACACCCTGAAGTGTTTCACATCTGTGGAAACAAACCAACAGCCACGCTGTGCTCCTTCCTCCTCCACTCAAACACAAGGTACCACAGCTTAGTTTAAACCATGAATATGCATGACCTCCAGTTGTCAGAAGAAAGAGAGAGAAAAGTTTGGAAGGTCAAAACTTGAGTGAGAAGATGATGGCAGTCATAGAATCATAGAATTTGATAATGACATTACAGTAGAAGGTGTATGAAAGTCCAGCTCTGTGTTTATATAGGAGAGCACAAACCATCCACAGACTACACTTTGCATCCCTAGTCCAAGCCTTTCTGCCACAGGACTGCCACAGAATCCATATATTAATGATGTTTAAATAGTCTTTGTGTAGTGTTACCTGAAGCCCATTCCTACAGGGACTATAAGATTTTGTACATCTCTATGTTAAGCTGCTTGAAAAAAAAAACCATGAATTGTAAATATAAGGAGCCTTGGGTAACAAACCCCATCCTCTGGATTTATTTGAGGTCTTAGCTGACAGAGCATAAGACACACAAATTGAGAGTTTTTCTGGCTGTAGAGGAAGGCAGAATTAATTCTTAGTTTTTAGCCCTGTTTGTCTAACTATGTAATAGGTGTTAGCAGTTGAACAGCCACTAGAACAATTTGAAAGTTAGCCAACCTGAACAAAAATTGCTTTTCTTCTGATTGTATCACTCTCTTCATACATAAATATAAATCAGTCATAGCTTCTCTACACATTTATAGATTCTTCCAACCACCATCCCATTCCAACTGTTCACATATTCACAACTACATGGGTACTAGAAGCAGCTCTGAGGCATGGTGAGACAGTTTTGCTACCATTTTGGATGAGCAGTTTAAAAAGCACACCTTTAAATGCCTACATTTATTCATTTTTTGAAGGTTGAGTTCTGCTAAGACAATTGTTTGTAAATGAACAGAGAGTGGCAAACAGATCAAAAGCTTGGCCTGTATGAATATGCTCTATTAATAGGTCTGACTTATTTTTTTTTTGTTAGAAAAGGGCATCCTGATAGCAGTGATATGAATTATTATGCTTTCATGTGATAGGAATAGCCAGCTATGCGTGTCTCATAACACATCCAGGCCTTCTTGAGACAGAAGGTAGGCCCAGCTCACTTTCAGAGATGCACATTACAGACTGTTGAGGACATAAAATAGGCTTTCGAGTAAAATACTGCCTGTGGGTGATAACACAGTGCTCCTCCATTGCTATCTTCAGCTCTCAGTCCCTGTTTCATTGGAAAGGATGAAATGTCATGTCTGGCTCTTGAAAGATGGACCAGAATTCAGCCCCCCAGAATGTTGAAAAAATGCTTTTCTGTATTATTTTCTAATTGCACTGGAATATTTCTAATCTCCAGAGCACTGACATGTTGTTGGATACACGAGCACAGCTCCAGTCCAGCCCACATATTCTAACACTTTTCAGATATCTGGATTCACAGCACCATCTCTGTGCTCCTTCCAAAAGTTTAAGTGGCTGAGCCACCCAGCACCTGTTCAGGGTGGACTCCTCACTTGGCTGGAGGATGTGCATCTGAGCTATATTTCAGTGTGAGGGTAGAAGAAGGATCACTGACTCAGCTGACTCCACCATGTGCAGCTGACCCTTTCATTCAGGGGCTGCTCAAAGTAGCAGCTGGTGAGTGCCAGAGTGATGCTAATGGCTGCAGGCAGAAGCTCATAAGGAAATACACAAAATGTCTGCTCAGACTTTGCTGCACTGTTCCCTGAGCTGCTGGAGATCACAGCTGGTGAGACACTGCTGTCAATTTTCACTGCTCATGGGGACTCACAAATAGAGCATCAGGAATTTCAAGCATCATATGGTGGCACTGAAGGATCAAGAAAAAATTAGGGATAGCAGTAACTTCAGAGACAGTTTAATGGAACACTCAATGGGATGGACCAAAAGCTCAGGAATTACTGTCGAATTTAGGAAGCAGTGCTCTCATTCTTTGTCACATCAAATTTTCTATGAGACCCTGAGCAAACTTCATAAAGTTGATCAAAGATAATTATCAGGGTAGATCTCAAGAGACATCCTTACTCAGCTTGGCTCTGACTGCTGTGAACTGCAAGCCACCTTGATGCAAGTCTTCTTGTTTATTAACAGGAATAAGGGATACATTAGATCTTCCCCAAGATAATACACATTTAGGGGCAACAAGATTGGCAGTGAGAGACCTCAATGGGAGGCCAAGAACAGTACGTTGATTTTAAGTATTAGCTCATGTAGCATGAAAGTAAAGTCTTCACAATTGCAGAAACGGTAGAATTATCCATTATGACCATGTACTCTTATTTTCACCAGGCTGGATCACAGGCTGAGCCCTCTCCAGTTCCCTGGTTAATGCTGAGAAGTCTTGCAATGGATGGCAGTGTTACACCATCTACAGTGTTACTGTAAGTACCTGATGATTTCAAGACACCGAGTGGCAGTGGCTGCAAAGAGTTCTTCATCACCTACGTGAGACTGTACTTGGCAGGTCATCATTTGATAAGAGAGGGCTTCTTTCTCCTTTAATCTGGTCCTCTCCATCCTTTGGAAAATCTGCTCTTTCCACAGGAATAAAATGCTGATCATAAGGATTCTCTGATCTACTAGAGAAAGATGTAACAAATTCACAGATGCAAATCAAAGACAGGTCACTTAGAAAGGAAACAAAATGAATGAATAACCATCAGGCAAGGATCCCAAGGGAAAAATTCCTCATATCTTGAAATCAACAAAAGGGTCCAAGAGGGCTGTCCTGTAGTGATTATCTGGGAAGTCCAAATTTGCAGCTTGTCATGCTGGGTCTCTGTTAAGAGTAATTCAGATTTTTCCTTTGGGAACATCACCCAGTGGAGGGAGTTCAGTCTTTCCCATTGAATGTGGAAGAAACTTACAGGGACTCTGCTACTAACTTAGACACAAGTCAGAACTGGATTTGGTTATTTTCCTGGAAGAGTGCTGCCACTTAGGAATTGCTGGGATAATTACAAGAATAAATGGATGGAAAATAAGAGGCTGTGATTGAAAGAAGTCTGGTGCTTCAATGATTTTTTAACTTTAAATCTTTTATAGTATTAATACAGCTCTATAGAGGTCACGTTTTCCATACAGGAGTATGCAGGCAGCTGCCTCATCATTCCTCCTTTCTATTTTACTGATGTGACAGACAAACTCAATAGTTCCTGTGACAGACATGTGGCTGTAGCTGCCTTTTCTTCATCTTCCTCCATTCAGATTAGGGCTGCTTCCAACCCTGACACTGCAAGTGGAAGTCATAATGTGGTGATTGCAGGGGAAAGTTCATGTCAGCCCAGGCAGGCAGCCAAACACTGAGCTCATGTTAACACTTCCACCCAGGCATAAGAAGAGCTACACTACAAACGCACAGATTGATATCAGCATTTGGTGGGAACTGGTCCAAGAGCTGGATGTGGATTTTGTGGTGGAAAAGGAAAAATAAGATATTAAGGAAAAAAATTAAAAATTAAAGAGAAGGTCAGAGAATCATACGCAATGTTCTGGCTCCAGGTTGCTAAACTGGAGAGGGTTCAGTGAAGAACTACAAAAGTGATTAAGAGATTATAAACATACTTTGCAGAAATACTCAGCAACTCAATTTGTTTAGTTTAAACACAGAAAATGTTGAGGGATGACTTGATTACAGGCCATTAATACCAATTTAAGGAATGAAACTTTAATAATTGTGTCTTTGTGCAGCACAAAAATATTTAACAAGACCTGATGGCTGAAAACAAGGCCAAGAGCCCCACCCCACTCAAAAATCCCAAGTATTGTAAACAGTTCCCATAACAACTAAATTGTAAAGCAAAGTTAGATTATTTTATTCTCCATAAAATATTATATGATAAAATTCTATGTGTGCTGATATGCCCTATCAGTTTCTCCACTCCCCTCAAAGTGCCCTAATTTGACAAAAGATATAAATTTTATCCAATATAGATATTTACATTGAGACATCTAATCTAATCTAATTGTTTTGCTTCTATTTATATGGTCAGAAAAGAGAAGTAGGCACTTTCAAGTGTATAATTTGCCTAACATTCAAGCTAATTTTCAACTTACCTCAACAATAAACCACATGAGGTGAAGGCAAGTTTAGAGGGCTTAGGTAAAGGTGGAAGCATTTGAGACTCACATGTAGAGTTACAGAGACAGATGCTTTAACTCAGGCATTAGCTCAGAGGAATTTGCAATATGTATTAGCAAGAAGAATCAACCAGCTAGAGTATTGCAAGGTTTTCTTCATCTTTTTAGATTTTCTTCATGGGCCAGGATACTTAAACCCTACAGATACATTCTGCAATTCTTTCGGGAACGATTGAGTGCAAGGAGAAGTTAGAGACAGCATTTCTTAACCTTTTCCATGAGGGCCCCTGTCACCTCACATACTCCTCCTGTGTAGCAGTGTGATTCTGACAGTACAGCCTTGTGGTTCAAGAAATCAACTGCTGAAAATTATTTCTTTGAGACCTTAACTGACAACTTGAGACTGCACTACCAGAAATATTTCAAGCAAGCACTGAGAAGCACATTCTTCTCTGTTTATGTACACTGTAATTAATACATCTATATACTGTTATGTATGGTCAAAATAGACAACTAATGGGAGAGGATATACACATTTCTAGGCTCATAGATTACATCCATCCAGAATGGAGCTCACCAGGTCTGTATCTCAATGTTCTACTCAAGACAGTGTATGATGCATGAATAGATTAGTCAGGGTAATGAGAGTTTTGTTCAGTCTGGTCAGGGAAACCTTTGATGATCCAGAACATGAACACTTGTTGAATCTCATGAGGTTCACGTGCTCCCACTTCTCAAACTTGTCTAGGTGTTTATGGATGACATTCTATCCCTCAGGTTTGTCAGCTGCACCACTCAGCTTGGAGTCATCTGCAAATTTGCTGAGGGTGCACTTAGTCCCAGTGTCTGTGTCTTTGATGAAGATATTAAACAGTGCTGGTCCTAAACAGACCCCTGGGGGACACCACTTGTCACTGATCCCCATCTGGCCATGGAGCTGTTGACTGCTGCCCTCGTGCAACAGCTGGGGGGCTGTCCCAGATCAGCTTCTTTTTGTTGCTCACCCAACACCAACTCTCCTGGAAGAGAGACTGGGTTAATAATATATCATTCCCTTTCTCACACAACCTCACCAGAACTGTTTTGCTGGATAAAGCATCGTAATGGAAGGCCTTCTATTATGGGTTCAAATCCTTTCTGGTGCTGAACTGAGAAATTAAATTCAGGATATGCCAGAGGAGTTTGATACATGCTGATGTCTGCCTACTCTCTAAAGGAACCAGAAGTTGCATAATTCCGTTGTCACAGTAATGATTCCATGGTAGTAAGCCATGCTCAGTGGCAGTCTATGTTTGCTCCAACATAGCATTCAGATATCAGGATCACACATTTTTTGGGTTAGGGCTGACTGATATCCTGCCATTTTGGAAGAACTCACAGATGTACAGACCTGTCCACTTCCCAGTAAGCACAAGGCTCTCTTGTCACCCAGGGTTATCTGGCATAGCTATAAACCGCAAACATGATTTTTCCTGTTGTTCTGTTTTCTTTTTATCAACTTGATGGGTTAGAAACTGGGATGATAAAGCAAAATAACACCAGTCTTGCCAAATTCTCCTACCACAGTCTCTATGTCAAGCACTTTTCTGGACACTGCATATATGGGAGACATCAGATCATGTGGAGGAGGTAAAGGGAGAGATTTTCAGATTCAAGTTGTCTGATTCAATATCCCGCCTTGTTTCCTTTACAGAAGCAAGGAAATACCATGCATTCCAGTTCATCATTGCTATTGTATACAGAGATGTGATAGTGTGCTTCTGAAATGTCAAAAATCCCCACAGGGCAGGAGTTTTTTGGACTACCTACCTACTGTGAAAAAAAGAAATAGGGAAAGGAGAATTAACACATTCTATCTCCACCTTTAAAGCTGTGTACTCAGAGCTTTCATACCAGTATGGGTAATGGACAAGAGGAGACAAACACCATTGGCTTCATTTATTTCTGTTGAAGAAGCTCAGAATCTTTTAGGATTGGACAGGAGACTTTTAGCTTTTCAAAGTACTCAAAAGATTTTAGTTGGCTGATCTCTGTTGTTTGAATGTTCACTCTTCAATATCTGAAGGAAGAGTTTATCTTTAGCTAACTCCCTTAAATACACATTATTTTATTTAAGTAAAAGAGAGAAGGTATGGGAGAAGCCATCTGTACCTTCTTTCCGTTTTCTTGCTCCACCCACATGAAAAAATCAATTCTTGACCCCCAAGGAGACTTAACTGAGACTCCAAATGGACAGCTTTCTTCAGGCATAAACCAGCAACAATAATATGATGTGATTACAGTAAATCACTTCCAAAAAGTCAAACACTGGCTCATTAGTGATCTTGGAATCACTTAATAGCTTTGGCAATTCTAATTACTTTTTTTTTCCCATTCAGGAGAAGGTGCTAGGCCTCAAAGGCAGTTCCTCTAGACCAGGCACAAGTCTCAGCCATTTTGGTTGCTTGCCTAGTCAAAAGTGTGGTATAAGTTTGCTCCAAATACACATCACCTCCAGGCAGAAACCAAACATGGAGAATAGCCAGCAAGACTAAAGCATGGGGAAGTTATTAACATGTGAGAACAGGAAGTTATAAATGAAGGCTATATTGCAACCTTTATTTTGGAGGGTGTTACCAGGCTCCTCCCAGCCTGGTAAATATTTATGTAGCTATCTAGGAACCTGATCCTTCTTCCATAGGAATTGAGACAGTACTTACTACTGCTTTCACTGGTACAAGAGTCAGGTCATCAAGTATTTTAAATAAGCATTGCAGTTTTTTTCTTTCTCAAGTAAAAGAATTTTGAAAAGCACAGATGAGTTTACTGAGACTCTTTCTGAAGTCTTATGGCAAGAAACTGTGATTTTCTAAGGAAAGTTAACTTCTTGTCCTTTGGAAAGAGATTTTGAAAAACACATATTAGAACCTGAAATGAACTGATGCTGAATTTTTTTGGTTTTCTGCTTTGCATCCATCCAATTCTGCCCCGCAACAAGGCTTGATGTGGGAAGATGTTTGATCCTACCTATTAATAGACACATAAACCCTCAGGATTACATGTGACATAGCTTGAAATGCAATTCTTGAGTCAATGTATTTTAAAATTAAAGGGGGGAAAAAAAGAAGGACAAATCGAGATAAAGTTCATTTCCCACTTATGAAGATCTTATGTGGATCTGGCCAAGGGCATCCAGCCCAAATTCCAAGAAACTGCTGCAGTAAAACAGAATTACTTTTTAAAAACATTTACTTGAAATACCAAATCTAAATGTTCTTAAGATGAAAGAGGCTCTTTAGTTAATTTTAGACAAGGCTGTCCTATTTTGGTTGTGGACTGGAAGCAGAGAATAGTAAAATGTTTACTCTGAGAACAGCAGTGCTGGGCATTGAGCCCAAACAGAGCTATCTCCTATAATTCTCTTACCAAAAAAGATATGGCTCCTTCTACAAGTATTTACATCAATCTGTACTACCACAGAATGACCACACAGCTCATTATCAAACAGCAGATCAGCACAGTCTGCTGCACTTCTGTACACTGAAATCTTGCCACGTTATTCAGCCACTGTCCAGGAGAGTCACTGTAGAGTGTACAGATGTATAATCAAGAAAGCAAAAGGGGGATGGCCTGAGACCTGGGTGAGGCTTTTGGCTTTCAGCATTGTGAAAGTAAGGGCAAAGTCACTAAAACTGATAAACTAAGCTTGTGTCTCATGGGATGTATGAAATTAATAAGAGAGTGTGCATGTGTGGGAAATGAATAAGAGAGAAAGTGGTCTGGCTCCAGCAATTACACTCAGATGATAATGAAAAAAGATCAGCTCTGGAATTAGTGAAAAATTCACAGGTTCATATTGCAGACTTGTACCTACAAGTTTGTCAGAATGAGAGATTAATAAGAAATACAGGGAAGAAGACAATTCATTTTGCAGATGAACAAATTCTGACAATAAAAGGCCTTGGTTGGGTCTTTTGGCCTATTTTCTTTCTATGAAGCATGTAAAATAATAGTTTATCAAAAAACAGTCTTGTAATGACTCACTAGATGCTGCTTGTAAAAGACAATGATCATGAACAGCATGGTAAAAATATAAGACATATTGAAAAAATGAGCTACACGACTTCTATGGTGAAATGACTGCATCAGCAGACAAGGGAAAAGCTGCTACTGTCATCTACCTGGACTTTATTTAGGCCTTTGACACAGTCCTCTACTACAGTCCTGCCTCTCAGTCAGGGAGCTAAAGATCCAATGGATGAACAACTTGAGGGATAAGGAGATGGTTTGATGGTTGTGTCCAAAGAGCTGGAGTTAAAGGCTCAATGTCCAAGTGGAGACCAGTTAGAAGTGATGTCCACCAAGGGTCTGTACAGGAATAAATAGAATTTAATATCTTCATGAACTATATAGATAATGAGATCAGGTGAACCCTTAGCAAGTTTGTGGATAACATGAAGATAAGTGGTGGATTTGCCTAAGAGAAGGAATGCCTTCCAGAGGCACTTTGCGGGGCTGGAGGAGTGGGACCTTGTGAACAACAATGAAGTTCTCCAAGCCAAAATGCAAGGTCCTGCACCTTGATCAGGACAATCTCCAATATCAGTACAGACTGGGGATGAGTGAGAACAACCCTGAGGAGAAAGACTTGGGAGTACTGGTGTATGAAGAATGGATGTAGATCAGCAGCGTGTGTGCTTGCCTTCCAGAAAGCCAGCTGTGCCCAGGTCTGTATCTAAAGAAGGGTTCTCAACAGGTCAAGAGAGGTGGTTCTCCCCCTTTACCCTGCTCTGGTGAGGCTCCATCAGGAGTAATGTGTCCAGAGCTGGGGTCCCCAGTACAAGAAAGACATGAACATGCTAGGGCAGGCCCAGAAGAGGGTCATGGAAACCATCAGAAAGCTGGAACCTCTCACCTATGAGGAAAGGCTGAGAGAGTTGGCGTTTTTCAGCCTGGAGAGGAGAAGGTTCCAGGGGGACCTCATTGCAGCCTTTCAGTACTTATGAGAAAGATGGAGAGAGCTTTTTATAATAGGATCTGTAGTGATAGGACAAGGGTCAATGGTTTAAATCTAAGAAGGTAGATTTAGATTGTACATAAAGAAGAAATTTTTTCAGTAACAGAGGTGAAACACTGGCACATGTTGCCCAGAGAAGTTGTGGATGCCTGGCAGAATTCAAGGTTAGGTTGGATATGGCTTTAAGCAACCTAATCTAATAAAGATGTACCTAACCAGGGCAGTGGAACTGGACATTTAAACTGTCTTTAGTGGTACCTTCTGACCCAAACTATTCTATGATTCTATGAATCTATGAAATATCTATGGTGGCTCCTTCACAATAAAACATCAAGCAAATATTTCAAAAGAAGAAAGCAAATTCAAAATGCTGGTCATTGTATGGCAGTAGCCAAACTATGTTAATTTTAAATAGCAATGGCTGGGAATGAGAGGGGGAAATGTTTGTTTCTCTTTTTATCGTTTTTTTGTTTTGTTTTGTTTTTATTTCACTTAAGGGTTTTTTTTTTGCAGGGTGTTTATTTTTCTTTTCAAAACTTTTTTCTTACTTGAGCCATTCCAAAAGTAAAAATGAATAGTAAAAAAGGAAATAGTAAAAAACTTAACAAAACCAACTAAAATGGTAAAGGCAAAATAAAAGTCATGATTCACATGAACATTTGTAATTTTGTTTCCAAATTGCCTGAAAAAAGACTCAACCACAAACATAATTTTTCCATATAAACATGTCTGCTTTTTCTTGATTTCCATTTTGTCTTGAAGTGCCACTTCAGTGTTAGGATAGACCTGGGACTTCCCTGTCCATTAAAAATGAAGCAAAAGTATTCAATTAAGGAAACAGCACCTGAGTCCGAAAGAGATCAATGTACTTTAATTGCCAATGCACTTTGTTGCCATTTTAAAATATATCTCTATGAAGCCCATCAGACAAGTCTATGATCACTTATCAAAGTAAGCAAAATTTTCTAGCAGATGGAGATCAAAGAATAATGGGCCTTTGGTCTACAGACTGCATCAGTGCAGTTCTTCAAAGGCAACTAAACTCCTCTGCCCATGACTGCAGAGCACTTTGAGATCCTTTGGGATCATAGATGCTGGGTTTCAAAGCACACCAAAAAGTGTGAAAGTCACAATTACAGAACAGTGCTCTATCATCTGTCATCTGGGAAGGGATTTTTAAATTAACTAGGGACAAATTCTTCATCATCCGTGTGAACTCGCAGAAAAGCTTGCTTTGTTATTTCCAGAAAAGGCCACTTGTGAGTCCTGAGAAAAACAGCATCTGACCTTAGTAAGCATCTTAGTGCATCTTACTGGAAGAACTGTACCTTCCCCTGCTTCCCTGATGCAGATCCCAACATCAGGCACCCCTCTCTGCCCAACACAAAGATGTCTCTTCTTACTGGGGACTTAAAACTGGTAAAACAAGAGATAGGTGCTATTTTGAATGCTGCACAAATAATCTGCCCCCATTACTGAAGCAAGACAGAGAGGTCAACTCCTAAGGCAACAAAGATGTTTTCCTGTTCAGAGCCTTTGGAGTGGGGGAAAACACTATTAAGTTTCATCCTTGGGAGAGCAACAAAGTTCCTCTAGAAAAGGAAGTGAGAGGAGGCTTTAAACTGGGCATCTCATAGAGATTTGACTAGATGAGCAGGTGAAAGATGAACATCACCTAACTACCTTTTGGAAACATCACACTCCAAAACAGAGGATATCCTCACTACAGGGATACAAAATCATTCAAGATAGTGTCTTTTAACGGGATCAATTCTAAATGCCTTACTGTGCTTTCTACAATATTTCCCTTCCTCCTGCCCTGACTGAGAGATCTCAGAAAATAAATAAGTAAACACAAACAATTAGTAAATCTACTGACACTTTACAGGTTTGGTTTTTTTTGTTTTTTTTTTTTTGTGTGTGTGTAACTCATTAGTTTTCCCAACATTTGAGAAAGAATTAAAATATCCTTATCTTGGTCTGCGGATGAGGCACAAGAAGGGAGGGTATCTTGCTAGTGTTAGAGTGTATCTACGATACAGCTTGCATTTAGGGAGACATTCCTCTGTTATCCTGACTTCCTTAGGCACCACAGACTGTGCTGAGTATGGAAGTCAGCAGGTACTTCACCAGTGGCAAGCCCTGTTCCTCTGGGCCCTCACTCCATCCACTGAGCCACCACTTGCTTTCTGCAAACGGGTCCTGATACATTATGTAGAGTCATTTTAGATTAAGGTCTTGTCATGATTCACTGAAGTATATAAGAAGGCTTTGTTCAAGAACACTTGAGTGTTAGACCCATTTTTTCCTACCTGGTTAGCCATCAGGAGTTGATGATGCCTTTAGACCCTTCCCAACACAGACCTGGAGCCCTCTATTGTGGCAGTCCTTTCCAAACCTTTTGCATATGTAAAACCTTTCCAAACACTTCCTTGCATATGCAACATGTTAATAGGCTCTGTCCATGAATATGACACGAAAATGATGAGTCAAGTGTGATTGAACATGTGGAGTCTACAGACAGAAATCATTACAGTAAAAAAAAAAAAGTAGAATTTCCTCTTTCATTTAGTTCTCAACAATTTTAGCCTGTGAACAATTTCAGTCCCTAAACTATCACATCTCACAAAGTGCACAATTCCATTTTTTCTTGACTCATGAAAACTTGTTTGCTGTTTGAGACACATTGTTCTAGTGTAGCCTGAGATCACTTTGTCCTTCATACAGGATTCTTGCTGCTTCTTTAGAAACTGTTTCTGGTCCAAGACTGATGGCAGGGCATTTGAGATAAAGTTTCATAAAAGTTGTGAAACAAAGAAACTGTTGTATCATCTCAACTCTCCATTTCCCCAGACGAAATCATGTGTGAGTTAATCTGAAAAACGTTCTTTCTCAGTGAGAAACTGGCTGTTCTCATCTCCAGCTGATCAGATTGTTGTTGAGTATGTGAGTCCTCACTGCTGTTTGAAATTTCTAGCTTTTCCCAGAGGAGACTTCCTGCACTGACAGGCGACTAAAAATTAATAAAAACAGGCACTTGCAAGAAGCACATTATTTCCTGCTACTGTGCTGAAACATAGATGTGCAGATATCCAAAAAGGGGAAAAATGTGTGGCAAAACTTCCAAAATTACCTTGCTTTTTTTTTACTATCTCCTGAATCTTGTTTGTCTTGAAGTTCTGTAAATAAAAAAATAGTCACAGAAAAAAATCTGTCATCTTTTAATTAATAGCATTGGAAAGATAGATTCCTCATGTGCTTAAACATTTCTCTGAAAGGGGAGTATAAAGCTCACTCAACTGGGGTGATAATGAGGAAAAATACTTCTGAGAGCTTTTAAAAAGCTGAACATCAAAGTCCTACCCTTAGTGTTTGATAATACGTGAACTGTGCTGCTATTGGAAATTTCTGCCTGTTCCCAGGGGAGGCTTATTGTGCTGTGAATGAAGACCAGCAACCTTAAGGCCAACTTCTGTGAAGTTAGTCCAGGATCTGTTTGATGCAAGGACATGAAACAATCCTTCAGAGAAGGGGGCATGTTCAAGAACTCCACCACAACCTCTGTTAAACACAGGCAACACCAGCCCCACTGGTATATTCCATTCAGGGGTTTATTCATAGCACATTTATTCTATAACAGTTGATGATATTACATAACTCATCAAACCTGCAATAGGTTGACATATCTCATGTAAGGGGTGGGTTTAGTACTTATTTTCTTGTCATATATATATATATAAGGTAACGATATGTGTAAAAGTAAAAGTGAACATTGATGTTGTCTTAACCAAAATTTTACTTACGTCAGCTTAAAATTTAAAAAATACTCAAATAAGAATTGAAGAATAGACTGCCATCGGGCAGCCCCCCCTGAGAGACACAGAGAGAGAGAGAGAGAGAGAGAGAGCCGCTGCCTGGGACTGTAACCTTGAAACTTGATAAACATGGGCCTGCGCCGGCAGCACGGCTGGGACGGAGAAGAAGGGGGGGGGGTTCAGCCGGCCACTTGTAGAAGCCTTTAACCCCTTTTCGGAGAATGAGAACTTTACAGATTATTGACCTCTCCTAGAAGATAAGAGTGGAAGATGAGGAAGGAATGTGCAAGTGTGAGAGAGGTCTGGGCGAGTGAGAAATAGTGGAAGAATAGAGAAGAATCCTAGTGGGAAGAGATGATGGAGTGGCTTTTGCTGGACCCTTTTTGTATAGCCATGGACAGACCCATGTTCCTTGTGATACAGAGACTGCATTCTAGGGGGAGGCAATGGCCACAGAACCAAGCGGGTTCAGTGTTGGTGCCCCTCGGCCCCAGGGGGTGAAAAAATATGGGGGGGACAGGTGTCCCAAAGGAGAGATTGTGGGGACAGGTGTCCCAAAGGAGAGACTGTGCCTTTTTTGGATCGGGACAGAGCATCCTTAAAAGACAACCCTAGAAGCAGCTCTGGTCCGTGTTCAGTGGTGAGAGCACTGGACATGAAAAGGAAGAAGTCACAACAGCAGATGTACTCCGGGCAGTGCCAAGAGTGACACGGAAACACACGAGGCTTCAGCTGTGTTTCCAGGGGAAGCCCATGGTACAAGAAGGACTCCTCTTGATGAACTGAGGATTGATTGTTTGAAGGGTGGTGCTGGACCGAGAGTTGGTGATTTGAGGAATAGATGCATTGTATTGGAAATTTGGTGGGGGGGGGAGGAAATGTATTTGTAAGGTTTTCATTTTCCCTGTGTGTGTTCCTTTTTATCTGTAGTTGTAGAGTAGTTAATAAAGTTCTGTTTTCTTTTCTTTCCTAAGTAGGAGCCTGCTTTGCTTATTCCTGGTCACATCTCACAGCAGAAACCAGGGAGAAGGTATCTTCATGGGGGCACTGGCATTGTGCCAGTGTCAAACCATGACACCTCCTGAGCACTGTCCACCTAGAAATAATTGCCAGATTGGCTGGAGCTGAGATCCAGCTGGGAAAATTCACGTTCACAAGCAATTATGGCTTGTTTCCTCCCAACTCATCCAATGCTTGTTGCACACAGACTGACATCTCAGCATAAACTTCTGGACCCTTAGTAATGAGAGTCCTCTTGGTAGTGGAAACCATTGTTTTATGAGATTCCTGTTACAAACTTATTTTTCTTTTATATTTGTAAGAGCCTAGTAAGCATAGATGACTAGGGTCCATAGTCATAAAATACAGATATTACACAGTTTTGCAGGATCACCTGACTCTGAGTGCCCATCATTGCCTTGTCCAAGATCACAAAAATGATTCTTCAGCATAACAAAATGCAGTAGTATTATATCCTGATTCAAGGGTCTGAATCTCTAACACTTCCTCCTCAGTCAAAACTTAGCCACTTGCTAAAATTTCTTTTAATAAATTATGGGGCTTTTAAATGTAAATGGTAGTATATATACGGTTCCACAAATATGCCTATGTATATTATACATCTATTTTATATATATATATATACATGCCAACATAAATATATATATTATGTATTTTTGGAGTCATTAAGACAAAACTTGAAGGACATATTAGGAAAATACTCTAGACTCTTAATCAACCCAGTTCCTAATATGTTGTCTCAAGAATGGCCATAGTTGTCACCTTGGTAAAAATCAAAGTTATATAAAGAGAATAAATTTCCTATCAGCATCGGGCACTGAGTAACCCTATCTACCTAAGTTCTACTAAGCTAGTAGAAAATTTGACTAAGCACTTCTAGTGCACATGGACAGGAATGATTGAATAGTCAAAGTTGTGAAATAAGCACATTTTTACATTGCCACATGTAAGCCTTATTCTACAGAATTGTGTGAAAGAGCTCCTGAGTTTGTCAGTGGAAGATCTGCAAGAAACCATGAGTATAAGGGAACGGTATCAGAAGACAGAAAATTGGCACCAAATCAAGAATTTCCTGCAAAGAACCCCTCGGGTGTTTTTTTCAAGATATTTTCATTTCTTAGGAAATTAATTTGTCAATATCACAAAGGTGTAGACAACTGCTTCACTTTATCTAAGAAGTTAATTATGGCAGCTAAATAACTTTTAGATAATGGAACTAATGTCGTGACAATAAATATGTGCATGCATTGAGGTGTACCCTCAGGTCAGCACTCCATTCAACCTTTCCCAGTCCTCCATCCTTGGGAGCAGTGGAAACCAAAGACACTTTTTTAAAAAAAGGGGGATGGGAGGTAGGAAATGGGAGAAGAGATTTCAAAATTCACCTCTACAAGAGAGTCACCAGGAATCCCACTGAAATCAAGTTTCATAGTGAAGAAAGGAAAAGAATAATTAGACTAAGATAAGAGGTGTGGGACACAGTAGAAAGAAACTGAAGCATAATCTAAAGTCTAATGCTGAAAAAATTAGTTCATCATATCAAAGTTTGACCTTGCTTTGACTCTGTTATATACTAGGTCTGAACATCCTGGAATGAAAAACATAGAGGCTCCTTTTCTGAGGGAAAAAGCAGGTGTTCTATACCAGCTGGTTTTCTTTTTCCCTCGAAACTAGACTTTTCACATTTTCTACCACTGACTGATTAAAAAAAGGCTATACAGAAGGTCATTGTCGAGGAGTGTGAAACTGATAAATAAAACAAAAAAATTCACAGGTTTTACACAGTCATCACTTCTTGATGAATAAGAAGTAGAATATCTAAGGGATTAAAAAAAAGGCACCAGAAGAAAACTACGGTGATTCCCTAACATCTGAAGAGAATAATTGGAATAAAATGTAAAAAAAAAGAACAAAAATCCAATACTGAGATAAATTCATTCTTTTATGAATAAAATTGAATAAAAAAGTAACCACAATTCTCCTTTCTCCCTTTTGTTCTTCAAGGTTGTAAGGAGAGTACAAATCCTACTTAGTAAGCCCTGTGAAGAAAACTCAGCATGTTGTAAAGCTGAATGCTGGGTATCTTGCTGCCTAGGGAAAGCTTTCTTGTTGCACTTAGGGACTCAGATGAAGGTGAGTTCTTACACTGCTCTGTATTTCAGCTGAGAGAGTTGACCCTAATTTATATGCAGTAAAACAGATTAATGCCTTCTCCCTAGTTTTAGTATCACCATTCTTTAAAATATCTTAAATTAATTTATCTGCTGTTTTCCTAATATGTAGTAACTTAATTTCTGTTTGAAAATACTTTTGTATATTATTAAAAGCTGAATCAAAACCACCATATTTTGTCTTCTAGAACCAACAGTTGGCTCAGGTGTGAAGAGAATGTTTCTATAAGCCTTATTTTGTTATAATATTTTAATAGTCTACTGCGCAAGTCACCATTAAGGCTATTTGATTAGCTATAATTATTGCTGTGATGTTCTTCAGCCACAAGTACCTAATAAACTAGCTGTAGGATGTGATAGCAAACCAATTACTGTTTCACTGTGACTTGGGATTCATATCCAGATTTATTCAATTTTTTGGTCCTGTATTCTAGCAGTATTTGTAATTCCAATTTGTAATAATTTTGAGTCCCAATTCATCCTTCCTATCATTCAATCTTATTTCAGTACCATTGTCAGTTAACATCTCTGCCATGCAAATTCTAGTCTTAAAGGATATTCTTAAATAAACTTCCTGCCTTTGTATATGAAGTTTTATCACTCAAAAACCTGAATTTCATCACAGTGAGTTTCTAGTAATATACTTTAGTTTTAAAAATTCATTGTTTAATGCTTTCAGAATATTTGCTCAAATATATCATTTTTCTCCATCTTACATTTTCTTTGCACTCTAGTTTATAGTAAGTAACTAGAAGTTTCTGAGCAAAAAAATACAAGATTTGGTCCAGTGTTTTGGTTAAAGGTAGAACAAAATCTTAATTTTTGGCTCATAGCACTCATTTAGGAAGGTAAGCAAAAAAATGTTAACTGTGTGATGAAACTAAGCAATCCAGTTCTCGATGTCTGTCATTAAAGAAGAGACAAAAAAGGGTTTTACTATATACATTGATAGGTTAGAAAAATTAAGTACAAATATTCTTATGATGAGAAAAGATATTCAAAAAATATTAGAGAAACAGTCAATTTTATGGATCTGTCTGTCATGTTAATTTAAAGAAAACGGCTTTAAGAAACGTCAAAAACCATGAAATCTGTAGTACTGGGTTTTGATACTAGTACCTTTGCAGCTCATTGTGGGTCAAGATGTGAAAGATAAACATCAGTTAAAAATTTTACTTATTCCACACAGAAAAAGAAATATTTCATGTGTTCTGAAGAAGTGTCTAAAGCCCTGTTCAAGCAAAAGTGAATTGTTGTACTGCAAAACTTTGAGGCTGAGTATTGCACCACTCGCTCATCATAACCCTGAGATCTTCCTCTTGAATTTTCTGAAGGGTTGAGTGAGATCCCACGCCCTGTGCTCTCTGCAGTGTTGCCATAGAGCTGTGCCATGGCTCCAGCCACACCCTGGAGGAAGCTCTCGAGACCACACTTCCTCCCTGCCCTTGTTCACAGTGCTGTCACATGTAGCTTTGATGGAACACAGTCCCAACACCAACAGATTATCTATTCACTTTTTCCTCTCTTCAGTTCCATGTACAAGTGAATCCCTTTTCTGTGCTTCCAGAATAGTTCTTGTTTTGTGAGATGTTTTGCAGTATTCTGGGGCAATATTACATTTTCAGTGCTTCATTACAAGCCTTTTGACCATCCATACCTCTCTCCATCACGGAGCACATGGCTGTTCTTATTGCCTGCATTATGGTTTACCAGGTACTCACTGCAGGCTTTTAGGAAGATGGCCTTCTCCAGAGGAAGAAAATTCCTCTGAAGACCTAAGATAAGATCCTTTTCTCCCCATTTCCAAGGTTTCTTAAGACATACTGAACAGAATTTCTTTGTTGTCCTCTCCTATGCTACAAGTTGCCAAAGCTATTATTCAGACTTTGCATGGTATATTTTAAGCTCTCTGACTGATTGCATCTCTTGTCTATTGTGTGATACAGCTCACCTACCAGTGAGAAAGGTTCCAAGTTCCTTGACATAATTTTTATTAGCTATACCTGGTATAGCTGCTATTAGTAGTGTGGGGAGAAGCAGATTGATGATCTTCAAGGGCTGGAGCTGTCACTGCTGGACTGATTTTAAGACAAGCTGTTTCTCAGAAGACCTGTTATTTGATGCTTAAACAAGGTTAAAGCGCAATCTGAAAGGCTCTTTTGTCAGAAGGAATCACTTGTGTTGGTATTTTGTTGATTTTGACATGCAGCTTAATTAGGTCTTTAATTCCTGAACCACAAGCTTTTCTTAAATTAGCAAAGAGAAAAAGAAAAAACAAAACAAAAAAACCCAAGGCTTTATGCCACCTGGAAAAAATTAAAATAAATATCCTTTCTCACTTATCTTATTTCAAGTCACAACAATAAATATGCTCTGTATTCAATAGCATTGCTGTCCTGCAGCTAAGGTGAGTCCTCTGCACAAATGAGCCCTTTCCAGCACCAATACTTGACAGGAACAAATTAGCAAGTCCTGCTAAAATCACCAATGCCTGTGATGTACCGCTACTGGTGCTATCAAACTGTGGGCAGTTCTGGGAGATTTTATGTTCATATCCTGGGTATTTTGCTGCTGGTTAGGAAGGTATCAAGGGAGTATAAAAATTACCTCAAGCAGAACATGAGTTTGAAGATCAAATTTTACATGCTGGACAGGCAAAAGGAAGGGAAAACTGTGTTCTGCTTATACCTTCTACTCTCTGTACCTGAGAGATGCTGCTCCAGTGCTAGGGAGCAATGAGAATACAACAGCCCTGCTAGTTCAGACTTCTCTCTGCTGCTGACCCCAAATATTCCATATAGGGAAAGGTTCTCCTACACTACCAGTACCTGGTACAGTTACACATTTTCTGGAGCTTTCTGCCAGTTTTGAGCTTTACTACCGGACAAGGATTTGTAGCAGGACAGGGGTTCCCAGTAGCTGTGAAGTCAGCTTATTCCTCAAGTCTTCACATCCCTATGAAGATAGACTATCAGTTTCTTGGCTCACCTGAGGTGTAGTGGGTGCCATTGATACACATTATTTTCTAGTTCTGCATTTGAAGTCTGTAGTATCATCCCTATTTGCTTGTGCTCCCTTTCTTCCCTCACTGCTGTATCACTGGACTCACTCAAATTTCTGCTTTATACCCCTGATCTGAGTACAAGGGCCTTTTGGGTTCAGGGTGCTCCTCTGACCTTTCTCTTCCTGAGGAAATCAGTTGGGACAGACAAATACATGAACTCTGCATAGAGTGAATAGATTGGTTTATTCACAGTTTTAATAGCTGTATGGTTAAAGACAATGTGAAATACTTGAACACACTGAAATGAAAGTATCTGATCATCAAAATATAAATCTGCCATGAAAATGCAGATACCTTTTCTAGTATGGGAGGTTGACTGCTTTATAATTTAGGTGTCAGATTCCCATTAATACCTTTACCTCCCACCTCATGCTCATTAATTCCTTTTATGTAGCAATTCATGACCCTCACCATTTCCTCACAGTTTAATGACTTCAGAGAAAACCTTTCATCCCATTGTCAACCCCCTTCTTTAGCTATTGCCTTTTGCAGAGAGAACACCAGGGTCTGCTAGGGCAGTGGTGCTCATGTCCCCCACATGCTCTGAGGGAGGATTCCCTCAAACATAATTGTAGCTGTTTCCCCCTGTGGACAAATCAGTCCCAAACCAGCCCAAGTACAAAGATGCACAGTTGGGCAGCCAATTGTGCTCTGAAGTCATTAGCAAGACAAAACACTCTGTGGAATTTAGGCTTTCAGAATCTACTCTGCAAGAAGGATTTCTAAGAAAAACCTGGCAGTTCCAACTGGGAGAGGAATTTCTCCTGCTAAATAGAAGATAAGGAGAGATTAGTTTAGTGACAACAAGCTGGGAGTTAATGCTCTTCAAGTGGGAATGTGCTCCCTCAGTGACTTCTCCTTCAGAGGACTGAATCAAATTACATATATATGTATATAAATCCATTTTCAGACATTGGCATTTCCTATTAAATAATGTTCTCTTTAACTGGAAGTATCTTTTTAACAAGACATACCTGTTGTTCATAATATTTTGAATTAGCAGGTCTATTACCAGCACTATTAATAACTTTGTGTCAATATTTCCAGAGAGAAATAATCAAGTCCCCACATTTGATATATCATTAAGGATACTGAATTCTCTGTGTGGCTTGGCAAAAAAAAAACCTGGTCTTTTCCTTTAGTTTCCAATTTACAAGGAAAATTAAACTTATGGAAATCAAAGTTCCTGTCAAAAGCCTCCCAGAGAAAATAAGACAATTCTATCTGTACACCAAACAACAAGCCAGTTAAATTAAAATTTGCCATCTGGTTTATAAATAAATCAAATTATTCAAAAACAAAATTTGGCCTTAGATCTCATTTGTGTTCACTGCATAATTGCATCACTAAATGATTGTTACCAGTGGAAGAAATATCTATACACATGAAATTTGTTAATTATCAGTGCTCATGAATTGTTTCATTGCTCAGTTACACTGATGGAAATAACTCCAAAAAGAGCCTGAGTTTTCAAAGTTGTTAAAGGGGAACGTTGACATAAATATAAAGAAGAGAAAAAATATATGCAAAGCAAAAAATTGCTTTTCCCCTGGGCTGGGCAGGAGGAGGGAGGCTAAACTATCAAAAAAAAAAAAAAAACAGTCCATGTCTAATGCTTTAAATAATGAAAAAAACACTCAAATGCTTAATGAAATTATGTCATGAAAAGGATGAAAGTGTAAATATACTTAAGGTTACATTTGCAACAAAAATTTTGCTGCAGTTTGTGGGGAAGTCATTATTTTGCCCACTTTGAGCAAGATTTTTTTCTTAGGAAGAGTCACAGTGGGAGTATTGAGCATGCTTTAAAATGTGAACCTTATGTAAGTTCTTAATTGAGAGTCACTCACTTTGTGAGGGAAGCAAACAAACAAAACCAAACACCACCACCTCCTCATCCTCCTGACTCCAGGTTACAAGAATTTGAATGAAGAAGTGGAAGCTGAGGCAATTTGAAATCTGGCTCAAGCCAAGTCAGAGGACTCTCACAAAGGCAACCTGTGCTGGCTCAGGGATTAATTAATGCTGTCATCTCCATTGGCTGGGAACAATGCTGTCCTTTCAACTACATTCCTTTTTTCCAAGATGAAATCCTGAAATGTTCCTAGATTAGGGGGATAGTTGATGCAACATTCTTAGCATTTGTGTATATAAAATCTAGATTATATTTTTTATTTGAAGCAACCTACTCTGTGTTTGTTAGAATGAATAGGCCATAGCTTTACTTAGACTGGCTGCATTACATTGGCCCACTTAAAAGTTGGAAGCAAACTACTGTTATTTCATAAAATGGCAAAAATTTTGGGAAAGAGGATTATTGTAATTATTGTTGTTATTATTATCTTGACATAGCACTTAACTAAGAGAAGAAATTATAGAATAAAATCCATGTCCATTTATAGGTTAAAAACTGGCATTCTTTGGCCAGAATTTAAATTAATTTAAATTAATTTCTTCCTCTCAGTTCATTTGAGATGATTGATTTTAACTAATGTATGAAAAAAAATGCATCTGTTTCATACAAGCACTGTGTTTATTGTGGCATAGCTTGCAGACAGAACTACCCTGTGGGGGTCCCACCCCAGTTGAAGAGATGCTCCTCTGGGGCTACAACCCCATTGCAGTGAGTTTCAGCTTTCCATGAAGCAAATAAATAATCACAGGTTTTATTTCAGTTTTTGTTTGTTTGTTTTTGTTTGTTTTTGTTTGTTTTTGTTTGTTTTTGTAGGGTTTTTGTTTTGTTGTGTTAGCTTGAATTAGCGAAGTTTAATTTTATTTTTTTCTGTCCATTTTCCAGCATCAGCCTACTAACCACGGTGAATCTGCAAATGCTTTACGAGCAACAGAAACACCCTTGCATTTGCATGCAGGGTTCCAGAAGGCCCTTAAAAATAACCACATGCTGTTGAGTTGGTCCCAGAATTCCAGTGCTTTTGGGTCAGAGGAGCTCTGACGTCCTTGCACTGCAAATATATTCATACAAATTCAGGTGACTATGAATAAAATATATTTAAAATAATTTAGATTCTGCCCACCAGTTTAAGTGGCTTTTCCTGGCTTGCAGTTGGGCAGTTAAATTGATTTTAGTTACGCATTGCTGTGTGTTTCTTATTGTGGAGAAGGTCTGGCACACTGCTAAGTTCTTAAGGTGGAACCATGTCCTGATATAATTAATTAATTAATTAATGTTGCTCATTCATTATGTTAATACCAATTTGTGTGACAGAAAAAAAAAAAAGAGAAAGAAAAAAAGGCATGAAAGGACAATTTTAAAAAATCAGTGGTGGATCTGAAGGCTTTTCAGTGTGAGACTGCTATCTATAGATAGTTATCTCACAGGCAGCCCTGTGTTTTAAGAAGCAGAAAAGTTTTCAGTTTGTGATTACATACATATGGTAGCAGAAGAGGCCCTTGGGGCTGTTGCAGGGACCTCACAGGAAGCTCAGAGCTTCAATCCAGGGCATGGGGGAGGAGGAGGGATGCATGGAACTCAAGACTCAGAGATAGGAAACAATTATCATTCAGCTGGCAAAAGGCTAAAAATGTCCTACAGCAACATTCCCGGGATACCCCAGAGCCAGATCTGCCAGTGGAGAGAAGACCAGGAAAACGGAAACTCATTGTTTCACCCAAGCTGAATTTCACATCCTATTACTAACTCTAACTAACTCTATTTTCAGTGAGAGAGTGCTGCAAAACACAGTTTGAAAGCAACAAAAATTAGCAGCAAATTCTGACGTGTTTTATTTTGGGTGACACGCTCGTTGTGTAGTCTGGGTGAAGAAATAAGCATCATATAGGCTAAAGATATGATTTATATTCATCCATTTCAAGACAGTTTTTGAGGCTGACCTGCTGCTTTGCAAAGAAAATGGAGAGTTAATTGTTTAGCCTCAATAATTTAGAAAATAGAGGAAGTATCAAAATATTATTTGAACAGTGAAATAAATGTCCAGAATTTGTCATAAAAACAAATAAACAAAATTTTAATATTCTTTATTGTTTGACAGTGAAAAACATTTGACAGCATCAAAAACAATTGTTATTGCAGTTGGGGAACTGAACGATCTACTATTTGCACAGTTCATCTAGGTATCCAAGCATACAAACAGGAAAAAAATAAAAGGATTGATAAGTTGAATTATAATTTCAATATTTCTTTAACTAATGCACAAGTGAAAACAAGCCTAAAAATGGTGTGTATCTTGTGGAAGAAACTGAAATTTCTTGGATGTATATGGTTCATGTGGAATATGAAGACAGCCAAACCAGCATGTAGATTTCCTGGGACAGATACAGTTTTTCTCCTAGTCTACATTTTTTAAAGTGTAATTCCATTTTTTACCAGTTATTTGTGTCTCTTAGTGTTCCTAGAGACTGTTTAAACAAAGATTGCATTTAACACCATCATCCATTGTTCAACTATAGCAATCTTGAGGCTTCAAGGGGAAAATAATTGATCTTCATCTGGGGAAATCTAATGCCAGAAGCTCTACAACAGTAATGGTTAGGATGAGATTACTGCCCACTTATGCTTTTTTTTTCCTGCCTCAACTGTTATGAAGATGAGGAGTTCTAATATTCTCCATTTAGTAGTCAGAGGCAGATACGGTTGTCAGGTGAAGGCAAGGTCATCAATTTAAATTAAGCATTAACCTCCCACGACTGTTGTTTCCTTTCTGACAATAATTTCTACCAAGCATTGTAGCAATAGAACAATGGAATTGGGATGATAATCCATAACTTCCTACCATCAACTAAACCACTGGCCATTCACCTTTCAGGAGCGTTTTTTTAAAAGCATTCATTGGACCTGAACGCTTTTGTTTCTCAACGTCCCACCTCACATTTGTCTTCCCTTAGCAATAAAAAGGCTGAACACTATTTGAAGCTTTTGAAAAAGTGGTCTTCAGGAGACATTTCAGTCTTCTGCAGTGGGCAAAGATTTGTCACAGGAAGCTGGAAGATTATTATGCTGCAACATCAATGAACTTAACAAAAAATTAATGAATAGAGTTCCAAAAGGCTAATGCTCATTATGCTTCATGCATCTGCAGATCACCATTTGCCATGCTGTGGGTAAGTCTTGAATAATAATTGTCACAAAACTACATTACATTCTCAGTCATGGAAAAACATGTGGTGAATATATTTATTTTTACTCCAGTGATGTCAGTCCTTCATTAGCAGGATGTGAACTCAGTCCCAAGAGCCCACTTCCATCCATGCACCACTAACATGTTTCAGCAGACAATCTTCAGCACGTTCTGATGCAACAGGACACTTTATTCAGAAACTCTGTTAACTCCTGGGGAGGACATGTTCTGACTATGCCCTCTGGACTGAATACTGAAACATTTCTTATATTTTCTCCTCTGTCTACAGTGTAATGCCATTGCCCCATTTTTATCCTGCATTTTTTCCTACCACCTTATTGACCAGGAGATATTTCCTCCACTGCAACTAACTTTAACATTGGGAACTACCAGTCTTGCTCTCTTGTCTTCAGCATAGAGTAGCAGGTCTCCAGCTTTGATGTAGAATGTTTAATGCTATCTTTCCAAAAGCATTCAACACTATTTTTCTGAAATATAAAATGTACTTATTGCCTTCCTGAAGATTTAAGTGCTTACATCCAAGTACTGGGATGATGAAAAAGGGAGAAAGTTCTTTATGAGCCAAAGTTTGTGAATCTGGAAAATGGAACATTACTGAAAAATAACCCTGACTATTTAAACTTAAAATTCCGAGCACTCCCCATGACCCTAGCTCAAGGGTCATGCTCTCTCAAGTTTGTCACTCCTCTCAGAAATTCCCACTGTTCATTGGCATTTATCTAGAGTGCCTGTTAACTCTTAATGTGGTAAATGTCTCAGGAAGAACAAGTAAGGATACACAACAAATAGAGACACCATAAGACTCCTGTTATGCAGCCCTTCCACCTACTTCATCTTTCACTTGAAGGACAAAAATTCATTAATGATAAACTAAACTACAAATTTTCCATCCAGGATGCCTGTCCCAGATCCACAAGTGCATTATGACAGACCTCACTGAACAACATAAAGTCCTGATGTGTGAATAAATGTTCACCTTTGGGGGATGGCCCAAACTGTTAAATTTCATAAAACATGCCTCAGAACAAAATCTCTGTTCCTTGGAAAGGAAACCATATGATTATTGGAAAAGCATTTTTTCTGCCTTGAGTTCCAATTTAAATAATTTCCATAGGTACAGAGATAATTCCCCAGAACTTGGTAGAAGTAGCAATTCAAGTTACTTAATTTCTCTGCCTGCTGCACTTGTTGGCCCCTACCTTGGAGTTTCTACACCAGTTGAGTTACATTTTCAATTCCTGCAGATCCTTAACTGCTTTTCCCTTTTAGCTCTGGAGCAGACAGGAAATGTATCAGACATCTCTTACAGGAAACAGCAGTGAGCTATGTTCTCCTACATGGATTCACTCACTCATTAATATTCTGTTATTTTGGGATGTGCTCTGTGCTGAGAGCTCTGAGAGCGTCAGTGCAAGGCCTTTTTTGTGTGAGAATGCTTCATGAACTGCATGAAGGAAATGGTAATAGTAAATCACAGAGAATATAAATTTAGCATATTTTCTCTCAATTCCAGAAAGAACTGAGGGATACTGAGAGTAGCTTGGCTTGTTCTTGAGAGTACTGCAAGCACACAACTGCCCTTTGTGCATTTCCTTACCAAACAATATAAAACCTTTATGCTAGAAAACATATTACTCTTTAAAATCTTGAAGTTGACTTCTTTTGGAATTTGGGGGTGTAGGATTTTATTTGTTGGAGGTTTTTTTTTTTATTGTTGTTGTTTGGTTGGGGTATTTCCTTAAGAAAACAGGATTGTATAACTAGGAGGAAGCGTTTTAGTTGTCATGAGGAGCTGCGAAGCACAAAAAGCTCAAAGTAAATTTTGAAGTACAACCAGTAGAAAGTGAAATAAAGACTTCATCTCCAGCTCTGCTAATATGATTTTTATAACTGCAGGAAAAGATAATTCCCAAATGTAAAATGTAGGCATAGCTTTCAACATATCTTCTTTTGCCTAAGCTTTTGTGTGTGATGATAGGAAAGGCAAAAATGGGTTCACTTTGAGATATTCATCTACATATTTACTTCTTTTGAAATTCTGGGTAATCACAATACTTAGAAAATTAGCTTTGTGTTTGCTTTATCTCAGTATTTCTCCAGTAGCTGACAAGAATATTTTCCTACTTTTTAAAGATAATACTCAGATTAGGTTTAATTTTATTTCACCTGTTTCACTTTTCTACTCAGGCAGCTGGATTCTGGCATGTAAAAAACTTCAATTTCCCCCTTTATATGCCACTTAAAAATATATATATATGCATTTGGATAGATGTTCAGTTTTTAAGGGGCGGGGGTTCAGTTTTTAAGTGGGGGAAAGAGGTCAACAGGGAAAGAACAACAACAGAAAACATCATCTCTGTACTAAGAATTTCTGCTTTGTTAGTGACATTCAGAAACACACATATGAAAGTGAAGGAAAAAATTTCTAGTCCAAAAATAAATAATATAACTGTATAACTATTTATAGATAGGGTCACATTTCTATGTTCATTGTGCAGTTACTCTCAATTGTTGTGTTACTTCATGACGCCAGTATAAGTGACAACTTCTTGCATGAAGAAACCTTTCTTCAAACTAGTCCATGCTTTGGTAGAAAACAAAACATTATGCAAGTTAATTATGTTCACAAAGTTCTGGCTGTTTTACAGTGTATCAAGACAGTTTGATCTAAAGTTAATTACTCTTGAATCTAACTTCCCAGCTGTGATTTGTGTATTGATTTATAAATAAATCTATAGAAGATGCAGAGATTTAAGGCTTTGCTATGTTTGGCCTCCAGAGCTGGTCATTTTTGGTACTGATTTATGTGACATCTTACTTATCAGTCATGTCCTTCTAACTATTCAGCTAATAAAATTGCAGTTATTTATTAGGGACTATCTTGTATGCATTAAATGTTGCAAACTGGCAGTAAAGGTAAGTTAAACCCCTTGGTTAATCAAAACACCAATACACTGAAAGCAAGAACTTAGAAACTTAGAACTTCAGAATGCACAATGAAGTCTTAAACTTGATTTTGAAACAATAAATCTTTACAGGATTATAGTTTCAAGCACCCGAATAAATCACTTGCTCATTCTGCATGCTAAGCACCTATCAGGTCCCAATGGCATGAAGAAAATTTGTTGAAGGCTAAACATTGTTTTAAAATGAGGAATCTTATTCACATGCCTAAAATAAAGGTTAGAGAATTAGCTGAAATGATCCACTATTTATTTTAGTAGCAATATGTTCTATAAAAATAGCTATTAACTTCAAGCTTGGTATATTTTATTTGGCAATGGGATCTCTAGGCTTGGTTGATCTATTAGCTTCCACTTAGTTCAAATTAAGCAAGAATAAAAGCTCTCAAAATCTCAGTTAAAACATCTCCCGTCTCCCACCACCCACACTTCACAGCTTTGCACAGAAATACAGCTGGAGCACAACACATGATGGAATGGAAATGGAGTGCACAAGTTTCCTACTCAAGCTGCATGGCATGGGGAATGTGTGAACATGCATTCTGAAAAAAACAAAAAGTAAAATTATAAGCAAAGTTAACAATATTCACCTTTGTGGAGAAAAAGTAGGGAAGACATCCACAGACTAATCAGCTCAGTAGCAATCTGTCTTTTCTAAACTTACTTGAGCAACTATCTTAAAAGCATCCTGGAAAGAAATGTCAACTTTTCAGTAGAAAGCTGAAGTAGGGAGTTAAGCTGTGAGAGAATATCTGTAGTAATTTCATTCCTAAAGCTTACTTGCTTGTTAGTTTTATTAGAAAATAGGAGTGAAATGTATAGTCAAGACTTCCCATTTTCCCTCTCCTAGGCTCTCTCTCCCTCCCACTCAAGTTCATCCCCTTTCTTAAAAAAACTGCCTGGGACACTGCACACAGATTTTAAGAACCTGGTCTGGTAAAAGTATAATTGTCTGTTTAGTGCCCTAAGATTTAGTCAAGGGACAGTAGTACTAACTTGGCTATTAAACAGAAAAAGGAAGTAAATATAAGGCAGCCCTGCAGGGATTTTATCTTAATGGATCAATGATCTTAATGGATCTCTTCCCACCTCAGGAACTCTATGCTTCTGTAAGCACAGTAGTCCTAATGTCCTCTGGTAACAGGAGCTATTCATATTCCTCACATACCACATGGAGGAGGACACTCATCTCTAAAAATATCGGTCAGGCAGGTGTGCTCTTACCTCCTACCAGACAGCTGAGCTTCTTCCTGCCATCTTTTTTAGAATCTACAGAGACTTTCACTAAACTTTGTGAAATCCATGTGGATGGAGGAGAAGGGTTCACCCTGCTTGCACCAACAGGTGTAACCAAAGCAAGCGCTTTTAATTGCCCTCTGGAAGCACTTCCCTCTTTCCATTTGGGTTTTGGAGGACAAAGGCTTTGACTTCAGGTACTCTGAGGCACAATCAAGTTAATGGCCTGAGTTAGAGACTGAAACAGCCTAGTAAATATACCCCACATGAGCAACGGGCAGGCTTTCCTCACCCAGTTGCACAGACATTTTGTTTGTACACGTTCAATAGCTCTCAATAAAGAACCTTGCCTAATACTGTAAAACACCTCATTCTGCACAGCCCAGCCTACATGAAGCAAAACTTCCTAATGAAATTACTCTCTAATGAGAAACTTTCTCCCAGAGCACCCTGCAGATCAAAAGCCCTGAAGGCACAGGGTGAATATGACAAAATTACACATCAGCTAATCAATTAGGGATTATCCTGGCAATTGTCCTTACTTGGAAACTCTTATCCCCCCATCCCTTTAGAAATGTACTCCTGGGTTCTGGGTCTTCAAGTAGGTGCTCTGACAGCTGTAGTTCATCTAAAAGGCAGCAAGGAGTGTGTAGTTATCTGTCAATTGGGGTAAAAATCAGGAGATAGTATCGTCTCAGGAATATGTTTTGTTTGTTTGTGACTATGGGAAGTGTATATTTTACCTTGCTGTCCACCTTTAAGTGGAGAAGACAATGCAATGTCTGCGTTACTGGGAGAGGGAGAAAGCTCTAACTGCAAAGATCAGACAATGCAACAAAGCTGGACACCTCAGAAATTAAGAACAGAGACAGCACACTGTTATCTTTAAAAAATTTAAATATTTGATTTCCAAAAGACACTGAATTACCTCCAGGGGGATCTAACATAAAAAAAGAAAAAAGGTGTGTCAATCAACAATAAAGGAAAATCTACAAAAATTGAAAGCAAAAATTGACATTTAAAATTTTTCTTAACAAAGATCAAGGCTATTTTTCATTGACATGGCCATCATTACTAGGCACAGAGCACTCAGCAATATGTCATGGGAGGATCCATGTCGGACCAGTTACTCCTTCCCTATGTATTTCTGCTCTTAGTTAGATAGACTTGCTTAAGCATGACATGATTTTTTTTTTTATACTGTCTTTTCAACAGAACAGATTCCTTACTGTTGGTTTCTGGGAAGACATCACAATTGGCCATGTTTTTTTCAGAGGAGCTGGACTTGCTGGGCATGTAAGCAATTTTGGAAAAAATAGGTTATTTACTGAGTGCTAATACAAATGTAGGAATCTGGCCTCTGTTATTTTTAGATTTCTGACATTAGTCTTGCCAAAGGGAGTGTTTGCACTGGGATAGCACTGGTCTGTTGCCTGTAGGGGAGACAAGATCTCAGGCCTGGAGAAGAAATGCTTTGATGATTCAAGATACTAGGAAATGAAATTTTTCAGCAGCATCTCAGGAGGAGAGAATAAAAAGCAAAGGCGGTTGGAGAGCAAGGATTAGATAAATTTACAGAAATATAATCTCTCTGTGTGCATGGCTCATCTCTGAAGGTTCAACATGAGTTTTGAATATAATCAAGTGTGTTGATTATAACTGAGCAAAATGTACTGGTTTCACACCATGAAACGTTCAATGAGCTTTTCCATTGGTTCTAGTTGTGATCCTGAATTTCAACAGCAAAGTGTTACAGTGGAGCTTCAGACACCATTAGAAGCTGTGTAATGTCAAACAATGATTTGTAGAGGTTCTTGAATTTCAGTGCTTGACGACACCAAGGTCAAGCATATTTTGGTGCCAGTGAAGACAGGAAAGGGTAAAAGAGAAGCAATGTCTGGGGAAGGAAGAAAAGAGGGGAAATACAGAAGGTGCACATTTAAAAGGTTCTGTTCTTAGGAAGATTTCCAAATCCCCTCACAGTATAGATAAGCATATATGTATCTCCCTTTAATTCCATATTAATTGCTCAGTTGTCTACTGAATAAGAACAAAAAAAAAAAGGCTTAGTAGTGTCAATGCTGGTAGGATGTCTGAAGGTAAGGCGAGGTAAGAAAGGGAGGAGGTTTTCGGGTAGAGTGAGAGGGGGAAGAGTGGAAGGAGTGAAAAATCATCTCTAGTCCTAGTTGATAAGATAGAAATGATGTGTGGGGAAAGGAAGTGTGAGGAAAATTGCATACATGTGTTTCCAGAGGCTCTTTAGAATGTAAAGGTAGGTTCTGATTAGAAATCAGAAGAGGTCTGGAAAATTTTGCCAGGCACAAAAAGACGGGGGAAAGGAGGAGAAGAAAAGAAAGATTGGTAACTGTTGTGGTAAGGATGTTTCCACTTCTGAATCAAGTCACAGCTGAGTACGAAGTTTAAGGGAAGGCATAAGAGAAAACACATAGAGAAAAATGGCTCACACTTTGAAACCCAAAATATCATATCAGTCTCCATTGCAGTAACACCCTGATTTCCAGTGAGGAGAATCACTTTGAGAGCTCCTCTCTGAGTCCTCAGAATCATTAAGAATTAGCAGATTACTTCCTTCTGTAATTACTTTAATCATATTTGTTCTGTAGTTATCTGTTGTTAATAGAGCTCTTTGATCTTCTTAACTGCCTTCCCTGCAATTAGGCAGTGGTGTAAAACACATGGATAATACTTTGCTAACGATGCACTACTTGCACAGAGGAAGATGTAAAGGCACATGGTAATTCTCTATGAGGTTTTGACTCAAAATGTTGCGGACATATTTTATCATGTTTATTTTGCTGTTAACTGAACATCAGGCATGATGGCTTGTTACATCGTTAATTGCTTTGCTTAACAGCCAAGAGGTTCAATTAGATCCTGCTAATATTGCAGAGGGTTTCTTTGTTCTGAACTGGGTCAGATTCCAGGATGTTTATGAGTTGACCCTGCAGCCTCATTTAAATGTTGGGGTTTTGCAGCAATGACACTTCAAAGAATTGCACTCCTTGCAGCAAGAAATATTACCCAGGAATCCCAGTCCTATTGATATTTAGTGTCTTCTTTTGGGCCATGTAATCCACTCCTATACCCTATGCTGCGCAGTTTTAGGTGGTCATCTTCCCTGGAATCTTTGGCACAGCATGTGACTAATTCCTGTTTTCTTTTTCAGAAGCTGCCATCTTGACCTTCTCATCTAGAATTAAAGTACCCAAGCTACCAAGGTACTGTACAATTTCACATTCAAACCACCTCATCAAGACATTCTAGTCTCCAACTGAAATCTGTAAATGAACTTCAGAAAATTTGCAGATGGATGGAAAAAGTCAAATGTCACAAGAACTTGAAAATGTGCTTGTGAGCAAGACCTGATGGGGCACCCAGATCAGTATTCTGTTTTCAGGTTCTGCACAAATAAATAAATATCAAGGACATGAAAAAATGGTCACTAGTGTAATGTAAAAGAGTGAGAAGATGACAAAGGAGAATTCGGAAGAGTGTTATTCTATTAATGTCCAATATAGGTCTACTGATTATAAGAATTTCTTCCAAGACTCTGAGCATTGAAGTGATTCAGGAGTTACTCTGGAGAATTCTGGTAAGGAGGTGACATAAACTAAGAATTTAACTTAGTCCACCATACAATCCCTATAAAGATTCAAATAACAATTGGAGTGAATCATTCCAAAGGCACATATGTCTCCTTGTTGAAGAGAGAGGGAACCCGTAGTTAGTACAGTTCTGACTTTAATGTTTCTGATACATGTTTCAAGCTCCTGGCCTGAAGCTGGTTTACCAGTATTTTGCTCATCTGGAATGTTTTCTCTGTCAGTAAAACACATAATTACTTGAAAGAAGAAAAAAAATAAATCAACCTAGCTTTGATTCTATGGGTATTACTAAATCTAACTTTATAACAAAAAAGAATTCCTCAGTGAAAACATTCCAAGAAATGCACAACTAGTTGGTAAAGCAGTATAATTTGCCTTTCAAAAGGCAAATAAGTCTAAATATCTACCAATAACTACATTTTCTACGGGAGAGATAAGAAAGATTTTTCTCTGCAAGTTAAGGGTAGGCAGACAGTAGTAAGAGAAGTTCAGAATTCTTTGTGACTTGAACCAAAATGAGCAGAGCAGTGTTTGATCTGAAATGACTGAAGTAAGATAGCCCTGAATGCAAACTACTGAGTGGAGTTTTTAAGAGCTGTTTTTTTTTTTTTTGTTACATTAAGCACTATAGGTGAACCTGTGGAAAGGTTATATCAATCAGGCCCTTCCCTGGAACAGTCAAAATACATGAATCCCTTGCCTGGATTAGACTGTGAAAAAACAGGAAAGAGTGATATTTCATTACTTTTCAATCAATATTTCTATAAAACAGCTTTTTATTTTACATTTTGTCCTTTCATTCCCCCATCTTTCAAACCATACTTTTCCCTTCAGTTAGAGGCTTTCTGATCAAGGAAATTTGATTGCTTTTATATTTTAGATGGGCCTCACACCTTACAAGACTACAGAAGAGGACACAAAATGTAGGAAGTCATATATGGAGACATTGTGATTTTGTTGTGATTTTATCAATGTTGAACATGCTTCCTTTCCTGTTGTGTAGCTAGAACAGATTCTGCCAATATAACTCACACCAATGCCTAATTTCAAAGGGAGCTCTAATCCAATGGTGTTTTTCTTATGTGCAAACTATGACACTGTATGGACATGGCAGAACTTAATTCATCATCCCTGTGCCTCCATGGTGGCCTCTACTGTGCCTGCTGCTTTGACAGTGGAGGGTTTCAGGGTTTCCATCTGATATTACACTGTTTTTCAGCTGCTTCCCTTCAACACAAGACCTGCAAATTACTGCAAACAAGAGGTCAGTTGGACAGAACCTCACTGGTTTGCAAAGCAATCAAGTCACTGGATTTTCTATTAACATACTTCTTCCAAATGCCATACCATGAAATACATCCCATTCAGTAACTGGACTCCCAACTGAGCTGATGATTCTGCTAAAATATGAGGATACTCCTACTGCCCAAGCTGTTTTGCTGATCACCACACAGGTGCTGTTCTGATAGACCTGAATCACTGTAGCCAGCCTGTAGAACAAGGTCTCTGAGAACAAAACCTTAAGACAGTTGAAAGCAGGCAGTACGAAAAGCTCTATGAGTCTAGTGAGCATGATGGATTCTGTTCTCTAGATTCCCCTGGTTATGTCAGCTCCAGGCTGCAGTAAACATGAAGGTGGGTATTTTCCTCACCTTGGCCTGTTCTTCAGTGGATAACATAGCATAATTAATTTTAGTATAATTAATTTTGGCAGTAAGAGGGTTCAAAATGAATTTAAGCCTTCAGTTAATCCTAATAGGTGCTGCTGAATCCAGTTATCACCACCCTTTGTGACTGGCAGCCAACACAAAACCCTGTAGTAAATGCAAAACTGGCTGCTTGCCCACAGAGCTGGGAGGCTCTGAGACACTGAATGAATGAGAACATGAAGCAAGCAAAAGAACTTTGATTTTATATGCAGGAGCCCACTGGAGCCCCAGCAAAACCCTGTTCTGTTTAAATGTCCCTGCTAACACAACACAATAAACTGACAAGAGACAGCAAATCCACTTGACTAAAAATAAAACTGAAATCCAACATGATATGCTTGCAACTGCAAGACGAGCATTTTTTCAGCCTAAGAGAAACTCTGTAATTATTCCAGGGGTATTCCAGGATGGAGGCAGAAAACAGGAAACCTGGGATGGCTGGATTATTCATTGCACCTGTTCTAATGTTTGCATTACACTTGGTTTCTGTTTTTCTGCTTACTTGATAACTACATAAAGATTTAATTTGATTAGAGGTTTCCATTTATGTGGAAAAATCAGTAATGATTGTACTTCGCTTGGATTCACAAGTAGCATGCTGAGAAAAGGGTAAGGATTTATTATTTTATTTTATTTTATTTTATTTTATTTTATTTTATTTTACTTTATTTTATTTTACTATTTTATTTTATTTCCAGAAAATTGATATTCTTATTTTTATAGTAGTACTGAGTATCAAACAGGAGAATTCTACAGCCAGATGCTACACATATAAACATTAAAAAAGAGCTGTAGGCATAGGGTATTGTTTTCTTTATGCTACACATGATGGGCAGAGAATGGAGATGATTTGCTCAAGATCACACTCAAGATAAACGTAGCAGAGCCTAGAACCAGGCCCTAGATAAAAATGCACTAGATAGAAATAAACCATAAACAGGAGTTGTAGTTGATACCCAGTAAATCTAAATCTGTTGCTCCAGACTTTCAAATACATCTACATGTTTTTGTGCAAAATATCTCAGCACCAATCACTAAAGGAATTGCTGTCTAATCTCAGCCTCGGGTTGATTCTGTTTAGAGCTTGTAATACACAAGAGAAGTCTGAGGTAAGGGTACCTGATGCTCATTTACATAATTTTACCTATTACCAGAAATGAGTAAATGCTCTGAAAAATTCAAGTTTTTCTACTCATACAGTCTTAGTCACAAGGAAAATATTCCCAAGGACTTCCTGAAGGTTAAAATAACTTCTATTTTCAGTGTCCTAATAATGGGAGGAAGGAGGACATAGAAAAGATAAATGAAGGACTGACTGAAAATTTCTGTTACTTATTGGGATTCAGGAAGTAAACAAGTGCTGCTTTCTGGAGTAGATGCTCTGTGTTCAAACTCAGCTTTTAGACCTAGAACTGTCACAATTTATTTTTCATTAATAGTGTCAATGATGCATAACTCATCTCCCTATCACAAGAAGAAGGAATCATCTAGCTTGGATTTTACTTTCTGCTCCACTTCACTTCCTGGCTATATAACATGCTGAACCTTTTAAAAATAGCCTAATAATTAAAACACATTAGCATTTCCTGACTCACCATCCAGATTTGACCTACTTCAGGATTAAACTTTGTCAGCAGTAGCGTTGGTGTCCAGGATATCCTCTTGCAAAAAAACCACCTGCATTATAAGAGAGAATTACTTAATCTGAGATCCTAACATGAGACAACACTTTGGATTGCTGACTCAGTTTTCAGCATGGGGAAATGGCTTGATCATCAAAATTCTTTTAAACACATAAGAGGCAGTATCACTATTATTTGAAGAATAATAGTTGTCTCGGGCTGTACGAAAGGTTCAATTCCACATATGAGAACATTTTCTATGTTAGTGAAAAATTTCCCTTGTGACTTCCTGCTGACTCCAGTGTGGTGATTCTTCAAGCCCATAAATAATGAAACAATTCCAGTATTCCAGTAAAGCCTTTCTTATAAAGTATAACATATTCAAGCCTCCAATAAAAATGCTTCTGTGATAACAAATACTTGGTTTCAGCTTCTTAGACTTCCTGACATCCTGAAGGCCATTTAGCATGCTGCTTTTGTCCACACCTCCATGCCCCAGAGAGCTTAGCAATTAAGCCAGAAGGATTTATTAGGATTCTTAGGGTGGCCCAGCAGTATATATGAGGTGACAGAGTTTAAGATCAGTTCCACTCCTCTGAAGCACATATTCAATACACCTACTTCTGATCACAGAGAGATGGTACAGAATGTGCTTCCTTCTCTTATTTTGTATCAAAATTGCTATGGGTACAGATAGGTCACACAGAGAAGCAATCAAAATATAGATATGCAGCTGTAGTTCATTTTTCTTTTACTCCTTCATAGCAAAGTTATCATGTTAGGGCTAAACCAAGCATCTATCCATCATGCAGGGAAACAACACACACATCCGGAAGACACAAAGCTATCTACTAATTTTTACTGACACTGAACATAATGATGATCTATTGATTAGTGTTTTACAGAACTCATGCATGTGGTGGAATTTGACTCTCAGGGCACAAGCCCAGGGCTACAGAAGTGAATAGAGGTCTCCTCTTAAAGACCACAACAAGTTATGGATTAGCCCCTGATCCTGAGTGCCTGAAACTGAGTGATCCAGAAAGAACTCAGTTCTGATTTAGCCACTACCATTATTGTTTTTGTTCCAAAATAAGGACCAGTGTGTTGTGTTTGGGTGTTGGCACTTCCCACCTTGCTTCCCAGGCATCCCACCTTGCATGGGGCACCCACAATTTCTGGGATCAATAACACTTTGAGCAAAGGTCAAAAATCTCAGCGGGTCTGCTCAGCACCCTCAAGGTGTTTTAGTAACTTTCCAACCAGCAGTTTGTAGTGTAACACCCATTAGCTAAAAGACAGGGGGGAAACTACTGCTTTTTTTTTTCCTTTACTGAATTTCTTTTTGAACACTACTGAAGAGAGGAAAAAAATTACATGCTTAGATGCCTTTTGCCTACAGAAACACTGACATGGTAAAGTCTGGGGTCTGGAAAGAACTATTGAACATACCAGAGGCTGGAAACAAAAGGTTTTTCATCAATGTGGCTGTTTCCTGATTTTTGCCAACACATGATATAAAATGACAGGAAACTTTCCTTGGAAGAATTCTTTACTTCATCTTAGCAGAGCAGGGAAAACTCAAGAGGTCTGGTTGAGGGATATATCAGGGTGGTGAAGTGAAGGATGAAACCTCTGCCAAGCTTGTAACTTCATGGGCAGTCAGTCATGTACAAACCACAGTCAGCTCACCTCTATTTGGGAGCAGCTGATACAGTTAAAGGTGAAAAATGTCCCTGACTGAGGGGAGAATGTTCACTTAGAGACACAATCACAATGTCAGTGGTCTGGCTGGCCATGTCACAGGCTCCTTGGGGATTGGGGTCCTCAAGGAGGCCACATCATCCCTCAGCACATCCCCAAAGTGCGCGGTGAGAAAGACTCGTGGGAGCCCCAGACTTCCACCTTAGGAGGCCCAGCTCTCCTTGGGGGGATGTATTTTCCTATTCTTTTTGGACCAGCTGTTCCCTCAGGTTCTGGAGACACTGATCCCTCAAAGGGACATTGAAGCCCCTCTGCATCCCTTTGCTAGTCCTTCCCAGCCCTGGCGTGATCTCTCACACGATCTCAACATCAACATTTGCCTCAGCTGGTGCAGCAGCAAGTCAATATGGACCCTCTCCTTGTGTCATCTACAGAGGAGCTGCAGGATTTGGCTTGTCTCTGATCTCTACTGAAATAATGTTTGCATTAGGAACAGGAGAACCAGCATGGATGGAAGAGAGTAAAATTAACAGTATGCCGACCTGAAAGAGAGCACAGCGTAGAGAGCTGAAAGAGAGTGCTCATTCTGGTGAAAGTTCTGGGAATATAAGGAGGTCATTCAGTTCTCAGTATCTTCACCTCTCTATGAAGAGTGATGTTGTTCATTACCTTCATACCAAAATACCAAATGACGAACTTTCAAGTTATTTGTATTCTGATTTGTGGGGCTATCCTTCTGCCAAGAGCCTTTCAAGTATGTCCTAGCTGTACAATTTATTTTGTCCACATCTAGGTATTGATTTTTCTCTCTCAGCACACATAGTTCTGTGTGACACTGTGCACACACGCTCTCCCAAATGTATCCCTTATGTCTTAGAAAATCACACCCAAAGAAAGAGAAGAATCTAGACCCCTGACAACCAAAAGAATGTTATGGTGCTTTTTGGTGAATGTGTGAAGCACTGGTGACCAACCTTCCTTTCCAACCTGAAGCAAACTTTCCCCCTGCAGCAGCAAATTCACTCTCTGCTTGCTCCATTTGCAGCAACCATCCCTCTTTGCACTTCTTCCTTCACATGATATCCTGAGCTGGAATGGACACTGAAGGATCATTGAGTCCATTCACTCATAAGTGAACAACCCAGACAAGCCACAACTTTGGCATGATTAGCACCATGCTCTACCCAGCTAAACTGATCTCAGGGTCCAGTGTTTAAATTTCACAGAGGCAGTAACTGGTATAGGGACATCCTGGAGTGAGTAAGTTTATGAGAAGATGCTTAGGTTTGTAAGAAGAGCTGAAATAAGATGGAAATTATTTTGCTCAATCACATTTGTTGCTTCACAGAAATGTCAGATGTGTGCCAATGACCTAGGAGGGACTGGAAAAAAACTTTGCTCTTTCACTCCTTGCTGTACAGTGGCAGTCATATTGTATTTCCATTCATGTACCACTTGAGAGTCCAATTAGTCTGTCTTTGTCACGGCAGCTTGGTGTTAATGGACTGACTGGGTTAGAGTCAGGAATTGTCTCCCAAAACAGAGGAATGGCTGGGATTTGTCCACTGTTTTTCTGGCTTTCCTTTGTAACATGACTTGCTTTCAAGACTCATTTGGTAGAGATGGAGCAGTCCTGCACTGCCTACAGTCTGTTTTCCTGCCCTCAATGAATCCAGAACCTTCAAACTCTACTGAGTTCAGATAGTCCACTGGAAAAGTCTCACACTGCTTACAAATCTAGTGCCAGCTGTCCTTGGGTTTACAGGCCACTGGAACTTGATGTGATTCTGACATTCAGAGCTGAGTTTCCATTTAGTTTATGAGCACTTGGACCCATGATTATTTGGTATCTCTGGTGTCAACACAACAAAATGGATGTGATAAAATGAAATGAAAAACCAGCAGTGCTCTGTCAAGACCAGCCTGGTTACTGCGTAATAGACATTAGTCCTCAACAAAGAGTTTTGCTTCTGTAATGCCCAGAAGACCTTGTGGCTAAGATAAAGCCTAATTTATTTAATGGTTTTCATGCCCAGAAAGCATAAAGACATCTCTTACTCACACATCAGCAGTTGGACCTCTGTAAACCTTTGCTTGGAAAGGAAAATTAAAATGGATAATCATCTTTTTGTCACAAGATTTTCCTGCTTCCTTTTCTCAGGGCAGTCAGCAGCACTTTGCAGCTAGTAAATCTGTTTGGCAGGTAATCTGCCACCCATAGACCAGATGCTGCCTTGGCAAGGTTAGCTTTCCTGTTGCCATGGCAAAGCTCAGGCAGGGATGCCATGGCACGTTGCCAAGGTAATCTGATGGCACAGGCCTTTGTTAATTGAAAGAGGGAAGCAGGCTGGTGCAGCCTGCTTTTCCCTGCCAATCATGGCTGAACTCTGAGCAGGGCAAAGGACTAATTAACTGCCTCCACCAGCTGTTGGCTCTAGCATGCCAAATCTGACAAGTGGCCAGGGCCATGCATCCTTAACCCTTGCTGTCTATAGAAGAGAGGGAGCAGTTAATGAAACTGTTGGAACACTTGTAAATTTTGCTTTTCTTTGAAAGACTAGTAGTGAGGAAGAAAAAGTAAAGTGGTTTTGTTCCTCCTGAAGAACTGCAAACATTGTGTTTGGTTGGCTCATGGCTCCCCATTTGAACTGCTGAAGCTGTAAGGACACAGCAGCATACCACTCATGGACAGACACTCCAGGTGCCTTGCAGAATAAAATGTAATGTGCATAAAGTTTCAAGGCTGACTAGTTAAAGGAATCTGATTCAGCAGTTGCAGGGGGAAACATCTCCAATGCTGACTGTTTGCCTGCAGACATCTCTAGTTCTCACTGTGCTAGAAAAGCAAAGCAGTTTATGTTGAAGGAACTGTGAAAATTAACCTTTCTGAAAGTGACTGGGAATAACTCATTAATCCTGAGGTTTCCTGCTCTCTTTTTGAGCAGACTCTTCCAGCATCCTTTGTCTTTCATAGTGTCTATCCAATGCAGATTACAAAAACTGTTAATTCTGGATATAAATCTTTTAACTTTCAAATGAATTAATTCAACTTAATCTGATAATAGAAGAATAGTTACCCAAACTGCTTCTTAAATGACAGGCAAATGATTCCTGGTCCAATCAGTTCATTCCTTTAACTAAAGAAGGGGAAGGTTTTCTGTCTCTGGGCATCTGATTTGTCTGTCTTGTTGTTGAGCAGAAAGGATCAACAAGTTTCAGCCATGGGTCTTACAGCTGTAATGGATAAAATCTCTAAACTAACAGCATCTTTACTCAGGGGTTAGTTTTGCCAGTGTATGTCTACACAGCGAGAGAGAGAGAGAAAGACTAAGAGCTATAGTATTCTGTTGTTTGAAATAAGTCTGTTGCTTAAAAGGCTCTGGGCAGTGTAATTTTTACTTTTATAGGCATGTCTTGGATGTGTTTGACTTTTCAAATCCTCTCTTCAGAGATCCAGAGGGGTCTGTTTATAAAATCTGCTTCTCAGACTCGCTCCTATATGAAGTTCAGAGAGAAACTTCTACTTCTATGTATAAATGTGTCCCTGATGTTTTCTCCTTGGAAGAATCTTCTTCCAATTCAAACACTTCCTTTCACAGACAAAAAGGGTGTCTCAGGCTGTGTTTCCTATACAGCCCCTGCACACACACACACGTGTGTGTGTTGTGTGTGTGTGTGTGTGTGTGTGTGTGTGTGGTGTGTACACAGAGAGATGCTCTGGCTGCTGAGGGAGCCTTTGCACAAAATCTGAAACATTATCTGTAAAAGCAGCAGAGGGAAATCAATGCTGATCAGTTCATTTGTCCTGCCAAGTAACTGCCTCTGTCTTTTTCTGTCCCAGGCTGCCTGCAACAGTTGTCAAGCCTCAGAGGGACTGAGCTGACTCTTACCTTCTTCTCCCACCAGAATGAGGAATTAATGCATTTGCACAGCAGCAGCAGCACCACCACCTCTCTCGTGCTTGTTAGCTAGCTGGAAGTCTACTGTGGAAACCAACAGGTCAAGGACTGAGCTGAGGCTGGGAAATAGATCATACCATGGTGTCCTGTTTTCAAGAGCCTCCTGGTCACTGGTGCAACCTTGTGCTTGTTTTCTCCTTGAACTGACCAGAAACTCGCCAAATACCTGCAATATATATATATATATATATATATATATATATACACCACCATACATGTGGGTTTTTCCCCTTCCACACCCATTCTGTACCTGTGCTTAGTGGGTTTGGGTGATGCCATGAGCCCACTGAGGAAATCTACCTGAAAAGAAAGTATGGAAAGTTATTGTGCTTATTTCAGCTTTTTACGTGCTACAGTATTTAGCAAAAAAAAACCTCCAAAAAACAGACAAAAAACCTCCAAAAACAAAACAAAAAAAACAACCCACCACCCAAATATTTTACCAGCTTTCTATGTAAGGAGAACATTTTTTCAAGTTTTATACCATAGTAATAAGAATATAACACTTTAATGAGTTTCCACTAGCACTGTGATAGAATAACCACCTTCCCCTAATATAGGGGGGAAGTTCCTGTTCCCATTTCTTCTTTGCTGGAATTAATTTGGGTTCTTAAATTTTCTGGCTCTCCAGGGATCAATCACTGGAGGAAAAAAGTTAATAAAGTCTAAGTCCCCAAAAATTTGTTAGTTCTTGGAAGAATACAAATCACACATGAAAAATCATAGCCTGGGAATATAACAATGACATTTTGTCTACAAACTGCACAGTAGGTGGCTCTGCTTTTTCAATATGATTAGAGGGATGGAGCACCCCTCCTATGAAGAAAGACTGGGAGAATTGGGATTGCTCAGCCTGGAGAAGGGAAGGCTTTTGGGATGACCCAATTGTGGCCTTCAGTACCTGAAGGAAGCCTACAGGAAAGACAGAGGAGGACTTTTCACAAGGGCTTGTGGTGATAGGACAAGAAGGAGTGGCTTCAAACTGATAGAGAGTAGGTTTCAATGAAATATTACAAAGAGGTACATTTGTGAGAGATTGATATAGGAACAGGTTGCCCAAAGAAGCTGTGGCTGCCCCATTGCTGGAAGTGCTCAAGGTCAGGTTGGATGGAGCTTTGAGAAATCAGATCTAATGAAAGTTGTCCCTGCTCATATCAGGGGAGGTGGAACTAGATAATCCTAAGACCCTTCCAACCCAAGTCATTCTATGGTGGTCAAGCACAACTTGATATCAGGAGTAAATGTGAGAGCCAGGGATTTTGTGCTACAAAAAAATTAATTTACATAGGGTACACAGAAGTTAATGTGTGACATCATGTTGAGGTAAGTCATGAGCTGCATTGTTATTGCTCACATGGGTGATAAAGAAATGATTAGATCATTTTCTGCTCCTTTGCAGCTATTATAGTACAGGAGAATTTCATACATTATTTACAACACTTCAGGGCATGGGCTTGCTATGGGTGTACGAACAGCAAAAATCAAGGAGTAGGTTAGGACTTTCACTGTCTCTGTTAAATGCATGCCCCAAGATTGCATAATTTCTTTGCAATTGCTAAGTTCTTGGATCAGTCTCCCTGTCACATAATGGTTAGAAACCAAATTTAAGGCTTCATCAACGTCTTACATGTTCCCACTTGTTGCATGTACAAGGGTGTCCTTTCCCACCAGCATGTTTACACATGGAATGCATCCTGGGTTTTCTGGAGTTATAAGACAGATTGAATCTGTGCTCACTACAATTTGTCACCCCAATGCAACCACTGTTGCTAAAAAGGTCATGCATACTCTGCAGATATTGGGAGTCCATGAGAGGGCTGTCTGGTGTTTGTGAGTAGTTAATTAAAATAATATATTTAGACACATTAGCACTTCCCTCTGTGTGTTAGTGTGACCATGGCATCTGTAAAAAGGAGAAAAATTTGCTGCAGCAATTGCACCATGTATAGAGATTTTATCATAGTGTTCCTATATAGATCTCATAGTGTCTTCACTTTTACTTTCAGTCTTTCACAGAAACTTTCAACCCCCTTATTCCTACAAGCCTGAATCACAGCATATATTTTATTCACACAAAAAAAAGGTCTTCTTAAGTGAGCCTGCTATTCTTAGTTGATATGACAATTTGTGTATGTGCAAAACTTAGAGCAAATAAACCACTTTAGCAGAAATGCAAAAATCTTGTCACGATCACAATACTGTAGCATTTCTTCATCTTCCTGTGAATTAATATGAATTTGAAGATTTCAAAGAAGTTTAAAAGTCCATTTAAAAAATAAAACCCTGAGTTTTTTTACTTTCTGTGTTGGCTACCACTCAAGATTGCTCAGTATCTCAACAGTTCTGTTTTCATTGGTTCTTGATGTGTATCAGTAGACAAAATGGAATGGGTGACAAACTGTTGCTGATGACACATAAGAATCAGAAGTTAATGACAGAGGAATGTTTTCAAGACCAGCTGCCTGTGATAACATTCTCCTGGATTTCAGAACTGAACATGATCCCTTTGAAATGTAATTGAACACAGGATATTCCATCAAAAGATTGTGATGACAAATCATTAATCAGTTTTGTTCTGAATCGGGTAAGTTGGTCATAACACAGAAATCAGAGAAGCATTTCCTGGTTTTAGTTCCAAAATCAACATTTTGCATGGCCCTGGGCCTCAGAGTTGTGTTAAAACTCATTATTGCAGAAAGGGACCATTTATGGAAATTCCTTTGAAACAAACATCTTTTTGTAAATGCAATTTTAATCAACCAAAATAAGTAAAACAGATAACATTGACCAAAAAAGGTTCTGATAGTCACTAGATTTTATCAATGAATGCTCAGCTACTACTGACATGTTGTGTTTCATTTTTGATCTATTATTTATTTTTCCTTTCATTTGAAATTTGCTGTTAGTTATAAATGAAAGCAGACAATTCTTATTCTCTGGAAACCTAAGTATAACTGACCAAACGTTATACAACAGTCAGGTAGCACAAAGTGAAAACATTCTTGGAATTGACCCGTAAGTACTGTCGTTCTCAACTTGAACATGATTTTGGTTTTACAATTGTGGTTTCTTTGCTTTAAAACCAACAGGTTTCAGACCTGCTTAGAACAGGAAATCCTAGTGCAGTTGCTTCCTCCACCCAGTATGGTTCAAACACAGACTTGCAGAAGCTATGAGGCTGTTATAGGTGGCTGGAAAGTTAGGGGAAAGAATTGGCTGAAATTTTATTGATGGAGTAGGTTGAAAATGCATCAGAAATTCCATCCCCTTCTATAATCATCTTCAGCACTGGGTGATGTTGACAATGGAACTAGTGCTGGGAAAAAATGTCCTGATAATTCCCACCCAACCCTCAACACTTCATTATCATTCGTAGAAGAAAAACAAATTATTTCCTACACATAAAAGTTTTCTCCCTCCCCCTTACAAGCCTGGCTAATTTTAGGATGAAGAAAAGGTCTTTTGTGAGAAACAATTGCTTGTATGATGAAAGCAGAAGCTTTAGGATTCACTGGGCAGGGGAGAGGTATCTTTCAAGGAAAAATATTACGTTGGGAAAAGGGTGAGAAAGGGGAATGGATGTGCCAAAGTTTGTGATCATTAGCTAGAAGTCTTCAATAGCAATCTATACATGAAATTTACCATCTCCATGCCAGTAAAATACTGTTTTACTTCAGCATGTAACTGACCAAAGGATAGCCAAATCTACCACTGCATGGTATGCAGTAAGGATAAGCTATTTTTTGTGAGGTTAGAAACAAGCTAGGCTGAGAGGGGATTACAACAACCTGGATTGATTTCCAATAACGACCTACATGATATGGAAGAGCACTTTTTACCACTGCCACTCACATCTGTCTATTGGGGGACTAAAAGAACTCAGAAAAGACCAAATATAAGTCTGTTTTTGTGAGACACTAAATCAATGTTTTTACAATGGAGTCCTTATTTGGAACTTAGTGTTTAGAACAGAAGGACAGATTTGGTTGGCTGAGTGAGTAATTCTAATACTTCATCAGCTCAGGTAATTTGTAATACTTGTATTTCACTTTCACTCTCCAGTCAGTAGCAAGGAACATATCCACTGCTTTAAGAAAGATGGTTCTTCTGGAGACAAGCAGCTTAGCACGGCCATTCTGCAAGGGTGTGATCTTTGCCTTTGTTTCCTCTGAGAGATGGAAATCCACTTTCTGTGAGACTGAGTTAGTCAGTAGTCCTTGTCCATGGAAACAAAAAAATAACTGGACCAGGAAAATCCAAAAAAATGATGGTGTTGAAATAGGTAATGATTTATCTTCTTCTGAGATTAGGGTTTCAGTTTTCTTCTCTGGCCAACAGCACTTAAATAAACAAACTTCCTATTGCTTCTGAAAGCAACAAAGCGTTGTATATAAATCCTTCTCAATTTCCTTCCTGCTCCCTCCCACAAAAAATAACTTAAAACATCTCTGCTTCACAAGTTTTTCACAGAGACACTGAGCAGAGATAAAAGAAAAAAGAAAAAGAAAAAAGAAAAAGGAAAATAAAAAGAAAGTAAAGGTATTTCTGCTTTTTGGCTACGAGGTTTTTCAGTCTTCCTGTCAGCAAAAATGTTCATTCTGTACATGAACACTTTAATTAACTCTTCTTCCTCTTCTCTGCACTCACAGAATCCCTTTTTCAGTTCTAAGACTTACAATGACCCTCAGAGAGGGCACATTATACTTTACTTCCTCTGCTAACCATCATGGTATCCTCCCACCCCTTTTATGCCTCCTTCCACACAAAAAGGACCTTTTCCTGTACAGCTTTTCTGTTCATCACTCCTTTTCACATTAACATTTACAAATTTTAATTTCTTCATAAGTAGCATTCAACTAGATAGATGTCAGTGGGCAGCATAAAGGCATCCTGGCATCATCTAATTCTGCCCTCAGCTCCTAACAATCAAGCAAGATTTAGTTGATTCCTGCAACTTTTTTCTTACACCGTAAAAATCTTTGTAAATTTTGCCTAGTTACACATGCACAACTGAAGACTGTGTCAGCACTGTACATGGCAATAATCTCACTCTTTGTTCAGTGAAATTGATTAAGAGAATGGCTCTGGAAATGTGTAACAGCATTGATGTGCACAGGACTCGAAGGAGGATGTCTGCATATACAAACAGAACCTGTGCAGACCTTTCTTTCTCAGGCTTTTATATCATACCCATTGCTTTGGTGAGCAGCCTCTCAGTCATTATAAGAAATACCTGTTTTCTTCAGGATTTCCCTGTGGACATGGATCCCTGGATGTTTTTGCCCTCATTTTTCTGAAGAGATCTCTGAGAGCTTGTGGCTGAGTCTCCTAGGGTCTGTATGGGTTCACTGTGGAGATTTGCTTTGCAAATGTAGCCTTGCAAAGAGCTGTGAATATTGATCCTGGTGTGAACAAGTTCTGTGCAATGAATAAAAGGGGCAAGGTGAGGCTGCGAAACCAAAAATTATTTCAATTTCCCTAAAATCCAGTAAGGGTTAGATGACCGTGTTGTTGAAAGCTAACTGGCAGCCAGTGGAAGACTGTATGTGTATCAGACAAAGCAAATTCTTGCTGTAACTAGTCCAGAATCAGATAAATTGCACCACGTCACACTGAGGAGCTTTGACCATTCATGTAATGGATATCTGAAAAACTCATAAGACTGTAGACATAAAGATGGAAAAACTTAAATGATTTTCCTGACTGTTTTTTGGTGACTGAGAGTTTTGTTATATGTCTTTTGTTGGAAGTATTGATCATTCTGATCTTTTTCACTAGCTACTGAGTGATTTCAGACCAGTGCATCCCCTACAAGTCAGAATAAGCTCCATTTATAATGTGTATGTGTAATGCAGTGAAGATGGATTCCTTTGTTGGGGAAGTCGTGTCTAAAGTAGAAAACAACTTCCCACTTCTTTTTGGGTCACTTTCTACAGAAAGGAAGCCAAACCTCTGACTTCATGAGAAAAGAAATTAAAAACAGTGCCAGTTGAGATAAATTTGATTTTCTCAGCTCCTGAATACATAATTAATCTTGTACTAGTATCCTGACATGGCAGTGCAACGGACAATTACTTTTCAAAAAGACAATTATTTATATTCCAAATTATTATATTAAAAAAGCAAGGACTTAAAATAGGTTTCTAGACCTGTACATATAGGAACAGAAATAATTAGTGATCATTTGAAAATAACTCAGTCTGTACAATAAACCAGCTTTATAGACCTGTTTTGTAGACTTTTCTCTAGTTTTCAGGAACACCTGAGACTTTCCTGAATTATCTTATCACCTTAGAACACATGATTGAGATTCAACCTGAAGAGTTTACAACTCTGCCCTTCTTACTCCTGGCTATAAAGTCCTCTCCTTTCATAACTTGTGAATTCTCTGAAACAGTGATGTCCTCACCACCATATTTCCCCATGACAGAAATCACTTGTTACTCATCTTATCTTTTGGTGGAAGAAAACGTTAGAAAAACACCAGAGCTATTGGCTCAGCCACAAAAGGCAGAACTGTGTGTGTACATAAAGAAATACCATTTCACACTTCCACCTGGGTGCAGAAGTGAAAGGTTTGTGGTGAGTAACTGATGCTGCTCTGGTTGTGTCACAGCTGATCATACCCAGAAAACAGGAAAATTCCCTCAATATTTCTCACACAGGTGCATAATCTAAGAGAGGAAAGGCTTTTCCACTAGCTATAATTTGAACTGTATCTCATTTTTTCCCACCCTTCTTCCCACAAATTCAACAGCTCAGAAGGTGACTAGTTTTTTCAGAAATGAAAGGGTTGATACAATTGGAAATTTCTGAACTCAGCACTGTGTTAGTAAATAAGTTGACAAAGCAGATGGTTTAATGTAGTGGAAACACCATTAATGGAGGAGAGGCTTTTAAACAAAAAGTTATCACTGGAAATATTTCTCTCATCTCAAACCTTTGACTGAAAACAATCTAGCTGGATGTAAGTTCACATATAAGACCTTGAATCTGGCCAGCTAATTTCAGCTTGTAACCCCAGAGGTCTTCTGAAGAACTTGTCAATTAGACCATGGTGAGCATCTTCTTGGGAGGCTTAAACTTATTACATGAAGGCTTATATCTCCCCTTGAAGATGGGGAGTTACAGAATGAAAACAGTTTGGAAACACTGATTTAGACTGTTTGGGAAAAGCCCAACAGAGTCTCAGACACCCTGGCTATGTTGTTATCCTCAAGAAAACCCTTCCTGCCAGAAGGACTGAATTGGAGACAATAAAGGAATATTCACAGCCAAGGAGGAATAAAAAAAGAAAATAAAAGGTGGAAGAAAAGTGCTGTTGGTTAGTTGGCAGATTTGAAGCAGCTTTACTGGCACTGAGAACCTTTGTGTGAGCATTGCTGTAGCCAAGGAACAGCTCTCAATCCTTCTTACACAACTCAGTGAGATGTAATTCCCTTAATACAAAGCCAGGAAAACCCAAAAACCACCAATGAATCAGAGAAGTATCTGCCTGAGAGCAGTGCTCCGGAATTTATACTGAAATCTGGAATTTATACTAAAAGTCCAATTGTAGCTAATGTTTACAAGATGCAGGTTAGTAAAATATCCACACAATTGTTTTTGTATCACTTGCAATCCTAACTGCTGGATAAGAGAGGAAATGCTTGCATTAATTAGAGTATAGACTTGAGGGCCAGTAATCCTGGGTTATTTTCCAGCTCTGGCACTGATTTGCTGTTATCCAATCCTTATAACTATATTAAAACTGCGTTTACTGAAATGATTCAAGAGTGCTTAAGGCTACAGTGACTTAAGCACAGTTTAGCTGGATGGAGTGAGGCATTACTAAAGTGAGACATTACTACCAATAATGCTCTTTTGCAGTAAATCATAGTAGCAGTAACCTTTAAAACCAAAACTTTTGTAGTTGACTCACCAAAAGGCACACACACTTGAACAAGAGCTTCTGGGTGTGAGTCGTATCCTGTGTGACCCACCTTTCTACCCTTTCTCATCTACTGAGTCTCAAATTCGACACTCCAAAAGTTTTCTTTCGTACTTCAATTTGTCTCCAGAGGAAGATGAGTAGACCACTACAGAGTGCTTTTGAAGGTCAAAGCAGTCATTGTGTACAAAAAAAAGTCTCTTTCTATTTGATCTGGTAAAATTTACTTCTGTAAAATCATCCAGCCAACAAATACAGAGATACTACAAACAAGACTTTTGAAAAGCTAGTGTCACTTGCCTCTTCTTCATCCACATCATGAAAAATACATGCCATATTTTTTATTAATGCACCATGGTATTAGCTCAAATTTTCATCTTCTGAGAGTTTTGTCCCATTGGAACAAAATTACAATTTAAAACATAAATTCAAAAGCAGTTCAGTTACCATATTTATCTATATTGGCAAGACAAAGAACTCTGAGACAGCACTAAGATTTGACTAAGTAAAAAGTAAATCAAAATTGTAATTAGGTGAGATGCTGCAAGTGTAGTGCATATAGTTAATGTGCTCAGTCACTATCACCTCTGCTCATTCCTGTTGGAAACATGTAAAGGGTGCTGCTAAGTCTGGGAGAACTGCCCTGCTCCTCCCCACATTTCTCAGATATGCTCAAGAGCAATGAAATATCTGTAGGCACTAAATATAATGTTTTGCATCTCTGGAGGCTTGCTGAACACCTGCACATCACATATTTAATATCTGAGCAATAAGTCTGACATCTCTAGAACCACAATATTCAGGGGTAACACTTCTGGGAAGTGCTGTACCAAGTAGATATAAAACTGAGCTGAGCGTGTCCTGCTGAAAGACTTAATATTTTTGGACCCAGTCTGACTGGAGTTAATACACAGTGGATTTAAGTGAGACAGAAATCCTGGACTCATGTATAAATCCAGAGGGGTTTTTTTCAACAGAAATATAGGACATGTTCATGGAAACCATTATTAAGAGGAAGACAGAGTTTCACTTGTAATAGGAGCCTGGAAGTGTTGGCTTGCTTAGTATGTCAAAATTAATGCTGAGAAGGGATGTCATTCCTGACTCTTCATGCATCAGGGTATATTGCATGAAGAGAATCGATTATTAAAGCTTTAGAAACATGTCAGCATAAGGCTGAATGAGTGAAAAACTTACCATGCATGACTCAAGGCTGGAAACTGGCTGCAAGGTTCTTATTGCCAGGGGAGGGAGTTTCATGGAACAATGGGAATAGTGGGACTGAAAAAAAGACTTATTGTGCTCATAGTGGCACTTGATCTGTTTGGGAGCAGGACTGGGTGCCAAAGGATGTCTGTGACAGTCAGATGAATGCAGTCAAGATCCTGAAGTTACATAGACTGAGAGGTAAGCAGGGATTTGTGTGTGGTGGTGTTCACATCCAAACCATAAAGGGAACTACCACAGGGATTGGTTTAGACACAGCTTTGAGGGTGTCTGACACTTCCACAGTGGAATTCCTCTCTTCTTTTACTTGGAACCACAACATTTCATCCATACAGCTTTTCAGCTTGTGAGGTAAATCAATCAAAGAGATAACTCCAATAAGCAACAGGCTGAGCTCAAGTGGTCAGACTGTAAACATTTGACTGATTTGAATTAAGAATCTGACAGTGCAATACCAACTCACTTTCCTTCTTTTTTTTCTTTCTTTCTTTTTTCCCTTTTTTTTCTTTTTTTTTTCTTTTTCCTCTTTTTTTTTTTTTTAATAATCCTTTCTAGCCAGTCTTACAGGTAAATTTGAAAACAGGGTTGTATGATTTCCAACTTTTTATCTCATGAACTGGTAGAGCTACAAATTTAGAAAAAAAAAATGAAAGCAAAGCTTACATGGAGATCAAACATTAAAAAGCAAACACTCATGAAGTACTGTCTGCTGGAAAGAAATGTAAAATGTGATTTCAGACTTGTGATCTATCCATTAAACTTTTCCTAAATTTCTTCCTATGCACAGTATTTATTTTTATTTGACTGAGGGCTGTATTTCTGTAGCTAAGCTTGTGGGCCTTGCAGTTTAGAAATGCTGTCTCAAAGTACAAAAACAAAACCTTTCTTCTATTACCCTTCACCTGCTATTTCCCAGAGGACTTTTTCCCTGCATTTTAGATAAAAGCAACCTAGCAATGTATAAATCAGTATGGGAGAGAGTAGTTATACAGAAAATGGATTATTTTAGAGGGTATTGACAATCCAACAGAAAAATGTATTTTTCTATTGAATGTTGTTTAATCCAAACCAGAATATTTCCCCTGGCTTAATCATGACACCACCATCTCCTGTTACTTTGGATTTACTCCTCTTCCCAATTTTAGAGGATATGGAGTGCAAATCCCTATTGATTCCCATAATTACTGAAAAGCCTGTCAAAAGCATTACAACACATGATTATATCATCCATAGATGGATGACTTTGTTCTTTAACCCTTTTTTTGACCCTTTCTCTCCTGGTTTAAAACAAAAAAATTGAGGTCAGTGCAATGATAATTAACAAGCTGGCTCTTCACTTGTTGCTCCATAGCCAGATCTGAGGAAGGACGGAAACATCTAGGACTTCAGAAGTATTATCTGCCTTTCATTTGCCTTTTCATTCCACAAAAATCTGCCTTGTTCTATTCAGCACTTCTTAAAAGCAGTCACTGAAATATTTAAACCTCTAAAAAAATAGATTGTAGCCTGAAGGCAAAGTTTATCCCAGGTAAACTTAGACACTGAGGTCTTGGCAGACTGTGAAAGAGGAGGACCTAACTGACCTCGTTGTTGAATTCTGGGAGCTAGCACATGAACCAGCAGCAATCCTTCTGGAAACCATGCCAAGGTACAGAAAATAGAGACACGAGGGTTGAACCAAGCAGTGCCTGCACTGCCAATTTATAATACAGAGGGATTGCACTTTCCTCCTGGGGTTTGCTGCTGTCCATGCTCAGAGAGTGTCTCACCTATTTTACTGTTGTCAGGGTACTTTTCCAAGAGTATGAACTTTCAAGTAGCTGGGAAAAAGATCCTGTATTGCTGTTCAAAGAATCTGAGGAGCTGGAAAAGCAAAGGTTTTATCCCTGATGGAATGAACATAGGGGTAATGAATACACCAGAGATTAAAAGCTTGTATTTCTCTAAAGAACTGGTGCCTGATTTCCACTCCCCTTCTCTCAGCCTGGAAGGCTAAGATCTATATTATATCTTAATTCTGTAACTAGAATGATATGGTGAATTTGACATGATTTCAAAAGTGCATTCATTCACTGTGCTGAGGATTCAGGGAATCTCTGACCGTGGACTGTTGTAAAGCCATGTGTTAACTACCTAAGGGAACACACAAAATTCCTGCCATCAACCTTGAAGGAAACATGCCTGTTCTAAACACTGCTTATAAGCATATCTAAATGTCCTGAATATGACCAAATGCCAGTGTTTTTATGAGTCAATGATATAACACTATTTCTGAGCCCAAATAATTGCATTAGCTACTGAATGTTTCTTTAATAATATATAGCTATCTTTTGTTAACAAGCACTGGTATTGCTGTGGCTGCTCCATAAGAATTTTGTCATAATCCCACAAAACTTGTCTTGTTCTTGATTTATACTGACCAGAAGAAATATTTTCCAAAACTACAGTAATGAAAGTTAAAGATGGAAATTTTTTCAGACTAGATAGTTTATCAACATATGAGTGTAATGTATTCCATAAAAATATTGAAAATTTTAGAACTAATGATAGGAAAATTAGTTACTGAATAGCCAACAAAAAAAAAAAAATCTGTCTTATAATTCTGTGTGTATTCCTCATCTCTCTTGGGAGCTGGGCCACAATGCTTCTGCTGATAATAAAACTAAAAAGAAGTGGTGATTTTCTAGACTACTGTAAGACTGACCTGCAGATTGTTAAGTCAGTGGACAGATTCCAGCTGACTTATACATACTGTGGATGAGGCCCTCTATCCATTCTGCTACCAGCTGTCAGGCATCACTGACAAAAACCACTTTTCTTTTTTAAAGTTCTTCTCCCAAGAGCAATTGGGAAAATATTAAATGAGTAAAAGAATATTTTTCAAGTTAGTTTGATCTTAACTATGCAGTGTTGTAGAATAAATATTTAAAATTATGCAAAAGATGTTGCTTCAATTTACCAAAGACAGATTGAGCCAGAATAGCTCCATATCTTTTAATAAGGAATTTTTTTAGATTAAGAAATTTTGGTAGATAAATTTATTTGGCTTTCAAGATTATAAATTGTCACACGGGAAGCCATGAATTAAACTGGACAATGTGTAAATTAATAAATGAATCCTATATCCAGCAAAGAGCTATTTAAAAACTCTAAACTGATGAATTGTGTTAAATTGGGAGTTCCTCTAGAAATAGTTTTGAAATACCTCTTACTAAGTATTTTTATCAGAAACCATGAGAAAAATATATTAGTAAGAGACTAGTAAAATTTGTTAATGACATGAAGTCTGGAAAAAGAATAAATAAGAATACTTAAAGGTGAAAAATAGAAAAAAAAAAGAGATTACATGAAGACAATTAACTGTTTTAGTAAAATTTGGAAAATCAGTTGGAAACCAGAGGCAAAAATTAATCTGGTTTTGAGCAATGACAGGTCAGTTACGATAAGCTTTCCAATACTCACAGGAGTGAGGTTCTTGAATAGTTTTCCAAAATAAGTACAAAGTAATAGAAGGAGATTGAGGGTGGAGTTCACTCAATTTGTGAAGGGGATTATATGAGTTCTTACTGCCTGCAGTAATAGGAAACTGGAACAGTGTAGTGGAACCTCATAAAATCTGTTATTTCTAGCATTTCTCTCCTTTTATTTTGCAAAATTTTATGTGCATTTTTTCCCCTTTTACTCTCCAACAACTCAGTATTTTCTTAAAAACATCATGAACTCTTGCAAGACAGTGAAAGATGTAGAAAAGTACTGCAGGAAATCAGTATTAAAACACACAGCATAATTTTGCTAATTTTCTAGGCTTGCCTGATTTGAAACACTGGAGTGATACTCTGGGGCTGTTTCCATTGCAGCACATGAGGTGATTATATTTGAATTTGTTTCTTGGAGAAGACCCAGAAAAGGAACTGTAATGGAAAGTCCTGCAATCGTGATACCCCTGAGACTCCATTAAAAAGCACCATTACATCACTGCTCACTCAAAGAAGGTCAGTGCACCCTTCCTTTTTTTGTAGAGTGCTGTGGGGTTGAGGAGGCTGCAGACATACATACAAACCTGTTTTGTTGGCTGTCTGGTTTTCAGAACCCATAGACATGTGGGTGGAGAGAGTGGGCAATATCACTCTGTATCTCAAAGCAGCAAATGTTTTACCACCTGCAGATAAGTAGTTCCAACTGTGGGAGCCATTCAGGGGAAGGGTCTGCACTGAAAAATTAGTGAGAAACATGACCAAACCAACAAAATGAATGTGCAAATGGTTCTGTTTGTTATCTTCTAGCAGAAAAGTAACTCAAATAATGGTTTTAGATATATAATTACAAAAAAAAAAAAAAAAAAAGAGCAAACAAATCCTCAATACTTCCTGCTCTAGTTTTAGGATTCATAGATTTCCTTTCTTTCTCTCACTCCTGTTTTAAGGTCCTGCTGCATTTAAAGTTTGGGATTTATTTTATTTTTAATTGCAATTTTCTTTCCTACGTCTTGACCTGCACAAATTACTTAGGTTTTCTGTGTCAGTAGTACTGTTCTGTCCCAGGGTCTTTTAGAGTAAACTTCTAGCTGAAGAGATTGTAATTGGTACAAAAAAGTCTGCCTGAGTATTCAGAGGATAATGTAACTATATCTCCATGCTTTTCAGTGAGCATTAAGGGAACTCTGGTGATCTCAATGCAGACAGCAACAAGGTTAATTATTTCACTCATGATCAGGATGAGTGGAGAAAAAGCATTGACACCTGTAATGATGGGCACTGTTTGCCATAACTGGTGACTGTGCTCTGCCAAGCTTTGCCAGGTACTGAGGCCATCCAGTGAAAGTTTTGGGGTTTTTGGGTTTTCCCAAGCTGACTTGGGAGCACCACCCTGGAAGGATTCAGGAAGAACCCTTTAATCATTCCTCAAGCACCTGCCCAAACTGTTGTGTTTAACACCATGTTTCACTGCTCAGGTTCAAGCAGACTGCTTTGCTGAAGTTTTGTCTACAAACTACAAATATTAAGCCTGGAAAAATACCATGCCATTTTTAACTCCCCAAGAGTTATTGAATCATACAATAATTTAGGTTGGAAGGGACCTTTAAAGGTCACCTAATGCAACTCCTCTGCAGTGAGCAGGGACAAGAAAAAGAAACAGCACAAAATCAGTTCTCACCTGAAGAAAGCAAGTGTAATATCACGTTTGGTTTGATTGATTTCTTGCAGATGTTTTGTTAGATTTGAATTTTCAAGAGCAGATATATAAAGACGTTTGAGAGTTAGTATGAGCGCAGCAGTGATAATATGACAATCACATTTGAGATGCAGGATGCCATCTCTGCTGAAGAAAGAAGTGAAAAGTTCAAATAGGTCAGAAACAGGTCTTGAGAGGTGGAGAAATATTAAAAATATATACCATAAGAAGGAGAATTCTCCCTTCGGTATGATAACATCCAGCCTCTTGAACCTGACAGGAGTTCTTTCTTGAGGCCTTCAACATTTAATCATAAAAAACCATCATCAACAACAAATGATTTCACAAGCAGAAAATAATTTCAAGAAATGTGACAAAGTGTTGGACCTTTTGGAAAGAGATCATAATTTTAGCAGCCTGTTTTAGGCCGGGACAGAGACTTTCAAACATTGAGTATGATGTTGTCTTAAATAATCACAGGCATGTTTCAGTCTTCATGTTTGAATTATGTTCTTTATTAGGCCATATTTCTAAATATGATATGAGAACAATATTTCTAGGAATTATGATTTTCTTCATATTGAGAAATAAAGTGGAATCAAACTGTTTTCTAGTTATACAATATGGACTGGGCTGAGAGAGGTTTTCGTCTTTGTCTGGAGTTTTGTCTGAAACTGAATAACAAAGTGGAATTTTCTTGGAAGTTCAGTGTTTGCAGGTGTTGTATGCCTGGAATTATTTCAAGAAAAACATCTGGAATTTTGACTTCAAGAGAAACAAAGCCCTGGAAGCTGCAATGAGTTGTCCAAAATCACATAGACTCTCAGAGTAAAACCAGGAGGAAACCCCAGCCCTTCTAACCCTGTCATTACATGCATCTTGCATTTTCATTCTTACCAATCAGTCACCCAGTCAGCCAAAAGTCTTCCTGGAAAGAAACAATGACAGAAGGCAGAAGAAATGCAGAGTTTGGCTCAAAACCATTTTAGCCAACAAACAGATGCTAGTAACTTATGGTTTAAAATGTATCAGTAGCTAAAGAGCTGATTTATTGCCTAAAGATCAAGATATTGGTGTCTTTTCAAACATAAACAATACTCATTTTCCCCCAATTACTTTTATTTGACTTCTTGTTTGGACTCCTACATCTGTAAGATATCATGCCCAGTAAATCCCCGTTGCTGTTGCCTTCTCTGATCTCTGCACAGCTGTGTACTGTGCGAGCTCTTTGGGCAGGGACCAGTCCATCCTACTGGGGGATGCTCTTGCACAAAAGAAATGGAGCAGGTTTGAACAACAATCTTTTAAGTTTCCTGAATACACAAAGACTGTATTTTTAAAGTTGTATATCCAGTTCAGATTGAAATTACTGAAATTTCTGCTTTGAAATTTGCTGCTTTTGAACATTTCAGCTAGATTATTTAATCTTGCAATATAAATTACTTTTCAGTGTGACAGTGTTCATTTTTTCTCACTCCTCTTTTGTCATGAATAGGTTTTCTAGTTCTCATAATGTTGTTTAAAGATCTTTGGAAGCAACTTCTACAAGACATCTCTACACTGTTTTTATTATCCTAGATAAAAAAGGCTATGGAAGATGCTATATGGTAGGTGATAGAAATGTAAGGGTTACTCTTGTACTCATCCCTTATTTAATGGAATTTGTTTCAAACCCACCTGGCAGGACTAGATGCAGGTCAGACACTCAGAAGCAGTTTTACCCACTTGAGCTTTTATTCCAAATTCTAAATATTTCATATTTGCAGACAATTGGCAATAACAAAGCTCTTTTGTTTGGTTTTTTTGTTTGCTTGTTGGGCGGGGGGGGGGAGGGGATAGAGGGGGCATGTGTTTTTTTTTTTCTTTTAATCAGTAAAAAAACAATTCACAAGGTATTTTTTCCTACTGGCATCTGTTGGCAATGAAATTATTAGACTTGTTCTGTCCTTCAGGGAGACCCAAACCAACAAATTTACTCAGTCTCTTTTATTTTTCCCCCAATATATTTTTTTCTTGATAGCAGTTGTTCCAGTTCCAGTTAAGGGGTCTTGACATACAAAAGCAGTCACAGAATTTAAATATTTACTGCAGAATTTAGAGATGTTGGAGGAATCTGAATACTTGATTCTCATTGACACTGGGGGGTGTCTAAGAGTTAATAAAGAACAGAAATCACTGGGCTTATTTTGCAGGAATATGTTTACACTAAGTTGCATTGAAAATGTATAAAACCACCACAGTTTTATTAATACCTTCTGAATATAAAAAAGATAAAAAATGTTATATGTCCCAAAAATATAAGCTGGTTTACATTTGTTTATTAATTTTTAATTGAAGTCTGTTAGAACAACTTAAGTAAAATTATAATGTCCGTAGAAATTCTCACTTTAGGAACTTAAGTACCTTTGAAAATCTCACCTTTAACACTGTCTTAGCAGATGGTGAGGGAATAAAAGTCTGCAATGCATATGTAACATTTTTAATGTTTAATAAGAAATGGGCCAGTTCATTATTGTAATACAATTATATGTACTATACATGGGACCTAAATTCTAGGTTTGCTTTATAAACTGACTACCATAACTTTTGGAAAACATTCTTTTTTAAAATTCTTTAGTAGTTTGGATTTATAACAACTACACTCTGTGCTACTGTGATTTAATTTTGGGTGCCATAGAGAAAAAAAATCTGAGTTAAAAAGAGGTTTTAAAAAAAACTGAGAGACAATTATTATTTATTGCCTATGGTGAAGAATGCCACCCTGGTCAGACCTCCCATCTGAGCAGGTCCCATGTGAACTGCCTACTGCATTTCAGTGAAGGACATACTTTTTAAAAAGTATTAGCTCTTCTCCTCAGACTGAATAACTTTGTGCTTGCCTCGACTGAGCAGCTTCTCTGTGCTGTGCTGAGAGGACAGGAACCTCTGGCTGGAGGCAGTGACAGGCACCTGAGACAGGCAGGAGAGCAAGAACCTCTCCAGCCAGGGCTGGACTTGCACTGGGAAAGCTTTCAGTGATTTATTAGCAAGCTGGCTGTGGGGAGAAGCAAGCATTCTGCTTATGCTACAAAATAGATGCCTGTCAGTGCTTTTGTGCACACAGGCATTTTTCAGTTGTGAACTCAGTCTGAAATATGGAGCTCAGTCATAGTTCCAAACAAGACATTTTAAAACAGGTTTATTTATTCATTTTATTCTCTTTCCCAAACCATATAAACATTTGTGGTTGAAAATCAGAGCCCTTCTTTTTCCTTGTGCTTTCTCCTTCCAGCATCACATCAGTGACCTGATTTCCAGAGCACCAGCTCTCAAAGTCCACAGGAGGTACTCAGCATGTCTGAAAATCAAGCCATAAATAGACGTGAATCTCTCTTTCTTTTTTCCTCAAAGAACTGAACTGCCAAGTCTCAGCAAACAGCCAAAGAAACCCAGCTTGTTCACAAATGCTAATTTAAAGCTGCATGTGTGTTTGCACAGGCTGGATTGGACTGAATAAGTCTGAGTCACAATAAAAGGGAAATTTATTATTCTAAAAGGAATCTTTAAATTCTTGGAGGTTTAGGAAGGGGGAAAAAGGGCTGTCATTTGAGAGATCTGCATCTGTGGTATCTGTGAGTAAGCCTGGAGCGGAAGTAAAGAGGAAATCCCCCATACTGCTTAACAAAATACTGTTGTGGGATAATCACTGCCAAAGAAACTCATCAGTTCAGACTTTGAGCATCTTTGTATGTTAAAGTGCCTGAACAGAGCAAGTGAAACATGCATTTCCTGTTCGGGGGGCCCTTTTTGCCAATATTAAGATCTGAACTGTTATTCTGTAGAAAATAGTATTATTTATACTGAGGAAAGTAGGGGAGAGATCTGGATTTTATTATGTCACCTTTCTCAATGGATTGACTTTCTGTTTGTTTTGAAGATCTTGAGAACAAGAAACTCTTTCCTAGTGCAAAAGAAGTTAATAGTTGCACAGTCATGTTCCTCTCATGTCTCTTCTTAAATCTTTGTTTTCTCAGACTAGAACACCATTATGTGCAAAGTAGCTATGGAAAAAGTGTAATGGAGGAAGAAAATTCCTGTCTTAAATCCTCACCAAGTGTACAGAAAGAAGAAAGAGAAGTCATTTGTACTGGCGGCAAAGGAACTTTAGGATTCTTCCAAATGGAAGGCACTGTTGAGCTAAAATTAAGACACTGATATTTCTCCAAAATGTCACAGGTCCAGCAGACTAGATGCCAAAACTTATTTACCTGAAATAGGAGCGTACAGATATGTTCCAAGTCAATCTAGCTGTACTCTACTTTCATTTAGTAAATGATTCGTAAATTGTCCCAGATATTACATGAACCATTACATGGTTAATGTTAACAATTCCTCTCCTGCATATAAATCAGAATTACTCCACTGATCACACCAGGCTAAGGCATAATAAAGGAATACATTCTTCAGTGCAGGAGGAGGGTGTAGAAAACCCAAAGGGGTAGTTGAATGCAACACCAGCAAGCTGGCTGATGATACTAAACTGGGACGTGGTCATGGGAGGTTTGAGCATTGAGCAATGATTGATGGGATCAAATTTAACAAGACCAAACACCATATTCTGAATCTGGGGTACAGCAACAGTGGGCACAAGAATGAATTGGGAGAGCAGTGGCTGAGATCAGCCCTGCAGAGAAGGATTTGATGGTGCTGGCTGGGCAGCAGCTCTCCAAGAGACATCAGTGAGCCCTAACCCCATCCTGGGGTGCACTGAACCCAGCACAACCAGCCAGGAAAAAGAGAAGATAATCCCACTTTTCTCAGCCTTGGGTGCAAGGCTGGGACTCACCACTGAAGAAGGATGTGAAGGTCCCTGAATGCATCCCAAGGTGGGCAACAAAGCCAGTGAGAGGGCTGGAAGGGTGTCCTGTGACAAGCAGCTGTGGGCTCTGAGCTTGTCTGGTTTGGAGAAGAGGAGGCTGAGGGGTGACCTCGGGCTCTCTAGCAGCTTCCTGAGGTTGGGAAGGGGAGAGGGAAGTGCTGAGTTCTTCTCCCTGGGGTCAAGATATTGTTACCAGTTCTCCTGAAACAGGGATCCTGGAGACATGATTGATGCTCCAAGCCTGCCAGTGTTTAAGAGGCATTTGGGTCATGTAGATAACAATATGTTTTATCTCCTAGTCATTCCTGAAGTGGCCAGGTAGTTGGACAAGATGGTCATTGTATTTTCCTTCCAGCTTGAATTATTCTAGCCTAGTCTATTCTTTAGTTTCCATTCTCTAACCTCACTTTGGTTTGGAATCCTTCCATCCTATATCTCTCTCTTACCATTGCAAGGAGTTAACCTTGCTCCATAGGACCAAGATTTTCAGTCAACAGTCTCAGACACAATATCCTCTCCCTCCCACGATATCTGTCTTTTATCAAATAGGTTGGATGTATAATTTTCCACGTATCTGATTGACTGTCTCAGGTTGTCAGTCAGATTACTCAGCGTCATGCCATTTTTCCACATCATACATCAGAGATGTTAAAGATCCCATTGAGTCTACTCTGGCATTCATAAAACTGATATGCTGTAAAGAGCCAGCATGGTATGGAGTTATAAATGAATACCTTTCAGGCACTACTGCTAGTAAAAATGTTCAATATTCATCAAAACTGTGAAATATTCACCTGAAATTCACTGAAGGTCAAATAAAAAACTCAACTTCTATTCCCTAAACAAGCAAAACTGTTCAAGCTACATTGAAATTATAGCCAGTTTGGCATCTTATAGGCCGACTGTTTTTACAAAAAAAATCAATATCAGCTTCTTTGATCAGTTTGCGAACTCAGAATTGTTTAATGAAGTTTTATTTGGCCAATACATGAGAGAAGAAAGGTGGAACATTTTAAAAATGATTGAGATGGCTGACCTAGCTAGGAAAATACCATACAGAATAAATCTAAACTTAAAAGATTTTCTTTAATTTTGGCTCTCTTTTAGAGACTATTATCCCACTGGTTTGAAAGTGAGTTGTAAGTTTAGGCTTCCAAAATTCTTTTTTCCTCATTTAGTAGGAATTAAGCCATTAGCAGGCCTTTGGCTATACATCTACATTGTTGGTGATTGTGATGACTTCAGGGACCTGTTTATGCTGGTATTCTGTATATAAGGGCTACTGCACACCCCTTTTGAATAAGAATGAAGATTTAAAAGTGAGTGCTGTTCCCTCCAAAAGAAAGAGAAGAAAATTACAGTCTGTACCACTTATTCCAATTGTCCTTGGAAAGAAGATTGGATCTGAAAACCCAAGCCACTAAATAAAATTTTTCACTTATGTGTTATTGTAAATGTGACCTGCTCAGCAATTATGGGGAGCTCAAGCAACTCAGAAGACCACTTGTGTTAGAAATACAGGGAAGGAACAAGGAGAATTCCTCCTGTCTTTAAGGGATGTTGATAAGCCTTGTCATTATCTTTTGGCTTCCTACAGAAAGAACAGAGGTAGATATGATGGTACAGAAGCAATTTGTGTTGTGATAAAAGAGAGCGGTGACAGACTGGTTTGAGTAAGAGCATAGAGAGGCTATTTAGACAAAGAATGAAATTCCAACCAGGAATTTCTTGTAGAGAGAAAACTTGGGTCCAAAGAAGTCTTTGTAGAGTCACTTCAAGAGAAACTGATATTGAACAAATTCAGAAGAAAAATAGTGGACACTTTTGAACAGTACTGGTGCTGAATAAACTTATACCTTAACCATGAAACAGTGATTTCTTCTCAACTCAAAATTTTCAAATAAAGGACTTACCTTCTGAAATACTTGCTTTTTTGTAGAGAGACGTAAAGGAAATCAAATAATACAAAGAAAACAGATTACTAGATTAATAGTCTTATCTCCTGAGATACTTGTGGGAAGTCAGTGGCCAGATTTTTGATAACATTACATGAGGAATGTATTTATTGTGTTATTTGGTTTAAAATTAAATACCTAGAGTTTTACCAGCCACTAATCTCTTTAATACATAGTTTTTATGAATTTTTTCTCCAATAATTATCTTCCTTGATCTCACTTGAGGCCTTGGAGGAATCTTGTGCTATGGACAATGTCTTTGCTAGAGTGAATGCAAGAAAGGCCCACTGTGGATATATGGAATACTACATGGGAAACCAAGAACATGGTTTGAAAAACCCTAAATGGGATTTTCATGATCTTATCATTATCACACTTGCATAGCAGATGTACAGTTTGATCTGATAAGTGGGTTTGAATTTGCAGTAACACCACACAAACTTTTCCTGTGTATGAAGCACTAGATATTGAAGAAAAAAGGCATAAAAATAGATCAAACTTTGATGCTTGGAGGTACCAAGTAAGACTTGGTTTCACTTGCATTTTTAAAAAGTTTTCAGTTCTTTTGATACCAAGCCTCAAAGCAAGGGACCAGGGTACTAATCTGCTGGTGTCCATGTGCTTTCTTATTTGTAAATGTCACCAGTCATTTCCTTAAAAGTCCTACAAACAGCTATAGGTCAGACATCAGGATCAACACTGGCCCGTGTGGGACCTTTCAGTGCTCAGGTAGCATGTAGATAATCAATGCTTATAGTTATAACACTTAGAATAATGGGTCCTAGAAATCCTTGAACCAAAAGGAGATTGCAGTGACTTAATTATCGTTTAAGTGCATTGTTGACATTAATAACTTGAAGTTAAAAAAAATTACAAATCTTCATTCAGTCTTTTAGAGAGAACAAATGCATTAAGATTTTAAGCATGTATCAATAGTGGGTAAAAAAACTGTGGTTCTTGATCTGCAGAGATGTTCTTTCTTCTTTTAATTCTGGTCTTCAATTCCTGTAGCCATGAATTCCTGAAGCCACAAAACTTCATGGAAAAGAAGGCCCTGAGCTTTTGTGAATTCCATTTTTTACTCTTATCTAATCAATCATTTCCATGTCCAGTAGAAACTGAAACCTGATTTTTATATTCATCAAAATTACCCCAAATCTTTTTTTAGTAACCTTCTTTTGCCACACCTATGGTTCTGGGTGCTGTGCAGGTCACATCAGAAAATTATACAATTACTCATTTGTCCTAGAAGCTGGGAGGTTGCAGACACTTGGTGTATTTGCTCTTTTCTTACTGTCCTCAATAGTTCCTTGCATGGACATTGCTAGCAGGGGTCAATGGGCTAGATGGACACTTGGTATGACCTAGATCAGATGCAGAATCATAGAATAATTTAGCTTGTAAAAGACCTCTAAGAGCATTAGTAATGGCCTAAACTGAATTACATGCAATCCTGCAAAGAGCTGTGAACCAATTAATTTCACATTTGAGGGGAGAGGGGTGTGAAAAGCAAAATTCTGAATATGCCAGGGTCATTCTTTGCAAAGTTATGAGACCAGAATAATTCACACAGATGGAGAGGATGCAAAACACAGAAATTTAGAAACTCTTGTGGTCATGAAAGACCACCATTGTATTTGTGCATGACCTATAAGCTCCGGGGCCATGTGTGAAGTGAAACACACAAGATGTTACTTTAAAGAGAATATTTACTGCAGGTTTGGCAGCTCCTGCTGAACGCTAGAATATGTGACCTCTTGATAATTCGTAGTACAATTTTTCAAAGAAAGCAGGAAATAGAGGCTTACTGCAGAAAAAAAAAAAGGCAAGAGAAAGAAAAAATACACTCTTGCTTGAAAGCAGTCTCTATATATAATGTTCCAGAAAACCCTAACCACTTACTTTAACCATATTCGTTGTTAATTTAATTATAATGTAGAGTCTCTTGAAAGAAAGAGAAACATGGAAATAAATACAGGGCTGGAAGAGAAAACCTCTGTGCTCTCATTCTAACTCATTCTTCATGTAAGTCTACTTTTACAATGATGCAGAGGAAATAATTAAAGAACTTCTACTTCCCTGTCTGTAAACTGGGCATAAAAATATTTTCCTTTTCTACTCAAAGTGGTGTTTTGAGGCTTCTATCCTTGGAAAAACTTCACTGTTACTAGTGGGATTCCATGTGAAGAAATTAAAGTGTGTAGCAGAAGCATTAAAAAATTTAAATATGTGATTGGTCACACCTGTGCTGCAAGCCATGTGTCAGAAGCCATGGAAAACAGGCCCTGCACTGCAGTGCTGGTGAGAGCAGGACAAGCTGCTAAGCAGCAAAACAGGAGGAAATTGTACCAGCCCCCACCCTGTCCTCCATGGAATGAACGTGTCTTGCACTGTCCAGCCCAGAAATATAAAGAACTAAAAGACAGCTGTGGAGTCATCACATTCAGACTCTAATTAACAGTGACATGAAAGCTTATTGTTTCTTCCAAGAGGTGAGTTACAGGTAAGGAGAGAACTAGTTGACATCTATGTAGATGTCTACATTTGAATTAGGCCAGTCTCTGTTGATTTAGGCGGGATTATACTTATTTATACCAGAAAGTTTGGCTTTCATTATCCATTATGGCCATCTTTTTTTTTCTTTTTTTTTTTTTTTTCCACTTCAGCACTGCCAGTTAAAATCAAAACCAAACAGATCTCTGCAAAAATGGGTCACAAGTCTTTGTGCAAAGCCAGGACGTTGGCCCTTGGCAGCATGTTCCCATTGTGTCCAATTCCACCACAACATTCTGCTCCCTGCTGCATCCACTCTACTGCCTTCACTGACACTGGGATGTCTTTCCTGCAGAACACAGAAATTCGCTGTTTTAAGTGCTCATCCCAGCATTTTCTATGTTATTGTGATCCACTGATGAGTACCTGAAGATGAGAGATATGTCAAAGCATACTTTGAAGTTGTTACGTTCTGTTCATTTTGACTTAGCACCTAAGGCAAGGATGAGCCAATCCACAATATTAGAGCTTTCCCATCTCTTCTTGGGAGCTGTGGGAAGGGAGCTTTGCTGCCAGCACACTCATCCAGGCTGCTGTTGCAGTGATCCTATGACTGCTTGCAGAGATTTCAGAGATTTTGGAACAGCTCACTGAGACTCCTGCAAACATCTTGCTCAGCCTTTATTCTCTGTTGGTGCAGGTGTTAAAGGGTTGTGCTAAGAACAGCAGTCTGTGGTGTAGAATGAGTACAAGGGGTGGAGTCCAAGTTTCACCTGTGGATAAATAATAGCAGAGGATAGGTTGGGTCTGCCTTTTTCACTCTTTTCCACTGCACCATACTGACCACTAGAGTTTGCTGTATTAACATTCGAGTGAACTAATCCAAAAGATCTGAAACAGCCCTACAAACAATTACCAAAGTAAGCATGAATTCCCTTACCACAAGCTGCAGAAACTACAATGCCCTTCTCCAGCTGTTGAGATGAACTCAACTAGAAATGTAGGGGAAACTGCAGGAAGTGTATGATTAAGTAAATGGCATTATATTCTCTCTGTTGGTACTGTGCCAATGTTCTAGCAGAGTGCTAAGGGACACTGTGCTATTTTCAGATTAAGTGAGAAATCAAGGTCCTGACTGCTGGTCATTTTAGCTAATTAAAGATCCCTTGGCATTTATTTGCAGAAGGAGGGATATTAGCTTTGATGAGCTGGCAAAACTCCAGCTAAGAGAAGAAAATGCTGCAGAACAGGTTTTCCCTGAAGTTCTGAAGAGTGAAACATCCATTTTCTTCTTTCATTCTTAAGACAGTAGCATAGAAAATTAAATATTCTAGCAAAAATTAATTTGGGGATTTTGATCCAAAGTGGACACTAATTTGGGCTAGTAGATTGATTTCTGGATGAGTCTCCAATGCAGTTACAATATTTTGACACTTAAGACTTCCTAGTGAGATCCATATATTCCCCCTGACAGAGGTACTGGACAGCTTGTTCTCACCTCTATTCATACCCTTGGTTCAGCTGGACACAATCCTAGTGGTGGCATCAGCAGAGGGAACTCTGACAGAGCAACAATCTTTTCTAATTTTCAGTGACTACTGCCACCATGGTCCCAGGGAACAAGAAACAAGGAAGAATAGTTCTAAAGAAGTTTGCCCCACCTTGCAGCTCTGGTAATGGGTATCCTTGCTCACTGTTGGGATGGAGCCTGTTCTGTCAAGACAGGGAACTGTTTCCCCTGATCTTAAACAAAATTTCAGCTGGAAATTTTGTGAAAAGTGGAAAGTGATTCTTTTCAAACACTCATGATTTGGCCATGTTTTTTACACAGACAGCAAAAGATTCTGCATAGCAAGCCCACCCTTTGCCAAAATTCTATTCCCTGCTTTAAAGCCTGTAAGGCCCAAAGCCTCTCTCCAAAATGGCTTCCCAGCAAAACATATCTAGGGTGAAGAAAACAGCATTGTCCCCATCCTCCTACCTCACAAACCTTCCCCACATCACATTTTCAAAGAATCCAAAAGGAAAGAAAAAACAAACAAAATTATCCACAAAGACTAAACAATTTTAGTCCAAGCAACTACCATTTAACAAAGTGATAAGCAAGTGAAAAATGTAGCCAAGCACACCAAGCCAACTTTTCTTCTACTAGTTACTTGAAACAGCAATAATATTTACCAGGCTGATGATACAGGAACAAAAGCAGAGCCTGAGATAATAGTCATATACAATTATAATATTGCCCCTTTTAACATCCCATCCATCTGTTTCAATTACTCACTGCTGCTGTCCCCACTGAGGTCATAACCCAGTTCACTCATGGTGAGGTAAACAGAGTTTAATGGGACTACTTGTAATGAGTGGGTTACAAGATGCCCTTTACTGAATCACAGTCAGGAGTAAAATTCCAAATATTCATAGGTTCATTTTACAAGCCTGAGATCTCCAGTCAAAGGTCTCCCGCATAGTCTTGATTTTCATAGAAAATCAGCTTTCTAAGTGCCTAATTATTTTTGGAATAGAGCCTAAGTCATCTAGCAATAGTGTTTTGAAATTGTGACTTTCTGTCTAGTTATCTTTGCAGAGTCATGCACTTAGGGAATTCATAAACAATACCATCCAGCCATTGTTTTTCCTGAACTGAGCCCCAACCCAACAGATGCAACTATTAAGAAATTAGTTAAACTAGAAACAAACACTTTAGGAATTGCCTGAACAAGCTAAAAATAAGAACACATGACATGATGCAGAAATAAAATATTCTGCCTAAAAACTTGAACAACAGGGATCAGAGGCATCTTGAGAATTTTAGGGCAAGCCAAAGAAACAACAGATTTTCAGGAGTGACAATTCAACTTAATCTAATGCTCTCAAATTGTGACAATTTGGAAATACACAAGGCTGGCTGAAGAGGCCATAGGGAGAATTAACTAGGTGATATATTGGGAAAAAGGGGAAAGGAGCAAATACATTTCTCAAAGCAGTTTAGGTGACTGGGAGGATGCTCTATTATTTCTACTGGTGTTCCTGAAGCAGCAGAGGAATTCAACTGCTCAGCTATCTTCATCAGCCTCACTCTAAGACTTTGCCTGTGCTTTGTCCAGACACTTGGAATTGTTCTGAGTTTATAGTATCTTGTCTTCTCATCCCCCCATGCAAATATAGTCTCTTTAACACCTATCCCTTCTAAATTATAAAGTTGTAAAGTCAATGAACTTTTAATTATTAGCCCTTTCTTTACCCAGTAAGCAAATATTAGGTGTGCCCTTTAGAGTCAACAAGCAGTAAGACAACACCTCCAAAATTTTGACAAATATCCTTGAACACTTCCTAAACTCTAAAGCACATGATATTTTATGTGCAGCTTCAAGTCAAAGACCATATCAGACAGTGCTGTGCTTTAGAGTTGAGGCCACAACCTCCTCCAGATGATGACTGCTGCTGTTCCCAATAACAAAACAAAAGTGGTTGCAGATGGCTTTCCTTGGCCTAAGCATTCTGCAGAAGTGATAAACTTCTTTAAGGGCAGTGATCTTTCTGCTCTTCTCCAGCTCTCACTTGCAAACTGGAAGCAGCACTTTAGTAATTTCCACATACAAACTCTGGGACCAATGAAAAGTTTGAGTCTATTGTGTCAAAGTGCAACCCTTAAAAGGAGAGTTTCATTACATTTCGAGATAATGCAGAAAAATCTCTTCTTTCTAATAAGTCTGCCTGAGCACTTGTGTGATGCTTCTAAAATTGCTGCTTCTGCATGTCTTTCAGCACTGTTGGAAGTTTCACTTCATAGGAAACCCTTCAAGAACAGTAACTCTTCAGGCTGCTTGCACAGTTGTCGTGGGAATTGTGTAACCATAGGCACAAACAGGAAGGTATTCTTAAAGAGATTGCGGCAAGAGGTATTCACAGGTGCCAAATTATGTAGACAAGCAGGGCTGAAAGTATTATTTTAAAAGTTTAGAGTAAAAAGCCTAAATAAAAAAAAATTAATGTTTTTCTGTGCTGATTTAAAATAAATTACATGCAAACCTCAAATGCAGCTTTAAAAGAAGAAGCTTTGCTTTCCAGACATGGTGCACAGATCTTAGATAAAAAAACGACAGAGTGCTAAATTTCTAACAAAAATAGCCTATTTATGGACACACTGTCCTGTGTCATCTCCTAAATCCGTGGCAGCCTATATTTATAAGAGTCTCAACAACATTTTTGTGTGCATTGCATGAACAGTCTTCAATCAGTAAGGCAGAGGCTATTGAATGACTGGTTTAGGCTACAACTTTTTAGGGGTTTGTGGGTAAGCAGCAGCAATAACAAACACTACAACAGCATTTCTGAATCACTTAACCCAGAACCTAGTGCAGGGGAAGGCACAGAGTGGGATTTAAATGCCCACTAGCCCATACTGCTAGTGGCCATTTAAATCCCATTTCAAATGGATCCCAAAAACCATCCTTCTATTGAATACTCTGACCATGGGATATGTACAGCTGGTGTCTCACATTGCCTGTGCCTGGGGATATGACATGAGTCTCAGCCTCTCACTTGGAGCAGCCTGAGCTGGAAGAGGACCAGGATGCCTCACTGGCACTGCCACAAGTTCACTTTCCTGTAGGGTAAAAGGCAGTGCAATCACAACAGAATTCTTCATTGAACTATGAGCTAGAGCACAGATCTTTTCCCTGGCATCTCATGGATTATGATGCTTTACAGTGGGTAGAAGATCAGGGAAATGGAGGGGTGTGCATCTCACAGCTTTAAATGGGCCATAAATTCACCTTACTACAAAGAGCAGTGAGAGGATCACACCAACCTACAAAAACAAGCATTATCTTTTCCTATTTATCACCACATTTACTGTCTCTCTCAAAAGTCACAGCCATTTCCCTGCTGACTGCACAATGGATCTATGACTATATCACACTCACCTACATACCAAACACCTCCTACAGGACTATCAAATATTACATTGGAGTAACAAGATAGGACTGTATCTGTGCATGAATTCATCAGGCTTTGCTAATATTCTGGCATTTAAAAAGCAAATAATTTACACTTTTTCCAAGTATTTATTGTTAACTGCTGGTGAGAATTTACTTTCTGGAACATCAGAAGACAGAGATCAGAGCAAACTCAGAAATATTATTCCTAGTCTTGCCCAGCTAGACTGAAGAATATGTGTGCAATATCCTATATGTAAACGTGTGTGCATGCCTGGATACGTGTGTACGAGGAAGTGCTTTAAAATCCTATTCTGGCATGTAGTAGAGAGACGTAAAATAATTTCCATTTCTTCTGAAAAGTCTTGAGAAATATTTTTCACTGATTACCCTCAAGTTTGGGCAGATATAGTTTTCAATTTCTTCTGCAAAATACCTTTTTACTTTTTACAAGCTTTTTGGTGGCTGTGGACCCACAGATACATTGTCTAGACGGGTAAATTCCATGGCTGGGTGCAGCTGGCATAGAGATGCTTTCATTCTTAAGGATCCCAAGCACATCATAAACTGTTCACAGAGCTTACACCCAGCCTATCATTTAAATACAGCCACTGCTGCAGTGGAATTCAGCAGCTGCTTAATGGTTCATAGATCGCTCTTGTTCCCAATTAGGCTAGTAGCAATCTTTCTGCTGCTTTCAATGAGAAGGTTCTTGTGTGCTAAGCCAGGCATGTGCTTAACTACCTTGTTAAATCACAGTCTAAAGGCTTAAACTTTCTCATATAGCATTCGTACTGGCTTCACTGGAAGCAAATCTGAGCCTTCAGGGAGGAAATAAGTAGGAAGATCAAATGATAAGACAGAATTTTAGGTAGAAGGAAAATAGGGTGAAAGTGGAGTACACACAAATGGTAATGCAGATGATCCAGATGTTCCCTGTCTGCTCTAGGTGGACACTTGAGAGATCAAAAATGGGCCAGTTTCATTCTTAGAGCAGTTTCTAGTCCCATAGAGAGGAATACTTAGAGAGGTAAGTAAAGAATGACTGTTAAACATGAGCTAATGAAAGCACTTTGAAAACTCTAAACTGATGTGAATGTCCATTGCAGTAAGAAGCATTTCCTGATTTTGTAGTGGAAAGTGTCCCTGACCATGACAGAGGGTTGGAATAAGATTATTTTTAAGGTCCCTTCCAACCCAAACCATTCCATTATTCCACAATTCTACAGCCTAGTTCTCATGGTCTCCTGCAATAGTAACTCTCAGTGACTTCAGTACCAGGCATGAGGACACAGGGAATAAGTCTCAATTACTCAGTCAATAAGCAAGTTTTAGGTATGTTTTCACCTATAGAGTCTTCCCCTGTTTGATCAACTGCACACTGTACTTCCTTCTCACTTATTTGCTGACAGAGAGGAGATACAATTGCAAAATTGCCATTTATTTCAGCAATAGGGGCCTTTGATAACCAATAGCCACAGGAAAACCCACTATTTCTAATTCCCTCTGTGTTTTCCCCCTCCCCTCAATGCCTATTTATTTTCTTTTCTTTTTAATTATTTTTAGTGAATAAATTGAGTAGACAGGCTGCAGAATCTCACTGATATAGTGCTCCGTTCAATAGGCATGATTTAAAAATAGTGGGGATTTTTTCTTCCTGTATGACTGCAGAAATTTTTGTAATCCCTTTCAAACAAAAAGTAGAACTTCCTGTCAACTGTGAAAAACCAGCTGCTTTTCAAAACAGTTTGATTACTCATCTTTCTCAAAACCTTTTGCCACATGAATATCTTAAACCAATAAACACAATTAATTGATGTGAAATTAAGATGTTACAGTATAAATTAGTGATTCATACAGACTAATGGGAAATTTACTCATGCTCATCACCAACAGAATATGCCTCAAATTAAAAACTATCTAGTTAGAGACTGGCATTCATTGTACTTTTTACAGCATCTAGAAGAGGGCTTAAGCTGGTTTCATACCTTTATATGCAGCTAAAAATAACAAAGTTTAATCAGGAAACATTGGAAATACTTGTAGATGTTTAATTTATGACCACATCACTGTGAAATTATAAATGTGGAAGCGAAAAACGAAGAAATTGCCTTAGTTAAGAAGTTCACAGTACTTTAAATGAGAGAAACCATTTGAATAATATGTTGAAGGGTTTAAGACAAATTATTTTTGTCTGGAAATTTTCTAAAGGATATTTTAAGAAATTATTAACCTCAGATACTGGAAAAGCTGGAACTTTTGCTGCAACATGATTTAATTTTGTTAAACTTGCCCTTCAGAGAAGGACTCATTTGGAGAAAATACCTTGTATTGAGGTGTCTGCATGCCAGCTAGGGATGAAATATATTACAGCTACTGAAGACTCAGAATTTTATTTAATTTCTTCACATAGTTTCTTAGTTAAGTATCAAGTTGGACTCCCAGGTACCACTTTGTGGTTCCATGCCATCTCAAGGAGATCATGGACCTGCTTGAGTGGGTTCAGAGGAGGACAATAAAGATGATGAGAGACTGGAGCACCTCTGCTTTGAGCACAGGCTGACAGAGATTCAGACCAGAGAAGTGAAGGCTCCAGAGACTTTATAGTGACCATCCAGTACTAGAAGGAGGTGGGAAGGGAATTTTTATCAGGGAGTGTGGTACTAGAACTAGGGGTAAGAGTTTTAAATTGAAATTATATGGAGGGTAAAGTTAGATGAGACATTAGGAAGAAATTCTTTACTGTAAGAGTGGCAAGGCACTGGAACAGGTTGCCCAGAGAAGTGGTGGGTGCCCCATCCCTGGAAGAGTTTATGGCCAGGTTGGATGGGGCTCTGAGTAACCTGGCCTAGTGGAAGGTGCCCCTGCTCATGGCTGGAACTAGCTGATTTTCAAGGTCCCTTACTACACAAACCACTCTACAGCTCTGTGACAGGTTTCTAGTGGCATCAAGGGGGTTGTGTTTCAGCCACATTGCACTGTACTTAACTGCATTGCAAAGCCTTCCTGCAAAATGTTTCCACAGTGCTGCTTTTACATTTTTCCCTGCAAAAGGGAGTATCTCTGGGGAATGGTAAAGATTGCACTTATGAGGAGGACACGGTGAGTCAGATCAGTCATGAAAGATTTCCAGCTGTTCCGTACAAATTCCCTGAATATCACTGATCCTTGTGAATATTTTAGAATATCATGCAAAGAAAATGTTTTTAAAATTTAAGAAAGAGTAACAGAAATCACTAGGATATATTGTCTTTTTCTTGTGTGTATCAGTCCATTCCAGGCAGTGATTACTTTGAAACATCATTTGTCGTCACAAGTCAGATAGGAACTTTCCAGCACCGCCCCATTGTTGTGGATATCTTCATTCTTTCTCTCTTGCTCTATACCTGCCCAGCTACATCACATGGTCAAGAAGAACAGGAACAAAAAATTAATAAATGCATTGACAAACTTGAGAAGATATTTTCCCTGTGTACTACCAGCAGAAGTTTGAAATTGTCTGTAACTTTGAGGAGGAGAAAACATCACAACCAAATAACAAGTCTCTCTCAGGATTTCATGCTAACAATCTTGTTTGATTTTTATTTTTCTACAAACTTCTGAATCCTAAATTTTCACATGCATCTTAAAATTGAAAAAGGTAATCTAAAAATACAGGATATGTACTTTAGTAGATACTTTACGGTGACCCAAGAAGTGTGAGTCACTTGACTGTTCTTTCCTGAAATAAACATTTTGCCCACACAGACACAATCATTTGTCATGAGACTTTTGAGATGCCTGAACAAGGTGAGAGAAAAAACTCTACCTGGACTATAGGCCAGTGATCCTAAATTTGGTAAAAACTTCTCACATTACTTGTACTGAGACAAAGACAAGGCATCATATTCAGCGTAACTACCTTAACCAGTTATATTTTATTCACACTTTCTTTCTTCTTATAATATTTTCTGGTTATCAAATATTTCAACATTTCGATTCCTTGCCTGTGAAGGTGTGGAAAGACCAGAGGAGGGCAGGCAGAGTCTGGAAAGGAAAAAAGCAGAAGCTAGAAAGAGATGCTTAAAATATGTCAAAGAAATCAATAATCCAACTGAAAGAAGAGAGCTTTTGTAGCAAATCAGGGAATTCACCTTGGCTTTCCACACAGAAAGAACCCTGAAGCTGAATGCTGCCTCTTCTTACAGCTGTGTTCAATTAACAAACATGAGGCAAGGTGACAGCCAAGTTCTTGACTTCTTCCTCCTCCTTGGATTCTTATTCTAGAAATATCTAAAAGTTGCCTCTGTGAATTGATTGCTCTTTTTAAGGACACAAAGTTTCTGGTTATTTATTACACTGCTATGGCAGATATTTCAAAGAATGAATCAGGCACAGACAGCCCTTCTTTCTCATTTGACATATGACAAGACAAGTAGTGGACAAAGAGATCTCTGCGGGAAAGTGAGGTGGGAAGGATCACTGGGAAACTGAGACCATAAATGCTTCTGGTCTTTGCATAACTCCAAGGAAAAAGGGAGAAGAAACCCTTCCCTCTTTGCTGGCATATTTTGAACAGCCTAGGACAAGTAGGGAGACTGCCTTTCTTCTGCGGAACAAAGAGATATTTCTCAGGATGGGTTTCAGAGGTCACATGGTGAGAGGAGAGAAGAGACAACATCTGTTCGTCAACCCCTGGACTTAGAGTTTGCTTAATTGAGATGTAAGGAAGGCAGTCTTGTCCTCTGGAGAACAAAAAAGACATAGACTGCAGGAAGTTTGGAGGTTGAATCACCAAGACTCTCTCTAGAGGTAGTGCCACTTTCTGCCTAAAGGGGCCATAATCCCTCAAACTGCAGCTAAACCCAGAGGTCCCACCTAGGGGTCATGACTTTCTTGTGGTAAAAGCTCCTCTGCTATTCAATACTGGGAGAAAATCTAAAAGTGGCAATGGAAAAAAAATATGACTCTTGGACATAAGATTGGTATGAATAGGGGAACAGATGTTTAGTGTTTTGATATCCAAAACCAGAATAGGTTACAGCAGGACATTGAAAAGAAGACGAGCTGTAGAGTTTCTTGTGTGATGAAAGCAAAAATACTTATGATTCTTTACTGTTGACAGGAATTAATGAGTAGAATTAGTTTCCAAAGTCAGGAAACAAGCAAAAAGAAAGGTCATAAACCAGAATGAGTAGGAATGCTCACATATTTACTATGTTTTGGTTGCTTCAGATCAATGTTAAGAACACACTCAAAAATAGCATTTTACTCTAAAAGGCACACTTTTTACTCATATGTGTTCTGCACATAACTTTCTTTTTCTGGCTGAAGCTTCAGATAAAGTCTACAAGCAAGATTTGACAATTTTGTAGAGCTATGCTAATGCTAGTAGGTAAGTGAGGAATGTCTTGTGATAAAAAGCACAAAATGCTAAAGAGGAGACTCAGAACCAGGGTTCACCTGTATCCTGCATAGTTGGAGACCAAGTTTACTATTTTTGCATCTGTTCAGAATTCGGTCTTAAGTCAGGATAAAATAAACCCAAGCTGCTAATAATTGATGAGATCACTGAGAAGATATCAAAACATTCAGGTTTATGTAAGCTTCATCCCCGCAGGAAGGGGGATAATTATTACAACCCAAGTGAATTTCATCTCCATTAGGTGTAGCCATCTTGTGTGCCTGGTGTGCACACATCATTTAGATCATTCTCTCTATACATTAAGAGGAAAAAATAATCAGCTCCACAGGGGGGTCAATCCTTCTGTGATACAAACCTGTGCCCTGTGGGGATGAGACACCCTCTCCACAGATGGGGAAACTGAGTTGGTGTACATGCATTACTTTTAACCCTACCAATACAGGTGAAGGAAATCCCACCAATTGTTTTTCCTAATTAACTACAGTTGAACATTATCAGTCATCTTCCAGATACCACTGGAAAATACTGCCCATATACTGCCCACTTTCTAGACCACTTGGCATGTACAAAACATCAAACATTGTCTTTAAATATGGATTGTCCACTTTCTCATTAATTCCCACCTGAATTACATCCTTTTAAAAGAAAGTATAAGCATTCAGCTAGAAGCACTTGAGTTTATTCCTTCAGAAATGAGAGATTAGCAGCATCAGACTAATAACTATGCACAAAACCAATCATCTGAAAGATGCCATGGCAGAAAACTGTGACAGGAGCTGGATTATACAGTCATAAAAACTTGAGAGTTTTGTCAAGGGAATGTATAAACCCAGAGTTGTTCCTATTTCTGTTCAATTTAATTTCTTAAGTATGCTTGTTTTTCTTTCTAACATATGATTCTGTCTTATTAAAAAATAGGGAAAGAAGCATTTTATTTTCTTTCTTTCTTCATATGCATATTAATAGACCAACACTCTAATACATGAGTCTCATTTTCTGTAGCTAGCTGTTGAATTTTCACATATATTGCTAATAGAGGTGGCAATGCCGCCTAAATTTGAAGTTACCCAACACTCCTAATAAATTTTTATTTTTAGTGGCTTAAAATTCTGTCAAACTGTAAGCACTCAGGCTAAAATTTTCCAGACTTGTTATCTGTCTTAGACTGAATTTTTAAAGATACTGTCTCTCAAAACACCTCATCCATTTTTCAGAAAGACGCTCAGGTAACAGTGGTTGCCCATTTCAGATAAATAAAACAACTGTTTTTTGGAGTAACACTGAATATGTCATTTTGTGCAAAATGTAACAGGTGGGAAGTGAAGTCAGGACTAAGGATACTTTGCATGCCATTTCTGTCTCTTAGTTGTAGCCTTTTAAAAGGCCCCTGAGTTTGTCCATGCTCAGACAAGAGCTGAGGCAGTTGGCAGCTGCATGCTTAGAAATTCCTTCCGCACTGGTTGCGTTTTCCTGCCTGCTGGCAGCTCTCAAGGCCAGGAAGTGTCTCTTTCTTTCTCACTCTTTGTGTGAACTCAGCGTTTCCTCTGCTGATGGCTAGGCCCAGGTTCTCTGAAGGAGGATACAGCCCAATGTGTATCCAAGAAAATTCAGCTCACCAAGAGTTTGGAAGTGAGGTGTGGCATTGTATAGTAGGACAGGTAGCACTTAGAGAAAATGGAACAGATGTATCTGAAGCTTCACAGTTCCTAAACCCCTCAGCAAGCATTTTGTGCAACTCCACTGGGAAAGTGTGAATTTTTGTACCTGCTAGTGCTGCTCAGCAGAAAGTATGAGAACATCACCCAGGAGTCACAAAACTAACTCCAGAGACAAGAGGTCTCTGCAGTGGATGCAAAGGTTGCTGTGCCTGAAAGGGTACATGTGCATGCCACTCAGTTGCTACCTGATGGAAGTTTTGTTTTCTTTTTCTCCTTTTTCTTTTATTAAAACCCTAGGAAATTAGCCTCTTTCTCCTTCATGCACAGACACCCTTTTGAAAGAACCCTGACATTTTAAAGTCATGCACTCAAAACTTAGAAAATGTGAGAAATGCAGTGCAGTTAAGTGCATATCATAAAACAAGGGTTTTAATGTAAAATTTTAACTACCTTGCTTCAAAATAAACATGTTGCCAGGTATGTGCACCTATACAATGGACAAATTATACTTTTAACCAAGTCTCTCAAATTTCTTTTGTATGGTTTCAGGCTCTTCCTTTTCCATGTCCTGCTCAACAACAAAGTTTGGCTAAACAACTTTCTTCAATTTTATAGACATGCTTACATTGAAAATCCTACCTTCTTGCAAAGTCAGTCCAAACTTTGGACAGATTTGCAAGAGAGGATAAGCATATTTTGCCATTGTTTGGCTAAAATCATCCAACAGAATCTCACATAGTGCATAGCAGTGGTGATTTTTTGTTGTTGTCTGTTGTCTGTTGTCTGTTTCCCCCAGCACCAACACTGTTGACTATTTATTTTGATGGTCTTTTTCCCCATAGCTCAGCTGAGAAAATCCACAGTAAATATGGAATATATTTAAGTCATTATCATGGTCTTAATAAAGTTTATTCTAACTATTGTATCATACTTTACTGGACCCTTTGCTGAAGCCATAACAGTGCTTCAGTAATTATTTCCCTTCTTCAGGACCATGGACCAACTCAAAGTAGGTTGGATCATCAAGTGGGGTTTGGATCATCAAAGTGGGGATTCAAAAAAAATCTTTGGAAATTAGGTCTAGCTGAGAAAATTGTTCTAGGGCAGGGCTGGGGCCCACGCAAGAAACAGCCTTTCTGAAGGAGGGGAAGAAAATGTGGCCTTGATGGAATCAGTGTTGGTTGGTACAGAATTGAAGACTTTGAAAAAATTTATTTTCATGAAAACAATACTTTTACAGACATTATATACCATAATCCAATAAAAGGCATTACATCCTCTACTGAAGTTATTTATTTCCCTATGCTTTGGAGTGTGGACACAATAACCAAAAAAATTGCTATTTACATAAATAAATGCCTTGAATAATCCTTTCAGCTTGTTGAAGGTGATCTGGTCCAAGTCTACACAATGAACCATGCATAACATCTGTCTCCAGCTGAGAAAATACTAAGAATTTGTGGTACTTCAAATTGAACAATGTTGAGATATTGGGTATAAATAAATACATTATCTCTTGGACATGTTCTTCACTTGATGTCTAATTGGAGCACTCTGGCATGCAATTCACAAATAAGGAAGGACTGTTTTTCTGTAGGAAATATTTTCATATGGTTTTCAAAATGAAATATGACAGTACTGTAGACAAGAGACTACTGTAACTTGTTTGCATCTGTTGCCCTAGAGATTGATGCCACAGTTAGTAGATCAAGATCTCATAAGGAAACATAGGCTAAAAAATCCCCAGAAGGTGTATGTATTATAAGCAAAATGCACTTAATTCCCCAGGAGCACAACGAAATGGCCAAAGCAAGAAATAGATCCAAGAAATTGTATGGGCATTTTTTCTTCTGGTTTAAAGCTCTAATTGGTACCTCCAAATCTACACTTTTCTATGAGAATGCCACCTTCCTTTGGCAGATTTTCCAAGTAAATTATATTATCCTGTTGTACCAGGACCTATCCCACTGCTGCTTGCACACATTGCAGTTTGTTACAGCATGCAAAACAATGCTGAAATATTTCTACCATTACCTTTATTGTTTTTCTCTGTACTTCTAATTCTTTGTTTATTGCATCTAATAGATCTGTAGAGATCAGTGTTAAATAAGGTCAGTAATACTTGTATTGTACTTTTAACAAATAAAATTGTTCAGTACCACATCATAACAGCATATTTTTAACCACAGCCTTGAGCATCATTAGAACCACTGTGACTTTAATTAATGTAATTGCATTTTGCTTTGTGCAGTATGCAGATCAAGTGCCTCAGTATTTCAATATCAGAGACCCTTTCTGGTGTTAGATGGTGTGTTTAACTCCAGTTACATTTTCTTCCTTTTCCAATTAGAGATTATTAATCATCAATTGATAGGAAAATTTTTCCACCTTGAAAAATAATTAAATAGATGTGTCTCATCTGAAGCTGATTAGAAGTCAAGGGAAAAAATATGCATTTAGGTTACCCAAAACTTTACACTCTGCAGGTGGTGGCTGCCTGGCATCTAGATCCAGCCTCTCCAAGTGTATGTTCTCTTGCCTGCTACTGATAACTGGGACACATTAAGGGAACAGTGAGTGTACCCACCAGTGATACATATCTAGTATTAGAGAAGTTCTTACTGGCTTGTGAGGTAGTTGAATTTTATGTTCCTTTTTTTCCTTTTTTCTTTTTTTTTTTTTTTTTTTTTTTGGTGTGTGTGTGTTATGTTTTGTTTTGCTTTGCTTTGTTTCATTCAGATGTTTCTTCTAAATAATTTCCTCTAACCCATTTCACAGGGAAGAATAATAATGCCCTTTTCCTTGGCTAAGCAGAGCTACTTAGCACTTCATTAGTCACCGTGCTATACACACATCCCAGCAGGAATGGGAACAAAACTCACTTCTTGAAATTCGCTGTGGGATGTCCTGCACTGACTTTTTCATTGTGAGAGGAACATCTTTCTGCGCTTTATGCATTCTCCATCCTTTTCTCTCAAGAGAACTGAAGGCACAACCAAATGGCATTAAAAGTATAGAAAGCCCTAGATATAAACAATATTAAGGAATTGCCTTGGCTCTGGTTCTTATACAGATAAGGGTTCTGAACCTGCAAATGCTTTGATGACTCCTGGCACTAGCTGGGATAAAAACCCAGAGAAGTGTCATTTGGGATGCAGGCAGAAAAATTTGGGGATTTTTGGAGTGGTAACAAAAATTGTTAGTAGCTTAGCAATATAGAGGAACTTTTATTTAAGTTTTCATAATAAGAGTTAATTATCCTGAGAAAACATTTCCAACATGATGGTTTTTTTTGCTTTCACCTGTCAGGTTTGAGCCTGCCTAAAGGACAACTGGTTTTCTCTGCCACACGAACATCTTCCTGCACCACCATCAGGGTGCTGATGTCCCTGTGCTACCACATTAGTAACAACATCCTTTTTTTTTACTGTTATCATTGTATGTGGTCCTAATCATAAAACAGAAAATCAGGAGGGCTTCATCTGCTTAAACATGGATATTTGCAATGTAGGTATCAACATCTGGTTGAACATCCTTTGGTCTGTGTCCTTCGTTTTTCAGTACAAGTGTGAAACTTGCAAAATTGTTTTGTTGTGACAAACGTATAAATTCTGCAATTGCTTTCCTCAAAGTTCCTAAAATTCTAATTCAAATACTATGTTACTGTAGCAAAGAGCATACAAAGAAGGGAAAATGGGGCTAGTAGGAAAAAAACATGTCACAGGATACTGCCTGGAACATATTCTGACTTCACAACACCCACATTATCTCCCAATAACAGTAGTGGAAATTTTGCACACACATCAAGGCATAATATATAGCTAAGCCTTTGACTGCTTTGATATGTATTTATGAATGTAGTTATACATTTATTCCCTCAGCCAATTTAAACACCTGTGATTCAGAGTTTAAATTTATTCATTAATACCTTCAAATAGAGAAAAGCAGTATGGATACAACATTCATTTAAAGAAAAACAATCTGATTATATAGTGAAATACATCAGGCATAAGGAAATAAATTAAGGTTAATATTTTTTATCCCATTGGGATCAATTGTTTGGGAAAAAATTTGCATGCTAAAAATTTATGGTACAATTATAGATCATTTGTATAAGAAAAGGTACATGTTGTTTTGCATAAACATTGATAGACATGGATATCTAGAATATGGAATTTTATAACTACATGCTTGCAGATGGGAAGAGTTTTGATTGAGATTCATCATATAAACAAAAGCAAGCAGAAGTATGGACATATCTTTTAGTTTATGTAATTGAATCTATTTGGACTAGTTTTCCCAATTGGTTTGAAATCACCTTGTGAATTATTGTGAAATTAATATGTTTGAGAATTAGAATACTTTAGATTAATAAACCAATTGAAAATTGAAAGCAGGCTGTAGATCATGCACCCAACCACCTTCTCTTATAATTGCAGGTAAAAATTGCTGCATTCTAATATACTAACTATAATTTTTCTTTATTTGACTATTAAAAGAATTATACTTAAAGGCACCAATTTAGAAATAAAAAACAATATAGTAAAGATTGCAGACACATATCCAAAACAAATCAGAAAGATTTGATATTCAGATGTAATGGAGTTTTTTAAGTCTTACATCTGTAACTTTGTGTTTGGAATTTTTTTAGATTTGAAGAATTGGAATTTATCTTCTCTGCAGACACAACTTTAAAACACAAAATTTAAGCCTTCACTTGCAAACCTGATTTATTTTTTTTTAATGAGGAAGAAGAATTCTTTTCCTGGTATCAGCAACCAATGCAGACTCTAAAACCCCCTTGCTAGATAAAAAGGCAAATACTAAGAGCTGAATGCTTTGCTTCTCAATGGGAGTTTCTAGAAGGTCAAATTTCATCAAGACTGGCTCTTTTATTACAGTGTTGATGACATATCCTCATGCTATGGGCATGCCAAAATGCTGAAACACTCCGAAACTGATCAACTCTGATATCATAAAAACCCTCAAATTTGTGGTTTTAATGTCAGGAAATGATATAATCTATTTTAGAGCTCTCTCATAACAAACTGACCCAATTTGAATGCAATAGTGATGTTCCTGAACTTTGGATGGTTTTTGTTGAAAGGGAATTTCCAGATTTGATATCTCTGAAGCTGTTTGTGCTGGGCTCAACAGCCCTGTCTAGTTCACAGTCCACCAAATTGCAATAAATCAAAAAAAATTACCCAAGCATGACATTGGAACCTGTTGCAAAATATCAATCCCAACTTCCCCAAACATGAAATGAGTTATTAGTTCAGAAGACTGAGTGTGTTTATTATAAAGATCAGTCCAGTTTGACAAGATTTGTCTTAAATCTTTTTCAAGGCCTTATTTCCTTTATTTCAATGCAAGTTTTATGCATATGTCCACTGTGACTTTTCTTCCTGTTCAGTTCACCTCTGTTTTTTCTCTTCTCATTCCGGGTTATGTGAATAAAACCTCAGTCTGATCACTTTGTTTCATTTAGTTTCATAATGAAAGGAAAATTTTCACAGAAGTTAATGGAATTTTCAAACCAGACTGATTAACCTAAAAATGAAATGTGAAAGTATTTTTCATGAGAAGCTGGAGAAACTTGAAAAAAGAAAAAGCAGTAAAAAAAAATGCTTTGAAGAAAAAGTTTGGAAGGAACTGAAAAAAGATTGTTTTGGTGTGTTTTTTGCCTAGACAAAACAATCTCATTCCTAAATAATTTTAAGTTAAAAGAGAGAAACGTATTTTTAAACCTGAAATATACAGCCTATGAAAGTTTTGTTGTTAAAATAGGTCAATTTTATAATGAAGAGTTTTACAATAAAAATCAGTTTTATCTTAAAAGTGAGAAAGATTTATTTAGTTTTGGGATTTTTTTCTTCAGCTGAAAGTGATGAGTTCAGAAGTAATTTGCAAGTCCTGCAAATACCTGATTGGTGTTCCTCCACAAATAAATGCATAACTGAAAAATTTCAGTCTGGTGCATGGATGGCTTTGAAACATGAACAGGAGTAAATTAGCCAGTTTAAAAAAAAAAACCTTAAGTGTAATATATTTGCTTGTATAATCATATATCTTACCTTCCCTTCATGATGCAGAAGAGATTCAGATGTAATATTACAGAATGAGTAGAATCCAGTCACCCAGTCCATTCTATTTCAACTGGAGAAAGGAGTTTCTCATCATCAGTGTTGAAACATAGATTTTTTGTTTCACTGACCTGCAGCAAAGATGATGGCTTCATTGTTACTCAATTTCTGTGAAGTGTAACTGACTGCAAAAATCAAAGCTCTAAAACATAGTGTTTAACAGTGGTGTTCTCTTGCTGTGGCCCCCACATATAACCACAACTGCAGAATACACCACTGTCAAAATTGATTAAATACACTCTGAACATTTAACTCTGCTTCAGGCAAAATCAACCAGAAAAATAGAGGTATTTCCCTCTGCTTCCGAGGTGATCAAAATCAGGTGAGAAAGCTCAGCTGGCCTCCAGCTCTCTCTGCAGAGATTAGGCAACAACTGGGGTACTTGTGCAGGACAGCAGCAGAAAGTGGTCATCACTAGGAAAGTTGGTTTAGGGCTCTTTGCAGACTAACATCTGCAAGATTAATTGTGTAATCTTTTAAGTGCCAAATGCTACATTGACTATCTCTACCCAAAGAAAACCCAAGTCACAAGATATGTGAAAATATATCAGTCAAAACACCACTAAAATAAAATGCTCCCTGTGTGCATAAGACTTTCCTCCTTGCTCCTTGTGCTTTTCTAAGTAAGAGGATGGAACTACACACACCAGAAGAAAAGGATGCTAAGCCACAAACACATAAGAAAATCAGGATGTATATGCTTTTTCCACTGCTAAATGAGAGGATTTCTACCAGTAAAGACCTGTACCATAAAGTATAGAACAGAGGGTCTTTACTCAAAAAGCAAAGAGCATGCAGAGATTTTCACTTGAGCTGCAGATCATAATAAATTTCTCAATACATTTTTCCAGAAGGAAGAGATGCAATACAAATGGAAAATTTGTTGTATTCCTCTATTTTTTCATCAGCAGGGTCTGGCAACTGTTCACTTCATATGTGTTAGTAGACTGTTTCTTTTCTGAGGGGTTCTAAGCAATCTTAAAGACGGTAACTTCAATTAGCAAGGCCAAATATTTCTTCTTCAGACATCTAGGTCCTCCCCTGAAGGTAATGAATTTGGTTAAAAGCTTATGGCTTTCATCTAAACATTAATAAGAAAGAATAATGAAGAATATGAGCCTTTCAAAGCTAAATTCAAGCTGGGTCCCTAGACTGTTTAGCACCTGAACCTGTACTGTCTGAGTGAACTTAGTACATAAAGTGACAGAAAGAATAAATTTCTTTTCCTCTTAAAGCTTTAAATTTCTTTTATTCCCTCCTTTTCTTAAGTTTTCTTTGACATTCACACTAATGTAATGACTTCAACAGCTGACATGCTCAAATAGCAAAGATTTGAATAGGTACTGTGTCTAATTAGAAGAGGAATGAGTTTGACCTTGCTGACATAAAGAAAAATCCAGGAGAGCTATGGGTAGATACATATAAGAAAAATAGACAGGTTGAATATAATTCTTTAGTAGACTAGTAGTAAAAAAATGGAGGTATGTCTTGCTGAATGACATGGCCCAGGTCAAGATCAGCCAAATAACATGGAACTCTGAAAGAAACAGGCATCAAAATGTCAAGTCAAATTAGTCACTGGAATCAGTTTTGCATAATGGCTGGCTGTGACAACTGAGCACTTAAAAATGTAAATAAAAAGAAAACTTGTTCCTCTCTAGGTCTTAAGGGCTAAAAACACCTGTTTACCAAGCTTACAAAAGACAAATTACAGCTAATAAGCAAATTTTAAAATAATGTATAAAGAATTAATCAGAGAAACAAGATGCTTTCATCCTAGAAACCAGCCCTTCTACTGATTCAAGGAATTTGCATGCAAAGCCAGTCTTTGACGTGACTCACTGCCATGCTTCATTTGTTCTGTTGTGAACTGTGAGGTCCTGGTTTGTATTCTCCCAAATACACAGGCAGAAGTGCAAACACCTTATTGCACACACCAAACGGGCAGTCACAAGCACAATCACTTGTTGGCACAGAATTGGTCACATTGAGCGCAAAACAAATCACAGCTTCTGTGCAATTATTTTGAAGCTCTCATGAGCACACATATGGCATGCAAAAATTAATTATAAAAAATTTCTTTTATTTTCTTTCCCTGTAGATGTACAAAAGCTACTAATAGAGTATGTGATGCCTGATGCCTGTTCCCCATTAGTTTCCTGGGTAGCTGCACAGGAAAGTTGAGATCATATTAAGAAGCTCATACAGTTGCTGAATAAATCTCTTCTGCTAGACCAGGAACTTTGCCATGGAGTTTGTCTGGCATGGTTATGGTAGAGAGTGGCTTCTGTGAGGACTTGGCAGAAGCTTTCCCTGCATTTCACAGAGCCAGTGCTGAGCAGGTGGGGACCCAAAGGAGACTGTGACCCCATGGGAAGCCCGTGCTGGAGCAGGGTCTTGGCCTGTGGCCCCAGGGAAAGAGGAGCCCACACTGGAGCAGGTTTGCTGGCAGAACCTGTGATCTGTGGAAGACCCTGGCTAGAGAAGTTCATTAATTACTGCAGCCCATGGGAAGGAGACCCACATTGGAGAAGTTTGTGAGGGACTGTCTCACATGGGAAGGATCCCATGCTGGAGCAGGTGTGAGGAGCCCTGCCCCGAGGAGGAAAGAGTGGTAGAGATCACATGTGATGAACTGGCCACAGCCCCCATAACCCATCCCCCTGCACCACTAGAGGGTGGAAGGAAAGAAAATGAGGGGGGAAGTTGAGACCCAGAAGATGGGAGGGATGAGGGGAAGATGTTAAAAGATTTATTTCAATTTCTCATTATCCCACGCTGATTCAATTGATAGTAAATTTGTGTCTCTTTTGCCTATGGTGGTAAATGATCAATGATCTTTCCCTGTTCAACCCATGAGCTTTCTTTTATATTTTCTCTTCCCCATCCAGCTTTGGTGGTCATTTGGTGTCCAGGCTGGGTCAACCCATCAGAGTAGAGTATCCAAAAGCTGAAGAAGAGTGAAGGTATTCATGATTCTGAGTTAGAAATAAATCTTTTAGTAAATGGCCTGCACTAAACATGTAAATGCAGAAAGGGTAAAATCTCATTCTCTGACACAGAGGCTAGAAAATATACAACACAATATCAAACAGTTTACTTTCCAAGAAATTAATATGAATATTATCTTGATTTGAAGATGCAGCAGCTCATGCTCATTGAGTTCCACTTGAAAAGCTGAAGTTTCCAATTGAAACTCAGTCAAAGCTGACAGTTTATCTGTGGTCTCTTTTCAGGCTACTGTCAAAAAATAAACAACTGCACCCCAAAAGTGAATAACTGAGTAAATATTTCCAAAAATTATGTTTAAGTGTCTCAATTCTTTGTTACTCAAGCAAAGTGCTAATAGGATCTTAAAATCAAATGCAATTTTTTATCACTCTTACAATGACAAGTGTGTACAAACATTAAAAGAAAAATCAAAGCATATACACATTAAATAAGAAACTAATTATAAAGACAGGAAGGAAACAAACCATTTTAGAGGTTCAATCAACATCATAGACAGACTTTTTTTTTTACTGGAAAAAGAAAGAGAAATAAAGAGCAATCTCTCAGGGCTTCCTTCCATTTCAATTTTTACTTGGCCAGGGTCATGAGCTGCATATAGGATTGCATATGCAGCAAGCTACCTTCCGAGCTCTTCCCTTCTTTCTGTCAAAAGATGTTGAAACACATACTGTCATCCATGACCTAGCAGAGCAGTGGTCTGAAAAGAGAGGAATAATTAAAATTGGAGAAAGCAAATAATCTCATCCTGGCTTCTCTGTATGAGTCAACACACAACAGAAGTCTCAGTAATGCTGAAGGTTGTGGAGCCTCTTAGAAAATCTTAATAGAAAAACCTTTGTCCCCAGGCAAGCTTATTTGCAGACTTTACAATCATATGCTCCCACAGAGCAGCAAATAATGTCATGAAAACCCAGATCCTTCTGTTTCTGATGCCACGAGATCATGCAAAGAATTGACTCTGTAATGGGCAGGAAGAGTCTATGTAAAAATGAGCATTTTTGGCAACATTGGTAAAGCTGTGTATGCAGTTAAATCATACCAGCCACTCAAGCATCATTTTTACCACAGCAACATGTGGATTTGAGAAAAAGCAGGAGCAGAACATAATGTGCTACAATATAGAGGCTCTTCCTTGTTGTCTTCTTTTCCTTCTGGTTCAAGCAATTAAAACCAGCCCTGTTATGTTTGTTTTGAGGGAGCTGAAACTTCCACTTGAATTTGGTCTCCTTCTTCTGCCTTGTACATTGAGAAAACTCATAATCAAAGCTCAACACCTTCTCTTCATCAGTCTTTGAAACTTTCATAAATTTTAGTGCTGGATTTTTGTATGAGGCATGTTTTTCTTTTGCCTAATAATCGCCTTAAGCCACAACCCCAGGAGCCTATTCGTTGTCAGCACCATGCAGGACAATGGATAAAAGAAGCCTTAGTTCTAACCAAATGCTGGTCCATGGAACCAAATGGGGAGCAAAGCCAGCTGTGTGACCCCATGCAGGCTCCTATTGTTGACTCTAACCCTTTGCAAGTTGTCCAGATCCGTTTTCAGTACAAAACACTGGCTAATAGAATAGGTGAAACCTAATCCAGTTATGCTCAAGGTCTGAGATAACCTGAGTATCAGTTGTGTGTCTTGGTTCTCTGACTATCCCTGCCTACTTCATAAATATCATAATTGTTATTTATTCCTGGAATTTATTTTGCTGTGAATAAATAAGCTCCCTTCAGAACAAAGCCTGGGTGTGCCTGTGAGTCCAGACAGTTTGTGGGAGGGAACTCTGCTGGAATGGTAGTGAACAAGTGTAGCTTTTTCTTCCCCATGCTGTCCTCCAAGTTGCCCCAGAAAACTCTGCGTGTTCATTCCTGCTCTTATGAAGCACCCCAGGGCATAAAATGCATGCCCTCAGCAGTATGCCATGAAAAGAGAACTCTAGTCCACTCCAGGAACCAGTTAAAACATTCCTCACAATTTGAATGGGAAAGCATCACTAAATTTTGTGAGAACATTACAACAATAACAACAGATGCACTTGGCACTGTTGAATTTAACTACTAATTCTACAGTTTTCCATTATCTCATTAAAAGCTCATGTTTTGGCACTAATGCAGCCTATACAATGAAGAACCTGAGCAGAGAATCCTCATGGCTAACATGAGTATGCAGAAATACTCAGCAAATGCCTAGGCTGAAATGTATTTGAATACCTCTGAATTCCTTGAAAGACAATCAAAAGCACCTCATCAAACTCTGATCTCATAACACTTTCACTGTTCTGAAACTGTGTTGAGTGTGCTGGCTTGATATTCAAATGTATGCCAGTGTAAATAAGAGAAGATTCTGGCCCAGGGTTTTTGATCCCTGTGGCTTGGCAAAATTACGAGAGAGCTGCTGGAAATGAAGGCTTGGGGAGCACTACAGCCAGGCTGTATCTTTCCTATTGTCAGGCTGTGCAAGGGGCAAAGAAACCCTGAGAATTACAGGTAATATTACAAAAGCAGTAGAGCTCCAAAAGACACACTTCCCCTGTACTTTTCTCCTGCATCACCCTATCAATAGAAAGGGTTAGACAGGAACATTACTGTGCTGGAGATCTGCAAGAGAACTTCCTGAAAAACCCCAGATAAACTACTGAAATATCAGTGACAGGACCATGCCAAAATTGCATATACATAAAATCATCTGACCTCATTGAAAGCACAGGCTTTTGTGGGGTGACAGAGGCATTCCCAGGGAGTCAATGAACTGTGATGAGCATAGGCAAAGGGGATGGATTTAACAAGCACAGCTTTGGGAAAAACACAAATCTTTGTGTTTTAGTCTGCTGGAAGCCTTTGGGTGGGATTGGATCTAATCATCCTCTAAACCTGATTTCACCTCTGCCTACTAATATCGTGTTCTTTAGTCTGGAGTAATAATTAGAAGAATACATATACACATGGCCATGTTTTAACAAGACACATGCAATTTAAAAACTGTCAGAGAAAGGAAAAAGAAAACCATACTCTTTCTTCAACTTCTAGAGAAAAGATACAGGATTTTGCTTCAAGTGCTACTCAACCATCTGTCCTTCAGAGAAATCTTTCTAACTTTGAAACTTTTTGCTTTGACCCATCATAACAACCCATTGTCTCTACCAGAACAAGAAGTTATGCCATTATCTGTAACCATAGCAGCAGCAGGAGTAGGCAATTGAATTTTCTGGATGAAATGTCTCCATCAGCACGCCTTGCAAAGAGCTAAAATGTCGCTGTAAAGAAAAACTTGTGAAAGGAGGACAGATTTAGATTTTTTTATGGTTGTCATGAGAGGTGTCTCTTTGTCTTCCAAAACCACAAAAATGCTGCTAGAAGCAATGTATGAGTCTGGTTAACTTTTTACTACCCCAGTCACCTGAGCAGCACTTAAAAATGAGGTTGTTATATATTTCACATCAAAAAACATCAGGACTGCTGCATTCTTAAAGGTTTTGTGGATTTCATTTCAGAATCATGTTTTATATTATTTTTCACTCTTTCTGCTATTTAATTGCCCATAAAACTTAGTTTTACTAAAGATTGAAAATGGTTTTGTTATCACAGTGAAGCTTTCCTGGTGACTGCTTAGAAGAATAGATGCATTCAGCTGAAACCTTGCTAAAAATAAGAAATCAAATAGTAATGATCAGCTGGTCATTTTTTAAAATTATATTTTGTTTTCTAGGGAGTGTTTTAAGTAGACACAAGCTAAAATGTATATACATTCAACATCTTCTCACAGAAGACATAAAATACTCGCTAATTTTTAAAATTTTTAAAATTAATTTAAAATTAATTTGTTTAGCATTCTTACCAGCACTCTATCAACTTCCTCAAGAAATTATTTGTGCAAGGCTTCCCTAAATAGGCAAAAAGGATATTATCATATCACTTTGGAAAAATGTTGTAGATAAGGGAGGTAACAAAAGATTAACCATTTCAATAACCATTAACCAGGATCATAACTTATTAGCCAATATGGCTCTTGTATTGCACTGATAGGCTTTTCTAGAGACACAGAAGGTACATTCCTCTTTAGTCACGCCACACTTACATCAGCAGATCTACCTGAGTAATCTTTTTTTCCACACCTGATATACTTAATATCTCCCACAGATATAGACACGCAGTCCTTGTTGAATGTAGTTCCTCTATTTTATCATCATGATTTCTCAGAGCCTATTTGAGTGGCCACAAACCACCTGCTTTGGTTGTTGTGAGAGCCATTGCCTTGGTGCTGTCTATCAGTGCACACACACACGATGTTTTTGTGAGATGAGGGGGCCTAGCTGAACTGGGAAAGTAAGCAGCAGCAACACTCACAGAGTGGGTGCATAAAAATAACAATTAGAGATATATTCTGCTTTGGCCTCCAGATCTTTCCACCAGATCTGTCTGACTGTGAATGGTGTACTCAAGTCAGAGGCACAGTTTCATCTGCTTTCTGTGCTATTAAAAATATATGTAACTTAAGATCATTCAGAGTATAAAGCTATTCATTTTGGATTTTTTTTTTTTGACATTGTCATATCCAATATCCAGAAACCACTTCATAGTGGAACAGAACCTTCTTTTCCCAAAACGTCCTTTTATAGTTCTCAGAAGGAAGCAATTTTGGCTTTCCCCAGCCTTGTTTGCATTTACAACCTGTGGTCATGTTTCATATTGAAAGCATGTGACACAGCTATATCATGGCTGAGAATACTTGTCTACATTATGTCTCATTCTTCAAAGTTCCAATATTATCTCACATCTAGTCTGACAATCTTTCCACCATAACAGAGGCATCATTACCTACACAGACCTTGCCATTCCAACTAGTAAAATATTGCTATTTACATATGTAAAGTCAAACCTCAGTGCTGAGGTTAAAGTTATCTCATAGGCATTCACAAATGAGTAGGACTGCATGTAAATAACTGAATTCAGTCTCAAGAAACAGATATTCATCTCAGTCTGACAATGCTGACAATCTTCTCCCAAAGTAACTAGGTTAAACCCATGAAGGCAAAAGAATACAGAACGTGGAAGGAAAAGGTAGCACTAACCATCAGATGGTTGACTTAGTGTACTTCTCTGCTCTTCTTCAAATCATGGTGGACTACACTAAAAACCCACATGTCCTCTTAACAAAAGGCTCATCAGACTAAGCAGGATGTTCTTTGGTTTCCTGTTGCCTCTGCTACTGCTACCCTTTGGAAAAGGAGCTGTCCAGCAACACCTTGGAATATCTTTAAAAACAGTCCAGAAAAGAGACAAAAAGCAACCAGGGAATGCTTTAAGCTACCTGCAGACATTTTCAAGAGAAGCAAGTGAACATAAGATTCTTGTTTTTCTAGGTGAGGCATCTATATCATGCTAAAGATGTACTGAAGCAATCTGTCTCCTCAGACAGACAGACTGAAAAAGAGAAACACAAAAAACTCATATAAGTAATTTTTTTCACGTTCACAACAGATATACAGGAAAATTTTAAGTCATTGTTTTTTTAAGTTTGTTCTCTGAATGATGATGCAAGTTTAGTGACGCACTGTGGTACTTCTGTGGATACAGAACTACAACTGTGTTACCAGAGGATTCTAAGTTCTTTTTCATTGTCTTAAAAAAAAAAAAAAAGAAATGGAAGACCAAGAACCCCAGTATATGTGTCTACTAAGTCAGTCTAAAGACAGGAGAGAGGAGATACATCTCACTGCAGTGTAGACTTCTATATCTAAACTTCTGGCCGTGAGCCTTCTTCATAACCAGTAGAGGAAAGGCCTGAAAAGTCAGAAAACTTTAAGGTGTAGCACTCCTTATCCTAGAGAAGGCAGAAGCTTTTGATCAGATCAATCACACTCTCAAATCTGCTGTCTCTATTTGATTTGACTACAACAGGATAACTATCTCAGACACAAACTTATGGTGTGAATATCAAAAGATAGATAAGGTAATTTCTGCCAGGGGATTTCACGTCATCTACAATGTGTGCTGTCAGAAACTTTGCTTGGGAAAAAGATGGCAAAAAATACATAGGAATGAGTCAAAGCAAAAGATATATTAATATAAAAAGCAAATATCTTAATTGCTATCTGCTGTTGAATTTATTCTCTTATTTGGATTGTCTTCTATTTTACCATCCCCTCTTTGATAAGGCTGTATTCTAAGAGGTAAATCTTATGCCAGGGAATATTTCTAAGACATGGGATGAAAGACGCAGTGATCCAAGTCATAGATAGACACCAGTCTTCAAGATCCTAAAGGCTTCCAGAGCTTGTTAACCCAGCTAAAACAGTATAGGCACTACTGAAAATAAACAGTAGTATAACCTCTTGTTGCTGCTTGATTTTTTAAACAGTTTTTTCTTAGCATTGGCACTATAATCATTCCCTTCTCTTCATTTGATTAATCACAAAGGGCAATATTTTCATGCCTGGAACCAGGCCATCTTTTTAATGTATGTTTTTATGATATTTACACAGCACTTTGAATTAGAGAAGATTGTCATTAGAGCTCCATTCCTGCATTCCATCAGATAAATAAAAAATTATCTGGGTTGATTAGGTTCACCTTGACAAAAGGGTCAATGTCTGAGGCTTCATCTGACAAATTCATAACCATAGACCTCAAGGGGAATATTTGTTAGTAATTAACTTGAACTAGTTTCTGGAATAGGAATTTAAGGGCTATACTTTGGTATTGTTTATCAGATCAGGCATCGAAATTTCACTGACTTCTCAAAGAGGTGAGCATGCAGAATGCACAATATTACTGCAGTGTTTTCCTTGGGATATGAACTGTGGGATTGTGACTGCTAATCAGCTGTATGGATTCCTCAAAGCACTCTCACAGTCAGCCTGAAATAGTATTCACCTGCTATTACTGGCAAAAACATAAATAGTCATGAAATTAAAAACATATATCCATCCATAACCTGAAAAAAGTTGGATCATTCCCCTGAACCTTGTTACATTAATTTAACCAAATAGTAACAAAATTCACTCATAGTTTACCAGATCTTCATATGTCAAGAAAATAAGTTAGGTGTTCCTCTTTCACTGGAGAGGCAGAAAGAAAATTCACATGCATAAGCACTCATATACATACACACCCACTCTTACATACCTTTTTTTCCCCCAGAAGATATTTTGTTTAGACTGATAGTGAGCATCTGAGCCATCATATGAGAGCATCATCAGATGTTTCCAAGTTCCTGTGAAGGTTTATAATATTTTCTGATTGTCTGCACTAGAAGGAAGATCTACCCTTGACAGTGAAAGGAAACCAGGAAACAGTTTTGGGGATGCATTTGTCTTAAATTCCAAGCTGCTAAAAAAACCCACGTTGTTTATAAAATTACACGAGCCTGTATGTGTTGTGAGAGCAAGAAACCTGACTTCCTTTCTGAGCTGATTTCTCAGCCCACAAGCTGTTTTCTTAGTAAAACCAGTTTATGACAGTGTCTCTCAGAACAGACTGTGTCACAGCTTTGCACTCAGAGCCATCGTGTTACTGTACCTTGGCAGCTGATGGCTTTCACCTCCATCCTGCATTCAGCACCTTCCCAGACTGGGTTGTTAACAGTTGAGTTTCTGTGTGAAATTCTGACAATCATTTGCAAAAAGCCAAAAAAGTGTTGTTTTTTTTTTTTTTTAAACTGGAGCCTAGCTGGATTTTAAGGCATTCTTATACCTGCCTTCATTACTGGCATGAAATTGATTAAGAGACTCAAGTGAAATGACCAAAATTGGAGGATCGCTGGATCAGACAGGATTAGAAAGGTCTAGGACCCATTTGACTTTCATTATTTCCTAGTACCTTGACCCACATAGTGTGCCTAGAGGATGGTTTCAAAGCTTTGTAAAAATATGGCTTCTTCATCATTCCTGGATTGTTTCCAGCAACAAATATTAGCAGCTCACCATGATCTTTCCTCTTGGCAATATTCTGCTAAATGAATGTCTGCTCTCAGCTCTACTGACATAACTTCAAGGTAACGTCACTAAACCAGAGGGGGATATTTAGTTCTGCTCCTTCGACTCTATTGACTTTGGGGACTCATATCAGTAACTCAGGGTGTAGATCAAACACTCCTCCCTCTTTTCAGACTTACTCTAGGACCACTGAATTGACCCATAGTCATGTCATCACTTGAAAAGCATCCTAGCTGGAGAAATTAGATCAGGTTGTTAGTATTGCTTAAAATAATTGTCCTTTCTTGAGAATTTTTTTCTTCGTACCAGTGACACATGCTCCCTTCTAATGTGTGGGCTGCTGAAAGTATTAAATTAAGTCAATATAAAGAGCAATTTTGGATAAAACCTAAAAATTGAAAAATATGAATTTCTGGGAACAAAAGCCAGAAGATGGCTTAATGTAGGTGACATCTAAATGAGTACATAAGCAAGTGTCCTGCTGACATAATCCCTGCATGGAAAACAGTGGCCATAGTGATTTAAATATGTGTAGGAGACACACAGAGAAATGTTGGGCAAAGTAACATGTAGACAACATTTCTGAAGGGAAGATCAGTGTTGAATTATTAGTGTCTCTAATTTCAATGCCAGATTTCCCACAGACTTCAGGGCATGCAAGCCTTCTGTCCTATCCTTGATGATCACAGATTGTCACAAACTTAATTTTTCATTATGTCATCCAACCTGGTAATGACAGTATGCAAAAGTTTTTATTGTTCTTTAAGGTTGCATAAGCAAATAACAATCTGATGGAATTTGGAGGAGTAATAGTTTTACCACTTTCAGGTAGAATTTTTTCTGTCATACAGGGGAAGAGTCACAAATCAGTTTCTGCATTTAAAGTGAGTGAATACAAGCACCCCACAAGGATAAAATCTCAGTATTATTCCCTTTGCTTTGCTCTGAGCAAGCCTCAGGAAGCTATCTACTCTGTTATAAAGGTTTTTGTGAGAACCACAAAGGTCATTACATCAGTGGGAAAAACTCTCTTTGTGTGATGGGTTTTGCTACTGCAGTTCATCTGCCTGTGTATTTGATCTGCTACTCTGTTTAATTTTCCTGGAATGGTCTTGCCAGGAATGTATTCACACTGTTCAGAAATTCATTTCTCCTGACTCATTTCCTTTCCACAGTGACATCTCTTGTCGGAAGTGTCAGCAGAAATAAAGCAGTTATCTTGGATCATCAGTGATTTGCATATCTCTGTTAATCGTGTAACCCGAAAATCTAGACAAAATATTCAAAATATTAATCAGCTTCAGTGGGATCTGTTGCTCTTTGTTGAACAAAGATGTTTCAATATCTTTGAAAATCAGGCCAATCTGGGGAACTGAACTACAGACATGAGAGCCCATGTTTGGGTTTCAGTTCTTCAAGTTCTGGCCATCATTAATTTTAACAGGGGAAAAAAAATCAGGAAAAAACCAATAACAGTGCATTTTGCCCAGGAACTATTGCAGTATCAGTTCAGTAATGAGAGACATTGTCAACAGGCCACTAAGCTGACCTGGTATAATTTCAGCTAAGTTGATTGGCATTTAATAGCTTTGATGATCATTTGCTGAAAGTTTGCCATGTTATCTGTGTGCCATGCTGCCCTGTGCCCAAGTGTTTCTAAAGCTCACTTTCCAGGAGGGAAAAAAAAATAGAAACTGCAGATTTCCTGTGCAATAAATGCAATCTGTGCTGCTCTGGTCCCAGGACAAGAAGACAAAGACTTGATCTGCACCAGGGGAGATTCAGGTTGGAGAGCAGGAGGAATTTCTTCATGGAAGGAGTTGTAAGGCAATGAAATGGGCTGCCCAGGAAGGTGATGGTGTTGCCATCTCTAGAGGTGTTCAAACAACTTAGTGCTATGGTCCAGTTGACAAGGCAGTGATTGGTCAAAGGTTGGCCTCAATGATCTTTTCCAATCTAAACAATTCTGTGATTCTGTGGTGCAGCAACAATGCTGCCATTAATATCCTGATCAAGAAGCCTTCATGAAATCCTTTCCTACCCAACATTTTTCATTATTATATTGCTTCTTTATTATAATGTTTCTGTTTTCCCTTCCAAGTATAAGAAAATCCAGGGAGAAATAAAGTCATGCAAAAACTCTTTGGGTTATTTTTTTCCTATGCACATGAAAGTGGAATGAGTCATTGGAGCTGGGAGCTGGGTGAGAAAAATATAGACTCAGGGATGCTCCACACCATATATTCCCATCATGTAAGGATTTGATCAGTGTACTCTACATTTGTGTCTACAGCACTCTCCATGTGCACAAGCAGCTCATCTTACCTCTTGCTGTGTCCCTGGTAGCTGACATGTGTGATCTCAGGCTTCCCCAAAGTGACAGAGAGGATGGAGTAAAACTGATCAGAGCTGTGCTCCCTGACTTTGTTTTATTCACAGCTAATGCATGATGCAGCTTTGTGGGACTCTCCTTGTTCTCTCTATCTTTTCCCCCAGGGTCCTTTGGTCATGCCAATCATTTCAAGAGAGAATAAAGGCAGATGATAAAGGCACAGTTAGCAAGGGGCAGTGTGCCCTCCAGCTACTTTGCCCAGACATGTATTTTCCCCACACAGTTTTGCTCCTCTAGGCATGGTGGAATACACTTTGATTTCCCATCCTTTCTGAACTCATTATCATCTGAAGTCAGTGACATTGGCACAAATTAACACCTCATATCCATTTCTAATGAAGAGAAAATATACCAGGTGGGCATTTTAGAAAAATCAATTCCCATGATAAAGCCAAGGATATTAAAAAGAGAGAGAGAGAGAGAAAGAAACACAAAGATTACCAAGCACAGCTCTCCTACAGCAGCAGACAGAGTGGCAGCCAGCCATTGTTCCAAAAGGCAGCATCAGCACCAAGAATCAGATGACTAAGCTCCTGATGAATGAAATATTTTTACTATGCTGAAAAAATTCTGGCACTGCAGGGGGACTCAGGATAAAGGATGCAATTTTGAAGAGCCTTTCTGAAGGACACCATCAGATAACCTTCTAGTACAAGAAATTCCAGTATCCTGAAGAGAAATGATGGTTCTGGGTTTCAACAGGGGTAAAAGGATACAGGCTTAAATTAGGTGGCCTTAATGAGAACACACATGAATAGTATTCTCTACTAAGTATCATCAATATTGCTGTGAGAGACAAGATGCAGTGCTGGTCAGGGCTCAAGCTGGCTCTGAAAAGGCAAGAGAGCCTGGGTATCCCTGAGTCTTGCAAACAAAGAAATGTCTGCAGCATCCCAAGGTGTTACTCCCTGCTCAGCTGCTCATTGTTACCCCTCTGCTGAAGGCTGAGGAGCCTCTGTAGAGCCTGAAGGCAGCAAGGTGCCTACAGCTCAGCTGCTGTCACTCATGTCTGATGGCTCTGCACAAACCCTCTCATCACAGAACTGGGGAGTGGTAAAATCTCAAAAGCAGGTTCAGCCGTGCTCATATCCTCACTTGTCTGGCCACCACAGCCTTCTGATACCATATCCAGAGGTAATGTGGATATCTGCCTTGCATTGATGTGTCATGGGTGTACCCTTTTTGGGTACCCAATGTGTCGCTGCATGGCAGTGGGACCCCATGCCCAGCAAAAAGAAGACAAGGACCAGATGAAGATTGTTTATAAGCCAATGTCATTCATAAGTCTCATAGTGTCAGCACCATTTGATTAAACTGGAATTACAGAAAGATACTTCAGCTCACCCTTACAAAAATGAAAGGCAGAAACAGAAGGAAATTAGGTTTTCAATGCTCATTTACAGTCATACCTACATACATATGTCTATGCAGAAAAAATAAGGCTATATATACTCTATTGTTAAGAAAATGCTAGCAAAAAAATGTTTAGTAGCATGAACTAAGCTTTAAAATATTCTGTGGGGTTTTTATTGCTGTTTTTTTTTTTGACTTCTAGAAAATAGCTTCTGAGCTAGAACACCTTCACTGAAATACAAAAAAATAATTCCATTTAATCTTACATATTTCAATTTTTGAGCTAAAAATTTGCAATGTTACTGAAAAATTAGTGGCTTTTTTTTAAAAAAACTTGCTGTGCTGGATTCTCTGAGAAGAGTTGTCAGAAATGTTTTGTAAAACAAACCTTCCCTTCAATACATTCTACCATGTGGATGGGTTAGGTATCAGCTTGGTTCTGGAGGAAAAAAACACATTTAGGGCTGAGGAACCCATATAATTCCATCACGGAGGCCTAATTCCATTCAAAAATCAAACTTAGTCACAACCTTGTCTCCAACCCAAGGTTTGCATTTGTACCTGAAAACCAGGATATCTGCTTTACTGATTAAATGAATTTGTAGCCTAATAGAATCACAGAATGGTTTGGGTTAGAAGGGACCTAGAAGATCATCTAGTTCCAACCCCCCTGCCATGGGCAGGGGCACCTTGCACTAGACCAGGCCTTGAACACTGCCAGGGATGAGGCATCCACAGCTTCTCTGGGCAGGCTGTTCAGGGTCTCACCACTCTCACAGTAAAGAATTTCTTCCCAACCTCTAATCTAAACTACCCTCTCTTTTAGTTTGAAGTAATTTTAAATGGTGTAAACAAATTTGTGCTCAGATCTAGAGGTTTAAATTTGTGCTCATTTCCTAGCAATTTCATTCCTTTTTATGAAAACTGGGTAAGTCCAAGCATTGTTGGGTTTCTTGCATTAAATACCAACCCCAAAATCCAAAGCTTTGGTGGGCACACAGCATCTACAAAGCCTTCATTAACAGTGCCATGAAGCTTTGAAGCTCTGCTGTGCAACTATTAACTGATCTTGTTTAACAAACAGTGCTCCAGGCTTGTGTGCTTTTCGTGGCTGAACAGGTGATGATTTTCTCTTTGCTGCCACCAGTCAAGGACTTTCCACTACCAGGACCCTGGCTCCAGTTCTGGGATCAGAGGTCCAGGCTGTAGGAGGGGAAAAGAGAGAGGTTATCTCCAGTGACTTCTAGTTCAAAGAAAGCTTTTTGCTTTCACACTTTGAAAAGCACCGACTATCAGATTATCTCACAGCCAGGTTAATATAGGGCTTTGTTTTATTTCATGGCTAGCACAATTGTTATGTTTTGTGTTTGTAGGAATAGAAACTGCTTAAATGGCAGGTGCCTCTCTGTATATTCTAAATTCCTTTCCAAGTCTGTAGCCTGCTTATACTGATGGCATTGTTATCACTGATTCACAGACTTAAAACCAAACTCTTAGGTCCAGTTTTTCCTTGCAGATGAAAGTAATTGTATACAACAGCCTACTCTATAGTGATGAAGGGTAGTAAGTTTCTTTGCTTACTTTCATAGAAGGTGTCATAGGTAAGCTCAGGAAGTGTGTCTGGGTGAGTGGACAGTGAGGTGGCTGCAGAACGGGCAGAATGGCATAGCTCAGAGGGTTGTGGTCAGTGGTGCAGAGTCTAGTTGGAGGCCTCTAGCTGTAGGTGTCTCCAGGGGTCAGAACTGTGTCCAATCTCACTCATCTCATTCAACAGTGGCTGGAGAAGGAACAAGTGCACTGTCAGCAAAGCTGCCTTGCTGATGATAGAAGAGTGGGAAGAGTGGTCTGGAGTGAGACCTGGACAGACTGGAGAGCTGGGCAGAGAGGGATATAAGGAAGGTCAACAAAGACAAGTACAGGGTCCTGCACCTGGGGAAGAATAACCCCAGGCACCAGAAGCAGCTCTGTGGAGAAGAACCTGGGGGTCCTGGTGGACAAGAATCTGTCCATGAGCCAGCAGTGCCCTTGTGGCACACAATGGGATCCTGGGTGCATTAGGAGGAGCACTGCCAGGAGGTCAGGGAGGTGATCCTGCCCCTCTGCTCAGCCCTGCTGAGCCCTCAAGTGCTGTGTCCAGTTCAAGAAAGACGAGGAACTACTGAAGAAGGTCCAGTGGAGGACTACAAAGACAATTAGAGGACTGCAGCACAATTAGTGGAGTGTAGCACCTCTCTTATCAAAAAGAAAGGCTGAAGAGCTGGGCCTGTTTAGCTGGTAGAGGGACAACTGAGAGGGAACCTCATCCATGCATACAAATATCTTAGGGCTGGGTGTCAGGAGAATAGGGCTGGACTCTCCTCAGTGATGCCCAGTGGCAGAAAAAGGAGCAATAGGTTCAATAGAAACACAGGAAATTCCATCTGACTATGAGGAAAAACCTTACTATGAAGGTGACAGAGCACTGGAACACGCTGCCCAGAGAGGTTATGAAGTCTCCTTCTCCTGGGATATTCAAAACATACCTGAGTAAGATCCTGCTGAACTTGCTCAGGTGAACCTGCTTTAGCAGGGAAGGTAGCCCAGATGATTGCCAGAGATCCCTTCCAGCTCCAGCCATTCTGTGATTCTGTATGTTATATTTTAGACACCAGCTCTAATGCACCAAATAATACATATGCATACTTCTTAGGGGCATGAAACTCCATCTTATGGTGATGGTCCTTTGATGGACAGATGTAAGAGGTACATATTTGTGCACAGATGAGGTCAGGTGCCAGGATGTGTTAGGCATGGCCCTGTACTGCAGGTAAAATTAGTCTCAAGTATGTCTGAAGAAGATTTTACAGAGAGGGCAACAGGAAGACAAACAGGATACAAGCTAGGAAAGGTTAAGGGATTATTGCTCTGATCATAAGCACTGGATTACTTAAAGCAAGTGTAGCATCTGGTTTAACCTAAGAGAATCCTAAAAGGAACATAAAGAACAGCTAGGATACGTCACCACATTGAGAAACTGTTTGGAAAGAGACATGTTTTCTGACTGCTCTGTAAATGGTCCCAAGACTTGCATAAAAGCACTAGCTAGCATGACTAAACAAACCCTTTACTGGCAAAGGCAAACAAGATAAGGATTTTCTGTTCTGCTGCCATTGAGTCTTCAAAGCAGTTGTAGTCTTGACAAACCAAATTTTGCTTAACCTCCTATTACAGATAAAATAAATATAGCTAGGAGGAGAATAAATAAAGTTACTATATTTTAACTATAGGAGGAAAAACAAAGTAAGAAAAAAAGTCCATCACATACAATTCAAAAGGGTTTGTATTTTTCAGTCTATGGTCTGGCAGCTTTTTTTGGGATGATAACTACTGCAAGGAAACAACTGATTTGTCTCAGAAAGGTAAGAGAGTGTAAGAATAAAATGGGTAATACTTTAAATTGAATCCAGGCCTTTAGCATTTACATCAGTGAACTACCAAGTAATACATATCTCTGAAACCATGCCAGCCTGCATTGTAGCTTCTTATCTAGCTGAAATGGAGAACTGTCATTGTGTTTTTTCTAATGGAAAAAATACCTTTTCATACCTAGATGGCACCTCTTAAATTGATCAGGCAGCAAATGTAACAATGCACTGAATGGGGTGAAAAGGGATTTGGCAGATACATAAAAGGGAGGCCCAGTGTCGTCATTAAAGTTGATTATTGGGAGACAGATCCCAAGATGCTGACTGTCAGGAAAGGGTCACCTTGCCTAATAACCAAATTCCTTACACCTTTTCCTAAAATATTCTCCAGTGGTCAACAAAAGAGTCACAACACTGAGCTAGCTAAAGTTAGTCTCATGTGCTTCAGCAGTTTTGCTGCTGCCTTATCTGCTGTTTCTCTTGCAGTTCATGAAGATGATTTTGAAATGCTGGGTTTGACTTCAGGGCCTGCCTCTCCTTCTGCTCCTGAAATATTTTATGTTTTTGTTCCTGTTGGGATTTCTGTATGTTGCCTGATGAGGTCTGGTTATAAAATAGAACCCCACATTATACAGGACAAAAATGCCTGCAAGCTGGCATTCAACATATGCCTGACAGTAAAGCAGAAGAGAGATGGTTTTGACATACATATGAAGCCAATGAAAAGAAATTACTAAACTCACAGTTCAGTTTGTCTACAATTGAACTCAGTTCTAGCAAGAAGGAAAAGAAGATCCTTATTTTAATATGTCATAAAACCATGGAAATACCTGAGCTGGAACTTGCAATTTCTTGTTAGTATTTCAGCAGACCCATCTCCTAGATTACAGGGAAATTATAAGAGTGTTCCACCCTTCTGTTTTGCTGCACTAAAACCAGGTTTCACCTCCACAGTGAAAATGTCTTCAGTAGGAGACTAATCCTCACCACTTCATGACTTTTTCCCACAGGGTCCATCTGAAGTAACCAATTCCTACAAAAGGTTTTTCCAGGACCTCTTGGGGGGAAAAACTGCCTATTTTTTCTTATTCATCTGTTTTTTTTACGAAAGGTAATCCACTACCACTTCCATATTTACACTTTTACAGTTTCAGAGTAAGCCTTGTTTGTTTATGAGTCAGAAATTAATACATATCCTGCTTTTTTATGTACTCATAAACTTCCTCAGGACCTGTGCATGGCAAAGCTGACAATCTGCTGGTTCAGGGTTGAACTGGGAAGGTAATTAAGCATGCTAGAACTCCTTCTCAAAAATCCACTGCATCAGGGAGATGCAAATAAATAATTGCAATCTTATCTTTGCTATTAAACACAGAGGAAGTTTTTGGTATTTTGATTGTTTATATTATCTTCTTTTCATGGAGACAAGGTAGTCACAGAGGAACGAAATTGGTGCTTTTAGTTCAAGATGCACAGGGTCCAAGTTTTATCATAGTACCTGAATTTTTCTCTGCACCTTGATCCCAGGTCAAATGTGGATGACTGATTAAACTCTTGTTTGATGCCTCAGTCTTGAATTTGGAGTAAAATTGTGTTGTTATGCAGCAAAAGCGCTTTGTACAAGGCAAAGTGTCTCAGCACCAGAGACATCATGGCTCTGCTTCATGTTTCCAGATGTGAAATCCCTTCAGCTGGTTCCAAAAGGGATGGGGAAATGGAAGAAAAGAGAAATTTCCTTTATCTTCCTTCTCATTCTTCAGGGGAACAGCTCATCTTGGGATTTGCTAACAACCATTATTCTTCTGAAAGAATAGAAAGAGAGAGTAAAACCTCCTCTTTCCCTCACTGTGGTCTTGCTGCAGTTTTCTTTTCTCCCTCATGCCCAAAGAACATAGAAATATTAATCCTGAAAGTAACACAACATATCTTCCACTCTTTCCTAAACACTTTTCCATTCTATTCTTCACTGTTTTGGGGCTGAAGATTAATACTAGTATCAGAATCTTCTTGAGTCTGTGACATATAAGTTTGAAAAATGTGATGCCATGCTGAATTTCACAAATATTTCCAGTTCACTGGCTTGGTTCCCTTCCCTACATGTTTAGGGGTTTTTTAGTGCTTTTGTGAAGTGGCAACACTGACTTGGGCACCTTGCCTCAAATCTTATCTGCTCTACCTTTGTGTTATCATCTTCCATATATTTTCCTCATCATGGTGACCCAAAATTCTCTGTGATATAGGACAGCTGAAAGCAAGGAAGCACGTGCTGAGATATAATGTGCATGAACAGAACCATAATCTGTTGGTCATACACCTCTGTCTTACTTATTTAGTGCTCATCTTTTCTTTTTCTGAGTCACTTCTTGCATTTTTCCTACATTTCCAATTCCCATTGCTGTGTGGGTTTAGGCCCTTTAGTTTTTCTCCCTGAATATTCTGCCATTCTTTCCCTTATATTCTTCAATTGTCAATCCTTTCGGCAGGGGTCCTTGTGCAGAAGATTGGTACTCTCATTGCAGTTAATTACCACACACTCATGCACACTTGCCCATAGTGCTGCCTCTGATCCATAGCCAAAGCACTTCTTCATATTTCTCCATAGCCTGTCCTCTGCATTACCTCCACTAATCTCTGTCCCTACAAATTTTTCTTCATAGTTACTATTCTGTTTCTTTCTCCTCATCTCAGACATTTTCTGGAGGTAACTGTGTGATAGGAATGAGCTGCTTTCATTTCACCCTACCTATTTCTTGCTAAGATAAGTAGGAGTTGTCCCTGCCTGAACAATTCCTATTCTTGTAGCCAGATGAGCCACTGTTCACTCTTCCTCCTGAGGACCTCAGGCCAAGCTCATCCCTGAGATGCAGGAGAGTCAGTCAGGGCTTTGCTTATGGAATCCAAAGCTCCAGATGTGCCTTAGGCAGCTGCTATAACTTACTTACTGTAAGGAAGTTAGTCCTGCTGGGCACTGGAGGCAGGTTAGCTAGACTGTAAATTGCTGTTATGTCAGAGCTCTGCTAGCTTTACACAATTTCAGAGCTCTCCTCCAGTGAGGAGATTCTCCATATGGGTCTTACAATCAATTGGCAGCTTTGACTCCTAAAGAAGCAGCTCTACATGAGAATCTTCCCTTATAATTATTGTATCCTTGTTCATTTCCCAAATCTGAAATAATCTATGCTAATAAAACTACTTCAAACTGCACATGAGGAAATACCATGTCCTACTTCTCCTCCACTGAAGATGTTTACACCATTTCTTCACAGCTCTCCTGCTTTGACCATCTTCCTTTGCATCTAGTCCTAAGATATAAGATCCACTGCTTATTTTGCAGCATCCTGATTTTCTGCCAGAATCTTTGTGTTTTAACTGATCCTACTGTACCATGATAAGTTTTTCTTCAGCTGCAGCTCATGAGCTATGAATCCTTTTTTGCCAAGTGCAGAGCTCATACTTCCGCTTGATTTACTGGCACTAAAATATTGTCTGATCAGATGTCTTAGCACAATGCTATTCTCATCTAAGGATGACATTTTTACCTTTCAAAGAAAAACAGAGCTTCACTTGAAGATAAAAAGGCAGAGAGCTGAAGAATGTAAACAGAGTCTAGAGTCTCTTATCACAGTTAAAGAAGAAAAAAATACCCAAACTATTTTAAACAGAGGCCCTATATAAGGAAGTCTGCAAAACCACTTCCCATTTCATAGGACAGGATACACCAAAGAAATGATACAGATTGGCACAAATAATGAAGATAATTTCAACTTTATTTAAATACTACGAGGACATTTAAAGACATCTCAGGACATAAATCCCATTTTGATTACATTCTTCAGCTTTGCTTTAATGTTCATCTTTTTTTCTGAGTAGAAGGGGAAACTAGAAAGATAGTCAAAACTTGTGGTTTGCAAGAATTATGAGCATCCTGTAAGCAGGTCTGGAAATTAAAACCTTAAATTTCTTCCCCCTAGAAGCCTGGAGAAGGAAGCCAGCATGTAATCTTCTTCCCTTTTCTTTACTAGAATACTTCTATCACTCATGGCTGACCTGGAAAATGAGAGGTAATTTAAACTCAAATTGTCTCAAAAAGAGCCAAGCAAAGAAAACAAAACTATATTAAAACAAACAGTCTGCAGTCACTGAACCTATCCTCTGTCAGACTTATCACCCTGGGGACACTGACGGATGGGTCGGAATTCAAACACTGTAGGCAGGGATCACTGATGAGAACAGCCCGTGCTGGCTGCTGAACAGATGGGCACTCTCCAGCCTCCACATATCCTCAGCTGATGGAAATCAGCACTTCTCTGCAGGGGTCAATAAAGAAATATCAATATTATACAGCCAGGAATCCAGCCTATACGATTTTCAATTTGGATTAAGCTCAGGATTCATAAGTGTTGAATCCCAGAACAAGGCATGAGAGGTCCCTCAGGATTTTGCCGTTTGTAAGTTCCAGTAAAAACCACACAGGTGTCAAGTAAACCTGCACCTATGCAAAGCCTCATGTCCTGCATACATGCAAGGTTCACAAGAGAAAAGACAATTTGAGAGAGCTGTAAGAACTTAATTAGGAGTGCAAACCTATAGTCATTTTGCTCTTGAAGCACTTACACTAGACAGATGAGTAATGATATTAAAAGCCAGTAGCTTGTGTCCCACAGGGAATTTTTTATTGTTGAGGAAAAAAAACCCATCTGCTTTCCATTAGGGAATAGTTCTTCAATGTGCCACAAAGAAGTGTGCTTGGTTTAGTTCATCCTTCTATACTGGTTTCAATTCTACTCCTACAATGAAACTCTTTAAAAATCATTGTGTTAAGAGAGTAAGGGGAAGGGGTATCAGAAAACTCAAGGCAAAAAGAATGTATATACAAATCACAGGTTCTGCATAAATCTTATGCTTCCAGTCCACAAAGTAGAGAGAATGATTTGAGGCAAGGGGAAAACTCAATTAGGCCTACAGCATACCTGATATACTTTGTTTAAATAAACCAAGCTGCCTCTTCATTTTTCTTCAATGCTAAAACACAAACAGAGAATCAACTTCCATGTTCTAGAAGATGATACTAGAAGTTTTTCCAAGCTTTGCCAGCTTCTGAAAGTTAGAGTGGATGGCATCTATCTGGAGGGCCTTCAGACTTCATACAGAATATTGATCAAGTCAATTCCAGAAGTTAAGAGTTGGACATTTTAAAGTATTATCCCTTGTTAATATATGTATACCTATATAGATATAAGTTTTAATATAAATATATAGAATATCAGCATAATAAATCTCACAAATATTCCAAAATCTTACAGAATAATCCACAGAAATATTTTTAAGGTTCAGACACAGAGGGAGGCCTCCACTCATTCATCCCTGTTCTATGGTGTCATTGGACTTTAAAATGATCCAAGGACTTCCTCCCAGGTGTGCACTGCAATGTCTGCAGTGCATGATATGCACCATGGCTCATGCTGTGCAGATGCTGGTGACATTTTCAAAACTATCTAATACATGAGTTGGAGTTGAGAATCCAGATTCTCTAGGTAAATCACAAGTCTTCAGGTAGGAGATTCTTCAGACTGTGCCGAAGGGCACAAAGGGGGAAAAGCTGCTTGGGAAATATCTTCTCCACATTGTGTGTGACCCCCGGCACAATTTGCTTCCAAATTATTTGAAGAGAGAAAAGGATATTTGCCAGAGAAATATTTTCAGCACATAGTTATACAATAGCAACTAGAAAGGTCGTCATAGGGCATCGTCTGGTGTTTGTTCCTGTGCCTTTCACTGAGCAAGCTTTAGAAAAAGTTGGCTTCATATAGGTAATAACTCTGCCAATTAAAAAAAGAAAACTGAGAAGAGTCCTGTACACTGCCACCTTATAACGTGAGGGAACTGATGCAGAGATCTTATTGCAGTTCACTGATAGCATCTTTGCTCCTTATGAAGCCAGCCAAATAGTAGAAACCACTGCCAAAAAAAAGTCCTGTCTCTCCAGGCAAGGACACAACCCTAACTGGGACAATGGAGGCAGGCTGGAGTGTCTGAAAAGTGAAAGGAGCAGAGCAGTAATCAAAACAAGTTTGTTTTGTTCTCAGCCTGGGTGTGTCCTCATTTTGACTGAGGAAGTAACTTCGTTTAACATCCCAATCAGCTGAAAAACCTCAGCTTTACCGTAAGTTCAGTTTTTCACATCCCGTTGCTCTTCTCTCACTCTCTGTTGCATTTTCATAACTCACCAGCAGTGTCACTTCAGTGCTGTTCAGACTGGTTCATTTGATGACCAAGGCCACCTTCCTTGAGAAGCAACTGGTACAAAAAAGCTGTTTCTGCATGTGTGCCAACTGCACCTGCACATGTTGCCTTCCCATTACTCCTCAAACACCAAATGTGGACAAACATGAAGTACATGCTCTCTGGGAAATTTAATGGACAAAAGAGCCTTGTAAAGCAAGCCAGGAAAAAGTATTATTACAGTGGATAAGAAAATAGAAGGCTACAGAGTCCTCTGTCCTTGTTCCCAGAGCTTTTATATCCAGTCCAAGCCTCACTGCACAGGAGGCACCAGCACTCCTGCAGATGCTCTGCTGACCTTTCCTCAAATACTTCTCAACCCATAGACATCAACCCTTCTGCTTTGAATCTGTCAAAAGAAGTTCAGCTCCAGATACACAAATCTTGATGGAGCCCATGATTGGGAAGGCTGAAGTAGAGTGGTTTTTACCGCTGCTATTTCTTCTCAAGGATTTTTGGAAACAATATCAGCCGGGAAAAGAAGTGTAGTGCTAGTGTGAAGCTTTGCTGTGTCAGTCTCAACTCAAGAACAGGAGGGGCAGACTGGAGGAAGATGTTACTTGCTTGCTAATGTAAAGAAAAGATGAGAAATCACTCATGTGGAATTGATACAGCCAACTCTTGAAAAATGAATTTGCCATGTAGACCCTGTAGAGTGGCCATTTAACCTGTTGAAAATTTGAATTAAACTGTCCAAGGGAAACTTCTGGGCACTGTTTGATTATGGGACCCTTGAGAGTCAAAAAAAAAAAAAACAACATTGTTTTCTTTGGGCAATGGAATGTGTATGGGGAATGTATCCAGTAGTTGTAGTTTTCATCTTCTACAGTGTCTCCTCAGCTTTCAACTATTGAGAGCTGTTATAAGGGAGATGGCTTATTATGAAGTTGTACTGCTAAACTTTTATTTCCCTCTACTTTCCTAGAAGGAAAATCAGTCACTGTACTGGGATGTGGTGCCTTTGGATGTCCATTGCTGAACAGGGGATACAGAAAGGGCTGCTCCTGAAAATAGGAACACATCATGCAACAGCTGTACGTGCAACACCAAGGGCAGTACCCAACCCAGAAACCCAACACATTTGAAGCACCTGACAGACACCTGAGGCTTTGCTCACTTCTAGATGCTTTTTTAGGCAACAACCAAGGCACTGCAGGTGGCAGAAATAATAGCAGTAACAGGTTAATCAGAGCTAGGTGGTTAAAAATAAAACCACCTATTTTGCACAGGTGTTCTGTCTTAAACAGGATGTGGGGTAAGCTGCAAACATCATCATAAAAGGCTTATTTTTTGGGTGGAGCTAAGAATATTGACACTTAGTGACTTGTCTATTAAACCTGTGTGGTTTCCTGAAGATTGCTTTTCTGTGACTTCTGAGAACAGTGTACAGGTCATAGGATAGTTTTGTTTATGAACATAGGATTGTCCCCTGTTTAAACTGCACAGATAATGATCAAGGGCTAAACCACATCAAGGCAGAGTCCTTTTCTGACTGTTGTGTCCAGAACTGAGCAGCTTATTTTCCTTGACAGTGGTGCTGATCTGAAGGTTGGATATATTTCCAAATGCAGGCACGTTTTCTCTCTCAGGGTTTCAAAACTTCCGTTTTCTATTTTTTCACTGTGAATTGTGTATTAAACATTATCTTCCTCCTCTTCCTCACAATTCGGGCACTGCAAAATCTCTATACAAGATTGTAGTGGCAATGTAAATGAAAATCCATGATGATATTTCTATTCAAAGGATCATCCACTGTTACCAGGAAGAAGCAGCCTCTGAATGACAAAGTTTATTATTTTAGTTTACTAGTGGTTGTGGTTTGAAATTATTTGACTGTTGTGCAGAAATCACTGCCATAAAAACACAAGCCACTGAGCTTTTGATACTCTACAGCAGGGAATGAAGCCAAACATATCAGCCTTGAGCTGTGTACTTTTCTGCCCTTAATCTGATCTCAGCAGAGCAATGACATCCCTTCTAGAACATCTGAGCCATTGTGTCTCTGACCTGAAAGGAATACTTAATAGCAACCTTTATAGTGCTTTTATTGAGAATGGAGAGACAAGTGGCTAAAAGGGCTTTGAAAGTTCATCCTTTGGCCCTTCATGCCACCCATCTCCTTTTATATATTCACTAGAAGATATAATAAACATAACTGATACCTGAAACATTTATCAGATGGTATCATGTGATATGTTTCCCATTTATGTTGGCTAATCATCTCCATTTCTTCACATGCATAGATATAGGAGATACCTGCTAAAGATGGTATTGTTATTTCTTACCTTGCCCATGTTTTACTCTAATCCCTAGAGTGAATAGGACACATAGCATAATAGGTATTTTTGGTAGCTGGGAACCTCTGGGATTCTCAGGTCTCAATATTTTGTAGTTTTGAAGAACTGGATTACAATGTTGATTGCATAAGAAGCAAATTTCTGCCCACAGGAAGGGCGTGGTGCCCAGCAGCTTCTGGGCCATTGATGCAGAAAAAAATGCATGTCTCAGTTTTGATCATCACAACCCTGTAATACTAATCACACACAAAACCAGGAGTTTATAAACTACTTTACAAACAACGTGGTGTTTGTTACAGCCAAGTGGATCCCAGAGAATTGTTTCTTTTGTTGTTTGGCCTCAAGGTAAATAGTATTGCTAATGGCAATGCTATGAAAATTCAATACATTGACAGAACAATTTTCCCTGTGAAGTACTTTATGACCTAGAAATTTGGCTGTGGAGAGTCTGATATGTCATTACCTACATTTCTACAAGGAGTGTGGGATGTGGCTGGTCTGAAGGGAAAAGTTGCTATCAACAGCTAATAAGGAGACTTCAGAGCAGCAAGTTTCACAAGTTGCCCAGACTTTTGCAGACAGCAGAAACGCCAGACTTTTCTTGCAAACAGCGTTAAGGTACTATTAACGATCATAGCTGTGAAGGCCTCAGGCTCCTCTTTCACAGAAGGCATGACACCTTCAAACCAGCCCCTCTCCGTGTCCAGATGAGGCCCTGGCTCTGCAGAGGGATGAGATGTGCTTTACTACTGACATTGCTCCCAGCCACTTTTGCACACCCTCCACTCCCTGCTGTCACCCATAAGTGACCTCTGTCTTCTGAGGTCAGATGTAGTGCAGTGTCTCAAAGCAGGACTCCAATTCAGGGAAGGGAGTGTGTGATTTAATGAAAATTTGCATGAGAAACAGTTAAAGGCTGACTCACAACTGACAGAAATTGTCTTGAAATATTGTCAGGAGTGTTGTCTACCTCGACTTCAGACTTTGACACTGTCTCCCATAGCATCTTTGTAGATAAGCTCAGGAAAGGTGGGTTAGATGAATGGACAGTGAGGTGGATGAAGACCTGAAGACCAGAGCCCAGAGACTTGTGATCACAAGAGTAGAATTCATCTGGTGGTCAGTGGTGTTCCCCAGGGATCTATACTGGGTCCTGCACCCAGGAGGGACAACCCCAAGTATCAGTGCAGGCTGGATGCTGACCCAGTAGAGAGCAGCTCTGCAAAGAAGGACATGGGAGCCTTGGTGGGTGACAAGTTATCTGCCAGCCAACACTGTGCCCTTGCAGCCAGGAGGGTCAATGGTGTCCTGGGATGCTTCGGGAAGAGAGTGGCCAGCAGGTCCAGGGAGGAGATCCTGCCCCTCTACTCAGCCCTAGTGAGGCCACATCTGCAGTGCTGTGTCCAGCTGTGGGCCCCTCAGTACAAGAAAGACAAGGAGCTACTGGAGAGGGTCCAGTGGAGGCCACAAAGGTGATTGAGGGAATGGAGCTTCTTTCTTACAAGGAGAGACTGCAGAAGCTGGAACTGTTTAGTCTGAAGTCTGAGAGGGATCCCATTAATGCATATAAATATCTCAAAGGAAGGTGCCAAGAGGGTGGCGGCACCTTTTTTTAGTGGTATCCACAGACAGGATGAGGAGAAATAACTATAAATTAAACACAATAAGATCAATCCCAATGTGAGAAAAAGCTTCTTTATGTTGAGGTTAACAGAGTCCTGGAACAGGTCACAGAGGTCATGTAGTCTCCCCCTCTGGATATATTCAAATTCCATCTGGATGCATTCTTGTGTAACCTGCTCTAGGTGACCCTGCCTGGGCAGAGGGGTTGCACTGGGTGATCCCCAGAGGTCCCTTCCAACCCCAGCAATTCTGTGATTCTGTAAAATTTATTCAGATGTCTGTGGGACTGGAGTGAGCCATAAGCAAGGAGAGGCCTTTCATATTGTAGACTTTTCTTGACTTTAATTGGCTATAAATCATTAAGTTTTGAATGGCAATGCCTCTCAACACTTGACTCTTTGCACAGCTCTTATATCAACAAATATTTTCCCCAAAGTGTTGCAGTAATTATCATATAAATAAACCATGTCTTTTCAAAGCTCGTGACATATGTTAAGAAGTGTTTGCCAGCACAAAGCTTAGCATGGCAAATACAGAGAGATTCCATTTCTTCATCTTTTCAGGCAGACTGTTGCTAAAGAAGGTCATTAGCAAGTTGTAGAACCTTCAGTTGTGATCCATATGGCAGAAACTAACAGCTATCAGCCACATCCATCCCACCAGCCCAGTGCATGGGCTAGGATTTTCAGGAATGCAGGTTACAAGAAAGCAATACAGAGATACATCCACAGCTGGTGTAATTTGACATGGCTAAAATCATAGAATCACAGAACCAGAGGCTGGGAAAGACCCTTAATGTCATCGAGTCAAACCATTAAACCAGCACTAAGGCACGTTCCCAGGTGCCACATCTACACATCTTTTAAACACCTGCAGGGATGGTGTCTCCATTTCATTTTGTCCTATCACTCACTCCTTGGGGAAAGAGACAAACCCCCACCTGGCTATCTCCTTCAGGTAGTTGTAGAAAGCAGTAAGGTCTCCCCTGAGCCTTTTTTTCAGACTCTGTTCTTGATGTTCTTACTTCTCTCCAGTTTTGTTGCAGAGGATTTAGTTCTCACTATTAACATTATAACTCTGAAGATTTACATCTTTGTCATGATGGATTAATGCAGATCATGTCACTGAACTGAGAGCTAGAGGTGTCCTATCCGTCAAACCTAAATCATTCTTGTAAAGAAATGCTCCATTGTATAAAATATTGCAGACTTCATTCCTTTGCATGGGAAAATATTTGATAAAATAAGCTAAGATACTAGAGTAGCAGCCTACACTAGATGGATGGATTTCTGCTGTCCCTCTATGGTAACAAACGAGTATTGAACTTGATTACCAGATCTCCTGATGGAGCCATGGACAAAACTAGAGTAACTAAATAATTAATTACTTTTTGGTGGATGAAATTTTCATTGTAGATACTTGTGGATATTCCTTCTACCTTAGCAGTCCAATCACAACAACTTGAAAACCTCGGGAGTAGCAATTGCTAAGAAAACTCCCTGAAATAAAAGTTCTTCATTTTTGCTCTGTCCACCCAACAGAAACCTATCTCAAGTTAATGGAAAGGTGTCAGGAGATTTCATGGAAGCAGAAGGTGGTTTGGGGAACATGACTGTAGAAGCACTGTACTCTGACTATTTTTCCCAATATCCTTCCCAAGCTAACTAGTATTTGTCATCCATCAATGGTATCCCTTCGTCTCTCCATATCACAAACTCTCAACAGTGAAATCCTTAACTTTTATACATTAAAAAACAACAACAAAACAAATAAACAAAAAACCAACCAGTCTTAATTCAGATACAAGCTATAGCTAATTTATTTACCTCATTCTAAACAGAATAGCAACCAGACTACCTGATGTGCTCTGCATCCACCTTAGCTTGAAACAAGCCAAGTCTGATATCAGAGCGTGAGAAAGGTGGGCTGGGTCCTTTCATACTGACCATACCCCATCAGGCATCTAAAATCCTGAAATTCTAAAGATCTCACATGGGAATGAGAATTTTTTGGGCCTATCTACAGCCTTTCATCTCCTGTGCCTGACTGACTGTGTTCCATGTCTTGACAGAGCTCACTATCCTGATCTGCCACGGCCACTTGCAGAAGCAACAGCTGAATGTACTAAGCTATCAGACACTGAAAAAATAAGAAACCTAAAATACATTGTAGATAGAATTATGGAGCTGACACCATAAAATCCTTGCTGATCACTTCTTTGCCTGAGGCATCATGGAAACATGTTTTTGTCAGTAGAAACCAGATTCTTCTGTCTTGCTCTGGCTGGGTGCTCTATTGCAAGTGTGAGCTTTGCATGTATTCAGGAACTGAGAGCTAAGCTGCCTCACTGATGAGGCTGGGCTGCTCAGACATATTGAGAACCTGGTACTGAGACCAAAACACAAGCTTTGATTTTAGAACTACTTGTTTAAAAAAAAAAAAAAAACAAAAAAAAAGGTAGCCTTCCCCTCTGTGCCCTGAAAACTAACAAAACTAGATATAATGGCAAAAAGTAAAGCTTAGGCCTTAGCAGTTAAAAATCCTTTAAGGAAAGTGAGATAATTCATGTCTGTTTATGAATGGTGTCTGATATCTCTTCCCACACAACACGTGAGATGTTTTAGCAGCACAGACTAGAATGCACCATTTTTGCCCCAAAAAAAGCACTCTGCTCTAAGTCACAGGGATATCCTCTGTCATTCGCTCTTTGCTTCTGGCCCTTTGAATCTTGCCCATTTTTCTGCACACCACTACTTATGCAAGGATGGTGAGTAGGAATATCCGGGTGCTCAGGACCTAACCCTAAAAATGTCAGGCTGAAGTGAGCTGAATCTCCCTGTGTGAGCACACTGAACAATGTAGAAGACAGCCATGATCTCTTCTTCCCCCCACAGGGCAGCTGCTTTTCAAAAGGAGAAAGTGATTCATTTCCTTGGTACTCAGCCTGATCACTTAATACTACATGTTTAGGAAACAGCTTTGGACTGTGAATCACAAAATATTAGAGGTGGAAAGTCTGAGCTGCAGAGGTAACATTTCAGACTCTCCTCTCAAACGTGTCCTATAGGAACAATTTGTTTAGGTGCCCCCCTGCCCTGTGCTGGAATTTCTGGCTTTACAAATACAAATATCCCAGGCTGCTGCACACAGGATGCACACTGGGACCATCTGAGGACTTCTGGTCATTTTAAAAGTGAAGCTTTAATGTGAATATGAGGCACTGTTGAGGATATACATCCGTTTTGGGCTTTGGAAAAATGAACTCAGAGGAGTATTGTGGCACAGCCAACTGTGAGGAGAAATAAGTGTTACTGACTGACAGACTTGTCAGGCAGCCAGGTATAATAAGGTTCTAGCTCCATGTGGAAATAATGGCTTGTGAATGTTTATTTACTTTCCATTACTTTCAATTTTGATATTCTAGGGAATGTTTTGGATGACAAAATGCTTTAGAGTACACTCTTCCCTGAATAATGGAATGGATTCAATTGACAGAACAAATAAACTTGAATACTGAGAGCAAAAGAAAACATAAATAGGCAAGACAGAGAAGTGGTGGGAGGCAGAACAGAGAGACAAGGGAGGGAAATTGCATGCCAAGGTCACAGAGCAAGACAGTAGCTAAGACAGAAATAGAATTCAAAAGACTGGCTTGCTTAGGTATTTTTTTAAAGCTTACCAAGTTATATCCTGTTTATTAAGCTTAAACAGATTTTTTATATTTGTTCAGCTGACTGCAATAGCAATTGTAAATATGAGTCAGGTTTCTTTTCAGATCCTGAAAGTTTCTCTGTGCCAGCTTATTCTAAATTATCAGCTTATTCTAAGTATTCCCACTTATAATGGGAGTTATGTTTTCAAAATCAGAAAGCAGCCAGTAAGAAGCCCCATTCTGCTGCCTCTGAGCCATCAAAATGCCCTGGTTGCTTGTAGAGATCCATTGGCTCCAGGGTCTGCAGCATACAGCTTGCTTTGGGAGATGTTTGGGAGTTTTTCCCAAATTATTTCAACAAAACCTGAAAAAACTTTGGGCTGAGAGCTGGAGCAACTCCATTCTGTGTTGATCCAACTCCCTTGCAAAGCCTCAGGGCTCCAGGGCCATCCTGAAGGGTCCAAATCTGAGATGCTGCAAGGCAGGAATGCTAGAGTCCAGTGAGAAAGCAAAATACAAAATAGCAATGAGCTCAAATATAGTTTATTTCAAATTTTACTTTGATTTCAGATGGTCTGAGTTACACTGTGATCCATCAGCCAGGTGTCTCTCTCACCTGAGAAGGGAACAAGAGAAAAGGAGGAGGTTGCATCTGGGCATACATCTGATGGAGAGGAAGATGGATGGAGTTCCTAAAGCCTGTTTCTTCAGAGAATGGGATTAAATCTGCCTTTGAGAAAGTTGTTCTTACTCATTTAAGAAAATTTACCCTGTGTAAAAATAAATAGACAAAAACTGGTCATCAATCTTCGCTGAAGCTTTTAAAAATGCTTCTTAGGTATTATGGATGGAGTGAGACCAAAACCTATCCTGTTAATTTCTTCCACTATAAAATATGAAGATTTACCACTCAGTTTACTGTGTTCACAAGTGCCATTTTTGATTCTTGTAGTAGCTGGTTTGGGTTCATGCTTTGCCTGAGAGTACCTGCTGACTTCACAGGTTCAGCTTTGACTGTATTGTTTTGGGTTTTGTTTTTTTATAAATATCTTCAACTGAAAAAAAGTAAATACAAATAACTATGCATCATGGACATATTTGGATTTGGAGCTGAACTTGAGGTGCCATGGGGACACCTGCTGAAGATGGCCACATAGACCAGGTTTCCAGCACCTCAAAAAGTCCTTGCAGTTTTCTAAGTACTGTGAAACCAAGGTCTCAAAAAACAAATTTTTAGTGTTATTTCAGTGGAATATAGAGGTTTTTCAGTATATGTGAAAAATATCATATTGCTTCCCTTTAATTGCTGAGCCATGAATTTCATGGGTCTAATTTCACATACTCCCACATTAGAAAATGCACTGTATAATCTCTCTCCATCTCAGCTTTTCCATCAATCAACTGGGAATAATAGCAACTGATTTAGGAGTACTATGGACTTTAATTAATATGTGTACAGCATGTTGAGATCCCTGAAGAATAAGATGCTTTAGAACATCAAAGAATAAACAATGATATTCTTTGTCTTATGTCCTGGAGTCAAGAGACTTTAACATTAAGCTTCAGACCTATAAGGGATTCAGACAGAATCCCCTTACAGCACTAAGTAAAATCAAAATGTGCTGCTGCCAACAATTCTATATTAAAAAAAAAATCACAAGCACTTATTTCCTATTGTCTCAATTTGAGAAAACATTTCTGCATGTTTTCCCACTCCTTGTTCTATCTGTAATCTTACTATTGCTGAAATTTTCAGCTGCAGACTACCACAGGATGATCCTCATTAGCTCTGTGATGTCAAGGAGTGATGCTTGAGGTTCTCACATTAACATCACCAGCACAGGTAATACTTCTGATAAATCTCAGCTGATCTCTGGATGTCCATGAGGCCTGCCCATAGTTAGAATGGGCAGAATATGGTACATAATGTACCCTAGAGCAGAGCCAGTGCACCCAGCTTTGGAGCTGAGTGGTCACAATGCAGTGCCCTCCCAAATTAGCCATCACTAGTGCCCACCTCCATTCTCATCCTGCTGGTCCTCCATACAGCAGTGGATTCTGCTAGTGCAGCCAAAGTTTGCCTTCTGACCCTGCTGAAGGTTTGTGAAGGTATTGGAAGACCCTAAGAACTTTTTGGTTACTGTATCCTTACTACAAAGTGAAGCAGTAACCCTCTGGGAATTCCAGGTAACCTGAAGTCATGACTTCCTTCTTCCACCCACCCATCCCCAACTCCCTAGAGAGAAGTGTGAGATAAAATGTCATTTATCTTTGGAGAAGATTTTCTCTTTGAGAAATAGGAGGCAGGCAGAAAGCCTGAGTGAGGATCTGCACTATATCTACAATTAATGCAAATGGATGAGGTATCACACAGAAACAACAACAGGGTGTGTATAGTTACTGCTGCACCCATAGACACAAAGTGCTAGAGTGCTCCAGAATTGTGTATTTTTCATGAGCAAATTCTCAACTATAAGAGTGAATGATCTTTTAAGTTAATTTCATTAAGTTAATTTCAAAGACTCAGAACCCTAAAGTTTTTCCTTGCATCTGCATCATTTATGAACACCATATAATGATAGATATGGTTTGTTATTCATAAACAAAACTACATTTCCCAAATCCTGTGAATATTAACTAAGATTTCTTATAATTTTCAATGCTTCCAGAACTTAATTCACTTGTCTTTACAAAGACTTTCCAAATGCTTAATAGAAATCACGTTTTATGATCACTAGAAGTGTCATTACCCTTTGAAGCCTATAGCTGAGACAGCAAGTTTCTGAATTTTATTTTTTTTTTACAAGCATAGGCTTTTCATTCATACTTATCGTTAGTTTAGTTTTGTCATTTTTCTGCCTCCTTATTTAGTGTCTGCAGAGGCAGGGAAAGACATCCACAAAGCCAAAGACACCACTGGAGGTCACAGAGGATTAACACAGAGCATTTTTGAGTCTCAGGCTGGACTCGGCTTGTGCAAGTCAGCAAAGTTGACTAGCCAAGGATATGCAGCTGGAGTTTGCAAGGCAGCAAAACTCTCCAAACAGAGTACAAAAATACACCTGGCATCTACATGATGGTATTCTTCAGGGGAATAGATCTTGTCTGTCTGGGGCTGGAATTTCTGAAGACAGAGGGAAATGTTTTCAGGAGGGAGGATGTGTTGCACTGGGAGGTTCAGTCACTCACAAGACATTAAAAAAATGCAGAAAAACATACATCAGAGTTGAGTTTTCCAATTTTTCACCCAAAGGAGGGATTATAAATCTGTAGCTTTCCCTTCCCTCCCTCTTTTCACTGCACTGTTGGCTCTTTCCACTCCCAAGCCCTAAAATGAGTCACCACTTTGCCCTGCCCAGGTTGCAGCTCTGAGAGACGGCTGCGCTTCTTCCCCATCCCTAAACAGTTTCTCTTATGGTTCCCTTCAGATGTACCTTGATTCTATTGAAACATATGAAAATATTAGAGGGAGAGGACAGTTGCTCTCATTTTCCTGGCTATCACAATTTGGAGTGTGCCAATTTCCAAAACAGGGATTGCTGGATAACCACCAGTTATCTGCACTCTGCCTGTGCCTCTGTGGTGTAAAATCTGCCTCCTGGTGACTGCAGGAAAGGTCAAGGACAGGGTTTGTCCTTGCAGTGAAATGGAGGTCACTGGAGCCTGAGGGACCTGAGAACAGTTTGTGAATGAAAACATTAGTCAGATGTCATGACTGAGAGGAAAAAGGAAGGAACATGACTCTTCTCTAGGCCATCACACACATATGACAACAAAAAATTACCCTGCGTTATTCTGTGGTTTTTACTAACTTTAAACCATGTTGTCCTCCAAAACATCTGGATGCTACCAATGACTCACAGAGTGAGCACTTGAAGCTATGACCATTGCAGATAATTGTGCTGCTGCCCTGTGTAGAAAAGGTTTTCTCATATATAAGATATTTTGCTGAATGCAAATCTGAGGGACAGTCTGATATTGAGGCTTTGCTGGAAGAATTCTTAGGACAATTGAATAAAATAGAAGAGATGAGACCCTGGGTTTTGACAGCATTCATTCACTCACTCATTCATTCATTCATTCATGAGTTTTCAGGAATTCAGTTGTGAAATTGCTGAGCTGCAGTATATTTCATTTTGCATAAATAACCTTTGTTGTCAACATTAAGAAAGATGGGAAATGTGACAGTCACCTCTAAAAAGGGTTCAGGGATAAATTTTGTCACAATTCACAATCAAATCAGTAGAAACAACAAGAAGGGTTGAATGAGTAGATGTGGGTCGGACAGAGCCACCAAGCTCATAGTGGAAAAGATGCTTCAGCTAAAATAATGGAGTTTAATTTAGAAAGCTTTTCGTGAGGCCCTTAAGTACAGTCTTAGAAAAAAAGTAAATTTTCACAGGACAAAGAAACAAATCATCATCACAACTTGAATAAACTTAAAAGATGGAAAGGAAAACTTAGGGATAAATGTTAAATTTATATAACTGAAGGGAGCTCACAGTGGAAATCCACAGAGATCCATGCTCTTAAAGCACATAAAAAACAGTAGAAAAAGAGAGCTCAGAGCTCTATGGCAAAGACTGAAAATTAATAATGTAATGAAACCTAGAAAAAACTGGGGGTTGTAGGAAAGTCTCGTACGACTGAATGAGAGGGAAAAATGGCAGACCCAGTACACATGCCAAACAGTATAGAAAGAAATCATATCTGCATGGCCAAGGATTGTACTTCAGCTTTACTCAGTCATGGTAAAGCTCTGGGAAATGCTGAGTGCAATGCCCAATAAAACATCCCTCCAGTGCTCAAGGGCAGTCCAAATTTAAGCAGAGAGCTAGCAAAAGGGTACAGGCAAACATAAAGCATCTATCTCTATGTTCTATATAAATTCACAAGATATGAATTGATGAAAAGCCTTTAAATCTCGTGTCTAGTCCCTATGACCCCATTCTTTTCTTATTTACAATCATTGTGAGCAATGGGTTATTAAGGTAAATGGACTTTTGTTTTGACCCTGAGGGGTGGCTCTTGTGTTAAGTAACATGAGTAACAGCTGTTAGACATTTGTTCAAAGTCCATATCCCAAGAAAAATTACACTTAAGAATAAGACAACAATTGGATATTGACAGGCAAGCATGATGACATAAGTTTTGCAGAGTGATTTTTGAGTATTCACAGTAACCTGGTCTTCAAAGGGTTGATTTTTCACTGGTATTGTAAATTAGACCCCCTATCAAGTCCCTCAGGCTGGACAAGCAGAGACACTGATTATTTCTGAGCACTTCACTCACTAGATACATTATTACTGACAATACAATCTTTTAAATTGTTTTACAGAACCCTTAATTTTAGGATATCCCATTTTCTTCCCCATTGCTAAAAGACACTTCTAATCAATATCCAGGTTTGTTGAATTTTTTTCCCCCTCCAATGCTGCATTTTACTAGCAGCATTTAGAAAATGCACCTTTCTTCTTCCAATTATTTACAAGTACAGGGACTGTTCTCACCATTTTGAAAGCAGCTCGCTGGCATCCTAAGATCTAAGTAATTTTATAATAAGGAAAAGATGGCCCCAGGCTCACAGTCAACATTTACTTGAAGGGATGCTAGATGTCATGCTTGCCTGGGAGCTAGGAGTGACATAATGCACTGCTGGACCACAGGCTGAACAGGTGGGAAAATCAGGAGTGACAAGGAGCACAGCATGGACACATGGACTTGGAAGGTCTCTTATCTTCCCATTGGGGTGGACACGGGATCCCATACACATTGAGCTCTACCTGTTTTTACACCTCTTCCCCCTCTCTGGCAGGAAGGCACCTGTGTGTGGTTGAATTAGAGTCAAATCTGTGGGCTGTGAGAGATGTGCTGGGGCCATGCACACCAGAGAGTGGAGCCCACATCTCCAGGGTTTAGGTGACATGAAGGACAACTGACAGCAGAGGCAGTGTAGATTCAGGGCAACAGAATCATGTTAGAGGCAGGAGATGGATGCTCAGGGGCACAGACCTGCTCATGCTGTTGTGGCTGCTGAACTCAGGGCTGCTCTGCCCACCTTTGGCCAGAGGAGCCTGCAGGTCACTTCAGTCAGGCAAGCATGTGTGGATGGACAGCAACCTGACCTCTGGGAATCTCCCTTCCTGTTTTTCTCCGGGGTAAGAATGGCCATTGAATGACTGTTTTGTGGGAGTCAGACAAGACTCTTTGAGGTCTGCCCTTAATTTTGAAGAGCAAAATACTGCTGCTGTTATGGTGAGAAGAGCAGAGGCAGCTTGGCTTCTGTTTTTACACAGACTGCAAACAGCAATTCTGCTGTGCAGAGCAGTAATCTCAGTGCATCTTCCTCTGAACACCTTTCCCCTGGGGCTCATTGGCAGGCATCAGCTCCCTGCCTCCCTGCCTGACGTTTAAGACTCCCTGGCACGGTCTGGAGTGCTGTAACTGAAAGGGCAGCTCCCCTTGGCTGGGGCAGTCATGTCAGCCCCAGCCCCCTCACCTCTGGAGCTGAAATTATTTGATAAAAATGCCACTGCAGCAGCTATGGGCAGACAGCTCTGCCCCTCCCTTGTCAGTCACAGCTATCTGCCGGCTGCCTCTGTGCTTTTCATCTCCCTTGCAAGTTGGAGGAAAAGAAATAATACATAGCTCAGCTGTTTCTGTCTGTAGGCATTTAAGCTGGTAAGGCTCAGCTGTATAAATCTTCCCAGCTGTGAGAACCTCAGTGCTTTTATTCCCATGATAAAGCCTTTGGCTCTAAATGTGTTTCAGGGATATTCAAAGTGGAAATCTTTCTCTCCATCTGGGGAATTGCTTGGTGTCGACTGACAAGGAAATGGAAGGTCAGTAGCATTAAAAAAAAAAAAAAAGCACCCTGGGTTATAGAATTAACTTTATACTAAACCTCAGTGTGTGTTTTAGGAAGAGAGGGGTGGGAAGGAGGCATGGGGGATGGGAGGTTCGACTTGCGCAGAGCCCTTCATTGGAAAACTAATGCAGCCATCCCCAAGGCGCTGTTCTGCTAAGATCTGGTATTTTCCTGCTGCAGTGGAAAAGGAAGACCAATACTTTCCTTATAGTAACCTTTGCTGAATAATCAGTGTAGTGACATTGAAGTCAGTTCCAGTGGGAAATAATTGCTGTCGCTCTCAGACACAATATGGAAATAAGATGCCACGGTGACAGCAGCAGTTTTGAAGGGCTGGCAAGGAAATACCGATCAAAGATCAATGTCTGGCAGGCAAAGTGTTCACTTAAAGTCAAGGAGAGAATAGTTTAGGCAGAGAGGTTTCTCTTGAGACTGATAGGATTTGGGCAGAGAATGGGCAAACTCAAATAAAAATCTGGATACAAGGGAATTCTAATTCTGCAGATTGGCTCAAAACCCAGGGCACAGATTGCAGCAGAGCATGGGCAGCTCCTAATCTGAAGGGTATTTCAAAGGTCAGCTGTTCAGATGGGTGAGACAGCATCCTTGCTATGGTGCTAGGATTTGGCTTCCACTTCTTTTCCCATTGGTGACCATGAACATGACTCCAGTCTCTTCGTCTGCCTCAGTTTTTCACCTATAAAAAGAGCAATGAGCTCATTCCTTTCTCCAAGGCTGTTGTAAAGGTATCAAAATGCCCATTGCTCAGACCATAAAGTAATGAGCTAAGATGAACTTGAGGCCTTTTTGTTGCCCAGACTTAGATTGTTAAATAAATATGTCCCATTGTTATATAATTATAATTTTCTTTCAAATAAGTCACAAAGAGTTCTGTTTGTGGAACTGATGCATATCAGTTTATACCTGGAAGAAATTATGGTCCATCCAGCTAAGTTTTATTCTTGGGTCCTTGAAAGCAGTCAGATTTTCTCTTTCTTCACCACCCCAATAGGACTGAATATCCTGGTGTGATCCAAGTCCTCAGCAGACAACTGTATGGGGAACCTAAAGGAGTCTCTGTCTCAGAGATAAAAAGTGCACAACTATGTTAATCTATTGACAAATTTGATTTTAAACATCTAAGTGAGAGTTTCCCAAGCATATAATAATCCAAAGGACTGGCTTCTTATATAATAATAATAAATAAATAAATAACTCACCCAACTCTAAGGAGTGATATGTTGTCAGCATTAAAAATACCTTAATGATATTTCTCCTCTGGGAATAAATACATGGTTTTGGATAATATACAGAGCTATCAACAAAGCAGAAGCAAATACAGCACCTACCATTTCCCCTGACTCTCATATTTCTAGGAGGTAAATGAAAGCAAACCAAAGCAAATCACTGTGATCATGAAAACATATGGCATCAAAAGCAAGGGGCTTCCACATGGCTTACATGGGAAACAGAATCTGCCTTCCATCAGCATAATGAGAATTTGTTTCCATGCTGTTCTGATAAAGCAGGCCTCAGCTAGGAGAATAAATATGTTGGTGTCTAGGGATAAATTTAATTATTTTACATTTTTCATTGGTTTTATATGACCAAGGAATGCAACTTCTTGCTTGCCATTAGCAGGACTTGGATGGCTCACAGCTGCCTGCAGTAAATGACTCTAGATAAGCAAGATCTCACATGAATGAGCTGTAAGAAGGGAAAATAAGGGCAACCTGAGAATCAACACACATTGTATTGGCAATAACATCCTGCAATATAACCCCCAGCTGTACAGATCCAAGAGAGGATGAACTGGGAAAAGAGGTGGATTCATCTGGGAACCTTGACTCAGAGTTTAAGCTTCACCATTGATGCTTCATTTCTAAGACATTTAGGAAGAAAGATGTGTCTCATGAACTTATGAGGTGGCCTCTTACAATGTTAGTGTTGTTTCATATGCAGTACATGAACCTTAAGCCTTGGTGCAAAGTCCAGGCAGATCAGCCGGGAATCTTAGAGAGGTTTTTAATTTTACTCAACACAGGGATGGCCTGAGCATCCAGTAAAGATACAGCTATTTTTCTCTCCAAAGGAAAAATAAAAAAAATATGTAATTCTCTAGTAGGACTTGAAAAACCGCTTGTTCTAGCCCACAAGTTACCTTTACAAGCAACAAACCAGTCCAATTCTCAGGGCAGCCCACCCAGCCCTTTGCCTGCCTTGATCTTTTATACTGTATGGCTCAAATTCTCAAAGTCATTAGTACACATAACACCTACTGATATGATTTTTGAAAATTGATTTTAGCGGGAAATGACATCCAAATTGTGATGATGATGGAAGCTAAGCTGTTTTTGAGACAAAATATGGTAGTGTAGAACATCTGCCAAAATGAGGCTTTGCTGATGGTTAATGCAATACTGAAGGATTATCTTTTCACTATAATTTTAACTGTCTTTCACTCAGAAATTCCTATAGCATTTCCTGTGTCCATGTCCTTTTTTTCTCACCTATTACGTCAGATGAAAGACGACCATCAATCAATATGAGTCATGTGCCAGAGCTTGTTTTTGCCAGCTCTGAGGAGGCTGTGCATTAAAATGGGCAGGAAGAAAATTAATGACCTATCGGGCACAAATCACAATTGCAGTGTTTCAGAAGTTGTACAGAGAAAAACTAATTAAACTGACTGCCACAGACCCAGGACAGGAAACTGGGAAATGTGCCAAAACAGCTCCCAAAATAGCTCCTTTCAAACATGCAAAAATTTTTTTCTCTTCTTTCCTCACTTCCCTCCCCTTTTTAGCCACCCTGACATTTATTTCTGCATAGAACATCCAGGCAGTAACTTTCTTCTATCTAGTCCCAAAAAATTCTTCAGATTAGGGTTAGTGTTCCATGCACAGAACAGCTAGCTATTTCTCATTGAAATCCATCACATTTCATAAAAGAACCTCTGATTCATCTGATAAAGAGCCACCCCTCTATCAGCATTCCTTGTGGATGGGCCTCAGCCTTGTCCCCGTGTGGCCATCCTCATGCTCTTGTTGAAGAAATAGGCAGCAAGATGGAGTTTTGCCAGAAACAGACACTGAAAAAGGAGGTGAAAAAGCCAAAATACATCTCCTGAAAACTGGTTGGAGAGAAATGACGCACAAAAGAAATTCACAACGAGGACTCTCCTTGAGGTCGGTGCTGTGTCTGTCTCCCAGATTTTTTGTTGGTGACACAAGAGTCACATTTTCTGTATGTTACTTCACAATGAAGAAAACCATGTTTTCCTTTCCAGTTAGCTCTCCAGGATAATAAAATATTTCTTATTACCCATATGTCAAACACCATAGATTTTTTAGGAATATAAATTATGTGTTGTCCTTTTGTGGCTCCACTATTTCTTTATTTTCATTTAAAACCAGAGTATCATGGAAAGAACCATCTTTGCTGTACATTAGAGAAACAGATGCATAAACCCTTCTAAATATGGCATAAGTACTTTTGGTTAATTACAACCCAGAACTAGAGCACAGACAAGCAGTGAATGGGAAATTCAGAAGTTTCTCCTATATCCCAGCTGTCAGAAGGTACCTCATTTCCAAGCTCCTGTAGATAGTAATTCCATCTCAAAAAACACTGTAGTATGTCAATGTGTTAATTTGTTATTCTGTGAGATTAATATGAAGTAGTGGGAGGCTGCATCCTTTATCTTCAGCAGTCCTATGCTGATTTATGCTAAAGAAGTCCTACAGAGAGGGAGAGATATAAAATGCATGTTACACTGTAATCAACATTAAAAGGAATAAAGTACTTCGGTTTCTACTATCAAGTTTGGCCAGTGATAAAATATTTTTCAGGAGAGCTGGCAGCCCCATGCTGCTTTTTCCCAGGAATTGATGATTCTGACACTGGGGAGAAACTTCATTCACGCAAGTGCTGCATCATTCTCATAAAGGCAGAACACAAAATTCCCTCCTGCATGACAAAAAGTTCCTTGAGTATTAGCAAGCTAAGCTCAAAGTGCCAGGATGCAAGTGACCAGCAAAGAGATATTGATCACAGAGAAAAAAATTCCAATAGCAATTTTAAACCAATCTTGCCAGAAGGCAGCTGGATTCCAGAGACTGACACCAGCTACTGCATCCTTCTGTATCATGCCAGCAGATTTGGGAATCCTTAGGGATCCTTGATGCTAGTCTTTATTCACCACCCAGAAGAGTTGTACCTGGGTTTTTTCCCTTGTTTCCCCTGTTTCCCTTGAATAGATTTGTCAGTTCTTTTTGTTTTTATGGAAAAAAAAGTGATTTAAGTGTGATCCCATTTAAGGATGTATGTGAAGACTGACAATTTAGATGTTCATCAGTTCCCAGATAAAATTTTCATAAGAAACAAAGTGACTTAGGATCCTGCTTCTCAGTTGTAATTAAAATATTTAAGAATTTACATCACAGTGGAAGTCTGAGCCAGACATGAACCTAGATGGCTGTTTGGAGTTAATTTAATTTAGGTCTAAGGGTCACCTAGGCTTTTTGAAGATACTCTAGATATTTTTTAAATTGGATGAGATCTTGAGAATGGGCTGAGGGAAGACTGAGTAGTACTCCATATATCTATGGTCTGTGCTAAATACTGTGCAGTTTGGTCATTTCTCCAGAAAGTAAGAAATTTCAAGTAAGACCAAGATGAACTCACCAATGTCAAAAAAGTTTGCTTATGGGTGAAGAGCAGTAGCAGTTTTGAGGATAAAATTCCTAATCCTTTATGCAATAGATCAGGGGCACAGTGAACTAAATGCCATTTCTCCAGCCCTTAAACATATATGCACTTAAATCAGTCTTCTGGGATATAGGAGTGTCTGTGCTGGAAGTTCGCCTGAAGTTTAAAGCACTAAAATAGCATTTCAGACATAGCAGAAGTCAACTGATTTTAGAGAAATTGTGACCATAGGATTAACTATTGCCCTCCCAAACTTGCAGCAGCACAGTATTCTCCTCTCTTTGTCAGAGAGGAGAGAGCTTTTAGGGCTGAGGTGTGCTCAAAACTGCATGGTCAAAACAGCAGTGAATTTGAGCTGCCCTTTTGCATCCTAGTTTTCAGCATTAAGGAACAACTGCATCAGTAGCTGAGACCAGTAGGAGGCAGGGATAAAAACATGTGCCATGTACACATCATGCCCTCCATCTTCAGAAATCTGGCATATGCTTGCACAGACCCTTGCATCCTAAGCTGACCCCTATTTCCTAATCCTGTCCTCGTCATATGTGCTGGCTGGGATGATAGTGGGGAAACCTCTGTTAAGTACAGACCAGCAGGGAGACACTGGGCTGTTGCTGACTGTGAGCTGCTAATAGCCCATGCCTGGAAAATGGTAATTATTATGGCATGCTTGTCTGCTTAAATTTTTGCTCTATTCGTGGGTCAGCCCAAAAGCCAGAGCTGTGAGCTGGTTTATAGCTCAGGTCCATTTCTCTCTTGGCTGTATTTTGCTCGGTGCATGTAGTTAGTTTCTAACTGATCAATCTTGTCAACAAGAAATTAGGAAGTATTTAGCTTCTCATTTCTCTGGATATAATGATAGATTCATAGACATTAAGTGGCTGGTACTTACGGCTACCTCATTTTAGCTTAAGCTGTGGCTAAAGCACCACATTTTGAATGTAAGACACAGGATTCAACCTCATGGCTCCAACTGTCGTCTAACTCAGGTATGTATCTCAAGGGATAAAGACAAAATTAAAACAAATTCTACTCCTAATACTGTGAAATCTGATTAGTGCAGAAAGGGCAACTCTGAGCCGATATTTGATATGGTGATGATCACATTTAACCCCATTAGTCATTCCTGATTTGCTTAGCATGTGCATCATGCTGGACAAAAAGAAATATTCAGAGACCAAATCAATATGTTTCTTTTAACACTGGGTGTGTCCTTGGTTCTTTCAGTTCACAATGACCTCAAGTGCTGACATCCAGATTTGATCCAAGTTTTTATTCTACTTTACAGAGATAAGCAGAATAGGGAACTCCTGATTCCAGCACCAAGGGAAGCAGGAGTTACAGCCATTCTGGGAATTTAATATAAGTTATTTTGTGCATCACAGTGTTTCCAGTGGCACCATTAATTGTTCATTGATCCTCTATACCTAAAAGGTTACAGCAGGGTTGTTTGCCAGCATCAGTTAAGCAGAACAATGGTTGTGATTGGAAAAACATTGAACACTTTCTACGTTAAAGTTTTGCCTTGTCACAGTTCTTTTTCTGCTGGGTTACTCTCTTCTGACATGTCATGAAACACCTGTTCTTCAAGTGGTGTCTTTGCATGTTTTCCCTGTTAGTCTCTTTTTCTCTCTCTTTCCTCTTTGTGAAAACATAGTTCTGACAGTGACTTTGGAAAACTTCACAGCTGTTTTTCTTATTCTGAAAAAGTCACCCCACCACCCACAAAGGATCCCACTTAGCTTTTCTTTATGGCACTGCCATTGTGTGGGTCTGTAAAGCACCCTGCTCCTTAAAAACTGTGCAACCAGCCACTGTTGTGTCATTTTATTCATCTCTTTGTAATTTTGGTTTTGGGTAAAACTGGATTTTTTTTCTCTAGGACAATGATGCAGGGAAGGAAGGGAGCAAAATTTTAAAAGAGAAAAGCCTGATGGTCAGTAAATAATGAAAAACACTGACATAGCTAAAAAGCCTTCATGAATCAATGAGTCACCCTGACAAAGGCATGTGGTAGAGCTAGGAGTCAGGGAAACATCTAGACATTTGGCCAATCCAATGAGCTCAAATAACAGATATATTTAGCAGTGCTGTGGGACATGAAGGATGATTCTCATAGTCAGGTTAACCCTTCAACAATGGCAGGCATAATGCCAGTCTTCTAAGCACTGACTGAGATACTGGGCAGGAAAAGTGCTGTCTTCTCATGGGAAGAGATTGATGTAAATAGGTGTGTAAATAATTGCTTTCCTATTCCACCCTTGTTTTTGTGAGAGTGACATCCACATGAAAAGCTGTAGTAAACTACTCAGTACAAGGTTATCCAAGCAGGCTCAGGGGAAAAAAAAGTATTTGTTCTAAGAATGATGATGATGTTTTTACACCTCTCAGCAGAGCAGAGGCAAGGGGCTCCTTTTCTAATGTCATACAAAAAAGCCCAATCCCAAGGGGCTCCTTTTCTAATGTCATACAAAAAAGACCCAACAATGTCAGTTCTGTGGAAGCAGGCCAGAATCAGTAACTCTCTGTGCCACTTAAAGGTGTAGAAGGGCAGAGCAGAATTGTCAAAATCGGGCTTTAGCATCTCTACAAATTGTGAGGACAGCACAGTTCCAGGACAAGCCTATTAAGGAGAGTCTTTCACCGCAGACAGAAAAGTGAACTGTACTGATCCAGGAGTCAGGAGACTGAGATTAAACCTACCAGTAGTACAAGAAGGAGGTGGAAGATTGGATTCAAGTATTTTATCTACTTTATCTACCTTAAGAGACTTATCTGTGCCTCTTGCACAGTGAGGAAAACTGCTCTCTGGGGTTAGCTGAGAGTAGGGCAGGTACCACTCACTGATGGTATGCCTGAGGTTGGTACCTGGTAACTCACAGTGTCTGGATTAGAACATAGAAATTTTTCAGAGTTTAATTTCAGGGAATAGCTTTGGTTTCCATTCAGTTTCAGAAAGAATTAAGAAAATTAGATAGGATAAATTCCCTCTTTTTTCTATCTGAAAACATTTCTCGATTTCACCTCTAAGGGATATGGCCAATATGCCTCAAAGGTCCTCAGCAGGTCACTGAGACCTGAGATGGTGTTTAGTTTATCTAACTAAACACCATCCTCAGACACTCTGAGGGAGGTGGCTCTCTTTTAGGGAGATTAACACAATGCCATTTTACCACAGAAAAGAGGTTAAATCTGATATTGATAGTTCTGCTAACTGCTCAATTATTTTCACCCCAGGATAGGAAAAGTCTATGACAGACACTACAGAAAGGAGAAAATAGAAAGATTAGGAAATATTAAACTGAATGGCAGCAAAAGCTGGCTCAGTCTCACCAGTATTAATTGAAAGGATATTTCCAATAACTTTTGTTTAAGTTAAAGGAGAGCACAGTTTTCCAATACTGGATTAAAATTTAGATTAAGTCAAGCCCTTATCGTGACCTTGTTATAGTCTTGACCATTCAATCATTGTGCAGTTGGGTCCCTTTCAGAAAAATGGAGTTCACACTGCTGTCTCAGTGATTGTATAGTTTCCCACAAGGCAGAAACCCAGTGTGGTTCCCTCTGTCCTCTGAAAGGGTCAATGAGCCCCAAGCTGAAATCACAAAGTGTTGTCACCATGTTGTCTCTATTCCTGAGTGGATTGTTAGCACAGGATAACCAGGATCTACATTTTGGGCTGGCCCCAAAAGCTCTGACAGTGACATTAATGCTGCATTTCAAACATAGGCTTGCTTTGTACTGCTGTATCTGGCCATCCTATGGCCACCACAAAAAACACCACATGGGTAAGCTGCTAACCAGGCTGCCTAAAATTTCAAGCATTTGCAGGGCATTATTTGTGAACACTCTCTAGAGTGAGAATGATACAATTCATTAGAAAATGAGCTTTCAGACAAATTTACACAGGAGAAAGAACTGACATCTCTTGAAGGAATCATTGTAAATGATTTATGTGGTTTAAGTCAAAATTGACTACGAAAGGTCGTTCGTCCCACAGCTGGTGGAACGATTTATAGCTGATAAAAATGGTAGCATTCAGGCAGCCAATCTCTATCAAAACCAAACAAATTTATTACAGTGTCTCAAAGCTTAATACTTCCTTCACAGAGCAAAACCACAAAATATGTGTAAGTTATGTTAGTGGCATGTGTCAATGGCCAAAAAAGAAGGTTTTGAGATGGAAGGAATTCCATACAACATACCTTCTGTGCATTTAGTGAACATCAAAAATCAGCATATTCTAACTGCAATGTTTCTTGTTGCAGTTTTCTGGAAATACAGTTTATCCTGAAATGACAGCACACAGAAACATAGAGGTAGGAGTACAGGACTATCCCACCAGTCCCTTTTCATTCCTGTTTTATAATCCAAACAGTAAAGCAGATTTGTGAAGGAAAACAGAAACCTTACTGTTAGTGTTTGGAAGTGCCAGACTTTAAAAAGAAATCAAAATACAAATCACAGTTGGATTATCAGTCTCTAGTCTTGCCCTTATGATCTATGTATTTTATTAAAAATCTATGAACCCAAAAGTCTATGTCTTAAAGGCTTGCAAAGTCTCCAGCAGATGGGGTTTTTTTTTGTGCATCACTACTGGGCCAAATTTGCTCAGCCTGGCATTTATTTTTTCCTCTGCCCCAAAATATTATTATAATTTGTATGCTGAAGTGCCAGATTTTCTGATTTTTCTGAGCTGCTCTCATCACTAGAACAGGCAAAACTGGCTTTAAGCCATTTATATCTTCCCCTGGAGTCTGGAGACAGCCAGATGTCAGTCCAATACCTTGCATAAATTACAGCAGCCTCAGGAATGTTCTGCTTGGTTATCCACACACACAAAGGGCTACTCTGGTGCCCAAGAAAAATCAAGAAAGCAGAGTGCTTCAATTAAGTTCCTGATATCTCCTTTCCATTAGGGGAGCACAAAGCACAGTGTGGTTCTTGGAAGTTCTTTCTTTATGTCATGAAGAGATTTAATTATTAGTAAGAACCATAAGAGGCAAGAGGTACCAATTTTGTGACCTTGTAGGGCTGGAACACAGAGAATGTAGCATTGCTGAAATTTTATGAGCAAGAATGATATTTTTCTTTCTCCTGGTATCAAATGATACAGGAGAGTAAGCTCTGCTTTCCATAATATATTAAATATATGCTATGACATCAAGGAGGTATTTTTTCACCTAATGTATCTTATATCTCAGTAATTTAGGGTGCAGTCTTGCTACCTGTTCCAGGGACCTAAATTACACCAGGTCAGTGCAGATGCAAAATTATATCTATAATTTTACAGGTTTAAAAATATATTTTGTGTTAAAGACAGACAATTGAATATAATATGTGTATATGAATGCATATAGAGGATGTAAATTCTGACTGGTTTTCAAGGGAGCATCAGTAAAACATTGCCAAAGGGAGAGAACTGCGTGATATAATCCATCTCAGACATTATTTCATGATCAAGGTAATTTTTCTGTCCCTGTGGCTATATTTTACACAAATATTGCTAAGGAAAACTGTCCCAATTTGTTTCATCATGCTTCTGAATGTAAATTTTCACTTGAAGTGCCTTCTGAAACAGAAAGTGAATGCTGAATTGAAGGGCTTGTGTCTGCAAATGTGGTGTGGGAGAGCCAATGCCTGAGTCACGAGGAAACAGCAATTACATCTGTTGTAAAATCACCTCCCATGCAGAGAGAATCAAGAAGAGGAGCAGAGAGATATGTCTGTGCACAGTGGTATGTGTCTTTAGCACACATTTCCTATTTTCCTTCTATTTATATCTTTCTATCTCTTGAAACATCTTCCCTGATCAGGTGGTTAATATTTTGTGTCTCCTCCTTATTCCATGTCCCAGTCCTTTGACCTGTATCTCTTCTAAGAATTCTTCTTTTGCTATATTGTCCTGAGCATATAAGTTTTATATAATGAATATGACACAATCTTTGACACAAAAAAATGAGGTGTAAACACTTTTTTTATTATTATAGCAATATGAAAAATAGGGCTGAATTAAGATCACTAAGAACCCTTAAATCTCAATTTTTATTACATGCCTTGAAATTGCATCTATATTCCCTTTGTGCACTTCCTAAAAATGTAATTTTCCAAGTCTTTGAATTATCAAATGAGAAAAAAGGATAGACTTTGTACACTTTCTATTGCACAGAGAAATGCTGACACCCACACAAATCACTGGGGAGTTGGAAACCTGAGATCTTCCTCTGCCACCAGGCTTTAAGCAGAAACTGATAGTGGTAGATAATTGTCATCCTTTCTATGAAGAGCTCTGAAGGAGAACCAGAAGCTTTTTTCAGAGGGTTTTGCAGAGATTTGCTTTTTAGCAGACTGACACATAAACAAATGCATTGAATGGAAATGTGGGCTGCTCTTGTGGGCACTGCCAAAGCCTGGTCACAAAACAAGTGTTAAGTGTTTCTAAAAGTCAAAAACTTACTCTGAACCATGAAGCATTATAAATTTCAAGAAACAACTTCTCCACCTTTTTTCTTTCTTTTTCCTTTAACTACAACAAAACCAAACTACCTCTGTTTGGTTTGTTTTGTTTGGTTTTTTCCCCCCAACTTCATTCATGAAACTAGCTTCTCTTTAGGAAAAAACAAACAAACAAAAAACATTTGAAACAGGCACCTAATGTAGAGTATTAAACACCAGTTCATTAAAGATACGAAAAATTATTGTCAGCTGGAAAGCAAGCCTCCCTAATGGGACGTATCAGACTGATGTTACCAGCTGGCTTGCAGTCTCTGCCTATAGCAGTTGAGGGAGTTCAATAAATATTTCAGACTTCAGAAAGTCTACAATATAGAACAATATAGGAAGCATAGTAACCTATTGCTTTTTTTGGAAATCACTTGGCCTGCAATTAAAAAAAAAGTCTCCCACAAATATTAATACATTAAATGAGGTAAATGTTTTTCAGATGTTATCATTGTTCAAGATACTTTCATCTGAAGCTTGATATAAATTGGTAACAGAGTATATTAAGGACTCTTCAACCTCTACAGGTGTAGTTTTTGCACATGGGGTTCTTGATTATTTTGTTTCTTGAGTTTTTCTGAAAAAGATTCCTCTGGATTTATTTTTACCCGTTACAATTTACTAGAGCAATTCTTCTTGGCACTGTGACTAGGTCTTGTGAAATTCTAAGCTTTTTATACGTATTTTTTTTTAAGGGAGTCATTTTGTATTAGCAACAGTGTATTTAGATCTCGTCTCTACAATCAGCTTCTAAGACTTCTTTTACTCTTTTTCTGGGTATCTGAGACCAGAAAATAAAGAGATGTTAATTAGACATGTTTGTTTTCTAATTGGGGAACAGATGGCAAGACGCTCTAGTATTTTAATGGTGACTGAGGCAGGTTTTGGGGTAATACTTTTGTTTAAGTGCCTGGAAATTGTATAAGCACAGCTCAGTTGCTCCTGTTACGTAGCTGTCTGAGACTGACTGGCTGTCTCAGGACATAGTCACACATCCTCTTCCAGCTCCAGCTGTTCCAGCTGAGACATTTACTCCCCACAGCTGTTCATCACTGCATCCAAACTGGAATTCTTTACCACCCATCTGATTTATTGGTGGAGAAGCTCTCAGAGGCAGTCCCCAGCCTGCTCTAACCAGGTTAACTACCACGGTGGAAGTGCTGTGCCTGTTTGTCTGTAATGCCAGGGAGCAGCAGAGCCTCCACATGGGAGGGTAAGAACATTCACTGCTCAGGTTGGGAAGAGGAATGAGGTGGGAGGGATAAAGCCACCTCTTTGGGAAGTGCTATTAAGGAGAGCATGAAAGGCATGTCCAGCCTCTGGGAATGACAGCCCACTGCCACTGCAGTGTGCATGCAGAACATTCAGATGCTTCTGTTTCATTTTTGCCTTGGAAAACATCCAAAATCTACCAGCTAGTCTCAAGGCCCTTGCTTTGAATAAGTTTGGAGCTGTCTATATCTATGGAAAGTTAATCACATCTTCAGAGCACTGCAGGGCAAGATCTTGAGAATATTTTTCTTTCTGAAGCAGACATCACAGTGAGTGGAGAAATAATAAAAAGGTGACATTGGCAAAAAAAGGCTCATTGCCACTAGATGATTTGACCAGCTCCACCAAGGAAAGACAGCAAGAGAGGGATTTCAAGGAAAAATAAGCTTCACATTAGGGTATGAGAGTGATGTATTCCTCTCCTCCCCTCCCCTCCTCGTTACCAAATTTCCCCACAGATATCAAACTCCACTCCTGTTAATTTTAGAAATATCAAAGTCTCCAAAACAGAGGCCTGTCATTTTTTCTTGGATATAGAAGGGTCTACCCATTGTAAGTGGCAGCTGAACCCAGAAGCTACAGCTGTCCTCTTGGTGATCCATGCAGGAAGAAAGAATTATAGACTGAAGTAAAATATTTTTTTTTAAATCATAATAAAAATATATAGCAGATTTTAATTTTTGAGTGAAGAGTGAATTGTCAGAAAGAAAAAAAAAACAAAAACAAAAACAACAAACAAACAAAACATATATACTGCTCCCATCTGCAGTTACTTGGCTGGTAACAACAAACATTTGTGTAGCATAGTATTGCTATTTTCTGGTCTTCTGTCATCTCTTTACTTTCTCCTCCCCTAAGGCACAAGGATGAATTTGATGACTCCTAATTTCTATGATTCTATCATAGCATCTCACAGCTTCCTAGCTAAAATGCTTGTCAGTGTGAAATGAAAGGTTTAAAAGAAGAAATGTATTGCACAGAAGTGAAAGTGCCAGGGTGAGATCTAACCTAAGCTGAAAGTATATGTCACATTTTTTTTTTTTCATCAGCTATCAAAGAACAAAATAAATTATTACAAATGTGAAACGCTGAAGGTACTGAGCACCAGGAGGACTATCCATGGTGATGGTTCTGTGCACAGAATCATCTTTGCCATTATTAGATTTAGAAAGCTCATAAAAAAGTCCGTCATTCCTGTGGTCCTCAGACCACATTATCAGACTTTCCATATCTCCTGAGACCTGTTGGGGTGATCTGAGGCATGGGTATGTGGAGAAGTGAGAATTTTTCTGCTTTTTGCAAACAATATAACTGGGTACTGCTTGAGTGGGCAGGAAAAGATCTTGTCCTCAAACATGTTCATAACCTCTTAAGTAGTAGAAGTTTTTTAGTAGTAGGAGAATCAAAAGCAAATTTGTTCATGCCAACTGTTGCACAATATTTTCCTACTCTTTTACAACACTGAAAACAATGCCAGTAGAAGGTACACAAGTTAATAAAGTCATGCCCTTCAAGCTTATCAATATGTACTTGGATCTGTATCATTAAGGTTTCACAGTCTTTATAACTTTCTTGATAGTGAATAATGTGTATTTCAGTCAGGGACTGATATCGGAGTTGTTCACATAACTTTTGACACAGTTGGATCAGTGTAACTTTATACCTGCTGCAATGATAAAAGCATTAATAGAGGAATGTGCTCTTCTGAAACTGCCCAAACAATGGAAAATAGTTTATGGCTTTTGATATATTTTTGCCTGTGTTATATTCTTGTATCACTCCTCTTTTCAAAAATTCTCATCCATATTTTTCAGATTGGTTTCCCAAGAGAATTTACTCAGTTTCTCTGGGGGAAACTGGCTGTTAAGGCTAAATCTGGTCACAACCCAGAGGACCATTTTCCAGCCCAAGCCAATTTAGGAAGGGAATGGCAATTTGTTTTCAATGACTTCACTCACTCTTTCTGCAATATTTCCAGTAAATGTAGGCGTTGCTCTTCTGGTGTGAGCTCAGCACATCATTCCTAATGTGGTCCTAACTGAAATTTTATATTACTTACTGAAATATGTACTTTTCTTTATATGTTCTTTATCTCTCATAATCTTATGCTGAATCATTGTAAAATGAAAAAAATCTGATGAGCTATCCACAAAAAAACCTAAGCGACATTAGATCATCACAACTGGTGCTGTTAAATCAAATGTAAATAGCCAGTTATTAGCCAGCAGATCCAAACCACTGCCAAATAGTTTTTGGTCGCTGTGTTTACACAGTGACAGATTCTCATGTTAGTCATATCCTTCTGAACAAATGTTTTGGATGGATTCTTAAATCAGTGTCCACAAGGAAATAGAGGGAGGCAGCCAAACTCAGTTGAACGACTGCCATTGACAAAGGTTAAGCATTTACAGTCACTCTCTGCCTAAGTATTCTAAGGAAATAGTAAGGAGTGAAAAACAGAAGGCAAGGATGTTCTGTACTCTCAGCAACAATGCAGTAAGGGCGACAGAAGTAATTCCAAAATAGCCAGCTACTGGGCCAGATCCTGTTCCCATTAACGTCACTGGTAATACTCCCTTCAGGCCTAAAGGGACTAGGATGGGGCAACTGGTCCTTTGAGTGACTAAGGAAAAAATAGTGAGGTCTTGACTCTTCTCTTTTTGCTTCCACTTTTTGTTCATGAAGAATCCCTATGGGACTGAATAAAACTAAGTCAGGATGTAAAGTATGTGCCTCCACCAGACTGCCAGGAAGGCTAATAACATACTGCATCCTCTAAATTTCCCTGAAAAACTATACCCATTTTCCCCATTTCTTTTCTAGCTACTCATAATATTTCTTCTGCCCCAATTAGTTTCACTGACAAAAAAAACCAGCTGGATTACAGCAATGGAAGAATATTTTTGGGTGAAAATAAAATTTAAACCAAGGTGGATTTTGATATTTCAGTCTCACATCACACAACTGTAAATGCAGATACATCTGGGATGACTTTTTGGTCACTGCCCTGACATTTAAACCTCAACCCTCACATAAACCTTATGCAGGGCAGATGGATGGACAGAATTCACTGACACAATTCTGCTTTGACATCTCTATAGTTCATTGAATATACCTGCAGGTATCCCAAGGAATGGAAAGTCATGGACAACTGCTGCAGGCACACAGGACACAGGGGAAATATCCTTCCTCACCAAGGACAATACAATTTTTGTGTTTCACTGTTTTTCTTCATTTTCTTTGTTTTTCAGATTAAAATTAAATCGGAAAGATTTACAGCAACTCTCCTGCAGATTTTTAAAAAATAAATGCAAAGTAAGGAAGATATATACTTAAAATTTAGGACCTTACCCGCTTTTAGCCTATAGTGTTTCACTTGTTATCCTTTAATAAGCAAGGGATGAGGATATATATATAAGCTGAAAATATAGATCTTACTCGTAAAGTCAGACAGTATCTGAAGAATGAAAAATTGTTTTCTCAAATGTCTGATTTGTTGTTCTTAAAGAAAGTATCACTGAAGATATACAGGCATTGAGCAGCACACTACTTTAGCCTTTTTAGGTTTGTAAAGATCGTTTAGTTTCTATAAATTAGATATGCTCCAGCACACACTGTAGTCAATGGTAAGACCTATAACAACCGTGGAACACAGCTTGGGCTTTTAATCTCTGTGCAGCAAAGTGCAGAGGCAGAGGACCTGTGAAGTACCCACTGCACTGTGGCAGAGGTGAGAGCAGGGAGCCACAGTGAGGCAAGGATCAGCTGGCATCGTGGAACCACACATCACCTGCTCCTTCTGGTTATCAGACATGGCACCTTCTTTAGGAAAGAGAAGATGGGAGGGAGTGAGTTAAACATGTCCAGGCCCAGTTCTGTCCCAGACAGAATTCTCATTGCATGTCCATACAAAAACCAGCTGATGGGGAAACTGTGTGGGGCCCTCTGAGAGAAAAGCCTCTTGCAGTCAGCCAGACCTCCCAAAATCCACCTCTTGCCCCATGAGCTTGGAGTCCACTTTTCCCCGTTTTTGCCATTATTCTGTTCTAGTGAGAAACAGCTACAAGTGATTCCTCAGCGCACAAAACCCCATTCAAAAGAGAGTGGAAATGTTTGCCTGTCCCTGGCCTTTAGCCTTTACAGAGAACTTCAAAGGTTTTTAGTGAAGCTCTGAGAAACCTGGTCTAGTGGAAGGCACCCCAGCCAGCCCATGGCAGGGGTTTGGAACCAAATGATCTCTAAGGTCCTTCCCGACCCAAGATGGTCTATGGTTCTACGAATCTGGGCCACAATTTCAACTCTTACATAAAAAACCTTTATTCACCAAGACTGAGATATGGCAACCAAGACTTTTGCTCATATTGTAGTATAACTAACCAGGATACTCCCTTTTTTACCACATTTCTAAGTTCTCTTGAATCAGTAGCAACATCCATGAACAATAGTGATGGGAGGCAAACTTGCCATATTTTGTTCAGTGTAATCCAGAAAAGGATATGTCTGCTCAGACATGCTGAAGTAACCACTAAAGTTTTCCTTAGTTAAGGACCGCTAACTAAATCTACAGCTAGCCCAGATGGGGCTACTTTTCATGTTAAAATGTTGAGTTGCAGAAATATGTATCTCAGCCATACAAATTATCCTGAAAACTAAATTCAGGGTAATCTTCTCCTGGCACTAAATCTGAAGTGGATTAAAAATATATATTTTAACAACATTGCATTTGTCAGGTTATTGGTTTAAAAATTTTAGAACAAAGAAACAAAGAACTGGAAATCTTCCAGAAGATGAGATAATTTGATGATTCCCCATATAAATCTAACATTTCTTCATTTTTATAAATGGAATTTTGCAGGTCATTAGTCCCTTAATGTAGTATAGCTATCAGTTGTAGAGTGTGTGTGTGTGTGTGTGTGTGTGTGTGTGTGTGTGTGTGTGTGTGCAAAAAAAAGGCATTAAAATGGTTGAGATACAGAGAAAATTGACTGCTGCATAGTCACCACTTTTAATAAAGATTTTTACAACACCCTTGGTATTATGGATCTATAATATGCAAATGTGCAGCATCATTAATATGCATTTGCTGCATACACCCTCCATAACAGAGTATGTTATGGGAATACAAATTAAAAACAATATACTCGACTCAGCTAAATTTTAATGGCCCATTGTATGAGTGATCCCCAGTTGGGAGGTACCTAAGCCCTTTGTCTTCGATACTTCCTTTCCTTCCCCACATCCATTTTCTTTATTTGCTCTTGTTTTCACTGACACCTCCACAACTGAATTAGTTAGGTCTCAGCATAAAAAGTAAAGTAATATGAAGGTTCTTTGTTACCTTCAGCAGGGGTAGCTGGCACAATAACTGAAAGCTGAGTTCTAGAAATTAGTTCAGCCAAGAGTGCCCATAGTGGGATAAGCTGTGCAGCCCAATCTTCTACATAAACGTACCCTGAGGTTACTTTGGCTTCTATTTGCTGCTGAAGGGAGCTCAGGCATTGCCTAACAGAGGTGAGTCAGTTGAGCACATCCCCTGGCACATTTCTGCTCTCACCTTCCCTTCCTGGCTGCCTGTCCAGGGAAAAGAAGCTTCTGATACCTTCCCCTTCATCCATCCAAACCTCTCTGGAGGGACAAGATCACTTCATCTGGCAAACCAGACCAAGAGCTCTCTCACTGACTCACATATACCAGTGACTTAAGTTTTGACAGTGGATGCAATCACTGGCCCCAAGTTTTCCCTTCTGACTCTCTACCAGAGTCAGCACTTGTGCAGCAGGGACAGACATAACAATGAAGCATCTTTAAAGCATTGCAAATTACAGCCCAGCATTTTAATGTCAACTGGTGTTGACTGAGGCTTGACCTGAGTCTCAAATTGAAGCCTTGCAGGAGACAGTTCACAGGCAGAGCAGACAGGGACCCTGCTGGCATTAGGAAAAGCAGATGCCACCCGAAATGAAGTTACCCATCCTCATTAGCCAGTGCATGCAGTCAAACCCAATAATGAGCTTGCTGTTCTCATCAGTGCTTTTTGCCTGCAGGCTCTAAACTTCATAGGTCAGATGCACCTCCAACCACACTGTGGGGACAGTGTCTTCTGACAGTGACTGTGAAAAGGATGGGTAGGGAAGGTAATGTTTTCCACTGCCCCAGTTAAACCTAGCAATGAATTGGGTAAAAGTCCTAAGTGGATGTTTAGAGTTTAACATACTGCCAGTTTATCCTCAAGTATTTAAGGCTAATCTTATATACACTTATATAAACTGAAGAATTTTTAAAAAACCACATGCACTTTTAGTTTCCTTTACTCAGTAATGGATTTTTATTTATTCAGTAATGGATTCCAATGTTATTTTCCTTTACTTAACAATGACTGTCCCAGAGGTTAATCCTTCCAAAATGCAATAGGAAGAAAAATAACACAGCAAGATGCACTCTGCTAATTGGGCTTCCCAATATGGTGTGAGGGCATTTGTCACTCAGCCTGCTTATTCAGTGCTGCATATTCAAGCTGTTTCAGCAGGTCTAGCTACTCTTGTGGGAAATTAGGCTGCAATCAGATTCTGCAGTCATCCAGGTCTAGACTGTGATATTGATCACAGAGCAGACAGACTGAAGGAACAAGGTTGAAATGGCCACTTTGTATAAGAGCACAGTTACTTGACAGAAAGTGATCTTTTGCAGATGCAAATCTGCTATGTGAGGTGTAATGTGGTTGACTCCAAAAGCTGTGAAATGGCTGGGAAGCCACAACATAGGAAAGATTCCATTTATTTTAATATATCTGTCTCATGTCACCTTGTCCATGAATCTGAGTTACACCAAACTTTGGAGTTTAGTGTAATTCAGGATCTCTCAGATTTGTAGTCATTAATCACAACGTCTTTCATGGAAATTTCATCATAGATGTGAAGAAAAAGCATGCTGCCCTGATGCAAAGATTGCAGAATCTTTGATGCAGTTGCTCTGTCCACAAATTCTTTGGTAAGTCCCAGCTCCTGCCTACAACAGGAATCAACAAATTTGAAAACCTCAGGAAAGCTATACAAGTTTCCATCATATCACAGATTTTCAACTCAAAGCTTTGTCCTTTATCAATACTTGAAAACTACTGAACATGGGTTGTTCAAGTTCTTCATGCTTTGAACTAATTTTACCACAGCTATAAATGACACATTGACCAGTGAAGCAAGAATGGGATGACATAATGGAGCCAAACATTTTCATCTTCCAGTTTCAACAAGCTGATGATTAGTTGTGAAATGTAATATTGATAATGTTCTAAGTGTTCCTGTCCAAAGATGAGTGGAAGTGGGTATGTAATGTGAAAAAAATCTTTGTTTGTATACAAATAATCCTGGCTAGAATGGGCAAAAGTCTACATAAAAATAAAGATCCTGAACACTGACTTATAAAACACAGATATAACTTCCAGAGGGCAAGTGATGACAGAGATAGAAATGGCAGTTGTGAACTAGGATATTATTAGCTCACAACCATAAGTTCCTAACAAAAACAAAAAAATCATTGACAAAGTTTTTTATTCTTAAGTAATACTTAGTGTGCACTATACAGGAAGGTCAAAGAAAACTGCCAGTGGATTGACACAGTCAGAAAACCTAGGCTATAAAAAAACTATAGTGAGCACTACTACAGATGGAAAGGAAAGGACTCTTACTGAGGATAATCATAGTTGTGGATTTTAATAAACCTCAGAAAATGTAACTGTCCAAATAACTTCTAGTAGTACCTTACAAACTCTTCTGAAATCACAATATACTTCACATAATGTTTTCATTTGTGAATAGGATAACCAAATTTACAGTCATGCTTAAGTAAAACACATACAAAATAATCACTTTTTGAAATTATTATTTCCTTTCCTATCTTATTTTTTATAAACCCCAGAGAGTAAACCAAATTACTGATTATTTTGAAAAAGATTGAAAAATATTTTAAGTGCACTTGCATCCTACACTTAGAAATATTTGATCCATTACTTCCATCTCTGTGAAATAGTGTCCGTGAAGAAAATACTTGGCCAGCTTTTGAACAAAGACTGGAAATTGCTCAGAAGATATTCCCTTTTCCATACTCCCATGGTGCCTAGCAGCAATGAGCACCCTGCTGTCTTCACAGCTGGAACTGCTAAAGGAGAGTCCCAAGGATGACAAAGACCTTCTTCAGAGAACCCTCCCTTTGGTGGGCTGCAACAAGCATTGCTGACAATAGCTCCTAGTGAATTACTTTCTAGCTTACAACAAAAAGACTTTGTGCCAAAATTCTTTCCTAGGACGTACCTGGTACTAAAGATCTTTTCCCTCTAAACCAGTAGCTAGTGAATGCTCTACCAGACATAAGAGAGGGGAAATGGCCTGCACATCTGAGAACCATGGGTTTCTACACTGTGCCTGAGCAAAAGTTTAAAAGTTCATATGACCATCATATATTTCTCAGAATAAAAGAAGCAAAATGAGAAGTATTGAATAGCAAGCCTAAGAGACCAAGAAGTTCACTGCAATATCCACCAGAATGTCAGTTTAAGCCCTGCAACTTACAGCAAAATAGACTTTTAGCAGAGAGATATTTCCCTTAGAGAGTTAAAAAACACCAAGTGTTAAAAAACACAAAAAGTCCGAGCTGAAGGAGACTGGTTCACAGCAAATAATTGAAAATTCCCCATGCTCTGGTCTAGATTCAATTCACCTTATTTCTAGAAAATAAAATAAACCATCATTTGATAGGATAACCTTGGTTAATCATTCAGTCTCATAAGAGGAAGATGGCAGGTCACAATGCTCATCCTTAATGGCAAAAATAACTTCTTCATTGAAAATTCTGTGTCTCTATATAGAATATTTTGTCAAAAGATTATAAAAGTTCATGTGAAAAACAGTGCACAGGGAGGTTCAGTCTCGTCTGGCTGAATTGGCTTTGAAGCACTGGTCTCTGAACCACTTGCTACAATTAACAGGTCCCTTTCCTCATTAATATTGGACCCAGCTGTAAGGATGGCTCATCTGGCACCCTGATGAGATCAATGGAGGAACATAAATACAACAGAAGCCACTGCCATCAAAAAAAGCTGCTTCTTCAGCATAAGAAAATAACTAATTTACATAAAAAAGTGATATTTCATTTTCTCATTCTATGACCATTAAAATAAGCTGGGCATTTTCTTAATATCCAGAGGAATAAAAAGGAGAAAGGCCAGAAGGTGTGACACAGCACTAGTGAGGACCAAATAAGACAGAAGGAAAGCTGGTTCAAGCTCAAACTCAATCCTTTCCTTTCCTTTCCTTTCCTTTCCTTTCCTTTCCTTTCCTTTCCTTTCCTTTCCTTTCCTTTCCTTTCCTTTCCTTTCCTTTCCTTTCCTTTCCTTTCCTTTCCTTTCCTTTCCTTTCCTTTCCTTTCCTTTCCTTTCCTTTCCTTTCCTTTCCTTTCCTTTCCTTTCCTTTCCTTTCCTTTTTTCACTAAGATGCAAACATATTGAGCCAGAAGGTGTTCAGACAGAAAATTTCAGAAACTATAGATTCGGTATTTGAATCAGATACTGTTTCCCATCCAAGGATCTTTAGATGTTTTAGGAAAATTGATTAGACTCCAGTGCAACTGAGAATGTTATCCGACTCATCTGACAGAGAAAAGAGAATGACATTAATTGCTACTGGCAGAAAACAAGTCTGTATCAAAGCCTGGGCCAAACCTTCGAAATCTTGTCCTCTACTTGCAAGAGAATGTTACTGTCCACTCCAATGACTCTGGAGGTTGAAAATACTTTCTTTTCATATTCTAAGCATACACATATATCTATTAAAAACAAAAAACAAAGAAAGAAAAAAAAAACCATGCCAACCGTTAAAATCAGCTATTGGCTTCCTCAGGAAGCCAATATTTTGACTGCTTTAAAAATTGGTCATTAAAAGACTTAAAATAGGTTTCTTTTATCAACTTATTTCTTTGTGAAAAACCTAAGAAACCTATCTTGTTCATTAAATTGACAGCCACCGCAACATTCATGCCTTCAAAACAACTGAGGTTTCAGTTTCTATAAATTAGTGAAGGGGCACCTCAGTGTACTCACTCATGTTTCACACACACCTGTTAAGTAGTGATTGTACTTGTGAATTTATAATACTTGTACTTCCTGTGGACGGTGGTGCCTCTCCTGCCACAGCCATGAGAGGATTTCCAAAGCTGTTCAAAACGTTTATTATGGGAATAAAAATTGTTATGCTGAGTGAAAGCTTACATGTTGAAAAAGTCCAATTCTTCAGAAGCCTGTGTTCAGCCAGCTTGACAGTCTGTGAGGGCATTTGTCCTGAGGCAAACGATACACTGTCAGCCCAAGGGAACCTGCTCTCCTGAAATTTATCTGGGATACCACAGCAGATGAATCATTCTTCTGGGAAAAGCGTCCGTGTGTGTGCTATTAAGAAAGAAAACGGGACTCGGAACGTATTTAGCAGATCTGTAACTGGAGTTGAGTAATGCAGCCAAGCCCCAGATTTCAGCAACACATGCTACTCTGCCCTCACACTACTCGTAAACAACTTCTTTCCTTGCTGCTTTCCAGCCAGTTCACTTCCCTTTCTAATCCCAGGAAGTCACTGCCCACCCTTAAATGCTGAAAGATACATTTTAATCAAGAGGAGAACTGAACAGTAGCATAATTTTACTTAGAGCACACACCAAGCCACACTTCAGAGCTATTTGGGGAAGAAACCAACCACAGGCAGGCAGCCCCCCTTGCAGAGTTCAGGCTGGGTGGTCACTGGAGCCAGGGACAACACAGTCAATTCACACAGATGGCCACTTAGTCAGCCAGGCACATTTGGGGAATAGCCAAGATGTTAAAAAGGAGATGCACACCTTCAACTCCCTGCAGCTTGAGTAGCCTAGACCTGCAGGAAGAAATTTATCTTTTTTCCTCTTCAGTAGCTCATCTGGGGAAAAAGTGCATTGGGAAAAATGCAGTTAAGGCTGAACAGACTTTCTTCTGCCAAAATGTTTCTGAGTGTATGATGAGACTATCAACATTTTAAAAATTCTCTCCAATTATTTGTACCCAATATCACCTAGTGAATTCAATTTATATTTACAAGAAGCTTAATAACTCCATTCTATTGCAAATTTATCATTCTTCATCACTCCCTGTACTTGCTCTACCCCATAGTCCATATTTTTTCAGATTTCACACATATTCTCTAGGATCTGTGTGCCATTTTTCTTGGTATGTTAATTGCTGTCAGATCAGCAGGAGCTGGGACAAACTGTGCAGTACTCCACAGCCATTTCAGAAGATGGAGAATGAAGAAAATTTTCTTTGATCTGTTTAAGGCATACTGAGACACCCAGGGTATTTGGTGAAGAGGGCAACAATCAACATATCTGATGAAGACCCATAATTCAAAGAAAGATGGGCTCCCATGCTCACAGAAGGCAAGGAGTAGATAAGGAACAGGAAGAAACAACATTTTATTAGAGAGGGAATGTCAAAAGCTGGAAAAAGATTTAGCAATTTGTGAGGGCTAATGTTTATCATTAATATTGTACCTGGCTTTAGCTCTGTGCTCTGAATAGATTAAGAATTGCAAGCAAAACCTTCACCCTGAGTCAGGCTGAAGGAAGATGAACATATGAGAAAACACATTGCTTCCTACTTTTCATTTCATCTTATTTACTTCCTCTTCCTTGTTTTCTTCCCCTTGTGTAAGTGACTGTATATGTTATTCTCTACTGCATCATCCATGTCATAGAGATGATGTCCATCCATAAGGCTGGGGAGGGAAATAGCACATCTAAAACACATAGATGCACATTGCAGCTGCCATTCAACAGAGACACACAGAGATGTGACAAAGTCCCCATTACACTTTGTCCTTCCATGCGTGTCATCTCAAGGTCAGTAACTCCCACTACTTGTTAGCTGCAGCCACTGAAATTAAAATTAGTAAGCTTTGGGTCCTTTAAATGTCACAGAGGGAGGCCCAAACCTCTTTAACCATAAAGATAACATCTGCCTCAGAAATGGAAAGCCAAAGAAAAAAGCCCAGACAAAAACCAGTTGCGTAAAATGTGTAAACTTTGAGCTACTCATTAAATACAAAACACATTCATATAAGACAAAAGCCTGTAACAGAAATTTTTAAAGCCCTGAAAATACAGTATTTTTTGTATCTATATTTTCTGTATCTTATATTTTTACAGGTCTGTAAAAAATAGTTATCTCTAACATAAGTAGAAATGCCACAGATTTACCAGGGTCACTTGGAAAGTTAGCAGAAAGAGGTCACGCTTCCAATCACATTAATATACTAACATGCCCAGCAGTAGATTATGTTAATTTTTAGAGCAATTTTTTAAGATTTGTAATGCAACACTTGATAGGATTTCTGAGCCTTCTTGGAGCTTATTAGTCTGCCTTTATAAACCAAATGTCAGCTTTATCAAAGTTAAACATTAATTATTAGTGATGGGCAAACCTCAGAAGGTTTAGAGGTTTGGTCTAGTTTGACCAGACAGGCATGAGACCAGCTGCTTTTGTGGATCATTTTGATGGCAGATTGGACTCCTGATTCTGCAAATGTTACACAGTTATTGCAATGTAAGCACCCAGACAGAGCCTGCTGCCTTCTAGGAGGATAGTGGAGTGTCCTGAGCTCAGCAAGCGTGGGGCTGCCTGACTCATCCTTGTCAGACTGCTCCACCACCACTTCCCACAGCATCCACTGCAGTGGGTGTGACAGAGCACCATAACAAAACATCCACAGGGAGCTGGGACTAGAACTGAGGAGAGGAGAGGAGAGGAGAGGAGAGGAGAGGAGAGGAGAGGAGAGGAGAGGAGAGGAGAGGAGAGGAGAGAAGACATACTATGATATGCTGAGGTATACTACCAATGAGCCAGAGAAGTCTTACAAATATACATTAGGAGTCACAAACCCATGAGCCTGAACACAAATCAACATATTTGCAAGGGCTGTGCTTAAGCTGAGGAGCCCAGCCTCTTCTCAGGGCTTATTGGCTCAAAGATGGTGACTTTTTAGTCTAGCAGAGCACGCCAACATGGTGTAAGTGAATGGTATGCCTTTTGGGTTGAAGCTTGCAATGAAGAATACCGGGTGTGCCAGCATACACCAGTGAAGACAGGCCTGAGGGGGGCATGTGTGAGGAGCCAAGCTTTTGGCCTGGAAGTAGGATTGCTTACAAGAAAACGAGAAAGTTCAATTTGTTTCTGTATTTCCATGAGTAATCAGGTGAGTTTTACTGCATGGCAGAGATTTACTTGGAAAACCTGTGATCACATTGAATAACCAGCAACAGGACTTCACCAGATAATGCTCCTCCCTGTCCTGTAACAATGGTCCTTCAGAGCAGACCTACAAGGCTAGTCCTTTACCTCTCTCTATCTTTTCTTTATTTTTTAACCCAAAGCTGTTGTTTAACATAACTATCACCATTGCTACTTGTGGGAGCCATAGCAGATGGCTCAGATCACCACAGCTCAAATTTCTTCTTCACTGCCAAAGGGTGGTCCATCCCTTTCCCCTGTCATCTGCTGAATTTTTAAGCACTGTATGCAGAGCTTGTAGATGAGAAAATTCCCTACATACACCCAGCTCTTTAATAATTTTGAGGCAAACTTCTGGTGGAGGTGGGATGGGAAGGCATTATTTCAAACTGACAGCCAAAACTCACTGAAATCTCATCCCTCTGTTACTTTTTTCAGACCTGCCATTGCATCCAGAGGGGAAAGTGAGCACTTGCACGTCAGCTGTTTTTTGAGAAAGAAGGACTGAGTCCTCTTTCATTTTGAAAAGAAACAGGCACATCCCTCCAGGGGATGGTTTTACCTTGCATTAAAGAAAGTGTCCATGTCATTTCCATTTCCTGTGGGGAAGTCTTTTCTCAGTGCTGCAACTTTTGAGAAAATTCCTGAGGTTCTTGTAACTTTCCTCATCCACTGCATGGAGAACTTTAAGACAAAGACACTTACATTTCCTTTCATAGTGAAAACCAACCACCGGAAAATGGGCACTGGTGACACAAAGTGTAAAACTCCACAATAAATTTATGCCTAAGTAATAGAACAAATTAGTTGTGAAGCAGAATCTGAACCTAGTTCTCCCAAATCCCAGCTAACTATAGCTGCTGCACCAACTGAAGGAGCAAGGAAAGATCAGCATCAATCTTCCCACATTACTTATTGTAGAGAGCCTACAATTTCCCCCTTAGTGCATGGAGATGGCCAGTGGGGAGAAACATGGCTTTAGATGAATCTTCAGGTCACATCAGCCCAGCTACACTCATGTCCTCATGTTAGAACAAGAGCAGAGGTTATGAGTAACTGTGTCAAACCTGAGTCAGATGTCTGGACATTATGGCAGTAACAGCAGCAGAAAGCACAAGAGTGAATGACATTACAGCCATAATGAGAGCAGCATTCAGTGGAGGAGCAGGTGTGATTTCAATCATATCAGTAACAGAGACAGGCAGTGTGGAGGCAGATGGGCCTCTGACAGAGCAAAGGCAGCCAGCTGCAAGATGGAAGATGCTGCTGCAAAGCTGGTGAGACAGATGCTGCTGATGGGAGTGGGAGTGCAGCAGGAGCTGCAGCAGCAAGACCTGCAGCAGATGCTGCAGCTGCCTCAGAGCAGTGGGCAGCCAGAGTTTAGAGATGCAGCTGCAGGTGCTCTTTGCTTCTGAATTCCTAGTGGTCACCACTTGCTGAATGGGGACAAGGGCTTTTACTTTTACACAATAATTTCTGCAAATTATTGGGGTGTGGCAATATATGGCACTAAAATGAGAGCAGGATTACATTTCTCAGTGATGATCAGCCACTACTCCACTTCACAACAGCATTTACAGGCCATTCAGTGGAACGAAAAATACAATGAAGAGTTACTCTGAAAAATCCTACCTCTACCCCTTACGCTGTTCTGTAGCTGAAAGTATTTTATACCCCAGCCTTCTCTGTGAATGCAGACTCTTCTCAGCTGGAGGAGGAAGTGACTGTGACACTTGCTGAAATCTTCTCCATAGATTGGATTGCTCCCAGGTTTTCACCAGCTGAATGTCTCAATGTCCAGCCTAGGTCCTCTCTCAGCCTTGTGACAGACCTTTGTTGAGTCCAGAGAGAGACTATTTCATCAGATAAGTGGTAGAAATTATGCAAGCCTTTCCAAAACATGGCACAACATTCTGATAGTTTGGGACATATCAAGCAAAACAAGACAATATTCAGAGCACGAAATTTTGTCATGAAGTAGGATTTTTTTATATATTTTCTCAGAAGCGATGCATTCAATATGAACATCTGGACTTGCCCAATGAACACATATTATTTTTGTAGAAGAAAAGCTTCAACACTAAAATTGAAAGATTTTTGAAATTGGATGGTAAACAGAAAAATAATACTCTCCGTGGCCTTGAGATTGTGGTGAAGGAAGAATGGATGCTACAGTCATAGTCAGTTACAAAGATGTGCTCTGTTCATTTAAGGAGAGTCTCAGTTCTCTTTGAAAAAAGGGTGATGTTTTCATTCACTATCCATTAGAACTATTTGAACACTTCTTAAAGATATTTATAAGTCTTTCTAGGCAAACATTTCCAAACTGTGTGTGCAGATGAGCCCTTGAGAAGTAACTTGATACCTCTTAGTTACACTGTAATAATTGATATGACAAGCTCCAAATTTCTCCCTTTCCCTCTCCTTTTTTCCCCCCCTTCATTTCTAACTGTAATTTCTATTCAAATGAAATCTTAAATATTCTGCCCTGACCTTTGCTGAGAGGAATTAAATTACCTATGGAGTTTACATAAATTATATGGCCTGTTTGTTTATGATTAATATTACACAGAGATCAATAGAGCCATGGAACATCAGTATAAACTGGCTTCTTGCAAATGCCACCAAAGGTCACAAAATTCTTTCCGGGAAAAGGGGACAAGAGACATGGTGTGGCACATTCCTGTCGTCAGTCCAGTGTTTGTCACTGCTGCTGCATCTGCAGCCACTCAGGGATGATTTATCAGCTGTTAGAGGACACTTAGTACAAACACACTATAAGAACCAGCTGAGGAAAAATTAATTGCATGCAGTGATGACTACAATTCATCATTCTCAAAAAAATGGCTCAAAAAGTGAGAGAAGGATGATACATTGACCACAGCTCAGATAAACTGCTTTTTATAACACTTTGGAAACAGCCTCTTGCTCCCACAAATGCAATGCCAGTTTCCTCGTGGAAAAGGCAGCTCTTATTTCTTGGTTTATGAGATGGAGAGGACACACTCAGTATGCATAGTCAAAAGATTCATTAGAAATTACAAGCTTGTAGGTTGTAGAGCTGCTTTCTGTGTGCCCTAGGTATGTTTACCAGAAAATCTGAGTTTATTCTCATATTAGGTTGACAGATTTAATACAGTGAAAGCGCAATACTGTCAACGCTTCCTGGCTGATCAAGACTAGATGGAGTGCCAAGAAAATGTTTCCCCATGTTAAAAAGAAAATGGGTTGAGAGAACAGAGAAGAAGGAAATAGAGAAAGCATCCTACTGTTAGAGCAGTGATATGAAATGGCAAATTGGGTTTGTGTGGCCAGGTTTTGGTAGTGGAGGGGCTACAGGGGTGGCTTTCGTGAGAAGCTGCCAGAAGCTTCCCCCATGTCTGGCCAATCCCTGGCAGCTCCAAGAAAGATGTGTCTCTGGTGGAGACTGGGCCAGTTAGGAGTGATGGAAACACCTCTGCCACACACTCGTAAGAAAGAAAGGTATTGTGCAAAGGTAATTTCATCCAGAGAAGACTGGGATCAGAACATGTGAGAAGAACAGCCCTGCAGACGCCCAGGTCACTGGAGAGGGAGAGGCAGGAGGTGTTCCAGGCTGAGATTCTCCTGCAGCCCATGGTGAAGACCATGATGAGGCAGGTGTGCCCTGGAGATCCACGGGATTCATGGGGATGCAGAGATCCACCTGCGGCCCCTAGAGGAGACCCACACTAGAGCAGGTGAATGCCTGAGAGGAGGCTGTGACACCATGGGCTGTCCATGGCAGGGACCTGCAGGCAAATGGAGAGAGGAGCCCATGCTGGAGCAGGTTTCCTGGTAGGACTTGTGACCTTGTGAGGTCCCACAGTGGAGCAGCCTATTCCTGCAGGATTGCACCCCATGGAAGAGTGACCCACATTGCAGAAGTGTGTGGAGAACTGTCTCACATGGGAGGAACCCCACGCTGGAGCAGGGGAAAGACTTCTCCCCAAGCATCAGCAGGAGCAACCTGTGGTGAACTGACTGTAAACCCCACTCCCATCTCCCTGTGCTGCTGCGGCAGGAGGTCAGGGTAGGAAGGAGGGAGGCACTGGGGGAAGGTGCTTTTAAGGCCTTATTTTACTTCTCATTATCCTGCTTTGATTTTGTTAATAATAAAATCAATTAATATCTCCAATTTGAGCCTGGTTTGCCTGTGATGGTGTTTAGTGAGTGATCTCTCATCTTAACCCTTGAACTTTGTTATATTTTCTCTCCCCTGTCCAGTTGCAGAGGGCAGTGATAGAGAGGCTTTGGTGGGTGCCTGGCATCTCAACAGGGTCAACCCACTAAAATCTCCAAAGACTGTACTAACTACATCTGAGTCAAACCATAGAGTTCAACCACAGCTTTCCGCTGAGGAACCTCTGATTTTGAAAATAAATGGTCCTATTCTGACCCTCACCAGAGTTAAGCACCAGACGCAAAACCTTTTGCTAATATTGCTAATGTGAGGGGAGATTTTCACAATTGTTCACAAAGTAGCAGCTCCCATTGTGACATATTTTGAAAGAGATCAGTAATTGGTGTACATAGTTCTTAGGACTTCTAACCAATTATCTCTGTGCCAAAATAGGAACTGAGCTTTTATGAAAATCAGTTCCTTGCTGTGGTAATTAGCAGAGTTTTTTGGGGTTTTTTATCTGCAAGAGGTAGGCAGAATGATTTTAACTTGACTTTGAGACCTGCAGGCTGAATTTCCAGTCTCTGAAAGAAGGAAAAAGCAAAGTGGTACCCTCCTTTGTAGACTGGGATAGAATTCTTTGGTGACAACCATATTTTGGTTGGTATGAAAGTCTTTCTCAGCTCTGCTTGGGATAAACTTCTATTGGGAAGCGAGACTTACCAGCTTTATCTCCAGGGTATGAATTTTTGGGGCTATAATAAACATGGATTATAAACCAACTGGAAAAGTTGGTTTTATTGCAGTTCTACGTAATAGAGCACAAAAGCACTTGACCAAGGACTTCTGCTCTACAAAGCAGTACAGCCTGCAATTTCATATGTAGGAAGATGACTTGAAGCTATACAATCTGGAGCTTCATTCAGAGTATAGTTGGATTCAGGCCTTTGGTTTGATCCACTGTGGAAAGGAGGCTCAGAAGCTGAATTGAAGTGGTATAAAACTTGGATGTTTAAAAGGCCCCAAAAGCCAAGCCAAGTTTTGATGTGGAATTATGCTCTGAACAGCATTAGCAATATTACCAATCTTTCAATTACTATGCAAGCCTCTTTCAGCAAGCCTGGAGTCAGAACACCATGCTGAGGGAGCATTCAAACAGAAATGATACATTCAGGGTAATAAAACTCCCATTGTTTCCATGTCCTATAATAAAGCCTGTAAACCACAGATGCGATCAAGGCCATCTTTTGCAGGGCAGTGCACATACAAGCAGGATGAGACAGGCTTTCCTCTGCTCACAGACCACAAGAGAGGGAGGGAGAAGGGTGAGGATGAGGGGAAGGGACTTGTCTCCATGCCCAGCTTGGCAGGAGCAGAGCCCAGCTCTGCCTTCTCACTCACAGCCCAGCAGAGTGGGAAGTACTTCCCACAAGTACCAGCTGCAGCTCAGATGGATGTTTTAGGTTCCAGTTACAAAAGGAGGCCTTAATGGGCAGCCCTGTTTGCTGGCTTGGAGCCTAGGGGTGTCAGAAGGGGTCTGTCCACTCACACCAGCAGATGTGCACACTTACTGTGTGGCTGGGATTTTAGCAACCAGGATGGGCTGCACCTGGTCCCTTGTACAGGGACAACTGGAAATGATCTACCAAGTGTCTGTCAGGCAATGGGGGGCACTGATTTCTGGTGTAAAACTGCAGTCCATTAACTAATGAGAATATCTTTGAGTTTTTCACCTATGTCCCAGTTGGTGCTGTTGATGGTGTAGGTTAAGCAGAACATGAAAACTTCCATGTACATTCTGTGCCACTGCCAAACTCTTACTGGCAGTCTCCAGCCCTGAGGCAGGCTGCTAACACTCAGCTTCACAACAGATCTGTGTGGATTTCCACCTTCTTTGACCAGTGACAATTGTACCAATATCAGCCCATTTGGACACAGGCAGAGGTGAAATGTCCCTGAAGCCTGGAGAGAAGGGCCGTTTGGTGAGTGGACTTGTGTTAGAGCATCCCACTCACAGGCCAGGAGGCATGTCCATACCTTCAGCATCATCTCTGAAGACCTCGTGGCCACCACTGAATTTTGAGTGAGTCTTTGGCTGGTTTTGTGCGTTAAGGGAGGAGATGGGGGTATAGGACAAGAATCATCATCTTTGCTGGAACAGCTGAGCATTGTAGCTCAGCCCTGAGATTCTGCATATTTCTTTTTTACTTTTTGGGTTTGGGTTTTTTGGTTTGGTTTTTTTGTGTTTGTTTGTTTGTTTGTTTGTTTGTTTGTTTTGTTTAATTTGGTTTGGGTATTTTTTGGGGTTTTTTTTGATTCCTAAGACATGACCATGATGGGGAGCAAAATGTCTTATCAATAGTTTGCAGTGGTAGTGACACAGGGCTTTAATGCAGGAGGGTGTATCCACATCCTTTTTATTCCCTTAGGGACTATGTTGTATTCTAATGTGAAAGATACGAAAAGGTCCAGAAAGCCAAACATTGCTTCCAGGACAACTTCAAATTAAAAGTTTGATTATGCAATTACATGATGACCTATAAGAGAGGAGCAAAAGGGGGGTACTGGTTCATTTCTCTTGTGGGTCAGGATACCACCACCAGAAATATTAAAGTAGTTTATAGGTTGTATGATTCATTCTACAGAGGAAGGAAAACACTTGAAAATAAAATTTAAATGATGATGTAAAAATTGAGTTTTTATCTGTGCATGTTACATCAGTGCAAATCTATGCAAAGAAACTGCAACACAGCTTGGACCCTTTAGGCATTTCTAAATGTTCTCAATTAATACATAATAATTGAAAATCTTAAATACTTGAAAACTTATTACAGACATTGTCATTCTTGGCATAATAAAAATTAAAACCAGCATTGAACATAAAGCATATTTTACCACATCAAACTTTAGCTATGATTACGAATTCTCATCATTCCTTCACCAATAATTTCAAGTATTAGCCCAAGGCAAAACTTTTTTGGCATTCTCCTTATATTACCCATAACAGAATGTCAGTTTTAATACCTAGGTCCTTTCATGTGCCTTTTCTTGAGGTGAAATCCTTAGCTATGAAGGGGCTGTGGCACTTCACCCAGTTTTCCAATGATCTTCATGCAATTCCAGCCTGTAACCAAGCAGAGCAAATGTTTATGCACAGAGCCGAAACAAATCAGCGCTGATGCCACCACTGAGAACTGAGTGACCTTTGGCAGAGGAGCCCAGCTTCCAAGGTTCAGCAGGCAATGAGGATTAATTTTATGGTCTGGACAGAGTCCTGAATTCCAGGCATAGAAATTGGATGTTTGTAATAAGCTATTTACAGTTGCAGTTCTATTATTTTTATTGGTCTTCAAGGACCCACAAACAATGCTGCACATTTTGGTCACCATCTCCTAACTCATTGTGTATTCACTGTCTCCATAAATAGATATTGCTTGTTGGACAGCATCCTCCATATCTTTCTCTCCCAAAACAAGGAGCCATTGGGTTAAGAATTACAAAAGAAGAGACACAGTTTTCTCAGCTCCCACATGGAGTGGCTATAACTCTGTCACCAGGAGAAAAGTTGGGAACTATAGGAACAACCACAGCATTTTTAGTAACACATATTTGCAGAATGTCCAAAAGAGGAAAATTCTGTCAGAACTTAGAGAACAAAACACTCTAATGAAATCTTTTCATAGTGTTGCTGTCAAAGCCTTTCCTCATTTCTCTCTGGTACCTGAATACCACAGACAGGATATTCAGCACATTTTATCGTTGCCTGCAATTTTCATTTAATGTATGAAGCCCAGGCAAAGCTCTATGGAAAACTCATTCTAGATGTATAAAGTATGGTGGTGTATGAGGTAAGAGTCATTTTTCCTGCATGCCCAGCCTAAAAGCTGCCGAGTGAGGGCCTACAGAGACACAGATCTGGAGTCTTGGCTGAAGTTGACATTATAAACCTAAACTCTGCCAGGCAACATTTTACAATCATTCAGCTTTTCTTCCTCTGTGGATCTGTAGATTCTTCCAAATGCTCAGTACAGGCAGTACAAATTTATCAAGCACAAGGCTGGGAAGCTTTAAATACAAGGAATGTCTTGGATCTGCTGCAGTTTGAGCAGCAAATTTGGTCCATAAACTGCTCTTTGAAACTCTTTCCATGAACCAGTCTCACAAAGTGACTGATATATGTATTTTACTGTAATAATGTTAACTACATGTTAAAGCAAAAATGGTCAAGGACTGCAGCAAACACCAGCAGAGAAATTGTAGATTAAATTAAAAAGGGAATTTTTTTTCCACACTTTCCAATTAAGTCACAGGGGACACTAAGCCAGAACCAGGATGGGTAGAGGAGTTGCTGTATACTCCAGCTCAAACTTGTGTCATCATTATATTGATATTATCAGCATAGTATCTTCTTGGAAAATTACAGGAGTAAAAGGAAAGAAACAGCATGGAGAGTCCAGACCCTCAGTCAGTAGTGTTCAGAGGGCCAGAGAGAGAAAGCCATAGTCAATTATTAACCAAGGTCAATATTTATGGCACAGGGAATCATTTTAAGTGTACATTATTCATGTAGAGACTTGTAATGAGCACTTCATGCTTGAATAGAGAATGTATATACTGGGATAATTTTAATAAGAAAGCTCATAGGAAACAGGATATATCTCCTCGGAAATGGTCAACGTGTCTGTCTGTCTCTCACTCTTGCTTCCATTGAATCAGTCAATACTTTCCACCATTACAATTCATGATCAGAGATATCCTTCAGCTGGAAGTTAGTAAGAACGGAATGAGATTAGTTTTAGACTTTGGTTTTGAAGCTCCTATTTATGCAAACTGAATCCAGACTGTGGATTTTTCTTCAAAAATGGTAATGTAACCTAAATTATGTGAGGAACTCCAGCTATCCATTCCACATACCAAAACAGACAGAGGCCACTGCTGGGAGCATTTTCATTGCTCAGTTTGATGAAGTTTCTGAATCACACTTCCACTTGCTTCGTGAATCCTTCCTCCTCCTGGAGTGTGTATCAAGGATAAGGATGTGATAAAACACTCTTGAACTAGGAAATGACAGCTTTGCTGTGACAATGCTGAAGAAACAAGTGGCTGGGTTATATGACTGTAACATGTGAGCCCTTGCATTTGGGATTTTGCTTGTTTTCCACACATTCATACAGCATCAGTCATTCACTGAGAGCCTGCTCTTCATGCTGTTGCTCTCACACACACAGAAGAGTATCACAGTATGCTGAGTCAGGCTTTAAAGGAATTTAGGCAAATAAAGATGCTGAATAGCTTCTAATAGGATTTCCAAATATGCCTAAGCACACAACTTCTGAAAGGCACCTCTGAAAACTCCATAAAGCAGTTATGTGCCCCTCAAAGTGCTTGAAAATCTTATCATTGAAAGCAAGTAAATTTCTTGCACTCTTTACCTGTGATTTTCAACAGAGGCTGGAGAGTTTTAAGTGTTCTGGACTCTTTAGTTGTTCTGTCCTTTGAAAATCCCAGCCTAAGACCTTATCCATTGCCAACAACATCAAAGAGAGGAAGCTCAGCAAAGTGATTTAGAAGTTGGTACTAACAAGCACTCTAAATCAATCCAAAACATGTCTCATGCTGGGTGATGTCTGCTATTGATCAAAGGGACAGGACAAGTCAAGTCAAGGAAACATGATTGGGAAAATAATAAAACAGCCCCAGTGAATGTTTCAAGGTTTTTCTTAGCTTGAACGATGGCACTAAAGTGCAGTGCTGGCTGAGAGGTGATCATCTGTGGTATACTCCCTAGACAAAGAGGAGACATGGTATATTAGAGGGACAGTAAAAATGAATTTCCCTCCTCATGACCCCTTTTTTCAATCTACAGTTTATTTATGCCTGCACTAATCTCAAAGATCTACAGATGGTCCTTTCAGGTTGCATGAGCACTATAGTTGTGTATAGTTCTTAACATTAAGACTATACACAACTAATTCCTTTCTGACATTGCATTGCATTCATGCATTGCTAATATAGCACAGTAGATTGGTACTCTGTAAGGACCTGGCAAAGCAGTTGGCATGCCTGTGAAAAAGCTGTGGGAGATACTGCCAGCTCACAGACCTGCTGATGGAGTCAGATAGCCTGGAAAGTGCAGAGAAGTAGGGAGACCTGCTTCCAGGACAGGGCCCTTCTCAAAAAGAATAATCTATCAGGGTCCATCTTACACAGAAGTTTTTTTGCCTGAGGTCACTGAAGACACCTTCTGTCTCAAAGGAAGGTCAACTATTGTTTTATGCATGCTGGGTAGAGTTGTGTTGCCTCTTCTTTTTCCATTAGAACTGAAAATCTTGTTGAGAAATATCCTACTGGCATGATTTCTGAAGGCCACCCACACATCCCTGTAACTTAAACCTCTGTACTTAACATAGGGGTAAATGTCTCCCCAGGGAAGAGGGAGGAAGGACTATGTTGCAGGGTTACAAACATCTGCAGAGAAGGAAGCACATGAAGCATGTATGTTTTACAGAAGGAGCTCAGGACAGGAGGAGAGAAAAGCTCTTTGTTGCCTGGAAGGACAGATCTGCACTCTCCAGGGGCAGGTGAGGAAGGAGATGCAAGGTTGTGACTGAGAAAGGTGAGATGAGTAAGGGCTGAAAGTCTCTGATCTGATGTGACTGCAGACTGCCCTGGAGATTCCACCTCTCAAAAAGGGCTGGGAGCTGAACAGCATTATCCTGCACTGGGAGACACTGTGAGCAAGGCCAAACCAGCAGCCCCCCTGCCTCAAGTTCAGTGTCTTCTCCTTGGCTACAGATTGTAGCCAAACAAGGATGCAAATTGTAGCCAAATAGTTTGCAGAATTGCTGCTTTTTTTTTTTTGCCTTTTTTTTTCTTATGTATTTTTTTTTATAACATAAAGTAGTTAATGAATTTTAAAATAACAGCCTTAAAGCTGATCCAAGCTACTCCATTGCAGCTGTAAGAAAAACTACCCTGGTCCAGCTGGCCTGCTGCAGAATAACTCCAGACAGCTGGAGACATGGTTAAAGGAATCTAGTCCTCCACAGCTGGGCTGCCGAATGAAAAAGTATCGTGTGACGATCTCAGAGAATTGCTACTACAGAGGAGAGAAGCTCTGGAGACAAGGGAAAGATAGTCTTTGAGAGGTGTAAAATTCTCACAGTCAGCCAGAGAAAGTAGTTGTGTGTGCAGGAGAGCCAGCTCAGCCTGGCTTCCTATGGATCTGCCTGTGGTGGATTCGTGGCTGTCTGATCTGAAACAGATGCCAAGCGAAGCTTTTATCAAAGCCAGGGAATTAAAAATCTCTCTCCCAGAAGGATTCTCTTCTGATTCTTTCCCCCAGTGAATGGATTAATAGTCTCCATCTCTCTCCTACCTGCCTGCCTGAGACTTGCAGGAATTTTCTACTACTTTGCATGACTGAAATGAAAAGAGTAAGTGGGTTAAAAATGCATCAGATTGAGGAAGAATACACACAGAGACAGAACGTGATCCTCTTGTTTAGGAAAACATGCTGAAAATATAGCTGATGTGGAGCATGCCATCTCCACAACATATTTCCTCTTTAGCCCCTGAATTTTCTTCCTGGTCTGGAAGATTTTTTTTTTTATATATAAGGAGTGGGAGAGGAAGGACAGAGCTGTGCATTAAGGGCACTGAGGACTTACAGCTGGGAAAACCAAACCCATTATTTTCAGCTACTCCAAAGAGCTCTGGATAAGTGCAATCCTGCACGATGCCTGCCTGCCTTAAGTAATAGGAGTTTCACTGGCTTGCATCAGCCAGCCTCTGGCTCTTCTTATGCTAACCAGGCCAGCATTATTGTATTACATTTAATGGAGCTCCTTATGTCATTCCAGCCCTGCTTCCTTTTTCTAATCCGTGTGCTTTCCCTCCCTCCCATCACCTCTCCCTCCTCTCTGCTGGAGTATGCATACGTGTTCCTCTTCCCCTGTACCAGACACCACTGCAGTGCAGTGCTTATGATTACAAATCATCTCATTAAAGCCAGACAGCCACTCAGCTGGATGCAAATCACTGACCTCCTCCATTTATGGATGTCAGATTTTTCAGGGTGGGAAGGGAGGGAGGAGCAGGGTGGAAAGCGTTCCATTAAATGGCATCCATCAACCCTATCACATTTATAAGCTAATAAAAAGGCTAAAATGAAGTTCATTGGGACTGGCTGGATCTAGTAGTACCAGCTGGTTCTATGAAATATTAATAGAAACAAGACACATCTCTGTGTTGGAGTCAGTTAGGTGAAAGGATGATACTCTTATTGATAAGTCACTGCCCTGTCCATTCTTTTGAGTGACATCTTCAATTTTCCTTCTGGTAGTGTTAATCCTTCTCTGCACGTGACAAGACAAGGCTAAAACACAGGAGATTCTTCTACTGAAGAATAAAGACACATATTTTACAGGGGATCAAAAAGATAGCCTCGACTTGCAGGTCACACCTACTATTTTGACCTTGTTCAAGCATCTGTGAACTTTGCTGCCTTTGTGTAATTCAAAGGCAGAGCTTTGGCTTTAACTGGTAGAGGGAGACATGTCAGGGAAGGTGTTGAACCTGAACCCTGAGGGAAAAAATGCAAATCGTAATGAAGAGTTCAGACAATGAAAATGCTGTTTAGCAGCATGGTAGAAGAGCTTGATTGAGGATTGATCAGGCTTGATGAAGATTTTCCCCATTTTGGTGGCTTCTCAGTTCAGCAGGTTCTTGGACTTTGAATTAGGAATAAATATGAGCTAAAAAAATCTGCTTTTTGCTGGGATACCTAGGCAACCTGGACATTCACATATCAAGGCAATTAGCTCAGCAGATCCAGACAGATAGGGCCAAATAGCTTGAACAGAAAAGCCAAATAATAAACAGGCCTGCACTAATCTCAAAGATCTACAGATGGTCCTTTCAGGTTGCATGAGCACTATAGCATTAGAGGGAAGGAGAGTGTACCAAATGACGTCTGTCCTATGGTAGAGCAGATCATCTCCATCCGTGTTAATATCAATTAAGCACTTCTCACCAACACTGAGAAACATTCTCATCTATCCTGGGCCAACCTGCCAGGCTGCTGGGGGTCTCTGCAATCATTGGGAAGTATCAACTGTAAAAGAAAATGAAAACAACAAAAAGAGGAGACCTCTTTGAGTCACTGCAAACAAGAGTTTCACAAAGACAGAAACATACACCATAAACTTTTGTTCTACGAATGTCTCCTCCCAAGATAATGCCAGTCACAAGCTTTTAGAGACAAGAATAAATGCACTAAAACATATCCCTTGGCAGAGCCAGGCAGATGCAATGATAAATTAGCTGGCTGGTGGAACACTACCCACTGAGTAGAGAACAGGTTGTCAAACAGATTCATTTATGGCTGTGAGAGTGATCAGTTGGGTTCTGAGCAGTTAGTGGAAATAATTATATCACATAAACAGCATGTTTCTTACAAAGAACAGATATGCCATTGACTAGGTAGCAGAAGCACGACTTGTCACTGAACAAACATACACACAATAAATTTGAAGCTTAAAATCAAATCCTTTAGATTTCCCCAAAAGAGTTCAGTTCAGAGGAGAGCTCAAGCATAAGCAATGTCAGTCAAAAAGGTAGTAGTTGCAATGGAAGTCTGGTGAGAGGTTTATAGCAATATATTTATATGTTTGTTTCACCCAGAGGGGACAAGAGCCAAATGAGTCTTCAAAAAACAGTAGCTATTGCACACAGAGACATCCATTTGCCAAGTGTCATGCTGCATAACTTCTTACAGCCAAAAAATATCCATTACTACAGTGAACAGATGTGAGCAAGAACAACAGGAAAGGAGAGCTGCTAAGAGATGTTCTGCAGTAATATTTAGAATAATTCAAAGTACAGTAATACAGGCAGGGAATCTCTCCGGGTAACAGTAAACCAGCCATATCTTCACAAAGTGTTTCCATTATTCCACATTTTTTGACAACTGCTGGCATTTTAAACCATCTTTCAGGAGCAGATTGATGGAGTTGGTACCCCTGCAAAGATGAACACAGGTAGAGGAAGGAGATAAACACCCCTTGAGCTGTATAAAGGGTAGACAGCAGATAACATGGCAATCTGCACTGCCTTATGGTTCTGGCCTGACTTGAGTTTGAGAAGAAGCAAAAAGTGGATAAGGAAGCATAGAACTGGTAGATCATAAACATTCTGGTGTTTGACAGTGATGGAGCATCTGATTTTTTGGAGAAGATAGAGGATCTATTTGTCTAGGTTAGGCACAGGAATCCCATGACCCTTTTTGGTCTTCAAAATCTCTTATCTAAGAAAAAAATGGTTATGAAGTACTTTGCAAATTAGACATGTGCAAAAAATATTTATGTGAAGAACTGCTGGTTTGAGACAGCCTGTAGAAGAGGTTGAAGAGTTTTCTCCTCTTCAGACTCAGCAAGCTAATTTTCACAACAAAAAATTAAGGTTAAAATGTAATGCAAATAATCATGTGAATAAGTGTGTAATCTAGCAAGTTTTCACTGTCTGCTTTGTTTTTTCTCCAAGGACAGCCAAAGAAGTCAGACTCTACCTAAGCTACTATCTGGCCCCATCAGCAGAGTATGTGTGCTACATCCAGTGACTGTGTCAAGGAAAATCTATTAAACTGACAGTGACAAATAACCAAATCTCCCCCTTCCAAGGAGACTATAGTCAGTCTTGCTGGTGGTCTCTTTTGTCCCAGAAACTCTTGAGTCCTACGCTACAGCTGCCCAGCTTCAGTAGGAGCTCTGGAGGATAGCCTAAATCAGCTTGATAATTGGGGATAATTAACAGCATTTCCCCAGTCAGAGGAAGGACTTTGAACCTGGACCACTGACATCCTGGATGAGTGTTTCAGCCACTGACTACTTTGCAAAGTGTGGCTGAGGAGAGAAGGTTGTGTAGTAACAATAAGAAATTGGCCTCCATTTCAGAGGAAACTCCCAGGACTTGTTAGGGTCTCAAAAAAATGAATGCAAGCATTTACCTTTGGGGTAGTGTCCCAGCTTTGGATTGGGAGGGAGGACCCTGGAGACATGCATCTTACCCCTGTCCACCCAGGCCCTGCAGCTCTCTCTCTCCTGGTTCTCTCTCAGCTACACACTGTAGTTCCCTGCTCAGCTTACAGCCTGCTTTGAACCCCACCCTAAGCACATAATCTCCCTGTAAGCTGTGTCCTGAGCTGCAGTGTTCACCTTATGGTACAACACTGGACAAAATGGCCACTGGACCTTACCAGGCCACTGAAAGTGTTCTCTCATGACAAAGCAAATTGAGCTGGGTCCCAAGAAGTCCAGAGCTTGAACCACTGGTCTCTGCATGTGCACACACAGTCATATTTTTATGACACAAAATCTTTTTATTTTAACTCTTCTTCAGCACATGCCTCTAGGGTAAAAGAGAGCATTCCCACCAAATGCTGACCTAATAAAACATGTGGTCCCTGATTGAGTAACTTTGCAGAAAGAAGAAATTCATAAAATCACATAGTGCTCACTTTGGACCAAATTTTTTGTGTTTTGTCAGTCAGTTACTATTCAGTTCTCCCACTGAAGCCAGTGAACTAGAAAAGAACATGCTCTCCATGAGTACCTAGGCCACATTTAACCAAGGACAGACAAAATAGAAGAGGGGGGAATATACATATTTTCCAAATGGTTTGAATGAACATAGACCTGAAAAGGCTGGGATGGATGCATTTATGTGGATACTGATCCACCAGGCTTATCCACACTATATTGATTGCCAGAATTTTGAGCCAGCAGAGGAGCAATGCATTGATCTGCTGAAAAGTGGCTGGAGCCTGTGTATCATCCTGAATATCTGCACACGGAATCATAGCCTAATTTGGGTCTGAGCCCAGCTCCAGGATGCTTTTCAGGTGCATTTCATCCAAGAAGGGCTTGTACAAATATACACCTGGTAGGATACTCTATTTTTGTCTGTGCCTTTGCTTAGCTGTACAGAACGTGCTTGGCTGATGCAAAACCTGCTGAAAACTCTGCCCAGGGTAAAGTAATGACCCTGCAGCAGACGTTTCCCTTTTTCCCTTTGTTTTCTGTATCCTCTCCACTTTTTATTTGGGCTATGCCCATCCCCCCTTTCTCCTCAATGAGGTAATGTTTATCTGAATTTGTTTGCGCTTTAGTATCAGATGATGACCCTCTCTCCTTCACATCATCAGCTGACTCTGCCCATGATGCCAAGTGACACAATGGGTGACAGAAGAGCAGTTACCAACAGTTGCATCAGAAAAGGCATGTGACACCTGCTCTCAGGAATTAAAAAAAGAGTGAGCTCACACTGAAGGTGACTCAGCAACGCTTATTTGCTGCTTGTTATAAAACAGACAGGCACATTTTGATCAGCCCTACAGCACTTTACTGTAAGAGGATTTGAAGAATCTTTACATGAGCCAAATGACAGAAGCAACCTCAGCTTATACAGACTCAGGGTATTTCTGTCTGCACATTTTTATAACCTTATGCTAGATGAGACTTGCAGTTGCACTCCCTGATGAGTAAGAATCTGAAAGAGCATGAAACAGCTGAATCATTATTCATCTTCCCACTTAAAGAATATAGAGAACAGGTGGGAAGGAGGAGGCTGCTGAAGGCCAGCTACACATTTCTATTCCAAATAGAACACTGTTATCCAGTTGCTTGAGATTTGAGAATTAAACATAGGCAGTGGATATTTTTTTTTTACATTTCTTCTTATCTTGATACAACCAAATGAAGAAATCATCTCAGTGATTGCTTCATGTACAGCATATACACTCCTGCACTTCACAAAGTTTGCATAAATAAAAATTATATGAGCTGACACTGTACTTTATCCAAGCTAGACCTTTACATTAAATATATGTATTATATACATATAAATTCAGCCCTGAAGAGAAGAACTCAGGGATATTGATGGATGAAAAATTGGACTTGAGCCAGCAATGTGCACCTGCAGCCCAGGAAGACAATCCTATCCTGGGCTGCCTCTTCAGCAGTGTGGGCAGCAGATCGAGGGAGGTGACTCTGCCCCCTGCTCTGCTGAGGACTCCACCTGCAGTGTCACATCCAGCTCTGGGGCTCCCAACACAAGAAGGACATGGACCTGCTGGAGCAAGAGCAGAGGAGGACCATGAAGGTGATCAAAGAGCTGGAGCACTTCTCCTATGAAGACAGGCTGAGAAGGTTTGGATTCAGTCTGGAGAAGTGCAGGTTCTGGGGAAACCTCAGAGCACTTTACAGTACCTAAAGGCAGCTTCTAAGAAAGACAGGGGCAGACTTTTTAGTGGGGCCTACAAAACAAGGGGCAACAATTTTAAATTGAGAGAGTAGATTTAGATTTCATATAAGGAAGAAATATTTTACAATGAGGGTGGTCAGACACTGGAAAAAGTTGCCCAAAGAAGCAGTGGATGCCCTACCCCAGAAAGGTTGGATGGAGCTTTGGGCAGCCTACTGTAACAGAAGGTGTCACTGTCCATGGCAAGAGAATAGAACCAGATGATCTTTAAAGATCTCTTCCAACACAAACCTTCTCTTTTGATTCATAGTTTCTATGATTGTTATCCTTTATATTAATCCTTTATCTGATCTCACTGGGGACTGTTCTACCATTGGTGCAACACAGAGTCCAGATTGAAGTGTCTCTTCTGATCACAGGGGCTGTCACCCTCATTCCCGCCTCTCACAGAATGGGGAAGACCATGGCATGTTGCTTAATCACAATAGTTGAAGGCTGACATCTTAACTGGATCAAAAGTGTGGGAAGACTGCCTCATACAGTGTCTCCAAGTACTATCTACCTTCTTAAGGATGACACAGCACTAAATTTGCCTCATTTTAGTCTTAATACAGAAGAAATGCATATTACCCTCCTACCTTATTCTTTATTATGACTTACACCTTTTTATGCTTCATTGTCCAAATTAAAAAAAACAAGCATGAATTAGAACTAATTGAAGTCTCAACTTCTGCTGTTGTAGCCAAGTGCTATAGGTTAATAATAGCTGAGCTCTCAGAAAAGCCCTTAAAGCTTCTAAAATGCCCCCACCCTTACACATTAACCAGACAAAAATGAAATGACAAGGCAAGACAAAAAATTTCCAAGCCTCCTCATATCTCCATGACTAATGTCACTGCTGTTGTAGAAAGATCGGGGGAAAGTGAATAAAAAATATAAATTATATTTATGCCTTTCATCCATGTCTTGTTTGTTTTCTCTTTATCGTGCATTGTATTAATGAGGAGGATAATCGTTATTTAATATCCTCTTCCAAAAAAGGCACTCAACCAAAGCATATGAGGGCTTGAAATAATTAGGATGATATAATTGGGTACATTATAGAGGGCATGAAATTAACTGTAGTTAAATTAACTCTTCTTTCTCACATGAGCATAAAGGAGAATTGCCGAGGACACATTTTTTTCATACTAATTGGAAGCAGAGTCATGTAGTATTTTATCTGCCTGAGTTTTAACTCTGAATCACAGGTGTGCTTGTACATTCTTCTGTTGAACACTACCTCTAATTGTGGTCAGCCTTTGTTTAAATCTCCTGGACTCTCTTCTGCCTATAGGCAATACTGAAATTAAAGCTTGCTGCATAGTGCTATAATCCCATTTAGGTCAACAACTAAATCAGAATCTTTCAAGAACATTTAAATGTGTCAATGATTCATTAGGCCAGGACTAGAGCAACATTCCTGTTTCATGAGATGGAGCATTAGTGACCTTTTTCACAGCAGAAACACTGGTATTTGATCTCCTGTTAATTCTCTCCCCATGGACCTGCTGGGCCACCCTGGGGTGTGTCTGAGCCTGGTTCCCCTCGACGGGCCTGATTCTGGCCCCAGTTCCAGGCTGGTGCTCTGCTGGAGCTCAGCCTGTCTCCAGCCCCTTGGACATGCCCAGTGCCTGGGGCTGCCCCTTGCCTGCCCTGCTCCCTGGCCAGCCCTGCAGGTACCACAGCCCCCAGGAGGGCTCAGCCCCTACTGCACCTTGACAACTCCCATCTGCCCAAGCAGAAATCTTCCTTGAAAGCCAAAGCCATGCAAACATGCTTATGACAGTACAGTTCTGCTCCTTGCAGAAGCCACATTTTAATATCTTGCTGTTAAGAGGCTCATTCCAGCCAAGGAATAGAAATGCAGCTGCTGCAAAAAAAATTACAAATTTAAGTTGAATTATTTTCAGCCAAAAAAGAAAATGGAATAACAGTGAAAATAGTTGAAGGCTCCTGTCAAATTTTCAGAATTAAATGTTTTGGGTTTTTTATTTCAAAGAGATGTTTCTTACTAAAACTTTTTTTTATCATTACTTTTTTATTTTTAAAACTTTTCCTTTCAAGTCTTGACTAATTGATGACTCTTCTCCCTAAAAGTAACAGGGATAATTCTCAGAGATGCCTGTGCCAGGATCCATGTGTAGGTGTAGCTTTACAACTTTTTTTTGGATGGGAAAGCAGAGATAGGCTAAGCTCACAGCAGTCCCACAGAGGCCTGAAAGAGCTCTAGGAGTTTGGGAAAGCCCTGCTTATGGAACTAATACTCACAAAATGACAACTTCAACTGTTCTTTTGTACTTTTTTACCCTGTGAAATTTCAAACCATTGAAACATTATTTTTATTAGTGTAAAGGGATACAGCTGGTCTAAACATAGGTTAACATCAGAAGTGAAAATTTAAAATGTAAAAGTGAAGACTTATTTGCTGTGCAGATAGGGAGCTGAAAACAGCTGTTTTGTATGAAAGCACTCATTACCTCATTTGTAATTGGTATCATTGAGAACAACATGCTGTGGTTGTCCAGGAAGACTCAAAACATAAGCCAGAGTGAGTACTTGAAATCCATCCACCCTGGGCCCATCCCTTTCCCAAGAGGAATTTAACACTAAGAAATAGAGTGGTCATTTGTAAACAAGCAGAAATGCCTTCAGTGAGGAAACAGTCAACGTGGGGGAAGCCCAGAGTGTTCCACCCTGATGTGATGCCAATTTTCACCCTATTAAGTGAAACAGTGTTGTTGTTGGATATGAGGATGAGAACCAGGTGACCTAGTCTTGTGCTCTTCACCAACCCAGATGATTGTTTCATTCATACACATATTTCAGAAAAGAAAGGTAGAGGTGCCATTGACTCTCTCCACCCTCTGCTACCCTCCTTCCTCCTGGATAGCACCAGCATCCTACAAGATATGGTAATGTGCAGCCTTTCTCCCTCTTCTATTTAAAGTCAAATTGTTTTCTCATTCTCTGAACTTCTGTTCCTCCTTTTCCTTCTTATTGAAGATGTATGTTCCTGGTGATCTTAGTCAGCCATAGTACTGCAGAGGTGTCTGAAAACTCTATTCAAGGTCCTTCCTCCTCAGTGTCACTTCTAAAAATGGTCTGAAACCAACCAACATATTAGCCAAATAATCAACCAATATTAGTGAAAATAACTCAGATGAGTAGAAAAAAATTAAAGAAATCTGGACCAGATGTTCAAATAACAAAGTCTAGATTACAAGAGAAGGGTACACACAGAAAGTAAAAGACAGCAGTAAAACACATTCATTTCCAAAGGTGAAACTTCACTGAGTCAATCTGTATTCCAAGTCATTTGAATGTCGAGGGTTTTACTGTAATTTTTTTTTCCAATGAATAATGCAGGATGTAACAACAGATTTTCAGATGGTGTAAATTGGTGTCAGTCTCCCCAAGACAATGGAGAAACCAATGGCTGTCATCAACTCAAAACCTGCTGCTCATTTTGAAAGGGGCTGCAACTGTGTGTGCCTGGAGCTCACTGAGGGTTTCAGTCAGGCTGGCTGAAGTCAGCCTCCTATGCTCAGGTTTTGGGATGTGGAAAAAGCAGCTGACTTAAAAGTGCTTGGCAAAGTCAGAAAAGAGGCAAATGAGAAGTAGAATCAATGGGAAGCATTAGGAAAAGGGATGAGGGGCAGGAGTTAAAGGTGGAGCATGGCAATTGTTGGAGTTAACACAAGAATGTGAAGAAACACAGAGGAAATCCTTTAAGGAGAAGAAATGAAAGGACAAAATTAGAAACCTGGGCATCCATCAAAAGTAGCAGCACTGAATGCATGAGGAAGGGAGAAAGGGGGGAGGGAAACTTGAGCAATTCGTCAGCTTCCAGCTGTTTTTCAAAATTGTAGTTTTGCAAAGGTGTATTAGTATGCAGCACTGCAAAGGGATGACAACAGATAATGTTTGGCCCATCTGCTACTTTTCTTCCCTGCCTTTTAAGAAGATACACTGTAACTTACCTGACACAGATGACATGAAACGTGCTTCCTTTTTTGTTGGGTTTGTTGCTTTTTTTTTAAAGGGTAAATTAGAGGAAAAGGGGGTATATTATTATAACTCAGCCTCAGATGCTGAGGAAGATGATATCAAGCATCTCCCACCAGTCCTTGTTAGCTACCTTCAGTAGCAGTGTGAATGTTATAAATATTTCAGGTTTTCTCCCCTCTGGAATGAAGCTCTGATTCCTTTACATCTTGAAGGTACTCCCCATTTCCTTTTTCTAAGCCAAAAACATCAACATGCATGGAAGTGTCTGGCAGTGGTAGATCTGAGACATATATGGCAGCATTATGGTTTGCTGTCAACTGGGGACACAGAAATCAAAATAAAATTTCAGTATTTCAGTCCCTCCCAAGACATAAGACTGGGGATATGTTAGGCAGCTGAAAATAACCTACATCATCACAAATATACATGCACAAATCTATTTTACAATGTCTGAGCACAAAATCACTTGAAAGCTTTTAACATCTCCCCCAAGACTACACAATGTTAGATTTGATGATCCATAGGTTATCTAAATATAATAATATCTTCTAAAAGTCAGAGATCTACAATATGCAAACAGAAAGCTGCAGACTGTCTCCAACAATAAGATTGATGCCATGCTGACTTTTCTTTTTGCACAACCCTGGCCTGGGTATGAAGATCATCACCTCTTGTGACTCTCCTTGCATTCACTTGATTCATGCTAGAGCCCCTGAAAATCAAAAGGTATTTGAGTCTATAGATCAAAATATTTTCCTCTTTAATGTGCTTGAACATTTTTTAGGATAATTTTTATCATGCTCACAGATGGCAGAAAAGATTTTTCTTTATCCTGCACAGTGACCATTTAGAGTGAATCCAAATGAAAGGCGAAATGATGAATTGCAATGTGAAGAGGTAAGTAATCCCGGTATATGGCTTTAACATGTTTCATTTGTCTGTAAGAAAAGTACCCATCAGTCCTAGTAGATCTAAATTCTTCTGCAGAACTGTCCTTCTTTTCATATTTAAATCCCAGAATGTGTTAGAGCCATCATCATCATTTTCCAGGAAGAGAACATAAAGCACAGGACTATGAAAGGAGAAAAGTAAAGTTATCTGGAGAAGACAGAACCACTGAAAAAGAGATACTTGAATCTTGGTTCAGCACCTGTAACATTTAGTGTCATGGAAAGAGTCTACAGTTAATATGACATAATATATTGATTAAAATCACTCATATTCCAACACCAAACCTGAAAATGAAATTATTTTTTGCTGGAAAACTATCACTGTTGACAAACAAAACTATTATGTGTCACAAATAATTTGATTGCTGGAAGATGAATGGACACCAACTGTTCATGGGCTAGAGAAGCTCCATGACTTTGCAATGAAAAGGGGGGGAAAAGCACTGGCAGATTGGAGTCCCCACCTCACCCGTACTGAGCAGGTACATTGATGTCTGATTGAAAGGTAGATTGAAACCCTTCTCTTTTCTCCCAAGAATGGTTTTAAAATAGTCATTTACAAGCTGTAGTAGTTTTTTGCAATTGAAACAGCACCACCAATTTTCTGGTCTTGAAAGTTTATAGAGCTGATGTAGAGGCAGCAGTTAAATCTCCACAGGCAGTTTCTTGCCCTTTCCAACATGCACTAACACACCTCATGTTTAAGTGTTATCCTGTTTCAGGCCAGTGTTGATGTTTGCAGCAGCCAGGAAGGGCATGGCCAGGGCCTGGAGGTTATTCCACACCACCTCACCTCATTTTCCAGGAGTGGGGGAAGGGTCCCTTCCAGGTCAGGCCAGGGTAGTGTGCTGGTAATCAGGTATTATTGGGCTTCTTTTGGCAAAGTGGTGAGCATATCAATCCCTTAGCCCTCTTGCACACATTTGTTTTTAATATTGTTGCTGTCAGATTAATATTGTTGCTAGCAGAAAACTGTTTGTTTTCTTATCTTATTGGTGTTTCCAGTAAATTGTTCTTATCACAACCTGTGATCCTTAACTTTTGTGCCTCCAATTCTGTTCTCCACCCCACCACAGGAGAGGGGGAGGAGGGAGTGAGCAAGCAGTGCATGGTTTGGAGTGGTTTCAGGAGGAACACTAAATTGGAGAACACCATTCCCAAACTACAGCACCTATAAAGGTATCTAAAAGTTTTTTGCTGAGTCCATGGGCTGAACTCATCCACTCTGGAAAAACCAGGCCAGTTCTCAAGATTAAAAACCACACAATGCCCACAATCCAGTACATAGGCACTAAGTCACCAAGAGCTACCAAAACACAAAACAACACATAATAATATAATCCTGGGGGAAACCCCTGTTAATTTATAGTAATCCTATTAAATTCACTATTAACTAACTGTATAAGACATTATAGGACATACATATCTTAAGTACCTTTTATGTCCCTGAAATGGATCAATTAATTTTCAGACCCTTTACCACAGACATCAAGAGAAGGCATCCTAAACTCAAAGTCCAAATAAAAGATCCAAGAGAGAAAGAAAGAAACTCAAATACTTTGATTTGTATTTTGAAAATTGTTTGAGGTTCCCAGGCTTCATGATAATTTAAGAGGAAGTCACATTCCCATAGAACTAAAAGCATCCATGGACAGCTTTCCATAGATGGTGAAGTGATGTGTTACATATACATTTATTTTTCATGGAAGTTGAAAGCACATTCATCTAAGTAATTTCTGTTATATTCTCTGACAGCTTTTGAAAATTGCCAGGCTAGTTTTTTGTATTTGATCTCTCAACATTATTGGAGGTTGTATAAACAGGAAGCGATGTATAGCTTCAGCATCAATTAAGATAATTCTAAACAAACACACGGTCACAGTGCTGTCAGTTCCCTGTGGTGGGCATGTTCATGGACCAGGATCACATTGCAAATCCACTTCCAGTGGAAATGGCAGTCCTGGTGCTCCCCCATTTATGTGCAGCTCTGGCTATGTTGGTAGCCCAGGCACATCCACACCATGGAGTTAAATACAGCACAGTGTGGTTCATGAAGATTAATAGTTGTTACATTACCTGGGGATGGTGGGAAGAGGAGTTGAGCCACGTGGATGCTGTTCTGCTTGCCCTTAGGGCCAAAGAACAGGATTTGACCTGCTTTATTTAACAGTAGCCTGCAGCTCTTATTCTGCTACCAATCACCACAGGATGGACCACATAAAGCAGATGGGCAGAGGCCAAACCATGCTGAGCTTCAGGAACTCTCTGGGCCTACCTAGGTTTATCAGTGTGTGTTCAATAATGAACAGGAAAGGGAAATCAGGTTGGGATGGAAGTTGGTGGTCATTAATCCAACATCATAAAGTGGCACATTTATTAAAAATGCATGTTTTTTAATTCCCTTCAAGAAGTAAGTTGCATGGACACTCTGAGGATTGATCTCCCAGACAAAAATGTATAAACTGAGTATCAAAAGACATGGGGAGGCAGACTCCATTACATTACTGTACAGAGACTACAAACCCTTCTCTAGTCATTAATTCCTTCCATTGTTTTAGACAAGAAATAACTTCAATATTTCAACTCTGAAACTGGTAGGAAGTTTCTCACAGCATTCAATGAGCTTTTGATTAGGCAATTCTTCTAGCTGTTCAGGTCCTGTACATTTACTATGTCTGCAAGTGTGTAACATTGGCTTCTCATACATCTCTGGAGGAGAAGTATCTTTCCTGGCATTAATTCTAAATGTCAGACTAAGGCTCTTTATGCCTTCCCCCACTAGGCCCTTACAAATTGGTTGTATATGATTATATCAATAATTTCCACGGCGCAGGTCTCAACAACGTTCTGCAGGGGGACTTCATAAGTGATTGCTTTCCAAGAAAATCATGAGGCCTTCCAATCTAAATAGATGACTGGAAAAGAGCTCCACTTACTCTATGTGGGTGCTTCCCAAAAGACTTGGGTGGACAGGAAGAGACAGAGTGTGATTTCTCCCAGTCATAAATCTTGCGCAGACAGGATTTTTCTTTCATACCTCCTGCAATGAGCAGTCTGGAAAGGCACAAAGGACTGTCTTGTAAGCAAGAAACTGCAGAGATGCTCCAACTGCCCAGATTTGCACTCCTGCCTTCTGTGATCAGGGCCAGCTCACTGAGGGTGCAGATGTGTTATACGTGTGCATTGCACACAGGCACATGAGTAAAGACATTTCCTGAAATGCTTTTATCCAGGGAGGCAAAGGTAATACTTCAGCCTACCTTAGAATAGAAACTTCAAAGCAGGAAGATTTTCTAAGCAGTTTCTATTGTCTGTTTTCCCTCAACCTACTGAGTCAACATCCACTACAAGAGAGGAACGTAGTGTGCAACCATGTCACAGTGAAAGAGAGCTTGAAAATACTCTCCAGAAGGAAATACTTGATTTTCATTCCTTCCCTAGAAGTACTTTTATAGATTCATGGTACTTGATTAAAAACGATGCAACATGTCAGATGTGGATATGTCTGTATAGTGTATTACCCAAGAGACACACAAAAGGTATTCCTACACTCTGAGCCTACCAGAAACCATTCAAACTGGTTATCCCAGCTCTGGGCCTTGCCTAATCCACTTTTCAGGAGAATAAACCAGCTCAGGTCCAGCACTGATATAATTGTGTATATCCAGCTTTTGGTTGCTCTACTTAGAGCACAGGCAAAACTAACTTAACTCTGCTCGCTGTGTACCATGTATCCCTGCCCACAACAGGGCCATTGGTTGAATACAGAAAATGTTTAGACCAGGGTAAAGAATATTTTCACTCATAGGAGATATAAAAAAAGACTGTTTCAAAGTTTAGTTGAATTTTTTTTCTAGTAGTGACACATCCTTCAGGAAAAACAATACAGCGACAAAACCCTATTTTTTTTCTGTTCTGTGTTCCTTACACCATAAAATGTGTCACTAATTGAAAATGGAAATTAAAAAAGGTGATTAAATTTCTAATGTCTTTAACCTAGCTTTGGGAAAAGTCAGGATTTCAAGAGCAATTGCTTTGAAGATTGCCCTTAGAGTGTGGTTTAAGACTTCTTGAATAAGTGTGTGTGGGCATGCATGAGCAGCTTTCTGAGTAACTGTTTAGCAGGATGTAGAATACAGATATGTTGGGAGTTAATTTGGCAAGTAGAGACTGTGCACTAAGTGTCCCAATGGGTGAAGAGTGGAATAGAGAGTTAACACTCCATTGCAGCCTCATATTTTCCTTCCAAAAGCCACGTACATCATCTGGAAAGAGTCTGTATACACCTGTGGTCAAACATAAGCTTGTTGCAGCTTGAAACTTATGTGGAATTCAGAGCTCATCTGCTCACTCTAATATCTCATCGCTAGTTCTTTCTTAAGTGTTTCACGATAATCTCATAGTATAAGTATATATTACTGGACTTGAAGAGTGCTTCAGAACAAATACAGATTTCATTTAAATTTGATGCTTCTGTTTATTTTTTAGCTGCTTGAAAACAACATCAAAAATGTAGGACAGTTAGAAACTGAAGGAAAAAGGCTCTGGTATGAATAGCCTAGATATAAAATAGTAGATTGATAAATCCAGCCAGGGATAAGAGAGTTCACCTCTGAAGCACTGGACTAAATACCAGGCAATGGACTAAATACCAGGCAATCTGTGTTTGTTTTTCCTGGCTTCCAGTGAAAACTTAAGCAGCAGTCACTTGAATCAAGAACTTACCAACACAAACATGTCTGCATGCATGCTTACATGATTACTATCTTTGAATTCAGTAGACAGGCATGGGAATTAACTGTTGGCTGGATCAGCACCTTCACTACTGTGGTTTACACCTTACCCACGTTTCACTACTACTGTAGAAATAAAGGCAGCATATTGCCCTACAGACACAAAACAAAAATATGTCATCTGTGACAAAGGCATTAAGCACAGACTGTAGTTAAATTGCTGATTTGCTAGTTTCTGCCATTTAAATTAAGATGCAAAATTTTCCCAACTTTTCTCCCTGATTATATGCTATCTCTGTTTTGCTGTATGTGAAGAACAGAAACCCACACTGTTTACCTTGTGCAGCTTCTTCATGAACACATGATCTTGGTTTTGTAGGCAGTATCACAGCAGTTCCCAAGGGAATGTTTGTATGCATAATAGTATTTATCTATAATCCCCATAGCATTTTTTTATCAGATCAATGCTGAGCATTTCCATAAGATCTCTAGTATAACATGATCAATATCATTTCATAGTTCTATGTAAGGAAGACTTTTTCTTCTTTAGATTAAATGAAAAAGCATTTTTGCATTCTGAACCATGTAATCGTGTTACAATGAGAAGAAATTTATGCATCAAAATCCCATTACTGTGACTGAGAGGAACACAAATAAATGCTCATGTATCAATCATTACTGTAATTGTTATTATTATTCAGGCTGATTTATAGAGGACTATTTCTTTTATGTAGGAACTTAATAATCAATCAGATTTGCCAGCCAAATAAAAAGACTCCAGGCTCAGTGAGTGTAGAGGTTAGTGGACAAATTCTCCTACCATGAACATGAAAAGATATGGTACTGGAATGTTTTCTTACAAGTGGTTGACATAGTGTTTTAACCATGGACTGAATCCTATGGTGTCTGTTCATTATTTATAAATATCTTAAAGCTCCCAAACCCACGCAGATTTGGGCTGCCAGAGACAAGAGTGTAAGACTGCTTAGCATTTGCTTAGCATAGATATGAAAAGCTTCAATGGAAATATATAGATCACAACAAAAATAATTCTTTATCTCTTTTAACAAATGGTAAAAAACCCAAGGTTTTTGAGGTAGGACAAGAAATTCAGCCTACTTCAATCACTACCTTAACTACTTCCCAATTCTGATTTCTGTAAAAAGGAGATTAACAAAATTTGGTCTTGTATATTAAAATATGCTGAAGATTAAGAGAATTATCAGAGATGAAGGTATATTCCCAAAAAGAATAGAAGTGAATGCATGATGCTGTCTGTATTCACCAGCATCATTGTAATTATTGCAATGAACTTGACACAAAATGGACTTCTGTGAATACACAGGATAAAAAAAAGTACTATGATGTATAACCAGAAAAAAAAAATTAAATAGCATCTGCTCCAAATCTTGGTATTGATTTTCTAGTAGTTCCATTAACATGATACTTCACATAAACACTCTACCACTCTGAACATTTTGGGAGTGTAAATAATTTTACCGCTGTAATCCTGGTTGACAAATCTCACATGTTTCTTGTATGGCCATGAGTCAGTACATCTCAATCAAAGTTGTTGTGTATTTTGACAAGGGAGGCTCTTAGACACAGCACATCTTCCTTGTGTTTACTGCCACCACATTCTGAAACATGATAATAGCCATTTGAATCAATCCTGGTTGCAGGCATGGGGCATGAACCACAGCATTCCTTCATGGTGCCACACAGTTCCTGATATACATCAACAATCCATATCTGAACATGGGCAGAGCTGTTTTGAAGAAGGACATAATTGATTGCCTTGTTCTATCATAGCTGTGAAACCTTGAAATTCTTTTTTACACTCTAGATTTCTTTCACCTGGTGACACAATAAAATTGATACAATCTGTGTTTGAGAGTTATAAAGGCCTAGAGAATATGAGTATGAAGAGGAAAAGGAAAGACAAATCTCAGGACCAGGAATCAGATAAGACATGTTTTCTTAACACTACCAGTGACTTCATGCCTGACTGCAAAGAAAGCTTGGTCTAGTGAAATGAGAACAGAAACAGTCTGCTCCACCTGCATGTCAGAGATTTTCAGGTGAAGACAATCTCAGCACCACTGAAGGCAGTAGGTAGTCTGAAAAGTCATTTTGTCTACTAAATAAATCTCAAGAATTATCTGAACAAAAAACATTCTTCTAAAGCAGCAAAATTCCTTGCTTTAAACCAATTAAAGTCCATAGGATTATTCCAAGTGAAATAGGCTCTGGCCTTTGTCTTCAGATAGGTAGTTGTAAATAAATGATAGGTAATTTCTGAATGAGCAAAAACCAGAAAACCGTGGAGACTAAGGCCTGGACTTATAGACAAACTTGTTCCCTGCCAAGAGCTAAGGCATAGTGCTGTCCCATAACACACTGCCCACAGAAGCTGTGGCTGCCCCATCCCTGGAAGTGTTCAGGGCCAGGTTGGATGGGGCACTGAGCAACCTGGTCTAGTGGAAGGTGTCCCTGCCCATGGCAGGGGGCTGGAACTGGATGATCTTCAAGATCTCTCCCAGCCCACCCGTTCTGTGATTCTGTGGTAACATCATGAAACATGACTTTCACCATTCCTAGGCATCAGTCCTTTTGGGTGAAGTGATACAAATTTGAAGCTGCCTTTCATGTTTACACATTTATTGAGATTATTTTCTCACTACCACAGTCACTGAATCTGCTCAGTTTTATGTAAAATGCATGAATCTTTCTCTTCCAAAGCTGAATGAGAAATGTCTGTTTATCCTGGTGGTTAGGACAGCTCAGAAAACTTCAGATAGTTCAAACTGAGCACAGGAAGGGTTTTAAAATGGAGCCTATATCTCAGACAGGCAGTCTTACAACTGGACACTGGAATATGACCTGGGCTATAATTCCAATGCCACTTATCAAATCAATGAGCTTGGGAAAATGAGGGATCATGACTCAGGACTCCTTTACCAACAGGTTCCCCTTCTGTAGCTCCATCCTTTTTTGCAGAGCTCTAACAGGAGGGATACCAAATGACCTTATTCCAGTGCTCCCCTGGCAAGTCAATACAACCAGCTTGAGCCCTGGCAAGGTGATCCTGCCCACACCATCTGCCACAACCTGGATGGATTTCCCATGAGGAAAATAGGCAAAGGGCAGAGGACAACAGCATCCCTGCCCCTCCATTCCCTCTTCTCAAAGGGGCACAACAGCTGCTGGGCTTCACACTGCTGCTGCAGGTGGGTGACAGCTGTCAGAGGAGCCCCGGATGGGTTACTCATCTCCAGGGACTGGGAAGGAGTCTGAGTTTCAGTCTCCACAATTCTGAATTGACAGCTGAGTTCAGGGAGGAATAGGAAACTCCACTGTTCAGCCCATGATGCTGCCAGTGAACTGAGGTTTTGGCAGCTGGGGAACTAAGACCAAAAAAATGGAAACACTGATTGATTTTAGGTGTTTCAGAGGTTAGGTACTACTGCAAAGAAGGCTGTCAGAATTGCTCTCCTGGATTTAAGCATTTAATCTTGCAATGTGAATCTCAGTCTGTAACCTCTTTTTTGTTTCTTTTTTTCTTTTATAATACAAAAATTCACAAAATACTGGTTACAAGGAAAGTAACACCACATTAGATTTTTGGTTTTAGTTGTCAGAAAATCTTTACCTGAAATACAGTTGAATCCACTTAAATCAATACATGTGAAGAGAATACACCTATTAAAATCAGAAGGTAATTACAAGTATAACTCAACTTTACAAAAGGAACAAAATCTCTAGAAGAATTTTAGTTTAAGTCAATAATAATGATGATGATAATAGCCATAATAAACTCTTCTGAGCTAATAATTCTTAATAGCAAAAAAAAAATACAATATATTTTCAGTGAACAAAGGTTAAGCACTCAGCCAATTTTAAATGTGTTCTCAATGGTTCGAAATCAATGTGTACCTTCAGGCAGATATTGTATATAAACATACATAAAAGCAATGACTAACACATTATAACTTGAAAGTGCCCAGTAGGTGTGTCTTATCTACAATGTTATCCTACTGCAAAATAACAGGCACAATTTGTTGACTAGGCATTAACTGTTGAGCAGCAGAATTTCTCAACAGAGAGGTGTTAAACAAGGTTCAAACCTTGAAGGCTTTGAACAAAAAAATTGCCACCGAAGTCAGCATGAAAAGATGCTGGGGGGGGATGGTTCTATCTCCAACCTCTGTGTACACATGAAAATATTGAACTTCCTCCACTGCCTCCCAGTAACACTGGACTGGATGACATTTCTCCTTCCCTGCTTTCAAAGCTTTTCACAGTATTACTATCCTTTTCAGCAGTACACAGAGTCAGCTTCTTGAGAGGGAAAGTCTCTGAAGGACAAGAAAGGTAAATTTTCTCTCAGGAGCAAGAGAAAGGCAGGAGAACTGCCTAGACACTGGGAGACTTCTCCTCAAATGCAGTCCAGACTTGCAGCTCTCTCTGAATAACATGAATAAAATCTTAGGGGAACTGTCCTGAGTTATTTCAACTATATAGTCTCAATGAGAACCATCCTAGGAAGGAGGGATATCAGATGTTTGCATCTCTTCTGTCTAACAGCTTCCTATTCCTGCCATGAATAGAAAGAAAAATTTCCCTCCTTGTCTTCAGAGAGATTACAAACTGTCTGGTTTAATTGCTGCAGACACACTCATTTGCAGTTGAAGCTGCAGGAGCCCACAGATGGCTGTGGACCTGCTAAGTTGAACTGGGTTGTAGTGGTGGGACAAATGGTTTCAGAACAGAAAGGGCAGGCAGGGAAGAAACAAAATGTCTGAAAATAAGGAGAAATTCCCATCTTACTATAAGAAAGTAGGATTTTTCTGTGAGGGAAATGGAGGCTTGAGAGTAGCAGTACTGTTTCTGAAGTGGAGGAAATGTTAGTGGTGCTTTAACAGCTCTCTCACTTGACTGACTCATGATCATGGGTCATTTCTTACATTAGTGAATAAATTGGACTCTAAAGCTCATAGTGCCTCTGGAAAAAGAATTACCATGGGAGCTCCTGCTACTACTCCTGAGGCCACATCTAACAAGTTTTTTAAATGGTGATGGCTCTTTCCTACAGAAAATGGATTTAATTGTTAATCTTCTTGTTTTCTTGTCCTTTAAAATCATTCTTTACAAATTACCAAAAAAAAAAAAAACCAAACAAAAAAAAAACCACAAAAAATTTCCCCAAATACCTCTTCTGGCCTTAACTTTCCATCATTAAATCCAATTTTATAGGCAACAAGATGTTATTCAACTAAGTACTTAAAATACTTAGGCAATCAAATAAGGCAAGTTCTTCATTAGTAGCACTGAGACCAGTTATAAAATTTTATTCTATATCTGCAGTTGCTGGCATGTGATGTTATAAAAATTCAACAAAGGCATCTTCAAGAATACTGCTGAAGCAGTTAAGTGAGTAAAGAAGTTGCAACCACTATAAAATATCAGAGTAGTGAAATGTACCTATCACTAGAACATATGACGAAGCCTGCCTAAGTAGATAGGAAGTAAAGAAGTAAATGCCCATTATACTGGCATCTGCTAGTCAGGTAGGTCCATGAGATACAGAAAATATAAAAGACATGGTGGCTGACAGCAATACTCCCAGTCAGACACAGCTGGACAGAAATTCTCTCCAAGAGTGGTGCCTTATGTGGCTTTCAATGGGATAAGCTAGCAAGAACATCTGACGAACTTGTCAGGTGCCAAATTCACAACTGGTGTGAAAGTGGAGAAAATTACATTCCCTTCTTCTGCCTTGTACCTTTGTATCACCAGTCAATCTCCTGTGGACCTGCTGACACCTACTCCATCACTGCACAAGGCAGCATAAATGGGTGCAATTTAAATATCAAGGCTTCAAGAAGGGGTGTAGGCAGAAGCAGGCTGGAAACATCTCTGTCATCTGTGGTCTCACAAATTATCTGCTGTCTTCTCAAGATAGAAGTCATGTTTATTTTGCACTTCCCTGTGCAGTAATAGAGTAGGGGTGAGGGAATTTTAAGAGCTAGACCATTAGGAAGTCAGAAGTCAGATGAAATACATCAAACTTACACTCACCTCTCTTTCTTTGCTGGGAGAGGATCTAACTTTCCACACTTTCAGCACTGGGAACTTGGAAAGCATACAGCTAACTAGGCACTGGGGAGAGCAAAGGTATTTTGATTTGTTTATAAAAACTGTCAAGCACCACCCACACTCTGTCCTCAAGTGACCCAAATATATTCTTCTGCCTGAAGATGAAGCGTTGAGATATCTACCAGCACACAGAGTGCAAAGTGTGTTTTATGCTCTAGCAGGATAGATGAGCAACCAGCACGGAATAACAATAATAAACACACTAGCCATAATAAAACTCTTGAAGTCCTTTTCTCCTGAATAGGAATAAGCCTTGTTTAACATTCTAAAATATTTGCACCATGGGGCTTGGGTTTCCAGTTTTTTGATTTTTTTTTTTCCCAGGCTTATTTTGGCTAAGATTCAAAGCAGAAGAGCCAAAATCATACAATACACAAATACAAAAGTGTAGCAGTGAGCTAAATATAGATAAAAACATTAAACAAACAGATGGGCTGGTCTTTAGGCATTTCTAGATATGTAGATATTTCTATTCAGTGTATTTGTAGCACAACCTTGCACAAGGCTGTGTGCCTATTGTAGAGAAAATATTTAAAGCATCAGTTCTACTTCATTGTTTCAAAAAAAAACATGTAGTGGAAATTCTAATTCTTTTGTTGTTTTTTGCATCTCTGATCTGTACCTTTTTTTTCCTCATTGTTCCACGAGAGCAACCTTGTCTTCTGTCTGACTGAAAACAGTACAAGAGTTAAATGAGCCTCCTGAGAACCAAAAGATATATAGTAGGAAACAAAAAAAACCCAAAGAAGCAGGAGCTGGAAACCATGTTCAGGCCTGTGTGACAGTATTTTCCATTCTACAGTCACAACAGAGGCAAGGTGAGACCAGGTGATAACAGCATTAAAAGAGCTGCCTGAAACAGCGAACAAGGGAAAACATATGCAGGCATTAAATTCCATGAAAAAAAAAAAAGTCTACTGCCTTTGCTGGCCAAAAGTCAATTGGGAACATTTTGTTGGAGCTTGCCAAAATGCTGAGCAAATGCTGCACCAGAAAAGTAAATAGTTTACAGAGCACTGGCAGACCAGAACTGAGGAAGGGAACTTAGTAAGTACAGAGAAAAGCAGGTCACAGAGCAGTGATTAATGGGTGCAGGAATTTCAAATACAATCATACACCTGCACAGCACAGCCTGGAAAGATGGATTGCCAAATGGCCTATGAAAAATTAGAGCAGGGGAAATATGTTTCAATGTGAAGCATATATTATAATGGAGGAGAAAGTGAATTCTGAATTTTACACAATCTGGACTTCAGAGGGTTCAAAGAAAGGGGACTGTTCTTCAAGGGGACAAAAGAGTTATCAGCAACTTGCAAACACTCTCATGGTCACTGGGATCCTGGCTTGGCTTTTACTTCTCTTCCAATGGTCTCTACTTCCCAACTGCCTACTTTGTGAATGATGAAAAATCCCTAACTTAAATTTTTGGTAACAATAATTTAATAACAAGAATGGGTAAAGGTTAAGTTGCACATGGAAGATTGATGGATTTTTCTTCTGGTTTGGCTGGAAAACTAATTTTTAAAGCTACTCAAGGCATGGGTTGCATGTCACCCTATGAATAGCTTTGCCCTTATTTAAATTCTAAGGCAACTTAAGCTAATAAACCTTACTGTTAATTAGAACTCTACAGAGATAGACATGACATTTCAGATGGGCTTCTTACCAAATTTAACAGCTTATTCCATGGCACAGGTAAAGAGATTTGAAAGAGGATATCCACATGGTAGTCTTATTTTTCCAAGAGAACTAAGACAATTAGAAATAGTCCACAAGGCTTTGAGAAAATGCAGTACTACCTGTATTTTTTGGTGATAAAGAAGTTCTGTGGTCTTGGAAAACAGTACACACCATGCTCATCCTATTCAAAGGCAATTGGACTAAAGCCAGAGCACATCATACCTGACTCTTGATGTCAAGCATTAAATTCAGAATCTCAGCTTTTTTTTTTTTTTTTGCCTAATGAAAACCTCTCCGTCATTTATTTGCAGCCATTATAGTCACAAAGAAAATTAATGAAGCTGTAATTGAAAAAATTATGCCTGCAAAGATCAGGAGGCATCTAAAATTACACTCCTGGGAGGTGTGAACATCTGCTTTTAATTCTGCAACCTGTTGATGTTGTGAGCAGCAATAATACAAAAGCACTTTGTGTTTCTATGTGTGTGCACATAAGAAGGTAAAGGAAAGGTAAAGGCTGAAATCTTTTATCACTAAAGGAAGCCCTTACCTCTGCAGACAAAGTAGAATGGAAAAAAATCTCAGTGGCTAAGGGAAGACAATTAGACCTCCTTTCACACAAGGCAAAGTAGAGTGCATAAGAAACATTTGGGCTTGAGCAAGAAGCAGCCAGCTGTGGACTTACCCAGAGCCCTGACTTGCCTTAGTGTGATTCTGTGTGTGCAAACTATTTGGTCTATATTTGAAAGGGGTTTAAGTAATTTATAAGCCTCTATGAGCTCCCTCCACCTGCCTAGATGTCTCCTGATGAGAACACAGAAAAATCCCAGATTTTTTTTCTCATCTAGAAATCTTAAACATGTTGTCTCAGATAGCTGACAAGTGTATGGACCACATTTTCCCAACAAGACCACCAGTGTAACACCAGTAGCTTTTCCTGTTCCCCTAAAAGCCATTAGAAAAGGGATGTGAGCCAACTCTTCTTCTTGGTCCCAGAGCCATGGTAGGCATGGTGCTTTCTTGGCTGTTGCTTCCCCTTGTCAGGTACCTGCTCATGGCAGCCTTGGAGACTCCTGATCCCTTTCTGCCACTAGCCAGGAGCAGCATGACTCATTATTGACAGCACCGCTCATGTTCCTTCCTTCCCAACAAGCTCAATTAATAAGGCACCAACTTTCAGCTTTCTTTCCTGAGCAGGGATCCAGACCAAAGACCTGTGAAGTTTGTAGCCCCTGAAGGCCAAAGGCATTCCCTGTGCTCTGTGTTTAGGGAGAACAGATACTGCATAGAAGAAGGGTAAGGAGAACAGAGAAATGGAGCCAAAGGAGCTCAACAACTCAGAAAATTTAATTTCCCTACACATTTAAATTGGTAAATGTGGGCAGCCAAGACTGAAAAGTTTGCTTTGTGCATTTAGAAGAATTTAATGTTCCATTTTGCCAGTTGTGCAGACAGAGACACATGCAATATTTCCTACAGGGTTTGTTTGGCTTTTTTTCTTTTTTTCATTCTTTAACAATCCATTTTACAGGGCAATTTCAAGAGATGGCTGTGAGCATGCCAGAGAGGTGCTATATCAAAACAAAGTACACCTGATTAATTATCTAACAAGGGAGATGTTTGCACAGCC